>NW_024609884.1:75519640-76119640 GCF_016920785.2 Ixodes scapularis | reverse complement strand
AGAAAGCAGATTCAATAGACGAAACCTATTATAAATTTTCTGCAAGACTGCGTCCGCGGCCCCGCTAACGCACAATGACCGGCTTACACCAAACACATTTCCGGCAACACCACAGTTACCCAACACCCTAAAAATGACAAGTGCGGGATATTGAGACGAAACTGGCTCACTAATCTCGGAATTGTGGTCAGATATTTATATGCGAGGGTGGCCCAAAAGAACAATGCCTGTATTTGTTTAATGTTTATTCAAAGAGTATTAACTTCGCATGTAATATTACTGCATGTTTACTGTACACCTGCTAATGTTTTTACATGATTTTCACCTAGTTGTGCAGGTTTACGCCAGCGTGAAACAAGGGCATGCTTGCCTTCCTGCACCAGATCGTTTCGTGCTCACGTCCTCAATCCAGGAATCACGCAATCGTCGTTTTGAAACTTTGTTCCGCGCAGAGCGGTCGTATACAGTGGCCCGAAAATATGAAAATCAAGCCGTGCCAAATCAAGAGCGATACAGTCCAAGAAAAGTTGGCGATTGTCTCCTAAATTTTGAGACTTATAAGGGCGATCGGTGTCGTGCTGGATCGAAGTTTTTCCTGGATTCTTGTGAGTAAGACACACCAGTGGCGTCAATAATTGCAATTGCACTTGCTCTGCTGATTGTGTCGCCGCGTACAGATCATTACCTTAAAGTACGTGAATATAGATGCAGAATTTACGTATTTAAGCACTCTTTTTTTCAACGAACAATACACGAATGGAACAATTTACCAACTGATGTCATCTCTGCGGCACCTTCCTCCCTTCTTACTGCCTTAAAAAACTTACTGTTGGAATAATTTTTCACTTTGCTCTTCTGATAGTGCCAGTCACTATACTTTTCTCCTAAAATGTCATATCCACTATTTCTGCATCGCAATAGTTCCTGCGTATCTCTATATTTATCGTTTGCTATTGTTTTGTATTGCCTTACCCCCCTACAACAATGCCCAGAACTGGGCGATATAGGTATTCGAATAAATAAATAAATAAATAAACAAATAAATAAATAAATAAATAAATAAATAAATATGCCCAGCTCGTTCTCTCGGACGTAATGCTTCGTCGTCTCACTTTTGTTTCATGCGCCGGGCCAAGTTACCCAAGCCAGAAACATATTGTTTGTTAAAAAAGCATGACGGAAGGGGCAACTTATCACGAAGGTAAACTCTTCTAATGTCACTACTCGAGTACCATGCCCAAAGCACTCTTGGGCCGTACATATTTGGCGTGGTATATTTTTAACCCAGGTATCACAACGAAGAAATTTAGACTTGTCTTCATTATCCTGATAAACCCGGAAAGCACAGAACATGTCGTGCGTGCATTATGCCTGCGTTGTGAATAGTTATGCTTGGTTACGAGGAGCTTTTGGTGGATTTGGATGCGTTGCACACACGACCCACTAATGTACCCACAGTGTTTATTAAAATGAACGATACAAGTCTAACTTTATTCAGGAGTGGAGTGTGTGAGGAGTATGCTTTAGTGAGACGTTTCCACAGTTCATGAAAATATTTTACTCGCAAACACATCTTGCGCCGCAAAAATCCAATGGTCTTGGCGCCAACAGCTTTTGTGTAGTTGGAACTGCAGGAAGCGCACAGACTCGGCGTTTTCTCCTTTGAATTACTAAGGGTGGCCGCCATCTATCGTCGTGTAAGCCTATTAAGGCAGCGGAGAAGGCCACCATTAGTCCCCTGGGGAACTAACAGGGAAGGGAGCCGCTTTTGCGCCCCTCCGGTTAGCACCTCAAGGTTGAACCCGCAGGACTAACCTTTGCTCCCTTACATTTAGGCCACTGGGACAAGATGTTGCGCCAGTACCTTATTTATTACTAAATTGCGCCCTTACAGACCCAGGTGGCGCTAGTCAACATCAAATTCAAAATTGGCGAAAAAAATTATGACTGGGATAGATATTTTCCACGCTGATTACACTCACATTTGAACAGCGCTTATTTCACATTTGCACACGTACTATACGTTTAACATATAAAAGGAATTAGAACGAAGATGACACACACGCAAAACGCACACATGACGATACGCTAATCCAATCGCCGCCTCTAAAGGCTACCCATGTACCTTTTATACTGATAACTTGAAAGGAGTCGTTTGGTCAATGACCACCTCGTCCGCGAGCGATGTTACAAATATGGTGCTGCATCAACCATATCAACAATATTGTTGATAAACATTCCAAGGAGTGTGTCTTTTACTAATAAGTAACGGTTCACACAGCAATTATTTGGAACCGTCTATAAAACAGCGTCCCCATAGATTTTCAGGAGCCATGTCCTCGCTTCCATGCATAGACTGCCCCAATTAGCGCTTGCGCGTCTTCGTGGAAATCTCATCGTCTCTTGCGAAAGATAAACATATATTTTAAAGGATACAAAAATAAATAAAAATACACGAAGATCCATTGGTGGATTCTTCGGGAATGCGTTAGCATGACCATTGGAAACCTCCTTTGGAAATAAAGCCCCTCTATCCTGGGAAAAGTGGCGCCATTCATTGTTGTAGAAATGCTCGAGGCAGCCTTTGGAAAGCGCCAACGGCGACGCCTTCACTTTTTTTTTTTCTTGGCTTTCTCTTTTGCTTTTTATATCTTTGCTGCCTTTTTTGGCCTTTTTACGGGGTCAGTGTTAGCATTTCCCAAAATGGGTGCGTGTGTGGCGTTTCCCAAGGGTCATGCTAACGGATTCCCCCAAGAATTCATCAATGAATCTTCCTGTAATTTTTTTCACCCCTCTTTTGTACTCTCCTGTCAGAGTGGAGGGCGATCAAGAAAACGATCCCACTTACGTCCTAGAACGGTAAGCTCTGTATCGTTCTTAAGGGCCGCCCACACTAGCGAGGAAACGCGCGTGGCACGCCGATCGCGGGAAGTAACAAAAAGTCGCCGTAGCACAGTCAGGGCCAGAAGCGCGTGCAGAGACACGCCCTTTATCTTCCCACTCAACCGATTTTGCGGAACGCGTTTTCAACGCAATCGGCGCGCCGCGCGCGTTTTCTCGCTAGTGTGGGCGGCCCTTTAGACTTCTCTGAGATATTCTATGTGTTCGATTAGATTCCTAAATTCATAGCCATCAGCTTGAAGTGAGGCGCCGAAACAACGAGGACAAAAGGAGAGAAGCAGACAGGACGAGGCGCCTCGTCCTGTCTGCTTCTCTCCTTGTGTCCTCGTTGTTTTGGTGCCTCACCTCAAGCATGTACAACCAACTAGCCCAACTCGCCGTTCTAATACATAGCCATCAGTTTGATACTAAATATAGCTTATTAGAAGAGCTGAATTAAACTAAAAGACTGATAAATCCCGAGTCCGTTCCAAACCGCCATCATAAATAGGCAGAGGAAGGACAAACAAGCCCATTTAAGAAAAATATAACACAAAACTACAATGGGTCAGCACTATTAGAACCTGGAACTGCCTAACCCACTATCACTCACAGCGTATAGTGTGTTACTAGAACTATATTAGATTTTTCCCTGACTGAGCGAAAAGTAACAGACATCCACACGAGTGTTCTTCTAGCTCCTAGAATAGTTTTAACGCTTCCAGCCACGCGCGTGTAATGTCAGCAAAATTGTATTGCTCGACTGAAACTACTAACAAGTATTAAAGACACCACTAAGATTGTCGGTACACACAAATACGTCCCAGTGATTATATTTAGACGCGTGAACTTGAATCCCTTCAGAATTAGTAAAGGCAATTACTTAACCTTCGACATGACAAAAACCGGGCCTAACTCGTGATCCCCACTAAGACGACTAGACTAAGAAGAAAACAGCTCTTCCGAGCACACAGCAGACTCTATGGAGAGTCAACGACGGAAGAGGAAAAACAAGAAGGAAAGCGCCACGAGGGCGAATGCCCAGAGGGAAAAAGAAAAGGCGCAAGAAGATGGAAAAGACAAACACTAATGGCAAAACAAGAAAACCAGATGAATTAATGGTGACAACACAACCTGAGCTGGCCCCATCGAGGTGCTTGAGGGAGGGGGGAGGGGGGGGGGGGGGGGGGGGGGCTCCCGCGGGTGTTTCGGCGTGTGTCCCCTTGGAGTCGTTTCGGGACAGACTGCGGACGGGACAGATGGTACACCTAAAGGCTGTAACCCCACTTGCAGCCCTAATGACCAAGCAACATATGAATGCTCTGGCACTGAGTGTTAAAAAGTTAGCTAACATTGCCGTCGGTCTAATTGAGCATAATGCATACTTGCAGGGGAGGCTGGATGAGCGGGTTCTCCAGCCGCCTCACAGCTATGCTGACGTGACAAGCAACACAAATGAAGGACAAACTAACAAATTAACAAAACTAACAACGCTAACAATACCGGAAGACAAGAGGTGCGAGCCAGAAAAGGCAGCACTTCCGGTCTTCCCAAAAACACCGCAGGAGGGGAAAGCGTTATTACAAGTAGTCTCCACTCTGAGATCGGCGGTCCTCCATGAAGAGTTGGCCCTTACCGCTCCCGAGTTTCGGACAATTAAGGGAGGAGCGCCGATTTTGAGTGCTTACTAGGAAGGAATCTGCAACGTGGAAAAAGCAATTAGTGAGAGACCACAGTTGCAAGAAGAACTAAAAAAAAACCTTTCAAACGAAATCCTCAAGATAGGGTTAGGGGAATTATAACACCGGAATCTGAACTAAAAGAAAAAGTGATAAATCAAAACAAATTAACAGGAATCACTGATGAGATACAGATTGCGCGGACGTTTGCGAACAGGAACGGGTTGGCAACAATCATCTTCGACTTCAGCCCGGAGATGTTCAGGGAGCTGCAGAAGAAAGGGATGGTCTTCCTCAATTAGACCTCGCGTCTTTTAGAGGAAAACCTCTATATTACATTTTGCAAAAGATGCTACCGGTTTGGCCACTTGCTGGCACGTTGTACTGCATCTCTTGGATGCCACAATCGTACACTCTAAAGAAGCCAATGCGTCTACTTTCCCGCACAACACTAGGAGAGCCAATCACCGCAACTTACGGAGGCAGCTCAGCGAATGATGATGTCGAAACATATGCTTAGAACAAAAAACTCAGTCTGAGTTTATTTATTTACATATTGAACATCAAATGCCCAAAATAATGGGTATTACATAGGGGTAGTACAAAACATTAAAAAAATTTCTTCGATGAATGCCTTGAAATGGGCTGGGTTGGAGTGGAGGACGGCGTCGGTGAGCAGATAGTTCCAATCCGTTGCTGTCTGCCAGAAATATGAAAAAAGATGCGCAGTGTAGCGGGAATGGGGGGTTAGGCAGCTTCCTGATGACTGATGTGACATGAAACGCGGTGAGCTGGTGCGATAACAGAGCTGCCAAGTGATTAGTGATAAAACTTGTGAAAAAGGGAGAGCCTGGAAAGTTTGCGCAGTGATTCGAGGTTAAGAAGACTAGCTTGAGATTTAAGTGCGGTGACACCGGTATGATAGGAGTAATCTGAGTAGATGAATCTTGCTGCGCGATTTTGCACGGATTCAAGTGCTTTACTAAGATTAGATTGATGTAAGTCCCTAACAGCAGTTGCGTATTCTAGTTTGGGTCGGACTATCGATGGAGGAGCTAAGCGTATGTTGCGACGTAGAAAGCCAAGGACGCCGATTCACGTCATTAGCTATATTCGTTATGTGAGATGACCAAGTTAAATCGTTTGAAAAGGTAATGCCTAGGTATTTATATGAATGTAGAGGGGATATGAGTGAACCACAAAGGACGTAGATAGGTGTTGGGTGAAGTTGCCTACGTTGAAAATAAACGAGAGATGGTTTGCTAGCACTCAAAGACATTAGCCATTTAGCACACCAGGCCTCGATATGGCGAAGATCGGACTGCAGGGCGTGAACATCAGTGCTGTTATTTCTACGACAACAAACAACGCAATCGTCTGCAAATAAGCGTATGTTAGATGAGATATTAGCAGGTAGGTCGTTTATGTAAATTAAGAAAAGTAAGGGACCGAGAACAGTGCCCTGGGGCACTCCAGAAGCAAGCGGGGATCGGTGCGAAGAGTGGTTATTGCATGAATGAATTGTTGTCGGTTTGACAAGAAGTTACGAATCCAGTTACAAACTTGAGGGTCGAGATTTAAACGTGAATGTTTTAATAAGAGACGCTGGTGTGGCACTTTACCGAAAGCTTTTTCGAAATCTAGAAAGAGGGCACCCACAGGTACGTTATAATCAGCTCTTGAACTTAGATCGTTAGTAAAAATAGCTAGCTGGATTCCACAAGAATGTCATTTTAAGAAACCTTGTTGGCTCGGGGGAAAAATTAACAGATACTAAGAAATTTATAACATGTGAGTAAATTATATGCACTATTAATTTTGATGAAACATTGGTGATTGAAATTGGACGATACACTCTAAGAACTGCCTGCGCGTCTACTTACCCGCAATACACTCAAAGAGCCAATCTCTGCGATCTAGGAAATCAGCTCAGCGAATGATGAGGCGAAGCATCCGTTTAGACCTAAAAATGAAGTCTGCGCTGTGGCATTACGCAATGCAAAGCGTCATGATTGCATTGCGTAATGCTACAGCGCAGACTTCATTTTTAGGTCTAAACAGATGCTTCGCCTCATCATTCGCTGAGCTGATTTCCTAGATCGCAGAGATTGGCTCTTTGAGTGTTTTGCGGGTAAGTAGACGCGCAGGCATTTAGAGTGTAACGGCTGTTTGAGGTCGAAGGACCTTTTTCGGGCTGGGAACGATCTGGCCCACCTTCCAGTCCAGTGGTACCACTCCAGATGAGAAAGAGTACTGAAAAATGTGTGACAAAAAGACGCTTGTGGCACTCGTCGTGTTTTTTAGTATCTTTGAGCTGATGCACTCTAAAAAAAATCCCGTGCGTCTACTTTCCCGCACCACACTCGGAGAGCCAATCACCACAACTTACGGGGGCGGCTCTGCGAATGAAGATGCCGAAACATATGTTTAGACCAAAAAACGCAGTCTGAGTTGTGACATTAAGCAATCCAAACTTCACGCTTGCATTGCTTAATGTCACAACTCAGACTGCGTTTTTTGGTCTAAACATATGTTTCGGCATCGTCATTCGCTGAGCTGCCTCCGAAGTTGCGGTGATTGGCTCTCCGGGCGGTGTGCGTGAAAGTAGACGCACGGGCTTTTTTTTAGAGTGTGCTGTCAACATCTGCGCATGATGCACTCTAAAAAAAGTCTGTGCGTCTACTTTCACACACAACACTCGGATAGCCAATCAGCGCAACTTACGGAGCAGGTCAGCGAATGACGATGCCGAAACATATGTTTAGACCAAAAAACACAGTCTGAATTGTGCCATTAAGCAATGCAAAACGTCACGCTTGCACTGCTTAATGCCACAACTCAGTCTGCGTTTTTTCGTCTAAACAGATGTTTCGGCATCGTCATTCGCTGAGCTGCCTCCGTAAGTTGCGCTGATTGGTTCTCCGAGTGTTGTGTGTGAAAGTAGACGCACAGACCTTTTTTACACTCTAAAAAAAGCCCGTGCGTCTCCTTTCCCGCACAACACTCGGAGAACCAATCACCGCACCTTAAGGAGACAGCTCAGCGAATGACGATGCCTAAACATATGTTTAGACCAAAAAACGGAGTCTGAGTTGTGACATTAAGCAATGCAAAACGTCACGCTTGCATTACTTAATGTCACAACTCAGACTGCATTTTTTTGGTCTAAACCTATGTTTGGGCATCGTTATTCGCTGAGCTGCCTCAGTAAGTGGCGGTGATTGGCTCTCCGAGTGTTGTGCGGGAAAGTATACACGCGGGCTTTTTTTAGAGTGTAGAGTGTGTTAGTTTCAAAGCTTCGGTTGCGTTTAGGACCCATTAGAATTAAAGTTTATGTGGGGCATAGCCGGGTGATCAAAATAAGGAAATTCAGGGAGATCGCCGGCTGATTCTTGCGCAAAAACAGAACAGAAGGAGGAGTTTAACGTTTGGGGAATGTCGTTTTTGGGCATGGGGTGAGTTGTTCTGATCACATAATGATATGGGCTTTGATTGACCGGGGTTGATCATTTTTCAAAAGTGCTTGGAATTGCTATGCAACATCGTGGGCAAAGTGGAATAAAAAAACGTGCGTTTGGCTTGAGCAACAAGAGAGTCAAACTTTTTATTCGCCAGCCTTCTTTTTTCTCCCATGCCCGCTCGCTGTTCGACAGTTTAGGCGATATAAAGTGTCGTGTTGTTTTTTGTTTTGTTGCTGATACGTTTCAGTACATTATTAAACTACAAAGTTGATGTTTGCTCAATAACAGTGATAGTGGGAATATACGTTGTGATTAAATGTACCATTTTGTTTTTAAAAATGACCGGTTTCTTTCAATAAAACGTTTTGCAAAGTCAGTGAGAAACCAGCTCCAGAAAGCGTCTAGTTCTTCGTTCATACTTTTGTAGTCCCCTTTATCATACAGCGTTAAGGTTTTCTTAACTTTTTTGGGCTGCGGAAGTTGACACTGAAATGTGGCGTGTATTGTTACGTGATCTTTGAAACCAGGTAAATACGTAATTGACGACATGTTCTCTGGATGCGAAGCAAGAAGAAGGTCATAGATGGTAGAAGGATGATCAGTTTGCCTGGTTGGGGAAGAAACAAGTTGCGATAAACCAAATGTGAGGTACGTGTTACCGAAGTCGCTTTCTGTGTTGTGCTTGGATGTAGTAAGTGCCAGGTCGGCCCAGGTTATTGCAGGAAAGTTAAAGTCACCGAGCAGTAGAATGGGAGCGTGCTGATGTGATATAGTTATCCATCGGAGGGCTTCATGAAATTCAGCAATAAAAAAGGAATCGGCATCTGATGGGCGGTAACAATCGCCCATAATAATGGGTGGGTAGGAAGCATTACAGAATATAAACATGATATCAGCATGAATGCTATGAGCATCCTTATAAACATGGATGCTCATCGCAGGTTCCGATGAGCATCCAACAAAACACCTCCGCGGCGTTTACTCGCACGATCGCGCGAGAAGATATCAAAGTTAGAAAAGAAGATAACAATTCTGTATCACAAGTAGATGAATTTAACCACGTTTCGGTGAGCACGACAAAATTACTACAATCAGTGGTATCAATGAGACTGCGAGGTGATTCTCGTTTGGACAAAATACTTATGATCTTCGCATAAAGGAGAGATAAGCAGCTGTTGTTTTAACTCGCAGAAACGTTTGATGATAGCTACGAGGGACGTGGAATAACCTTTTGTGTAGTGTGATCCAATACGTAAGTCGTGTTCCTAATCATGAGTTTATCATGAGTTGGGTTTTACCAAATTCAGGCAAATGTTTCGAACAGTGCGTGTGTTTGGCAAGTATAGTCTTCGGAAATACTGTAGCTGGTACGCTTAAGCTTTTTAGCAAATGAAAAAATTTGATCTCTGATTTTGTAATGTGCGAACTTTATAATAATAGGCTTATTTTTGTTAGGATGCAAGGTTCCAATCCTTTGGGCTCGCTCGATGTCTGTTGGTTGGAGGGGTACTTTGAGCTCCGCGCTGTAATGCTCAATTATTAGGTTCTGTCTGGGCCCATGTTTTGCATTGATTATCTGCGTGTCCGAAAAAGATAAGATTTGTTCGACGAGCGATGTCTTCAGAGTCGTCGAATCTGGCTGAGCGATTTGTGTAGCGCTGTCCTTTGAGAGAGTCTGAACGCTTTCGCGACCTCTGACTTGATTATAACTAAAAACGAGCAGTCCTCTTCTATATTCGTAAGCCTTTTTAATTATTGTTGAGCGTCCTATCATGTTATGATAGTCGTGAACGGATCGATTTCATTTCCTCTAAAGGCGCGTTCCCACCGGCGATGCGAGTTAGTCGCGCGATAATTTTCATCGCAAAAGCTACCATCGCGGACAAAAAGTGACGCGATTTGAGCAGTCACTACCCGACCAAACTTTTTGCGATGCGATCTAGTCGCGGAGCGGCTGAGCCAACCAACGGCGTTCGGAGCGAGAGTTTTCGAGAAACGACTCGCCAACAAAGGCGTTGGACTCGCTCATCGCGCACGCCGGTGTGACCATCTAATTTTTTTTGCGATGCGATATAGTCGCATCTCGCGACTGCTCACATCTCCGGTGGGAATGCGCCTTAAGAGTGATGTTTGCCCAGACCAGATGTTGTTTACGGCCGACATTATGTCCCTGGTATTCATACCATTCATACCGGGACCAGGGTTCACTTCAACGTCCCCAGATAAAAGCAGCAGTTTCAGTGTTACGCATGCACAGTCATGGACAAAAGTAACACAGTAGCCTGGGCTGGGCAGCACTAGAAACGCGGCGTAACTAGTACGCGATGTATGTGAAGAACAGCAAGTGATTACTTGCACAAAACAACATGCGGCGCTGGTGAGCGAAACCCATTGTAGGCGTGCCGCCGATCCCAGTGAAGCAGATGCAGATCTCGGGCAACCTTTTATCGCAGAGACATTTCTCGAGTAATGACGGTATCGATGCTGTGTCCCCTTGCAACGGGGGTAGCGATACGGGTGATAACAGGCGGGGCGGAAGCTCGTTCAGAAGCATTGTAGAAGGGTTCTAAGTGGACGAGCCTTCCGTAGTACACAACAGGCTCGATATCAGCACCGGAGCATCCAGGTGATGCCGGGCCAACGAGAGCAGACTTCCATCGGTGGTGTACGGGGACCAGTAGAGCGGTGACCAAAGGCAGGCCAGGGCGACGGTCTGCACAAAACATGCGGTGCTGGTGAGCGAAACCCATTAGAGGCGTGTCGCCGAGCCCAGTGAAGACATTAAGCAATGCAAAACGTCACGTTTGCATTGCTCAATATCACAATCCATACAGCGTTTTTTGGTCTAAACATATGTTTCGGCATTGTTATTCGCTGAGCTGCCTCCGTAAGTTGCGGTGATTGGCTCTACAAGTGTTGTGCGGGGAAGTAGATGCACGGGCTTTTTTTAGAGGGATAGCAGAGACCCATCTGTGGGAAAACTTTCAAGAACATGTAAAAAGATGCAAAGGTTGTAAGATAATGCCAGTTTTTGCAAAGTAAAATCTTACACATTCGGCACTTCGGCAACAGTGCCCAAGCTACCTCGTTGAAGTGGAAAGGTTGCAAACAAAAAGCACATGCCAGTAAAAACAAAAAAAAGGGGGGGGGGGGGGGGGGGCGGAAGAGACACTTTAGTATACAAACATGTATGCAACGTTCAAAATTTATCAAATGAACAATAATCATTCATTGTAAGCTATAGAACATCTTACAATTACCATAGACAAAATTCAACATAATATAATTGAAATTCAAAATCCATAAAGTTTTGAAACTAATATAATTGGATTTTCTTTAACATACCACATTTACAATACACTGAACAACCCGCGCGCACCTATGATTGTACGGGAGAAGGAGGTTGTTCTTTTTTTTTCTGAAACAATAACCCGAGATATATTTTCACTCGCAATACCAACAAAAACAACAAGAATAAGAATAATAAATTTATATAAGTCACCAAGAGAAGAACATACTGCACACAATAGAAGAGATCCTCACAGCACGTGAAAATCTAAGAACAGCCAATCTGGGGTATTTCAACGTTGAACACAAGGCATGGGGGCAGGGGGGGCAGGGGGGGGGGGAGGGGATCCTTAGATAGTTCGGGAGATATCCTCGCCCAATTCGCATTAAATCATTCAATTTTCACTTTAAATAACAATGATCAAGGTCCAACTTATACCTCAACAACTGGCATTAGTTGTATTGATCGATCCTTAACTAATGATTTACTTTTCACAGATATATCTGACTGGAAGATTTTAAACATCCAAAGTGAAAGTGATCATAAATGCATACTCACAACGTTTCGCAGAACCCATGATGTCAGCAAAACGACTTACAAAAAACAAAAAGCAAAATAAAATTTTCACAACACATAAAAAACGATAGATGAATGTTAGAACTAAAAACTAAGAGTTTTACAACCAAAGAAAAACTAATATATATGTATATATATTAGATCAGTTATATGTAAGGTGTGTATTTTCCGGTTTTAACCGAAAAACACCGATAAACATCCGTCGGCGACGAAAATACAAAATCGGTTAAAACCGAAAAACACCGGTGGCTGGATTTTTTCGTTCTGGTTAAAACCGAGAAACACCGGTCGTGGCATGATTCCGACCTAGCGAAACCCTTTCCCCGTAGAGGTTCGTCAAACGTGTTATCTCGTGGATCCTGCATTCTTCCGGTGTTTATACATGGGGCTTGCACGTGGCGTCAGTCCGCCCTCCTTTCTAGAGGTCAAAAGCGTTTAGTGAACGCAGTGGAAGGTAAGCTCTCACACGCCTTTCCCCCATTGTGTCTCCCATGGCCCCCTTTTGTGGAAAAATTAACGCAGTGGAGGGTAGGCTCTCACGTGCCATTTCCTCATTGTGTCTGGCCAAGTGATGTCAGTGAAAGCCATGTATTCAGAGGTTGCTGAGGTTCCTGGAAGACACTGCCAACGTCCGTGTCGTACAGGAGCGTGCGTTTTCATAATTGTGGGTTGTGAACCGCAAGGAACGTGCTGCCATGACGGATGCAAGCCTCTCGAGGTATACTGTAATAACCAAGTGTGAGAATTAGATGCTTCCTAGAGAAGAAGTGTATGAAATATGTGAATAAAATTGGAACTCTCTGTCTGTGATTAGTCGCATTTTTTTCACCGATGATCACCGATTTTAGCCTCGTCGTGAGACGTTCCACCGAAATACACCGGTGTTTTGAAAAAAAATAAACACCGAAAAACATCCGCCGATTTTTCTCACAAATAAACACCGGAAAGTACACACCCTAGTTATATGTAAAGATTACCACCTACATGAATAAGCTCTTCAAAATAGTGAAAAAACACTCGAAAACATTATGATGGTGGAATGCTGATTTAGAATAGTACGGAAAAAAGTAGGCGCTCCACGTAAAAGAAATCAAAGATCTACGTATAATACAAGACATATACGAGAGATAATACACAAAACTGCATTACATGCTTATATAAAAAAGGAAACATAAAAAAAGCAAGAAGCACACATTGGCATACTTTCTGCGCAGAGGTCTCAAATATAAATATATTTAGTAAAATATACCATGTAAAATAGGAACTAAAAATAAAACATCCTATATTAATTCCCCTGAATAAGAGTGGCAATGTGCGTTAGTCGGTTCATAGTCATACTGACGAAAAGGCAAACAACGCACAGTAATCGGCGACTAAAGGAAGTGCAAACAGGACAAGCGCTGACTCTCAACTGAACTTTAATCACATGAAAGCAAAACAAAGAAAACAGCAACCCCTCCCTGGCACGTCATATGATATATTCACCACGTGTCCAAAAAACAATATATTTACTACTCAAGCCCAGTGACGCTTGGCTTAAGCAGTTCTCGCGTGCTTTGATAACTGCATGCGCCTCTAAAATTTCTCTATTCACTCTGTCCCTTCCATTGCCAATGATACAAGTCTTACTGAAGATAGAGGTTGGCACCCACATCCATGACAATGCAATGGCAGATGCCCCTCTACAGCTCCCACCACTGATCGCAACGACAAGTCATGCTCCCGCAGTTTGTGATTAACCATCTGCCCGTCTGACCGACGTAGGCTTTTCCACACGTTAGTGGAAACAGACTGCGGGAGCATGACTTGTCGTTGCGATCAGTGGTGGGAGCTGTAGGGGGGCATATGCCATTGCATTGTCATGGATGTGGGTGCAAACCTTTCTTCCGTAATACTGGTATCATTGGCAATGAAAAGGACAGAGTGAATAGAGAAATTTTAGAGGCACATGCAATTATCAAAGCAGGCGGGAACTGCGTAAGCAAAGCGTCACTGGGATTGAGTAGTAAAGAGAGTTTTTTTGGACACGTGGTGAACGTATCATTTGACGTGGGCGGGGTTGCTGTTTTCTTTGTTTTGTTTTCATGTGATTAAAGTTCGGTTGAGAGTCAGCGCTTGTCCTGTTTGCACTTCCTTTAGTCTCCGTTTACTGTGCGCTGTTTGCCTTTTCGTCATTAATTCCTCCTCTCACTGACTCTAATGAAATTGAAAAACAAACACTAGAAGAATCCATTCAACTCATCTTATACCATCAAGTCCCATAGGATAAAATAAATCAATGTTAAGAACGTAAAAAAACTACATTGTCTCCATTAAATGTACGAAATGACACGTAGATAACATACCTTTCACTGAAACAGAGCCTAATTTAATACTACCACAGCACGCTCCCCGAATTTCACCGGGTTCATAAATTCACTACAAATGTTATCAAATCAATAGTTAATAATCATAACATAATAGTCCTAAAAATATTCAAAGCATGTTTAATATTTAGCTATTATCCAGATATTTGGAAAATATCAAGAGTCATATTAACACCAAAAAATGATCAAGGAACTAACGAACCTCGACATTATGGGCCTAAATGTATTTTATCTATATTTGGTAAAATTGTCGAAAAACCACTAAAAAATTAAATATATTCTTTTTATACCATATTTTATACCATTCACTACAATACGATTTCACGCATGAAATATCTTCAACTACAGCTTTATATAACCTCAAAGCAAAAATACTTTACTACCAACGAGAAAATAAAAAAAAAGAAATATTTTGATATCCCTAGACATATAAAAAGCTTTAAATAAATCTGGCTACATTTCTCGTTCTTTACTTCAAAAATGTCAGTCTTCCTAGTAACATTTATTGTTTCCTAAAAAATATATTTTACAATAGACCTCTAGTATACACATTAACAAAAGAAAACATTACTAAGATGATGACATAGGGATGCCCTCAAGGCTCACTTTTAAGCCCTTTAGTAAGGAATGTTTTAATACCAACCTTCCTCCTAGAAAGAATTACTGAGGGAGTGCATATAATAGCATCCGCTGACGACTTCACAATTTTAATCAAGGGGAAACAAGAAGAAAACTTGAATTTATAGCTAGGCAAATTCTGAATATAATAGACACTGGGAGAATAAAATATAAAGTAAGATTTCACACTCTAAAATCATAGTTTATACTCCTTAGAAATGCATATCGAAAACAACCATGAATAAAAAAATAAGGCTACATACCCATTAGAATTACTATGAAACTAAAACTCTTAGGAGTTATTTTGTATTAAATATAAAATATTTTATATTTTATATATTCATATTTATATATATAAAAAAAACGAGTAAACCTTTCTTGTCTTTAGAAACGTTTTAACCACGTGCTACATGACAATTTTCATCCCAGTTAAAGCAACAAGAAAATATAAACAACTCCAAAGCTCGTTCCAAAGAATGCAAAGGTGAAGGACGTCAGGACGGCGGTCGAAAGCCCCATGGCGAGTGCATCAATGATGGCCGCGCTCGCAGCAGCGCTGGCTTCCATGACGTGCTGGAACAGAGGCTACGATCATTATAAAGTCAGCTACAACCCTGAAACATGCCACTTCCTACAATATTTGATGCTACGATTGTGTGTGGATACCTCCCCCTGCGTTCCGAAACAGTAAGTGCGTCGCTAAGGCTGGCCATCGGCAATGCAGCAGACCCCGCCATCTTGTCTGCGCGTTTGACCAACGCTTTTGCTCGCGCGCGACTCTCGGTTAGTCCCGGTCGAGTGCAGCTAGTCCTCAGCACTTGCGCACGGTACCTTGCTCGAACCAGATGCTATCTCCGGGAAGCAAATGGGAGTTATGAGGACCAACTGCTACCGCTAGTCCTTTGAGACCATCTTTTTTCTTATACCCTATTTACACGGTTAACGTAAAAGGTACCTTTAACATAGATCCCTTTGCTATCGGCGAACCAGCCCGTGCTCTTGGGTCGCGAGCACACGCCGCGCGCGGAAGATCGTTAATTGATTGGCCGCAGAGAATAAAAGTCCCTTAGCTAAATGTACCTTTACGGTCGTGTGAATGGGGTATTAGTACTTCGGCGGCAGCCGCAATCCTACGCGCAACGCCAAAGCGCGACAGCGTCGACACCGCGATGCGCATGCGTTCTCCCGGACAGGAGGTTTTTAAACCGATCGTTAAAGATTTTACGTTATCGCATTAAGAAAATTACAGCGACGATTAACTTTAAAGTCCTATAATGCATGAAATGCTGTACTTATGAGTAGTTGTTCCAATTCATTCGTACATATTAAACAGTCGCTCTGAGAATAAAGACCTCATAATTTTTTTTATCAATTTCGGGGGAACTGAATTGGAGTGTCACTTGACCAAGGAGGGGGGGGGGGGGGGGGGGCGGGGGAGAAGGGAGGTACTCGTGGGATAAGAGAGGGAGGGGCAAGTAGAAGGGACAGAGAAAAATGAAGTAGTAGGGAATTGGAGGTAGGTGGAGAGGGAGGGGACGGGAGGGATGTGAAGGACACCCGAGGTAGGATGGACAGAAAGGGAGGGGGAAGGGAGGAGAGGGATGGGGAAAGGGAACTGGTGTATCACGTGAGGTATGTCTACTAGCAGAGAAACTTAATTGTTGTATGAGTCACGTGACGTCCATTTCCCGCTACATTTAACGGAAGATGCATGGACGGACGGACAAAACTTCGGTATTGGGGGGGGGGGGGGGGGGGTTCCGGTAAAAAGCAATTCATGCTTTAAAGGTGTGCCCAGTATCAAATTACTCCTTCATCCAAATAGGTATAGCCCATGAAAGACCTAGTCCTACTAAAATCGATTGCTCCTTGGACTACTAGAGGCGAATTACAAATCGTGACATAATTTTAATCGGATGCACAAACGCATTTTTCACAGACCTGATGAACACAGAGCTTGTCTCTGCAGAAGCCAGGCTTCGAATATGGGAAGGGCGACTCCAACCAGGAAGGACATACTCAGTGCGTAGAGAAATACACCCCTCGGTCTTTCGATGCCGCATTGCTCGTCTTCCGTCTATGAGGTTCCCAGCTTGACTGTTGCTGCTGTAAGACGTGCATATCGGATCACTAAAATGTTGTGCACAAAGTATTGCACTATAGCCGTAGTTATCACTGAACAAATTCAGTCAACTCTATGTCAGTGAATAACCCACTCCTACTGCACCACGCGAATACCCCGGTGGATCCTTTAATCAACAGATTGCGTGGTGTGGGCATTCAGCATACAAATTGCATGTTTTTTTTTTGTTTTTTTTTTCTTTGGACAGCGATAGCTCATTCAGTCCCAATGGGCGTCTGGGGTCTTCGCTATAAGAAATTTAGCCAGTGCGGTGCCACTGCTATCCTGCGGTGTTTAACGTGCATCACGCAGTAGTGCATGATGCAAGACCGCGCGCCGGTACGCTGTTCATTTGTACTGAAACGGTCAGGGGTGCTGATTGAACTCAGGATCAATAGGGCCTTCACCGCAAACTGCCGCTCGACGTGCTCCGAGCTGCGGTGCTCTACCAAAATCAGCCACCGAGTGCCCCATCAGGGTCGCTAATGTCATCCAACACAAAGATGCCTGGTGTTATGACATAGAGGAGGAGCCGAAAGATTGCCGCGAAGTTGTTTTGTTTTTGTTTTCCTTACAAACCCGCAGGTTCGTTTATCTTTGTAGCGTTTTTCACTAAAAAGGCAAAAAAAAACAAAAAAAAAACGTATCACTGTTTACTTGCTGAATAAAATCAGCACGACGAGGCGCACGTAGCCGACCGTGGTTCATACGAGTGGCGTCACGACAAAAATTATCTGCTGCGACCAACACGTTTCACTTTCATGGTCTCTAAAAAAACACTCCACACCATCAAAGTTGGCAGTCAGATATTGTTCTTATTTCCGCCGATAAAGCAGAATCTACTGAAAGTTCCTATCCCCTTTATCGTCCTTTTGGGTATGGCACGGTGGAATGTGCTTCTTCCACCGTGGGGTATAATCAATATGTAGCCCAACGTGGCTAGGTAATGCAAACCAAGTAGCGTTGCGCCTTCGGGTGGGCTTCGCCTTCGGGCCGTTGTCCCCCTTGGGGGGGGGTAAAATTATTTTCGGGACAACTGCCCGAAGGCGTTCCGCCTTCGGGCAGTTGTCCCCCTTGGGGAGGGTAAAATTATTTTCCAAATTTTTATTGGCCATGTTAGTAACCAAAAGCTTCGGTGAGTCCGGTTTTCCAGGATTATGGCCATACTGGGAATAATTCTTATGTCATCAACGGAAGTAAGATCAATGTCAGGTGTTCAATATTGGTGGTAATGTTTCAAGAACGCGATGACTTTTAGCTTCCAACGAGCACAGTCCTACCTGCCACCGTAGGCTCGAACACACACCATCGAATTTGTCATTCACAGCTAATAATCCTAACCCTGAAGTCGAGGGTAAGAGCTATTAGCGGGGAGATGTTTCGGTAGCGCTCTCGTTCGGTTACCTTTCGTGACGTCATTACCATGTGAACAACAAGTTCGATGGTGTTTGCAATGGGCATGGTGGAAGCCTGAAATCATAGCGCTCTCAAAGCAACACTGCCAACACCGTCAATATTGAAGTTCTTACATTCCTCTTATTTCCGTCGATGAGACATCCTTGGCTGACGTCATAGTCAGCATTCGGCCAATTGTGGTGGTCCGACCACAGCGACGCTTTCGTTCGCTCACGTCGTCAATAAAAGGACGCCACTCAACGCGCCTGCATGCTACGACCCCTGGCAGGAGCTTCTTTCTTGGAAGTCTGTCATGGCCGCTCGCAAGTTCATTTAACGCGAACAACTTTAATTTCAGAACCTCTTGAACAATTACTTCGAAAATTGTACACGGCTGTTCCTCGATGTCGCACATTTCGAACGACTCTACGCATAGGCGTCAATACAAGGGGTGGGGGAGGGGAGCGATTCACTGCCCCCCCCCCCCCTTCAGTAGTGTTGAAAGAGGGGGAGGGGGCGTAAAGGGGTAAGGTGGGGTGGGGGGGGGGGGGATCGCTCCCGCTCCAGACGCTTAAAGGGGAGCTGAAACACGTACTTCTTTCAAAAAATATGTTAGAGGTTGATTCTAGTATAGTTTTATTCCGTGAATCTGAATACATCGTTCGTTTCCCCCGAAGATGTAACTAAACGCGCGAAAACACGAAAAACGTCTGACCAGTCGTTATGTCATAAGATCTGTCGGCCACCAAGCGCGTGTCGCTTGTGTGGGCAGCGCGTGCAATTGCAAGCTTGCCAGGTATACTCTCCCGCACTAGCCCCAGTCGTGATATCTTTTTCTGCCCTTTTTCAAATTAGCAAGAGTGGGCGTGCATCTTTGATAGGCACTGAAGATGCGCGAGAACGAAGATTCCCAAAACTCCTTTTGTGACGTCACGCTCCGGACATAAGGGCCTTCAGCAGTAGTTTTGAAATTGCCTTTCTGCAAACTCCATGTACCAAATAATTTTTTTTATATATACATTTGAAATCCCGGAGGTGAAATGAAGATGTAGGCGCGTTTCCTCAAATAATAAGGGGTTGTAGCAGACCGTTTCTGCAGCCCGATGAGCACCCAGATAGCGCAGCGTAATCCGCCACAAGTCCTTGAACTATGCAGAAAAGGTTGGCGGCGCGCATGCGCATTTGCGGCGTTTTATTCACGGATACCGCAGCGGTGGAGAAAAACGATCTACTACAACCCCCTACTAACCTGCTTAAACTTCCCTTTAAAAAAAAAAAAAAAAAAAAACACGGGGGAAGAGAAGTTTGCCGTCTCCACCCTACTTCGCTCCCATCGGCTTCCCCACTTTCCCCCAGCCCTCCGCCTCTAATTTCTCTTCCCCCCCGGGCACCCCCCCCCCCCCCCCCCCCGATCTTTCCTCGCCATCACCCGCCACCCCCTCATCTCTCAGACACTTCCGGCGTCTCTACTGTCTACTCCCTCTCAGTGACCCTGGCAGCGTTGCTGACATTGCCGGAAGCTGAGCGCTAAAGCCGTGTACACGGCGCATGGCTCCAAAATATCACAAAATTGAATCTTCCCCTCAATTCTGAAGCGAAGGTTTTACCTCAAATAACTCCTTCCCAAAGTTGTGAAACGTCACTTTGTCGTCACCGGTCGCTTCCACAAAGGGGGATCGGTGGCCGAGTGGGCTAGCGCACACCAGCTCGGAGCACGTGGAGCGAAAGCTCGCGCTGCAGAACTCAGGGATCCTGGGCTCAATCCCCACCCCTGCCCGTTTCGATCTGGATGAGCATCGTACCGGCGTGCGGTCGTGTTTCACTACTGCGTGGTGCGCGTTAAAGACCCCAGGCCAACGGTTGTACCGCACTGCCAAAATTGCTCATCTATACAGCTGAGACACCAGACGCCCACTGAGGCAGACTAGCTTCCGCCTGTATAAACATACACACAACAATTTTGTCGCGTCCACAAACGAAGTTCAGAGCATTTGAAGCTCGCCTATAGGACAATCTAGGCAGGATTGACTTTTTAACGCGGCGTGGAGATGTACAGACGGGCGGGCGCAACGTCATCAGTGCAGCCGTTCATGCGGCTGGCCCCACGGTGCTGCTCACGCGTGCTCTGATGAAGCTCGCTACGACTTTGTGTTCCTTGAGCGCCGAGAGAGCTGGGATGATTGACATCTCGTCCCACGTGACGCCATCGTCGCTGGAATCCAAACATTACGTTCCGCGAACTTAGGCCTTTGACGAGATTAGCTACCCAGTAAGTTTCTTTTTTCCTTTATAGTATTATCCCATCAGCGTCGTCATTAATACATTTAAAAAGAGATACATTACAAATGACACGAATCATTGAAGAGAAGCTACAGCTTGAAAAAAACAACAAAAGGAACACGACAAATTTACATTAACGAAACAGTAAATCGTTATTTTTGAGCTGCTGTAACGCGTTCCTTTTAAATCTCACGCGTTCCTTTTAAACCTCGATAACGAGTAACGTGCTTAGTTATTGATCGAGGAACCAGTACCGGTATTTGGTCACTTAAAAAAAAATAATGTGTTCGTACACGTCTGCTCTGACCTCACCGTAGACTTCATTATGTCACTAGCACAGCTTCAAGTTTATGGGGGAAAAACTCAATTGCAACGTTACATCGCGTGGCCCAGCCTATCGCTGTCGAATTGAGGTATCTTCACGGTTGAGTTGCCGATCTGGCACGCACATAGAGAACGAATGAAGGTGCGGCTATGAGCGCGTGGTTTTCGGAAGCGTTTTCTATGCGCGAATGCTAGTGCACACAAAGCATTCTGCAGCGCTACGCTATGCACACGCGACAGATTATACATCCACCATTGCTGAGCTTTTCTTATTTCACGTAGATAACGAATCACTGAAACGGGCGTTGGCGAGCCTCCACAAAGGCCAATGCTGGGCCGAGGGACACAGTAAAATCTAAAATGGCAATAACCTGGCCTGCTATGGAAATGGTGACGTGAAGTAAACGGAATAAGAGGAAAGAAAAACTGAACGTCGGTTACGGTGGCGCCCATGCACACCTGGAGGCAAAGGGTGTATACACTCTAAAAAAGTGTGTGCGTCTATTTTCACGCACAACCCTTCAGAGAGTCAATCACCGAAACTTACGGAGGCAGCTCAGCGAATGACGATACCGAAACATATGTTTAGACCAAAAAACGCAGTCTGAGTTGTGACATTAAGCAATGCAAAACGTCACGCTTGCATTGCTTAATGTCACAACTCAGACTGCGTTTTTTGGTCTAAACATATGTTTCGGCATTGCCATTCGCTGAGCTGCCTCCGTAAGTTGCGGTGATTGGTTCTTTGAGTGTTGTGCGTGAAAGTAGACGCACAGACTTTTTTTAGAGTGATAGCGCCGGGGCATTTGCCAACACTGAAGTCAACTTGTGTTCGTATCCCTATGTGCCGCTCACCTTGCTGGGTAAGTCCTGAATAGCAAACTTTTTACTTTTATGGCATCTTTAAGAATATCTTATATGCTGTGGGCATTCAATAAGTTATTAGTGAAAAAAATGTATAAAAAACCTTCATAAAAACAAAAAAAAAAACACACACACAAAAAAAAAAAACATGCAGCTCGTGACGGTCAGGCAATCAACCATTTTCAAAAATACATCAAGCAACATTGGTAGTCGCCATTGCTTGGACACGAAGCGCGTGATTGGATCCGAGCTCACGCCGGACGCTGACGCAGGCCTCGTGTCCAATACATGCTCAGAGTACGTGAGCAAGCAAAACGGCGGACAGACGTTGGAGCGGACTTTTTGAAAAGCGTCTTTTTATACGATATACTATATTCATGTAGTCATCACAATGGGCCGACAGACTGTGTGCGTGGCTCAGAAAGGGCACCGAGCCCTATCGCTGTCATAGTCGCGTTAATCACAGAGAACAACACAGTCAACTATTTAATGCATTTACAGAGCTCGATGCTGTTGGCATAATTAACGACTGGAGGATTTTCTTACTTTTTGTTTTCCAACTAACAGGCTGCTGGTCAAATCTGATGCTCGCCAATATCATTTCTGAGTAAGGTGTTAAAATCTACGACGCCGCGGTCGTTCCATACGTGTCGCGCTGCGTACCAACAAGCTAAGTTCCTGAGACAGCAAGCTTGGCTCTGTAGTGAACAACGCAGGCGAGTTCATAATTTTAGACAACTACACTCTCAACAAAAGGGTAGTCGTAGGGTACTACATTTGGGGTAGACAGAAGCCGTCACAGATATCGCTACCCCCCTTAGTAATACTAACGACCCCATGCGTAGTCACGCGGCATGAAATCAACAGGTAGTCACACTGAGCACCCCCAAAAGGAACATGGCGGCTGGCAAGCGACAGTGGAGCAATACGAGTAAGGCCTAGCGAGCTGGACTGCTTTTTGCTAAAATACGATTCTCAAGTGCGCATGCCCGTTCGCTGCCTTCCGTGCGCACTAAAACACTCCAAAACGCGCCTCGAAGCACCGGCACCGCACCTATTACGAGTAGGGGTGGCGATGTGAGGGGGGGCATTCGAGGGGGTTTGTCCGTGACTGCTTTCGCGCGGCCGGCTGCATTTACTTCGCGGCCAGAAAACATTCAAAGAAGGAATCGTATAGCGACAAATGAAATGATGTCTTTATTGAACAGAGAATCTGCTTGCTGTGCTTGCCGCAAGTGATCCGGCGTTTTCGGTTGATAGCGGCGAGGCGAGGCATCACCGATTCAAGCTTCGTCGGTTTCGATCGTTCAACGCTCTTGCTCACCTGTTATTATTCGTTATCCACTTTCAAGTCCCTGGTAATCCCCACCGCGTCTGTGCACGCACTATTCACCGCACGGAACACCCATTCAACTGGCTATGGGACGGATCCACTGATCCCACTGGGACGAGAGGCCGAGACCGAACCCTTTGTGGCTGCTCCGTGGAGCTATGGAGCGGCTCCATGATTTTCACTCAAATATGTAGACACATAAACGCGCGACTCCTTGAATTGGGCGGCGACACGCGCCACCTAACGGACAGCGCTCAAAATAAGAAAAAAGAAACCAACAGTCTTCGCACTGAGCGCCTCGCTTGATATGCACGTACTATGTATTCAACACCACACTTCACGCATATGCGACATGCAGACACCATACAATACTATACATGAACGCGGTCACAACAGAACAAGGTAGAACATGAGATATTGACACTCTACATACCTATATACACGACTAGTCGACACCACCAGCTTATATACTGCTGTATTTTCTGTGACCGATTAGGATGGTGACCACTGTCATATGTTGCATAAATACGAAAAGACTGTGCAAGATTTATCCGTATATATTATTTTCCTCTACTGCCCTTTGGAAAACGCTCGTATCTCTTATGTAATCCATTGAAAAAGTGAACTGCAGCTTAAAAATCAAATTGAATAGTCGCTACACGCCACGTTTTGATCAGTTTCGTTTTCTCGCTTGCCTACACTTCAAGTGTACAGAAGCCTGTTTAATTAATTGTATTAATTATCGAAACCAATTTCAGCTATCATAACTTTCTGAACACGCTGATGCATTTTCTTTTTTCTTTTTACATATCCGAATGACTTCAGCGGCGGTTGAGTAAATGTTGAGTACACTGAGCGCGCGCAGGTGATTCTAGCGAAGCCTGTCCGCCGGTCCTCCCCGAAGCGTTGTTTCCGTTTTCTTCTTTTCGCTACAATTATTTCTGCTCAAGCGCGTGTCTTTCAAATATGCGTTCTATGCGCTCGCGCTCGCGCCAAGAGGTCAATGCAGAATTGCCGTTTTCGGGCCCGTGCCTTCACCTACAGCGAGCGCGAAATACGTATGCTAAATTATATGAAGCCTGGTTCAGACAGTTGCGTTTGACTGCGTTGCGGCAGCGAGAAACCAGAACATCCCTGCTGCTTATATCGCGTGCCAAGACGATTCCTTGAATTGGATTCCACGCTTCATACGAAGCACAGATGTGCCGGTGAGTCGCTTTCGGTTCTCGACGCAACGATGTCAAACGCATTCAAACTCAAGTGTCTGAACCGGCCTCAAGCATCAAAGAACGCTGAGAATATAGTTCTCTGCGCTGCTCCTGCTGGCTTCTCCAACAATACTTTTTCTAAAAAAAAAAATAAAAAAAATCTAAACCGTGTATGTTTGCCAACGCCTTATTTTTGGAAATTTACTTGGAATCCTTTATATAGGTAAAAGGCACGCGTGCGGAAAGGCCTGAAATCCTAGTCCCCTTCAAAGTACTCCACCTTGGATGACACATACTTGTTTGAAGCATTTTTTATCGAGTATGCTCGATGAAATGTGCCAAATGAGCCAGTGAAGGCGAATCATATATCCCAAGACAGAGAAATATCAAATACACAGGCATGATCCCAGATATCTGTGTACGTTCGTCCTGTCCGGCCTCAGAAGTGGCGTTCAATGCTTAATAGTTCACTGCACTTGAAAGCAAACAAATTGGGTATGACAGGCGTGCAAGTTCGGCGGAACCGAGGAGGCCATTTGCAACTGATCTGCACGCAGAATTGACCGATCACACCTTTAATGAGATCACGCTATTTACTGAACCGCACAATATAAGATGACAAGAGTATCTCGTCTGGCGAACATTCCAGTCAACTCACGCCTGTGCGTAGCTTCCTGTGCTTCTCTAGAGATTTGGTTAAATTCCTCGAGCACGACGCCACCTGCCAACTGTTTACTAGCAGTACATGGTAAAACCCGCGACGGAACCAAAACGGACAACCGCGATACTTCTTATCTACCTCGGGTTTTAGTAGGTGCCTACCAAGGTTGCCTGTACTCTTTGGCATGTTTGTTTTCTGCCCGTTTAGGCGAAGTGAGCCACACGCCTGTATCGACCGGTTCAAATTTGAATAAATGGTAACCAACGCACAAAGAAAACAAGTTTCAAGTACTTTTTGAGATTTTTGAAGTGACTTTTACTATTGAGCGGCTGCATGTACTTGAATGTTCAATTCAAGAGTTTATAAGACGTGACTACCCCATGCTTGTTACTTGCCAACAGGGTGGTAACGCTCAATGGCTCGAGCCCAGTGGGTAGTTAAGTAAGCCTGTGGGGTAGTTACAGCCGTCAAAACGCATGATTACTAGGGGGGGTGCTCACTTTTTCTTAGAGTGTAGACAGACAACAAGCCCTGCCTACGTACCTAAGTTTATATTTACTTATACATGTGTTTATAAATCTGACTGCCTGATGATAATCTATGCATTGCTTTTACGCGCATTGCTTTCTTTATTTTCGCTCTAACTAATGCATAAACTAACAACATAAAAATATATTTTAATAAACACATTTAATGATGCGTGGGCCAAATTGTCATACTTCTGGGACAGTGATAGATATAGTTTAGACCAGAGGTTCTCAACCATCGATGCTTCGCGGACCCCTTGGAAATCGGCGGAAGATGATGGAGGACCCCGTTCGTGGTGAGAGGAGAGGTATGGTGTAGGTTAAATATAATAATGATTTAATAAATGGATATAACTATGGGCTAGTGTGAAGTAAACCTATCTTATTGACATACACACGAGATAACTCGCGCGAAAACTGAAACATTTCTTCTTGCCCTGAAAAAAGACAACTTTTATTGCCGAGCTCGACTGATGAGGCAGGGCTTCGCGAACCCCTTGAATGCCTTCGCGGACTCCAAAGGGTCCTCGGACCCCCATTTGAGAACCACTGGTTTAGACGACTGAGGAAGCTACAAGTGATCATATTGTGGGCATATCAGACCAAAAGCACCAAGGACCTTCCATCCACCAATGTGGCATGCATGGCTGATTTATCCCTTATAAAGCATATGGTGGTTGCCGTGGAACTTAATATTGTCGCCTTTTGTTTTATTAGCTTACAGAAAAAGATTGAAGATCCTCTTTCTTTTCAGGAAGAATTTATGAATGCATTGTAATAGGTGTATGTAACAAAGTGTGTAAGCTTATTATAAGAAAAGAACATATGTGTTTACCAAAGAGCATAACAACATTTTAACATATCTTGAGATTGATCATGACTTTTATTGCATAAATTAAGTGTGCGTCAAGCACTTAAATTCACGAGGCACCGGTCGTTTATGTCGGGCATATAAAATACACACGCAAGAAACTAACAACTGAGCGTATCCAAGGTATAGTCTCCTGCTGTAATTATTTATGTGTTTGAAGAAGTCAACTTTTTCTTTTCGTATCACCCGCGGAAGCATTTTTCCGACTGGATTCTACGAATGAAGACTTCACAAAGTTTAGAAGAAACGAAACTGGACAAAACAAGAGATAAGAAGCCGACGGGAACGGTCAAGGCATCCCACGTGCCTCTTGCTTTAGGCATCATTTATTCTCCGAGGGTTAAACTTATTTCTGAATGAAGTGTTAGAAATATATTCAAAGTAAGGCTATTATATTTTTCCTTGTACATACAGTGTGTAATAAGTATATGAATAACCTCAGCTATTTATATTATATTTATACGTAAACGTGTAATTTCCTTTCACTTCTAAGGGGAACAACGTTTCGAATGTATGAATAAGTGCACTTAGTTCCCAAAGATGATGAAGTTGCTGGACTGTTCACGCCATACATACTATAGTAGTAGAAGGTACTTGCACGCTTTTAAAGCTTCTCCTGTAATGTTTATGCAAGTTGATGTTATCGGGTATGGACGATTTCAACTCTCAGCCCTTGAGCGTGCGAAAATCTGCGTACGCCAGGGATAATGTATCCGCTGCGGCAGGGGAGCATAAAGGGCCACCCACACTAGCGAGAAAACGCGCGTGGCACGCCGATCGCGGCAAGTAACAAAATGTCGCCGAAGCACAGTCAGCGCCACGAGCGCGTGCAGAGACGCGCCCTTTATCTTGCCGCTTAACCGATTTATCGGCGCGCCGCGCGCGTTTTCTCGCTAGTGTGGGTGGCCCTTAACACGTGCCGAACAATGCATGGTAGCAAGCTTCTTTGTTTTTAGGTTTATTGACTTTGAGAAGCTGCCTTCTTGGGCTCTGAACTTGTCAAACGCAAAGTTGAAACCGAAAGTTCGCAGAGCGGGTCGATGGGACTTCGGCGGCAAAAGCGCGGCGTCAACGTCGCTAGAATCTGATAGACCTATTGCTATATTACTCAAGCATCAAGGAGAATGCAGGGATTTGTGTTCCAAGCGCCGCACGGTGCTGGCCTCAGCAGTAGTAAATTTTCTAAAGCAAAAACCTAAAACAAAAGGCATCTTGCACGCGCGTTCGTCAGCGCTTTATTTTGGTTATTTACTTCGAATTGTTTATACGGGGAAGGCGTGCGCGTGTGGCGCGTGGAACTCCAATCTCTGCATTCTCTTTGATGCTTGGGTAATATAGCAAATGGTCTATAGGAGGCATTCATTGGACGCCATATTTGAGGGCGATGTTCAGAGCGCATGCTCAGAACGAGCTCACATTAATAGCCTGCTAAGTCCATTAACCTTGAGGGTTCTAAATGCACGCTCCAAAAGGACTGCGGAAGCTCGCCGTCAGCACGCGCTCAGCAGCAGCGCACACGGATATGGGCGCCAGTGAATACTCCCTATTGGCGAGCACTAGTAACTTCGGTCCCGACTTTGTGTTTTACGAGTACTGGGCCCTGGTCGCCTTTACTCGTCCCGCAAAGGAAAGGTACTTCACTTCTCATGTATCAATAAGAATGAAACCCGTGGTATACGCATAGCAACTTTGTGTAGTGTCGGTGTCAGATTAATGTATTAGTGACGTACTACTAGCCTGAAAGGAATTTATGCCTCTCCACCAGCCAATCACTCAAACTTGTTTTCATGACGTCACGACTTGAAGAGTGAACTTCGTGCGCCTGGCAACAAGATTGTTTGCAACGCTGTCGTTTTGTAGCGAGTTTTCTGCTTTTTAACGAGCCCCTTACTTGCTTCGCTTTGCGTCGCGAGGTCGTGCGTGAAGGTATCTGCGTTTGTTCACAGAATAGTTTCTCTGCAACGAGATGAGAATTCAACAGTGGTGTATCGTCTTCTCAGTGTTCAATATGAGTAGTTGCTCACGTATATCGCCTCATTTCCTGTTGTTCAGTAAGCTGTCCGTCGCTGTTGAGAAAAGACTCGAGGCCGAAGAAAGGATACTGCAGGCAGTGCGTGTTCAGAAGTAAGTTTAGTTTCCTTTCTAAAAAACAAAAAAAAAACATGTACTCAAACTTCGTGCAGCACATAACATCGTTATCAATATCAGTCAACATCTCTTTCACACACAGACAATAAATGGGTCGTTCGTCGGTAGCGGAGCGCGTCAGGTGTCTACAAAGAAAGGTCCCACTCCGTAGTCGCTTGCCCGGTGAATTGTTCATGCCGTGGACAGCAGCCCGTGGACCCCAATATTTTTATTCATATCCAAACAAACAGCAAAAAAGCGAAACCATTTTTTGATGACAGTGTCGGGTGTTGTTGACGTGGTTCCGACGTGAAAGAACGGCGGCGCTATAAAATTGCTTGCCTCGTTTGAAGTTCGTCGACAACTGAATCATATTGCTCGTCCTTGGACCAGTTTGCAGAAATGAAGGTGATGATTTGAGTGAGGGTCAAACGAGGATTTTTGTTTTTTTAAAGCAGGTACGCAATGGCATAGGTAGGGATCGTGCCTAGCGGAGGCCTAGGTGCGTGGCAGAGGGCGACGACAACTCTCCACCGCTGCCATAAACCTACTTTGGTGCGCTGATTTAAGAGAGGGGTGCACAAAGTTGAGTTGGCGACCCCGCGGGAGGTTGCGGGGCCTCAGAGAGCCGAGGCGCTTCGACACTGCTTCAAATATTTTACTACCAACTTCGACATAAAAGCCTACTTCAATTCACCGCACAGCGCGCTTCTCAATATCACTGTTTCAACGACTTTTTCAAATCAACTTTCATAATAGATAACAACACACGCCCAAACTATGACTTGCCGCTAAACACTCAGCTGTTAGATGACTTATCATTCTCTGAAGAAGGAATTTTTTTCTCGCTGCTTAATCTTGATGATAAAAAGTCTACCGGTATAGATAACATTCCGAACGTTTTTCTGCGCCGTTACGCGGAGTGGTCTGCTAAGTATCTTTCAATATTATTTCCAAATTCTCTCGTAGAAGCCAGAGTACCGAGCGAGTGAAAATACGCCAAAGGTATTCCCATTTTTAAGGCCATAAACAGACAGCTGGTGATGAATTAGCGCCCCGTTTCTTTGCGATGCACCCCAGGAAAAGTACTGGAACACATAATATCAGCTCACGTTTTTTTTTTCTTTTTCAGAATCAAATAACGTGCTTCTTCCCGGGAAACGTGGCTTCCGCAGAGCCCTCTCTACTTCTACACAGCTGGTGGAAACTACGCACTATTTTTCAGAAGTTTTAAACCGGCGTGGTCAAGTGGACGTAGTCCTCCCGGATTTCTCGAAAGCTTATGATAAAGTTTCGCACCCGAAGCTACTAATAAAACTACAATCATTTTTAATAAACGACACGATCACGAACTGGATTAGTGACTATCTATTGTCCCGTCGCCAAGCCGTTGTAATTGATGGTACATTCTCCGATTACGTTTCTGCTAACTCTGAGGTACCGCAGGGATCTGTGCTCGGACCCCTAATGTTTCTCGTATTTATTAATGATGTCTTAAACAATATTCCGGTCGAGATTAATCTTTTTGCAGACGACTGCATCCTTTATAAAGAAGTTGCTACTCCTGAAGATCATTTCCTTATGGAAAATTCCTTGGAAAAAATTAATCAGTGGTGCAAAACGTGGCAGATGACACTCAACGTAACAAAGTCCGTATGTATGACCAGCACGCAAAAAAAGGAGAACATTTCACGATTCTCCTACAAGATAGATGGCGTACGTTTGCAAAAGTGAAATTTTTTAAATACTTGGGAGTCATTATATCCTCTGATCTGCGGTGGAAGAACCACATCCACTACATTGTAAATCGCGCGTACCAAAAGCTAGGCTATCTAAGACGGTCCCGGGGTCATTCTAGTATATCAGCCAGAATTGATTGCCTGCAAAACTTACTTACGGCCTATTCTTGAATACGCTGCCGTCGTATGGGATCCACATATGGAGGTAAACATAACGAAATTTATAGAAAATACAAAGAAAGGCAATTAGATTTATTTACAACACCTACAGCTGGTCAGTATCACCAAGCCAGCTCTTAGCAGATGCTAACCTTGAATGCCTGGAACCAAGACGCCGAAGGAACAAATTAAAATCTTTGTACCTTATGAACGACAGCCTAAAAATCAACAAAAACAATTATATTTCTTTCTTCCAACCACAGGCAACAAGGAGATCACACCAACTGTCAATCAAAAAATGTTCTGCTAAAAACAATGCATTTCTTCATTCGTTTTTTCCGCGCACTACCCGCGAGTAGAATTACTTGCCAGCTGACGTGGTCGAGAGCGTTTCTGTATCACAATTTCTATCACAAATTGGATAAACAATCTTGTTTTCAACCTTGCTGTGTGCTTTCTTTGTCGTTTTGTTTTTCCGTCTTGCGTGTCATTGCCAGCCCACGTGGTCGAAGGGCTTCGTTGTCACGGTTTTTGTCGCGAATCTAGTAGATATGATTCTGTCAAAACCTTGTTGCACGTTTGCCTTACTTTTCCTTCAGTCATGTGACTCCGATCGTGTTCTATTTTAGAAAACCAACTGCGTTTTCACTTTTATCTCTGCACGCTTGGGTTTCTTTTGGTGTGAATTGATGCTTGTATTTAGTGCTGCAGTGCAGTGGGGCACTGCCAACGCTGTTGATTTTATGTAACCGAGCATTGTTTATTTTAATTTATGTTGTACCACTCCTTCCAAAGCCTTGAAAAAGGCGAGCAGTATGAATAAATAAATATTGAATGGCAGTTTAGAGCGCGGAGGCACAAAAGCTCCAGCAGCTGTGGGGGGTGTGCTCAGTATCGACCACGAAAACAAAAACAACACCATACTAATCCCCAAAACCGAGGGAAGAAAAAAAACGACATACAGAACGTCTTAAATTAAAATGTTGTGTTTGTCTTTCTTTTTTTGCTCCGTTTCAGGTTTTAATATGTCGATTAAAAACCAGCTCGCCTCGTAGTAACATTGTGTTCAAAAACTACGAATTCGCTCCGGCTGCTGCCAAAGGAGATGTGGTACGACAGCATTTGGGATCCTTTGCCTTCTGAATTTGCATGTCCGTGTGTACATGTGGTACCTGCAATGCCTGTTGCTGTCTTCGGTGTTGTCGCCCGCGCACTTCGTCGATTGTCTTCGGCACATGGATTCGGCAATTCTAGGGTGCCTTCCTGCGCACATTGCTTAGGCTGATGACATCTGGCCGTTTTGTTCCTAACGCTTTTTTTTTCTGGAGCGCGTGAAAGAGCGTTTCATTGCACGTGCTCGTGGCACTGACTGTGGTACGGCGATTTTTTTGTTCTCGACGATTTCTTTTTTTTCCATGTGAGCGCGTTCTGTCGGCTTCGGCTACTACGAATGATAATTGGGCTGTGTGTCTGTTTATACAACCTAGAACTTAGTCTGCCGCAGAGCCGTATATGTAGAGAGTTTGGTCAATGGGAGGCGCAGGCAGAGCCAGGGCGTGCGGCAGACTCGGAAAGAGGGCTTGGCATGCTCTCTTGACCAACCAGAAGCCGAAAAGGATCCCCTAGCGGTGGTAGCGAGAAACAATTCTGAGCCGATCGACCATCGAAGGTCTATGTTCGTATATGGTTTTAATAAGTGCGTAAGAGTGAAATGTAGTAACTCTTTGTGGTTGAAAATAGGGTGCACATGTTGTTTCATCATGATCATGCAGAAAGATGTAAGAAACGAATGCGCCGCTCAACTCTCTTTTGCGCGGACAGAGTGTGACCGCTTTGACGGCAGATTCCCGGCGCTCGGCGTTTGGCGTAAGGATTATGTCAATCTTTCCGCTAGTCGCACTCTTCCACCATCATTTTAGATGAGTGTGATTGAAACATCACGTGTACCATATTTTCAGCCATCGAGAGTTATTCCAATGCAGTTATCAGGTTTGTTTTTCGCGACCACCGCCAGGGTATTATTTCCGGCTTTTGGTTGGTCACATTCGAATTTCTGAAGACGCCCTGGAACACGCCCAGCCCGCTTTCGGCCAATGGCGCCGCTTCATTTGTCTCCTATACTTCCCAACGAATGGCCAAACTCTCTACATATACGGCTCTGGTCTGCCGCAACGGGCGACTTGTCTCCCAGCTGCTGATGAGAAATTCAGCCAGTGCAGTACAACCGATAGCCTGGGGTCTTTAACGTGCACCACGCAGTAGTGATACATCACCGCACGCCCGTACGATGCTTATCCAGATCGAAACGGGCAAGGGTGGAGATTGACCCCAGGATCCCTGGGTTCTGCAGCGCGAGCATTCGCTCCACGCGCTTCAAGTTGATGTGCGCTAGCTCACTCGGCCGCCGATCCCCCTTTGGGTACTACTGAAGACACTGGATCCTGTAAAAGTGAAGCCCCTTCGTGTTTTAAAAGTAGCGCAAAGTGCGTCGATGCACAAGGCACGTGCAAGGTGCAGCCCTTGGGAAGATCATAGCAGCACAGCGCAGCACTGAGAGAGATTTCAGACGCCATGTCCTCCCCAGACGTGGCGCGCGGCACATGTCTTGAGCCTCTCCACAAAGATGAATGGCGCCACTCTTTCCCAGGATAGAGGGGCTTTATGAGAAAGTATAGCGTTTCTCATTGACCCCTTCATTCTGTGTGAGCAAATCTAAATTCGCTAGTGACGGGTGGCTTGATAAAGACGTTTCTTGTATACTAATATTTTGCTATCCACACACCGGCGAAATAAGCGTATACGTCTTCGTACCGCCACCACATGTGGTGTCGACGCTTGGAGGAATTAAAAAAAAAAAAATGAATGTCTTGAAATACGTAACAAGCACAATCACATTGTAAAAAATCCGTGAAGATGATCATGATTGGTAAGTTGATTGCATACACAGTGATGATTGGTAAGTTGATTGCATGCACACGTTTATATTGGCGAGGAATGCCTTCAGTGGGATGGTGCTCCATGGCGATCTTGGTGCGACTGGTTTAGAACGACGCTCTCGAAGCTTCGAAGATATAGGGGGGCCGTATCAATTACCTTACGAGGTTTTGGTCGTCTGCATGCTAGTATCTGTTAGTGCCCGGCTAGCATGCAGGCAGGGGAGGTAATGGAGCTACTTTCCCAGGATCCAGCGACTTTAGGTACTACAAAGGATGGCCTCACCTTAAACAGAAGGACGTTGAGGCACCATATATACTCCGTTCACACTTAAACTGAGAGTCTGAGACTAGAAGCTCCACCTTCAGCGCGAGTTCGCTGGCTTCGGCAGTGCTTTGGTAGCGCGTGCCTGTGCGATCACACTTGTGTTAGCAAGGGAAGAAAGCTCGCGCTGAAGGCGCAGCTTCTAGTCTCCCCTTAAGTGTGAACGGAGCATAGGCAATTCGAGCGTGCTCTCGAGATGTTTGTCCAGCTGGACACCAGTGCGGCGCAGCTATCGCGTCAATTTTTTTCTTTCTCGGGATCCAGGAATCTCTTTTTCGAAGCCATTGAGAAGACAGCCATTGCGCGCTGCTCCTACGCGCAGCTGTTAAGCGCTTACGTCACCTCCTCCAGATCATGCCACAGCGCCTGCTCCCTACGCACGCAACTGGGTCGCGCTAACGTCACCTGGCCTGTGAAATATAATTCAGGAATCGCAGCGGCCATGTGATCAGGAGAAAATTACCTATGTGCCGCCAATGTTAATCATAGGCCCCGGCTGGGAAAGGCAATGCTACGGGCATGCGCTGAGTTCCACACATTGTTATGGTTCCGCTATTCCCATCATCGGAGCGATTGATCACGAGCCACTGCCTTAATTGAATGGAATTTGAATTGAATATACTTTATTCAGACAAACGTCTCGGAGGATAGGGTAAAAGGCAAGTAGAGTCGCCTCACATGGGCCAGACCCTCTGTACAGTCCAGCAGCAAAATGTACACTCAAAAAACGAATAAAAAACAATTACACCCTTGCAGGAAGACACAATGGCATATACAAAATGTGATCTAATAAAACAGAAACACATCAAAATACCAACATAGATTATGTTAGACGTAGAAGAAAACTTTTTATGGTGGTTTTAAATGTGTCTAATGTATTCGAGCTATTAATCGGATGGTTATTTAATAATTATGCAATCTGTTTAAGTATCTTTTGTCGACCATAATTGGTGCGTATTCTCGAATGTAGGTAGTGCGTATGATGGAAGGTGTATGTGGATGCCCTGTTGATGTAGTTTTCTTGCACGAACTCAGTGCGTAGTTTAATTTTGTGGAACATGTAAATTGTCAATTTCTGAGTGGGTGGTGGTTTTATTGTATTTCATGAAATATGGGCGGGTGTGTTTCCGATATGAGACATCGGCGATTGACCGCGCTGCTCTTTTTCGCAGTAAAAGTAACTGAGATACACAAGTCTTTGAGCATGTACCCTATACTAAACTACACTAGCTTAAACGAGAATGAACAAGAGTATAGTAGAGCTGGCGCTTTAACCAAACCGGAAGAATATATTTTAGCATACTTATAATTCCGATTGCCCGTGAAATGTCGGGTCGAATCCGATCAATATGGTAAGACCAATTTAAATTTTATTGAAAGAATACTCCTAAAAACTTGTGGGTTTTTATGTAACCAATTTCAGTGTTCCCAAACCGAATGTTTAGTTTTCGATTAATATTCCTATTTTTCGCTCTAAATATCATATATTCCGTGTTTTCAACCTTTAATTCCAATTCATTGCACGCCAACCACGTACTCAGCTCTATCATCCAGTTGTTCGCTAATGCTTCAAGCTGATCTACGTTCGTACCCGAAAAAAATACATTTGTGTCATTTGCATAGAGTACAATATCAGGTCTATGCGGTATGTTAACAATATCATTAATGTACATCGGAAATAGAAGTAGTCCGAGGGTTGATATTTGGGAACTCCATAATGGCTATTGCCGGTTTCTGATTTTTCGCAACAAAGAGTGGTGTATTGGACACGTTCTGATAAGTAACTTTAAATAAGTTATAGAGAAAGCCATCTTATACCATAATTATAAAACTTTTTAAGAATTATTTCATGCTTGATTGAATCGAAGGCTTTTCTGAAATCTAAAAATACCCATAATGTATAGAGATTGGCTTCAAAATTAGTTAAAATTCTATTCTTAATATTCCGTAAAGATTCTTCAGTGGGTTTCCCTTTCTGAAAACCATATTGCTGTTTGGCGAGGAGATTATGTTTGCTGAAATGATCGGACAGGTTGGAATTTATTATCGTCTCTATTGCCGTATTTACTCGGTTAATAGCCGCACTATTTATGAACAAGGCCCTTGCGTCTACTTTCCCGTAAAGCACATATACAGGCAATCATCGCGTTGCGCATAAATAACATAGCAATAACTAGATCGAGAACATGAGTCTCCATACAAATTCATTCTTCACAGATGGTATCTTATTCGCGCGAAGACGTTGTCTATATCCTGTAAACCGCTTGAGTCATGCTGTCGATGGCGGTGATTGGCAATCCGCGTGCTCCGCGGAAAAGCGGACCTTCAGGTTTTCTTCATAAACAGTGTGGCTATTACTCTAGTAAATACGATACTTTTGAGAATATTGGTAATACGGATATGGGTCTTTAGTTATTTAAAGTATTATTTGGTCCACGTTTTTGTATCATTGATACTCGGGCGATCTTTAATCTCGGAGGAAACACCCCTGTGCCTAATATTTTATCACAGATTGCAGAGAAAGGAAGACTAATTATATTAGCAATCTCTTTTATAGGTTTAACTTTTAATTCATCATCGCCACAGGCGCCGCTGTTTTTTAATGAATTTATCACGCTAAAAACTTTGGTATTCGTGGTTGGTGATAGAAATATAGATCCTGATGGGCGTGTCGACATTTTTCATGAAACGAGAATGACGTTGGAGCGCCTGAATGAAAAAAAAGGGAATTAAACAAATTTGCTAGTGTTCTTCCTGAATAATCAGCACCATCTATTTTAAGGACACTGGGGATAGTGCTACTCAACTTAGACATAAGTTCTTTTGCTGTCTTCCATACTTTCAGTGGATTATGCTGAATTGCAATGAATCTATTTCGTAATAGTTTGCCTTAAACTTGTTTATGTCGCAACTTAACTTGTTTCGTATCTTTTTGTATTCAATCAATTTCTCGATGCTTTTAGCTCTTATAAATCCATCGTAAAGTTTGTTTCGTTCATTTATCAGTTGGAAAAGAGATTCCGTAATCCAGGGTTTCCGTGACCTTTATGCCGTTTGGCTTTTCTAAACGGAAATGCTTCTTCATAGGCACCTTTTATTTTCTCCAAAAACTTATCATACGATTTACTGGAGCTCATGGTATATATCATTCCAGTCTAGCTTCGATGCAAGCGCAACACACCGTTCGATACTATAGTCGTTTATATCTCGATAGTAAAGGCTACTGATATTCGTTTCATTGCAGCTAATGTTTTCACATGAAACGAAATAAAATAGGGGTAAATGATCCTTTAAATCAACTGTCATTACACAGGATACTATGTCGTTAGTAATTAAATTGGTTATACACAAATCAATTAAAGTCTCAGTATCACATGTAACGCGAATAGGCCAATCTATAATTTCTCAAAACCGTTTGAATGTACATTATCTAGAAATTCCAACTGCCAGGCAATTTATTTTCAGCAGATTACTGAAAAATAGCTGCCAGGAATTCAAAAAATACGCTCAAATGGCGGTCGGTACACAGCCTAAAAAAAGTCCATGCGTCTACTTTCCCGCACTGCACTCGGAGAGCCAATCACCGAAATTTAGGAAGCAGCTTAGCGAATGACGATGCCGAAACATATGTTTAAACCAAAAATGCGCTCTGAGTTGTGACATACAGCAATGCGAAACGTCACGCTTGCATTGCTTAATGTCACAACTCAGCCTGCGTCTTTTGGTGTAAACATATGTTTCGGCAGTGTCATTCGCTGAGTTGCCTCCGTAAGTTGCGGTGATCGGCTCTCCGAGTGCAGTGCGGGAAAGTAGAGCACGGGCGTTTTTTAGGGTGTACGATGGCTATAATGTAACTACGCCACTTCACAAGACGATACTAAACATGCGAACAGACACCGAGTATATTCGTAAATAACACTGCATACCAGATTACTTTTATATTAGGGGGATACTCCCCCCCTCCCCTTCTTTTTCACTGCGAAATGTGCCAACATCATTGTAACCATTAAATTCAGAAATATGAGAATCAGAGTTAAGCCATGTCTCAGTGAATGCTAAAATATCAAAGTGGTGGTCAAGGGAGTCAAGAAATTCTTCGATATCGTCACATTTGTTTATAACACTTCTTGTATTAAAATGAAATAAGATAACGTACTGTTTCTGTGTGAAATAAATTTTTCAATGTAGTTCTAGTATAATATTCGTATACCGTAAAACTTTCCATTAAAAAAAAAAAAAAGCTTGTGTGCTGGGGCTGTAAACTCGTCAAACACGAAGTTAGGGCAGAAAGTCTTCGGATTGGACGTAGGCGATATATCGCGATGTCATCGTCGTGATAGTACAATTGTTGCGCTCCGTCAACTTTGGCCCCAACTTTGTGTTTGACGAGTTTAAAGCCCCAGTTCTGTGAATCGCATCAGTTCCAGATCTTCTTCGCGTTCTACCCTGAAAAAACCGGTCACCGGCCGCTTTCCTCACAAACTTATTGCCTTCTTTGTGCCATGCAAATTTATAGTCTTTTTTAGCCGTTTTATTCCTTATCTGCCAAAATATTTTTTTTTTGCTTTTTGCTGTTAGATTATCGTAGATGCGTACTGTGGATTTCATTTGCTTTAGCGAGCTTTTTTTTCAGCCACTTGTTTCTAGTTACCCGGGATGTAAAACGTACTAAGATAACCGGGACTTTGTCGGACTTAGGAGAGAGCCTGTGTGCTGCCTCAAGATCTTGCTCGGCCATGTCTGGTAGTTGGAGTTGTTTAGAGAATATATTTAGCTGATTCAGCAAGTTCTCATTTTCGCAGGGCCCCAGACCGTGTGCCTTGATGTTTTGACGTCTACTGTACTGTCGTTCAGTTCACGACTGCGTTGTTGCACTTTGGCATCGCCACCTGATTCCACCTTTTTGACACGCTTCTTCTGTTCGATTATTTCTTTGATTTGCTGCTGTACATGGGTAAGCAGGACATCATACTGGCCAGACAAAGGCTGGACCGAGCATTCAATCCCGTCAACAATGTTCTTCATTTCCATCAGCGTGTCAACTTTTGCGTGTAGTGCCGTTGTAGCTGACAGCTTTCTGTTCATTTCTGCGAGTGTGTTTTCGTCATCTCTCTAGTTTCTAGACGTGGAATCATCAATTTCTAAATTGTTACCTCCCTGTGCTTTCTTACACCTAGGGCATGTCCATGTCTTTTTAGAGGCACCACTTTTCTTTTTGAAAGCACTTTTAGACACTTTTGAGCACGTGCCCAGATGTAATTTTAATTCACGTTCAGTACAACACATCAGAGTGTTACCGTCTGGGAGCGGTTCATTGCACGCTATACATATATTGTCCACTTCATCAGATGACATTGCACTTCAAACGTAAAAGAAAACTGGTAGGCGTCGTAGAGGATGCCGAAACGTTCACTTTCACGAGCCGCATTTAAATATCGTCGCAGCGGGGATCGCAAAGTCTGATGACAACATCCTGGGGATCGCACTTTTGACAGCGCCAACAATGCGATCTCCAGAACTTCGTCATCAAGATTTGCAAAAGAGAGACTGAAAGCAAACGCCTGGTTTTATCCTTGAAATTGCGTGGCGACAAAGGGCGCGTTAATCCGCGCTCCTTTACTCCTTATCCAACACTCCGAGTTTCATACTCCGAACGCAGCAACTAAACGGAGCACAGCGAACAGGAGCGTGACACACTGAAACTATCGACGGAGCCGCACAAGCAACTTCCGACCGCGCGGTTTCTACGAACCCGGCATCTCGTCGATACGGGTGGTAGAGGCCGAAATTATTTCGAAGATAAATTAACAACAATCTCTGTAACGCGGCAAAATGCAAAAAAAAAAAAAAAAAAAAAAAAGGAAAAAGAAGACGGTGACGTTGTTACGATTGCTTTAATATTCGTGAAAGGTTTGAAGACTTGCTTCGATCACATATGCAGAAAGCTACCTTAACCGATCTATTTTTTGACCATGCAGGCTGTTCAGATTTGAATGAAAGACAACATTCTTGAACCAGCTTGTCGACACAGAAAACTGAAACTTGTCAGATGTTCCGTGGTTCCGTCTTACAGCACGAAACGGAACCCGTCGATATGCTACGCCGATACCGGCACACCACTGCACCGTTCAATAGAGAGCAGGCCAATTCGTCTTGAGGCGAGATGCATGAACAAACCTTTTCAGCAACGCTAACTAATGTTTCCTCTTTCGAATCGAAGTATCTTTATTGGCTGGACTAAGCATTCTAAAAAGGGCAGCGGTTCGACTGTCTTTTCATCTCGACAACTTTTCTGTCGCTGAGCTATAGGCACGCTACCGTTCGATAGATTACTTCGTTTTCAGTCGAGATGCACGAACAAATCTTTTCCGGAACGCTAATGGACCGATCTTACCAAGCGTTCCACGCGTGCGTGACGCCGCCGTAACGGTAGTTCGTAGGAGGCAGCCGCCAGTTCGCGATGCAGCTCACTGCCGCCTCGTGCTCTGCTCGCGCAGACCTCCAGCAGGGTTGTCGTGCGTGCAGAAAGACTACAGCTCCCACGATGCATATTGGCAGCGGTGGCGTACTCAAACTAGCTGGTGAGATCGGTCTATTGCAGAAAAAAATCTAGAAAGGAATGCCTTGAGTTCACTTCCTAAAGTACCAGTTCATCATAGCCAAGCGCTAGAGTTGGCAAAGCCCAGAGCACGCGCAGAGCCCCAAGCATTGTTAGGCCGGGTTCACACTGCTCATCATACAAAATACAGTGCGTAAACGCAAGTCACCGCAATATCCGTGCATCAAATGCCGCATGCCAAGTTTTCTCTTTGAACTCATGGCCATGCGGCATTCGAAGCACGGACCTCGCGGTTACTCGCGTTCGAATCTGTATGCATAATGTGTTTTGTATCTAAGCAGTGTGAACACATAAGCTGTTACCCGAATGCTCGTCGAGGCATTGATAGTCGCGAGCCCAGAAGTCGACTGCTCACGCAGCGCTCATGTCCAGTCTATAAACCGCATTTGAATATCCACACCATGGGTAATTCCCGTGACTACGCCAACATTACAATCCCAAAGACTACGTCATCATATTTTGCGAGAAAGAGATAGAAAGAAAAAGTCCGCTTTGTCCTGAATATTATACCGTGACAAAGATGCTTCTTGGAAAGTGACTTTGAGTAACAGCATACTTGGGTCCCACTAATTCCAGTAAGCTTGCGTGAAGTGTGAAACGTTCCGTTCATTATCATTGCACGGCCCCTTTAAAGTTGAGGCCAGCATTCAGAAAGACGTATAGGTGCGAGGGGACGACTCCGCAAAGCATTTTGTTTGCCCGAGATCTTACACAAGAGAAGCACTTCCAAATATACGGGCTATCGCCACCCGTGCATTCCACACAACGCTGCGGAAGACTTATGAGATGGACTATACGCATAGCGCAGCTGAATCACTGAATTAAACGCCGATTTGCAACGTCCAAAGAGCACTTGGCCAAGTGGCTCCTCGAATCTCTTTCCAGGTGGGTAATACCGACCGGCTGGAGTCGTTTTCACATAAATGTGACGCACGAAATAAGAACACGCTCCAAATGACACTCGTGCTTACGTGTAACCGACACGTCCGCAGCCTTGGGCATGGAGTACTTCATAACTTCCGCTAAAAATTACTTCCATACACACGACCTTGCCTGTTCTCCTTCGTCTGCTGGCGTAAGAAATATATATTCTCTTCGTCTGAACTGCCTAAAGAAACATCGCCTCTTTTATTACAAACACAACTCTCAGAAGCAAAAAATATAAAAAAATAAAACAAAACGCAGAAAAGAAGGGGTATGATTAATCAACCTTGGTCCAAGGTGCTAGCGCCCGCGCCCGACTGTTTACGTGGAATCCATAAGCGGGACTTGGCAAGACGAGCACGTGAGCCGTGACAATCTGCCGTCGCCGTTCAACGCGCCCACGGCGGTTCAGAGCTCCGGGATAGATGGGCGGCTCGGACGTGCGCGCTGATCAACGGCTCAGCGCCATCCATCAGCCCGCGTCCGACACCGTTCCTTGACAAGGCCGACTCCAACGCAGCCGCGTCCATTAGACCAGTGCCGCGGAGGCCGATTCGGTGTTGTGCCTGAGATATACAAGCTCCTTTGGAGCCAGAGATAAAGCCCCCGAGAGTTTCGGGCGTCGTTAGGCGCCCCTATTGCCTTCGTGGACGGCTTCTGCGTATCGGGATGAAAAGGTGCGATGGCGTCGTTTATCATTTAGGGCCACGCGTCTCCAGGGACGGACGGTTAGCCGGCTTAATAGCCGTCTTCGGGCCTCCCGCGAGGCCAGTTGAACAGTAGTGCGATCAAGTGACGAGCCGGGCATACATACAAAAGTGCTATGCAAAAAAAAAAAAAAAAACTTTAATGCGCATTGCACTTTTTTTTTTTTTATGTTCGTGAACACACGTGCGCGTTTATGAAAATTTTGCGATACACTCTAAAATATCTGGAGCGTCGACTTTGCTGTAGATTACTTGGGAGATCCAATCACTGCAATATAAATGGAGGGTGATCTGCGAATGACGAGACTGAAAATATGTTATTTAGACCTCAAAAACCAGTCTGCGCTCTGTTACTGAGCACGGTGAAACGTCTGGTCAGTGCCGCAGCACTGATGGTTTTTCGACGTCGAAATGTATTCTGTTGCAACACCAAAACCGCCATGGAGGACGCCACCAAAACATAAGATGTTTTGGTGGCGCCCTCCTATGGTTACCTTTCGTGACGTCATTACCTGATGAACAACAAGTTTGAATGTGTTTGTAAAGAGGATGGTGGAAGCTTGAAGTCATAGCACACTGAAACCAACACTGCCAACAGCGTCAAAATTGAAGTTCTTCCATTCCTCTTATTTCCGTCGATGGGAAATCCTTTGCTGACGTCATAGTCAGCATTCGGCCTATCGTGGAAGACCGATCACAGCGACGCTTTCGATCGCTGACGTCGCCAATAGAGGAGGCTACGAACCAGCAGTAGATGTGCATGCCTCCAGCAGGCGCTCGTTGTCGTTCGGCGCGTTTGGCTTCGCGTGCGCCGAAGTGGCGTGTCAAGTAGAAAGCTCGCGCTAGAGGCGAAGGAGGAGGAGGAATAAACTTTATTATGCCTGTATATGGGTCTCTGGGTGGTTCCCTTAGTCCAGGGCCCCAACGCTGTCGGCTGTCAGCCTCGCCCGCCCGATCAACTTTAGTTGGTCGGCAGCAGTCGAGCTGAGCAGTGTGGCTTCCTAGTTCTCAAAAGTGGGACCAGGGTGGGAGGGGGAGGGGGGGGGGGGTGTTAGGGTGAGCTGTGCAAAACCACGTGGTGCGTGATAAGGATGCATATTGCCCACAGTGCGGACATTCGGCTTTGTAGCTTGTAGGGGAGAATTCGAGCAAGAGCGCTAGGTTGCGGAAAGCTCGCCTGTCTGGAGCTGGCGCCAAGCGACCGCATCCTCTCCGTTGAGATTTTTGTGTAGCGGGGGGTATTCACGCCTCTGGCCACGGTTTTAGGCCCTCATTTCGGAGTACCTGTTTGGCACCGGAATGAAGTATGAATCTAGCCCTAGTCGCGACGAGGCGGCAGGAGCGGCCCGGAGGGTGCATGCTCGGGCATCGGTGTCAGCACACCAATTGCCTTTCACCTCGTCGTGTCCTGGGATCCATATGAGTTCCACTGTGGGGAAGCCCTGTCTGTCTCTCTGGGTGAGGACCTTGAGTGCCTTCGCCGAGACACGGCCTGCTAGGAAGCGACGCAGTGCTGCTCGTGAGTCACTTATGATGGTGACGTGATCTTCTCCGAGCCCAATGGCCATGGCGATGGCGAATTCCTCTGCAATTGTCGCATTAGAGGTACGCAGCGACGCCGTGATTCGGGTGCTTTCAGTTCAGTTCACAACGCATATTGCCGCTGCATTCCGTTGATAGGCATATGTGGCCGCGTCTGTCTATACGGGACATCAGCCCGTTTGCCATACGCCTTTTGTAGAATCTTGCCCGAGCCTTGCGGCGTTCCGCGTGGAGGGTCGGGTCCACGTTGCGGGGGATCGTGTGCACCTTGATGTGGCTTCAGATGTGTCTCGGTAGGGGTGCCGTGGTGTCTTCTCTGTCCCATTGGGAGGGAATCTTGAGCGACTCGAGGACCTTTCTACCCGCAGGGGTTTGGGCGAGTCGGTCTCGTTGAGTGGCAAGGTGGCTGTCCACCAGCTTCCTAAAAGTGTTGTGGACGCCGAGCTTCAGTAGCTTTTTTGTGCAGGTGTACGGGGGGAGTCAGAGGGCCGTCTTGCTAGCTTGTCCTCGTTTCCCTTGGTTAGATTCAGACAGGGTGTTGCGTAGATGATGCGCGACACCACCAGGGTGTTAACCAGTTTGATCGTGTCGTCTTCCCTGAGGCCGTGCCGCCGGCTGGCGACCCGGTGCATGATGCGTAGAATCTGAGTGACTTGGTTCTGGAGGAGTGTGAGGGTATGGGTCGCCTTTCCGTCCTCCTGTACGTGGAGTCCCAGGATTCTGGCACGCGGCACCACGGAGATTTGGGAGCCGTCGTCCAGCAAGAATCGTATCTCGTCCCTGGGATCCGACTTGCGGCGGGATCTTGGGGTCTTGCAGACTAGGATCAATTTCGATTTGGCTGCCGAGATGTGTAGATGACCCTGGCGTAGGTACCGTTGAACATCGTCGACTGCCGCCTGAAGCGCGTCCTGCTTCTCTCCGTCAGACCCGGATACGATCCAGATTGTGAGATCGTCCGCGACAGAGAGTGTCTAATGTGCGGGATGCGCTCCAGAATCGGGGGCAGCCCGCTCATTGCCAGGTTGAGCGAGGTTGGCGAGAGCGCCGCCCCCTGCGACGTTCCCCTATTGGGGGTGTTGATGACGTTCGTGCGGAGGTGCACCTGCACCAATGGTGGCTGTCCTGTTCCGTAGAAAGTCCCGCAGGTAGTCTTACACTCTGGAACCGCAATTGGTGACTGCCAGGTTTCGGAGAATTAGCTGGTGGCCTACCTTATCAAAAGCTCCCTTGACGTCCAGGGAGAGCACCGCTTGGGTCGTCGTCCAGGAGATGGGGCCGAGGACGTCCTCTTTTAGCTGCAGCATGGCGGCCTGGGTTGGCAAGTACTCTCTAAAACCAAACATGGTGTGCGAGAACACGCCCGTTTCCTCCATGTGCGGCTGCAGCCGTTTGAGGACGAACCGTTCCATCAGCTTTCCCACGCAGGACGTGAGGGCGGTTGGTCGCAGGTTGTCGAGGCAGAGCTCCTTCCGAGGTTTGGGGATGAGGATAATTTCCGAGTGTTTCTACTCCCTGGGGAGCTCGTTGTTCTCCCATACCTGGTTGGTATATTTCAAGAGGGTCTGAACCAAGCCCGCGTCTAGGATACAGAGCAGCGTGTTTTGGACGCGGTCCTCGCCAGGTGCCGTATTACGGACCAGGTCTTGGAGCGCGCTCCATACCTCTTCCAAGCTGGAGGGGACGTCGAGTTCGGGGTTCGACTCGCCTTCGTAGTCATGATACTCCTCGTCCGGGGACGAGCCGATGTATCGTAGTTTGAGCTGTTCGAGGAGGTCCTGGTTGGTTCCGGGGAAGTCGCGCACAATTTTCTGGAGGCTCTGGCTAGTATTGCGTTTACTTCTGCTAGGGTCCAGGACGTGTCGCAAGAACTGCCACGCGTCCTTGGTCCACAGTTTTCCCTGGAGATCGGTGTACTTCTTGTTCAAGTTGGAACGCGCCAGTTGGGTTGCGTACTCTTGCGCTTCTGCCGTGATTGCCACGATCCGTTTCTTGAGCTTGCGGTTTAGCTTCTGGCGCTTCCAGCGCTTGATCAGACCGTGCCTCGCCTCCCACAAGTGGCGGAGGTGCCTGTCCAGCTCGGGGGTCTCTGTTGTCAGGTTGATAGTTTCCGTATAGGTGTTTTTGTCCAGCTGGCGCACGGTGCAGCTGGCCACCAGGCGCTCGGTCGAGCTGGCAAGGGAAGCATTATCTTGCTCTCGCTCGCTGTGTGTGGCTGTGCGTGCTGCGCGAAACCTGTCCCAGTCTGTCAGGGCTTGTTTCCGGAGGAACGTTTTTCCTGGCGAGACGGCGATGTCTACTTGGGCTATGGCGTGGTCGCTTCCCAGGTTCACCTCGAGGTTTGACCATTTTGACCATCGTCCGCATCTCGTCAGCGCGAGGTCCTGGCACGTGTCGCGGGCAACACTATTGCCCGTTCTCGTGGGCTGCTCCGGGTCGGTCAGGATGGAGAGGCGTTGTTGGCAGATGGAGTGGTAAAGTCGGGTGCCCTTGGCCAGGGAGCGAGTGTACCCCCAGGCCGAGTGCGGCGCGTTAAAGTCGCCTACAATGAGGAGTTGGTTCTGTGAAAGTTTAAGCGCGCAGGCCAACAGTTTGCTAAAATCCTCGTACCTGTTGCGTGGCAGACTGTATACGTTGAGAATAAAAAACGGGGGCCAGTGGGGCTTCTCGGGAAGGATTTCTATAAGCACGTTGTCTATGCTCTCGTCGCTGAGTTCGTGCATGTGTGCATTTACGTGTTTTGCTGCTAGGACTGCCACGCGCTGGCATATGCGAGGGGCCGGCGCCTTGTAGCCCGAAAGTGCGGGTGTGTCGGTTCCAGTTTCCTGGAGTGCTATTATGTCGGGAGGTTTGTCAAGTCCGGCAATGTACTGCGCTAGGGCCCCACGTTTGTTGCGGTACCCTCGGCAGTTCCACTGCCAGACTCTAGTTATGGCCGCCCGGCGGCGTATTAGCAAACCATATCCCGTACAGTGCCTGGCCACGCCCCCTTCGGCGCGACGCAAAAGCGGCCATTTCATTGGTTTTCAGAACGTCACGTGACATGACGTCACTTCCGCGCCGTTTGAATGCATTTGAGCGCGTTTTCGTCTCGTCAAGATGGCGTCCGCCGCTACGCTGGTGGATGAGACGCGCGTTACGCTGCGCCGCTGTAAACACTTCGTTTCACGCGCGTGCCTAGATGACTCGAATGCTTTCAACTTAGCGATGTGAACTCGTTTTTCGGTAAGATGAACGCCCAGGAGTGCACGCCGAGATTATGCCACCGCATACGCGCCGCTGCCGAAGTCGCCCTTACGAGTACGACCACTACGATCGTCGAAGTTCGCCGCTGCACCGTAGCACCAAATGCTAGCAGGAGGGCGGCTCGACGCGGACGCAATGCTTTTTATACGTGAATATGTCCTCGTTACGCGAATTCGCGCCTAACCGTGACATGGGCGCGCTGTGCGCCTGATGTCTATGCGCGTTCCAGTGCGAATTCGGAAAGCGATGGAGGTGTCGTTCTATCACCATCCAAGTACTCGGGCCCCTCAGAATGACTGACACCTTCAGTAAATGTACCGCAGTAGGTTGGAGTTGCGCATCTCACGACACATAATGCTACAGCGTATGCTGTAGCAGTATGTCGGCATGCAGTCCTGGGCGTTCATCTTACCGAAAAACGAGTTCACATCGCCGAGGTGAAAGCATTAGTTGCTAGCATTTGGTGCTACGGTGCAGCGGCGAACTTCAACGGTCGTAGTGGTCGTACTCGTATGGGCGACTTCGGCAGCGGCGCGTATGCGGTGGCATCATCTCGGCGTGCAGTCCTGGGCGTTCATCTTACCGAAAAACGAGTTCACATTGCTAAGTTGAAAGCATTCGAGTCATCTAGGCACGCGCGTGAAACGAAGTGTTTACAGCGGCGCAGCGTAACGCGCGTCTCACCCACCAGCGTAGCGGCGGACGCCATCTTGACGAGACGAAAACGCGCTCAAATGCATTTAAACGGCGCGGAAGTGACGTCATGTCACGTGACATTCTGAAAACCAATGAAATGGCCGCGTTTGCGTCGCGCCGAAGGGGGCGTGGCCAGGCGCTGTACGGGATATGGTTTGCTAATACGCCGCCCGGCGTTGTTCTGCCGTAAGCGGGCTCTGCCAATTCTACTGAGGGTGTCTGCCCGACTGGCCTTGTCGGGTATGGTAGCTCTTGCGGACACAACCGATGTTGTTCTGGTGGTAAAGCCATTAGTGTGAGTAGAAGATGTTTCTAGCATCCCTCAAGGAGAGGGAGCACTGCTTGGATTATGGTAGTAAATGTCTTTGCCCAGGTTGATTTATTGCTTTTAAGTAGGCTGAGAACGACCTTGACTGCGGCCTTGACAAAAAAACATCCATTCAGGGGAACTGTCTCCAAAGGAAGTTGTTGGTTGCGCATTTGTGTCATTCGAATGGCAGGGTTGCGGCCGAGCGTTGGGTGCAGAAAAGGTCTGGGATGCCTGAAGTGTTGATGCAGCCGGCATTTTGCTTTTTTGTTTGCCGTGTGGACTTGAACCCTGACAATCTTTTTGAGTTGCGTGACTTTTGGGTTTTGTTTGTTTAGCGATGATGTAGTCACATCTTTTCAAGTTTCTTCCATGTCTTGTTCTCCTGAATTCTTGAGTTCAGTGACAGTCGGTTCTTTCGTGGCATTGCTGCCTTCTCGAGTAGATTCCATCTCCGGGAAGTGCTTATCGTACTCCAAGGCTGATTTGGCGACATAAAAGCCCACCGAGTTGGATTTTGAGTACGCCTGGATCTCCCCTAGTTTCTTTCGCTTCGAGCACAAGCGTGCTGTAGCTTCGTGTTCTTGGCCGCAGTTGACACATTTCGCAGGCATTGATTGACATGTGATGTCCGTTGATTTATGTGGTTTTCCTCAATGTTCACACTTTTTGGGGCGTTTGCAGGCCGCTCGCTTGTGTCCTAATCTAAAGCAGTTAAGGCACTGGATGGGCCTTTCTTGAAAAGGGTAAACGGGATGGCGTACATGACCCAGAAGAACATGGGTTAGCAGAATCTTGCCCCGGAAGGTGACTTTGACTGTGCTAGACTTCCCTAGGCGTCGGACGGCACCAACCTTAATATTGGACCTGAGATGCGAGGGGATCTCCTCATCAGAAAGCTCTTTGTCGACGACCTTAATCATTCCGGTCACCATTGTTCCAGTCAGTGGAGAGTATGACATCACCGGAATTCCACAGAGAGCCTTTAAGTTGAGCTATGTTTTTGTAGCTTCACCATTTCTGGTGTCAAATGCGATGACATTCAATCTGCTGTTAAAACAAACCTCGTGAATGCCCTCAGGACAGCAGTTTTTTAGAGCTCTTGAGAGCTTCACGCTACTGAGGGATGTTATTAACGTCTCAGTATCCGCAGGGACGAACACAACAGTGAACCCTTCTTCGATGGCTTTTGATTGGATTATTGTCACCAAGCTGGAGTTGGAGTTGTTGCGCCGAGTTCTCTTTCGTGATCTAACTTCTTGATACGGACTTCCGGTATCGTCGTCTTGTTCCATATAGTTGATGCCTGTAGTCGACGATGCAATGGAACCATCGGAACAGATAGTGTGCCCATCATCTGGTTGCGACGTTACGGGTGCTTCGTTTCTTTCACGTTGCTCAAGAGTTATGCTCAGTGCTGTATTAGCAGCGTCAGGGCCGCCCGCTTGGGCCGCTTCCATGTTCATTTACACCGAACGATAGCAGCGGCGAAGGCTGCAGTTTTCTCTAAAAGAGAAGTTGACGGTCTGCTCGAATGCTTTGTCAAGCGCACTGAGTTTAGAATTACTGCCCGTTAATATTTGATCGAGATTTTTGCAATAAAAGGTAAAAAATACAAAAACTTACTAGGAGTGGAAGATTTGACGTCTTTTGGTTGGAGTACTTCGTCGTCCTCACCCTAGAGGCGGAGCATCTGCTGTTCACCTTATGTTGCAACAGAGTATGCGCCGAGAGACCGAGGGAGAAAAGGAGACAGGCGAGCGCTGGAGAGTCACAACGTCGAGCACTGGATAGCATGTACGACTTTCGAGAAACTATAGTCGGTGGCAGCTTAAAAAAACCGGCAAATGACCCACTAAAAGGTATTCCTACGTGAGCCCATCCGGTCCAAGCGTTTTTGTGACCGTCACGATTTTACAAACCAATCTCGTTTTTCTTCGAACGAATGTTTTCAACATGGCAACCTAGCAACCAGACTTCAACTTCTCGCAGCGAGTGTCCTGCTCTTTGCTATATTATTTTACGCACCCGAGTTTATCGTCCGCAGTAGTTTCTGTGTGACGATCGACATGAGCATCCAGCGATGATAGCGTCATCGAAAGTTTGAGCCGTGCGCCAGGCTAAGCACCACTGGAACGCTAAACCGGACGTCGTCGGCTTTTTTTTTTTTTTTCTTCGTTGGATTTCTGTATTTTCCGCAGCCTCATGTTACTCCTCAACATACTGCCGGTATCGCCGCTTTTTTTCGCTGTGGACAACAGGAGACGAAGTGAAAATGCTGTGGTCATCGATCACCGATGAGAGCAGTCTCTACGCTCCGAGAGATGGGCATGAGTGAACTGCCAGCACAGCCAGCACCACGGCCAGCACCGAGTTGCTTCACCAGACGTCGTCTGCACCTTTGGTGGGGCTACATTGGAATAAAAATGAGGGCTGCCTACTGGGACGACCTCTTCACAGCTGTGTTATTTATTTATGTATGAATCGTGGCACCCTTGTCAAATTTTCGTGGCGATCAGTCACATGGTAAGCAATACCTTGGGATGCATCTTCGGTCGGAATAACGAGCCGTTACATACATTTAGCAATGATAAAGCCAGTGATATGTACGATACAAACCTTTCCCCGATGTCGCTTCTTGCATGAATGAGTCGATGTTTTCTAATACTCCTCCGAGTAGGTTATAAAATATTAACCTCGCCAATAAAACGGAAGACAAAAAAAAAAAAAAAATAAGGTACACAAACAGAGTGCAAAATTTTACTTTCATAATTTCGCGAATCTTGGGTAGCGAGGCTGGGCTCTCCACAGTTCTTTCAAACATGCTTGTTCTCATTGCGCTTGTCAGTCATGTGAGTGACTATAAGGGTCCTGTTTATGTTACAAAAGATCACTGTTTTGAGTCTAAGACATTATTAGGCAGACAAGCATATTCGATATACTAAAACTCGAGACGGACGCAACAGCAAGGGGGTGAAACACTGCTCTTTATTTGAGACGTGTTTGAGTTTTGTTCGAGACACGTCATGTTTGTCCCCCTTTTTGTTGGCTCCGTCTAGGGTTTCAGAATGTCGAACTGTTTCGAAGCGCAGGGGATGGACTACACACAAACACCACTGTTAAAAGACCACAAAATGGACATAAACTCTGAAATGCCCCGAAATGATGTCATTAACGGCCAAACGGCAGCGTTTGTTAGGATTCCTCTAACCCAGCTCAGCACTAAACGCCTGCTCAACTAAAACAACGAAGTGGTCGCTCTCAAATTCCGGCTGGCAGGACACTCTGGGACATTCGTCTGGGTATATTGGAGTCTGGACTAACACGGTGGCCAGAACGTGGACACTGAACTGGATCAGCTGCCGAACTGATGCCACGTGCTAGGATCTGTTGTTATCAGCAGTAAGCTCAATACCTGGCATTTGTTGGGTTGTTGTACCAGGGACAGTCGGAGGAGCACCAGCATTCTCAACGCCGTGCAGGTGCAAAGATGGAGCTCTTCAATGACCCGGATATCCCTACCCGTGTTGTGGTGCAAGTTCGCAAATGGACAAGACACCGGACTTGACATGGGTTTCCTCAAGCCTTCAAGAGGAATGCTGAGCGGACTCTGACACAGTAGGAAGTGACCACCTACCCATTTGGATCTGGATATTGAAGACGCAGCGTTGATCGTTCCTTCCAAACGTGTGTAGTTATCTATGAAAATACAATACGTTCTTCCTTACCTGCAAGATTTCCGAAATAAAGATAAAAATAGAAAATTTCGGTTGTGCAAACTATTTTGAGTGAACCATTCGAACAAAAGGCATTCGATGAAACAGCTTTCAATGAAATGTCCGGCTCCACAGAGGGCGAATTCACACGCCAAACTAGGTCCCGCTAAACACATTCCGAGATCGGCAACGGCTAATGCTTTATCCGTCAAACCGCGTGACCACGCACTTTTCACAACGCTTTCAGCTGAGGGAGACAGAGAAAAGGATAGAAGGAGAGGCCAAAACGGGGTTTCACGAACAAAAGGCTTATTTTATAGGGCCACAACGAGGGAATTTGTTACTTTTAACGAAGGTTGACAGTGCAGTGAATGCTATGTGTGGCCTTGGGCGCCAGGCAAGTGCGACGTCCTGCTTTGTCACCAGATTCTAGACTGTAGTCACGTGACCCTAACGGGAGAAACGTTTGGCGTAAAACACGCGTAGCGTCTACCCTGCTGTCAATACCAAGTGAACATACAGCTTCATGAAGTCCAGCTTTTGAACTTCCAAAGAAGCTGTCTAGCTCGAAAGTGACCCAAAACGATGCGCGTTTGTAGATACTATGTTTCACGCTGTATAACCCACATTTTAATTTTAAATGAAAAAATAAACGCGACTACTTTTTTGTGCATGATGTCGACAAATAAATAGATAAATAAATATGTATATATATTTTTTTACCAATAAATATAAAATCATGTGTACACTGTTAGGTTCGCGTTTTTGAATTTCAAATTTTTTTTACGAACGAGTTACACATAAAAGACACCACGACAGCACATCTTCTGACTTTCAACACACGATGAATCGCCGACGCTCGCAAACGAACGGATGCGATGCTGCGCGAACGGTTTTTGAAAGAGCTGCGTATTGTACTCCGGGCGCAACGGCTTCGGAGCCGTTTGAAGGGAAAAGGATTCGGGACGACGAAGTAGCGTTTTGCATCTTGAGTAAGCTAACGGTTCGTGTTTACCGGGTGTAGGCCCGTTTGTCATGTGCGCATTCGTCATAGGCCAACTGGTAATAGGCCCGTTCGTCACAGCGGAACATTCGTCATAGGGGAATTTGTCACTGGGAAAGTTTGTCACTGTGCGAACCGGATATTCACGAATTTGAACAACTTATATTCACTTGACTTTGCATGCAATAAAGATAAGTACGTTATATTGCATTTTTACTGAAGAGTGGGAACATCCAAACTAGTCATCCTTGTACTTAAAAAACAACAGGTTTATTGAGCGAAATAAAAACAAACTAAAAACCGACATTCCGAGCTCTCATATTCCGATATTCCTCAAGGTTTCAAGACGATAGCGACCATCGCAGCGGCTCGCCATGATCTGAAGATGCCGGTTGCAATCGACGTGCCTCTTGGACACCCTACCCTCGACGATGTCGTGCCGCCCTCTGCTTGAGTCAGCTTCATCTGTGTCAAGGACTGCTCCCTCTTGATGCAGCTCAGGAACACCCAGATCTTGGGGAACTGCAGACCACGCTGCTCTGGCATAAAAAGAAAAAAAGAACACACACACTCGTGGAGAAAGCTTTTTGAGTGGGCACCGTACTCAAATTTTGAGCCACGAATGGAAAAATGCGCTACAGAAAACTTCCAAGCTCTCAGATGATTAGGTTAGTTCTCACCTGCAGTCCCCGGTGCCACGCTTCGATGCTGTTGTTCGTCCTTGACATTTCTGCTTGTGTTGATTTACTGACTGACCGAACCAGAGGAGGGAAGGTTGCCGACGACAAGCCGTTTCCATGGGGTCTCCCGATATACACGTTCTCGAAGTAGTCCGCCACGAGTGAGACATCGGTCCACAAGAAATAAAGTAACCAATTAGCTTAACTGAAGAAAAAAAAAAAGAAGGCATATAAATATAATGCCGTATACCAGAACAGCAAACTCTTCATCTGAATTGTAGCGACCCTGGTGACCACTGGAGTACAAATTGCTGTACACCGACTGGGATAAGTGAAAAAAGCATCCCTGTACCGTTGCGCCGGGAATCATGGCTTATATCGCGTTGATGGCCGCTACCTCAAGGCGGTTGGCCCCCATGTGACTCAGCACGACGTCGAAAAACCTTAAAAAGAGCGAACATATCTGGAAGTGTTTGAACACATATCGAATAATAGGGCCACCGAGCTTTTCGTTTTATACGTTTATCAGAGCTCTTGAATGCTTACCTTCTGTAGGCAGCTTCAGATTTGTTGGGCAGCAAGACGTAAACCATTGGCACTACCACGCCATTGGCTGTGGCATGTTTTTACCAACTGTACACGGAGCGTGTAGAGTTGGTAAAACTGTGCCGAGGTGACTTTAAAGGTCCCTCCGCAAACCACGTAGTCGCCTGAGCCAGACAGCTCAAGTTGCGCTCGGTAGCAAAGATCAGGATTCTTTCGCTGTCGCAGACCACAGCCAAAGGGGTAGCGGACATTTCATCGAACGCCGTTTCATCGAACGCCATTTCATCGAATGAATGGACATTTCATCGAACGCCATTTCATCGAACGCCGTTTCATCGAATCGCTAAGGGCCGTTTCATCGAATTTTTCTGTATCGAGTTTTGGGGCATAACAGTGCTTTATAGATGTTTTACCTTACATTTGTTAAGACTAAGGTAGTCACTTGTGAAAATGTCTTTAGGGTGGAGCCAAATTACTAGAAATAAAAACCATTGGTATAAAAACAAATGGGTATGCGACTTACTGAAAAGTTTTACTCATATACCTGTCAGAAAACATGACACTGGAGGTAAAGGACCGACACTTAAATCACTTTTGAATGTCTGTGTCGTTTTTTTTTACCTGCTGTCCGGGGGTTTCGGTAATGTGCCATTCACACCAGCTCATTTGCACACTTACGCTTAGTTGAAGGTTTATTCACGAAAAGCATTTAACTGCCAGGGCAGCACGCTTATAATAAAACGATACTCTGCCAGGAGAGCACACGAAATAAAATATAATGGTACTCTGATTATCACCTTTATGCTCAGATTGAACGTTTCTGATTTTTTTTTTTCTTTTTTAGTTTCCAAACTTTACAGAGCCAAAAGCTCCACAAAGTATCAGCCAACGTGGTTTCGGGTTACACCTGGACTGGAACCGAATCCCGGACAGAACCTCACCGGACAAAAGCTCACCGGACAAAAGCTCACCCATTCTTTCACAGACCCGGACAAAAGCTCACCCACATTTTCACAGACCCGGACAAAAGCTCACCACGAGAAAATTTCATGTTGGTCTTAACACGAGTGCGAACAACTTAGGTGCATGCGCGCGACACAAAAAGGCAACGATAAATTAAATCTGACAGGCGCATGGTTTGTTGATTTTAATAGAAACAAGTTTATTTATCGATTGGTTAGAAGCGAATGCAGTCCCCCACTAGCTTCAGCAGTCTTGGTAGATATCGATGTACATGCAAGCCCTCGTAAATATTTCTAAGACGATTCTGCAGGTGCAGAGTAATTTTTCGCACCCGCTTTACTGTAGGCTCACCTCTCCGGGCTTTTGTCAATGCCGTGGCAACGAGCGCCTGATTTTGCTGTAGGTATTCAATCAGCCTCAAGACGCTTGGATGGGCGTGGCCGACGAGCTTCTGGAACCCGGTACTCTATCTTTCGCAGGTGTTCATCCGGTCTTTATCTTGAAGAGTGGTGTCGAACATATTCCACCGTACCGGGGGAAACTCCGGGCGCCGTTGGCGCAGAGTCAGGCGAAGGGAAGAATTCGCTCTGGGTGCCGCCGCAGATGGAACAGAAGCATAACGGAAGCGGCCGTTGACATACGTGCAATCAAAGTAGTCCAGCAGGTAGCCGATGTCACCGGTAGACTTTTCCCTGGTGTTTAGTCCTTGTGGAACAAGCTGTGGTGGAAGGAACCCGAGCCTATTTAAAATCCTGCACAATTTTCTAAATTGGTCATCTGTCTTGTACTTTTCAAAAGGCCGAAATCCCGTTCTTTCAAAGTATTTAAAAAAAAAATTCGTAACTCAATGGTGGATGAGGTACAATTTCTCCTAAAAATGGTCCAATGTCCATTGCGTCCGCCCTTTATTTCAGCCCGTGTTTCGCCCGGGTATGAAAAAAAAAAAAAAAAAATCGAGGTGAGCTTTTGCCCGGGTCTGTCAAAAAACGGGTGAGCTTTTGTCCGGGTCTGTCAAAAAACGGGTGAGCTTTTGTCCGGTGAGCTTTTGTCCGGTGAGCTTCTGTCCGGTGAGCTTTTGTCCGGTGAGCTTTTGTCCGGTTACCACTGGGACAACCTCCCCTTCACTGTCAACTTTATTACCGACCCTTTTGCCTATGAATCATCTTCAGGACACTTTATTAGGAAGGCCAACCCGCACCAGACAATAGTAAAGCCCAGCTGGGTGTACTCTGTCACCCAAGAAGACAGAACCCTTTCGGATCCTCACATAACCCAAGGTTACAGGTACACGCTGTCAAACAATAAAACACTACCCGCTTCCCAGAAAGCACATCGTGCTTTCTGTTTTTTTTTTCTTTTTTTATCTTATTTTTAATTGTTTCATGTGACATGGAGAGGGGTCATTTTTTCATGGAGGCTTTCTTCTCGAAACAGGACATGTTCACAATGGAACTTATCTCGTCACTGCATACTGTGATTTAAAAAAAAGGGGAGAATTAGATGACGTTGTGTATAAAAATCAAAATAAATTGAATAAATATTGCAGACTGTAACAGCGTTCGATGAAAAGGCGTTCGATGAAACGGCTTCGATGAAACGGCGTTCGATGAAACGGCGTTCGATGAAACGGTGTTCGATGAAACGGCTTCGATGAAACGGCGTTCGATGAAACGGCGTTCGACGAAATGTCCGGACCCACAGCCAAAGGAATCTCCTTTGGCTGCCGTCTGTATGCAGGTAAAACAGACATTATTATCATAATATGTCGCCCACTGTGATTTTGCACTGCATCGTATGTCGGCTCTGCAAGATGATACGCTGAACTCGAAATTCGCCGCCGCCTTTGCTTGCGGATTGTGCGCCGAAGTGTTGACGGTGCGGGAATCTGCGATGCAGTGTCGTGACTGACACAGCCAGCCGCATCCAGAAATATTTGGTACGGTGCTAGACGCCGTTTTACGGGAATAAAGACATTAGTGAACTTGTTTTGGGGATATAAGAGCAGGAACAAATTTTGGTACATACCAGCCTTTTCCTTCATCTCATGACGAACCCGAAGCACGTTTATCTCAGTGGCGTCAAATGGATGCGTATGGTCACTGGAATAAGAGATTTCACGAGTCTTGGCGTGATCGGTGACTATCTTAGTTTTACAAACTCCCCTTCGCCGGCAGGCCCATTACAACGTAGCTTTGTTAACCTTAATGCAAGTGTATACGAATGTCCTTCGTGAAGAAACATATCGCCACCTCTCTTAGTAGTAACTACCTCCATTTAGAAATCGAGAGAGACATGGGAAGCAAAAGAGATCCGTCTTTGATAAGCCAGGAGAAACCGGCATGTAAGCCCTAAAGCGAGGCACAAAAAAAAAAGGGTTTAGTGGGTTTTTTCTTATTGTGATCTTTATGTTCTCGAAGTTATTCTGTTATTAAGGTTATCCAGATAAGACAACATGCAGGCAAAAGGCTGCACGTCGCCTTATCTTGGGGTCATTGGGACATGCTATTGTTCCCGTTCGTACAGTGGTCAACCTCACTGACCTTGTACGCATGTGGTTGGGTGACCCCCTTTCGTAACTTCCCTAACAAAATAGAAATAAAACGTTTAACAATTTTAGGGTCATTGTGTGACGAACTGCCAGCGTGACGAATCATCCTATGACGAATGTTCCGATGTGACGAACGGGCCTGCTACCAGTGGCCCTATGACGAATCGACATGTGACGAATGGGCCGTATCCCGTGTTTACCCGCTCAATTTAGCGGGAAAACATAAAAAAAATTAGTTTAACTGCCAGATTTCGCGGGAAAATTTACGTCGCGTGACATACGTACCAATTCAATTTCTCGCTAAATTTAGCGGGGCGGTTACACCGATGGCGATGCCGACACCGCTCAACTCGGAAACGGGTGCCTAAGAGCTGCGACTAAAATCCATTATTTGATTACCTCGCGTTCCGGCCGCGCTATGTCATATTGTCATACATTAAACATGCAACCAAATTTCATTTGTCTTTCAATCTTCAAATTGCGCACTTGATTATCTGGTCCGGACACCTGGAATAACTTCACTTTAAGGATGTTGACAATAGTTGACCAATTACATGAGACTCATGCACCATAGATGCAACTAGTGTTTTAGCGAGTATATATAACTTGTTGCTTGCACGACCGAAACGGGCCCATATATCATTATCAGGGGCTATATTTGCACGCTTATGTGGCTGTATACGGCCGTATTTACGCACTTATACGGCCACATCTCGCAGTATTTTCCCACCTATATGGCGAAATACGGCCGTATTTGCTCCCATATATGGCGGAATATAGCCATATTTGAGTGCTTATGGTATCATATTTGGCCGTATATAAAATATATAAGAGCCATACCTGACATTTTTGTAGGGGAAGGGTCGCCATAGCAACAGCTTGGTGCAAGTCGCTTGGCGCAGTCAGTTGCAGTCAAACTCAACTGTGTGAACGAGCCTTAAGACGTTTTTTATCGGATGGCAGAATGCACGCGATTTTGTATCCGACAGAGCACTAGCGGTAGATGACGCATGCAAAGCGTTCGCTATATATAGACGGATTGTGAGGTAGCGTTGTCATCCATCAGTTCAACTGACACCCGAAGCCCGGACACGCTGCTTTTTTATAAATGCGCAACAACAGCGAATGCATGTTGGGCCGCGGGAGATATGGTGTGAGATTGCCGTGAATCCTCGCGCATAGTGGCATCTCATCTCAGGGAAGAAGCCAAAAAACTTGCCACACGTGCCTACGAATCTGACAGTGTATAGAGACACACCTTTGGAGGATGGATGAAGACTAGCTCTCCTAGAGCATCACTCAAGAACAGATATATGATCGCGGCACAAATTGTACCCCGTAACTATCTCCTTTTTCTCATTTCAGATTAATTTTCTAAGAAAAGAACAAACGTTCTTGCGTCGACTACGTTATTGCATCGACTGCTGGGCGGAAGCTACGCAGCCGCGTAGCTTCAGCCCAGCAATGGGGGAGAGGATCACTCGCGTAGATTACAGCTATAATTAAGGCTACAGGAAATGCTGCTGTAATAAAAGTCTGGAGCGAACGACAGGATACAGGTAACGCCTATAGTCAAAGTCAAAGTTAAAGTCAAAGTTCATTTCGTTACAAATGGCTTTTGTAGAAATACAAAGTGTATCCAGTCGACCCAAAATTCTCAGAGAAACTCTTGTTTAAGGGTCCCCGTTTTTTAACGAGGTGAGTAGGCGATTCACAACATTAAAGTTGCATACATATAGCTAATTAATTCTAAAAGGCGAGAAAACCAATGACGGCACTGATTGTTAACGCGCTTCTGTTCATGTTAGTAATGATACATAACAAGAAAAAAATCGTAGTGTATTCTACATACGTTTAAAAAGAAATATACTTTTAACCAAAAAACAAATCCTATGACAGTTCAAGAGCATAGTTTTGATATGCACCATGAAAAATGAGCGGTACGATGAATGAATGAAAAAACAAATGGGAAGGAATCAGTAGAGAATGAGTCAGTTTATTTCCAGTAAAGTTTGAGTGCGAATATATGATAGCAAGGCGAGGGTGAATATTCAAAAACTTGATATCGATGTTATACTTTCCCGGTAGAGTGTTCCGTATTTAGTTACTACATACGTGAATGAAGAATGCACCGTAGTTAGTTGGAATTTGCGCAACAATGAGACACATTGGTGTACGTGATCTGAGTGGGTAGTCAGTGTTTTGATGTGTCAGATATATGTTGGGCAGTGTACAAGATTAGAGAGAAGCTTGAAAGTTACCGGCATACACGATGCTCTAGATATTGCTGAGTGGTAAAAATGTTTAATAGGCTATAACCGAAAGTAATGTTAACCCTGGAATTGCAACAAGCATTGCTCTTATTGCAGCGTTTTGGGCAGACTGTATATGTTTGAGTGTTGTTCTGCTCTTATTGCAGCGTTTTGGGCAGTCTGTATATGTTTGAGTGTTGTTCTATACGTTAGTCCATACAACGTAATTCCATATAAAATATGACTATGTCGAGAAGTACAAACAGTTCCCACAAAAAATTATGGAGGATGTTGACGGATGTAATGATGCAGTTAACTGATCACTGGGACGAGAACAAATAATATCGGTGGGTTGCGCACTTCCATGCACATACGTTTTTACCGAACTAACAAATGAAATAGCGCCAGCTAAAAAAAAAAAGAGATAACGACACGTTCTGTTTTTTGCGAAATTTGCGAAAAGGCAAGATATACAGATAACGAATCAAAATTATGTCTCGTCGAGACTTCAAGCGCATGCGACGAAAACGAGTCCTTTCTCGATGTACTAGTCTACGGGGGTGTCCTAAATTGAAGGAGCGGAATCGATACAACCGAGGCGGACCGAGAGATAAGGAGGCCCCGCAAGCACGAAACGAGAAGCGAACTGAGCAGCCGCTAGCCACAAGACGAACGACAAAGCGCGGCAGGATGAAGCGATCGATGCAATTTCATCATGGCCGGGGCACACGGACGCATCCGTGCCTGTCTATATGCGCAGCCCTTCGGCGGGATCCTCCGGGCCAGTAGCGACGACGCTGGACGCTCAGAATGCAACGCCGTGCCCCGCCCGCGCCTATGATCCGACCGCTATGCGCTCGCTGGTCGGCTCCGGTTTTCTCCTCTGATTATTTCTTGAATAAGTTACCACCACCCACAGAACACACAAAAGCTGGGCGAGCGCGAGCGATTAGGACAGCTGCGCGCGGCGTTGTTTACCCAGGCGGAATGAATGGCGTTAGCCAACAGTTCTTGTTTTTCTTCTTCTTTTCAATGGCGTTTCCTCTTGTAGCTAACATATCGCGAAGAAACACGAATGATCCCTGTGTCTATTTATTTGGGTAAATGCGAAACCAGAAACTGAAAAAAGAAAAAAAGAAAAGGAAAACCAAAGTTGAGCGACGGAATTCATTACGGCTTGTGATCTTTGCAAAGAAAGAAACTGTGTTAGCAATAATCTGGCATCGGTTGGCTTATTTGGTGCATAAATGACGACCTAAATGGTGACCAGGGTTTGCTTCGGGCCAATGTCCTTGTCACGCATATGTCGTCATGAACATTTATATATATATATGTTATTTCTCAAAACGCAATCCAACTCGTTCCTGCAAAAAGTATCATCGCACAAAAGAAAAGCTGATGGCTTATTGGTCTCTGCCAAAGGGCCCATTTGCAAAAACAATTAAAGGGGCGGTGCAACGATTTTCGGACTTCGGTCAAAGATTTCTGAAAGTTGCCCCCTGACACTTCTGAAGTAAAGAACAGAAAACCGATTTCGCCTGCGTGTCCTAGTTTTTGCGTAAAAAAAAGATAAAGATTGGTATTTCGGGCACCCCTCAACTCACTCCCAGTCTTCAGGGTCACACCTGGTCGCACTCCCAGTGACGTCATTCGGAGTGCCGTGTAGCTTCCCGTGTGCTATCTCGGAGGACGCTTCCCCTCCCTCTCTCTGCCTACATTAGCGGGCGCTATGCTGCAGCTTAGAGCCGAGCGAGGTCACGTAATCTTTCCGCCGTAGTTCCTTCGACTGCCACTTGGGGCTGCAGGTGGGGGAAAAAGCTCGACTTTTGCTTTGCGATTATGCAGCGGAATCGCGACATTTTTAATGAAGGAAGTGTTTTCTCTATCCTCTGGGACACGATAAACAACGTAAAAATGACGAGATGCAAATTATTTTAATCATAAAATCGTTACACCGCCCCTTTAAGGTTTAGTATTATGAGTTTATAAATTACTTTCGATTAATTAATTTTTAAGTGGTTAATCTAAAGTTATGGTTTCAATGAGAAACTTGTTGGGGATTGTGGAAAATCACTAAATCAACACATATTAAAAAGGTATAAGGCAGGTACAGAAAATTAAGGCGTTCCAGAAAGAAAATCTTAATTTGGACGCGTTGCTAGGTTTTTTTCCTATCGGAGACTATTTTTGTGCAAGCGGTCCTGGCAAACCGTGTACGTAGGTAAACCAGCGTTCCTAGAAAAAAAAAATACTTAGGTACCCTAATAAACGGCTGGATAGAGAGCAACTAATTATGTTTGATTGGGCAGTATTACGCGTCATCTATCGGGAAAGCAAAGTAGTCATTGTGTTTGTTTTTCGGTTTTTTCGCTGCTTGTTGTCGATCAAGTGTGGTATTTTAAGTCAAAATGTGCTGATATTGTAGTTCAAGCCTACATCGTCAATGTCATACCAGTCGTATTTTTCCTGCCTGCAGTGATTCCATGATTAAATGTGCCCATAATGTGTTCCCTTCTGGCCCCCACTTCCTGAATTAACTGAAACCTCTCGACTACTGTCATATATATATATATATATTTACCACTGCGCAGAATCCCCCGATGCTGACGCTTGTTTCATTTTTAATCGATGTTTACAGACAAAACACAATTTGTCTGCTACTTTGATGTCTCCATTTGCACAGCTGCGTTTTGCTACATATCGCAATAAGACGTAAGATAATTCTAAGTTCATTTTTAAAACGGGAAAAGAAATGCGAAAAGATCTCGCAACTTTCTTTGTGGTAAGTTTTTGTTTATTTCTTGTTTCTGCGATGTTTGCAGACGACATCGACAAGGTTTTATCGGATGTTGCGCTTGAACCTTTCTCATTGCTCGATCTACCGATCGTCGCCGCCAGAACCCGACGCAGCGGCTCTGCGTCAGCGTAAACTTGCGCTTCTCGTCACCGTTGAACACCGTCACCGACACCGTCAGCAATATGCCGGTCGCCATGAATATGTATACTCCGTTTCATACTTAACATACAACGCTGTCAAAGCTACTGGCGCGAGCGCGTGGCTTCATCTATGGTTTCGTTTGCGTGAGAACGCTTGCCAATGATCAACGAGATGAAGCCTCGTGCTCGCGCCAGTAGCATTAACAGCGTGGTACTCTTAGTATAGAACAGAGTATAGAAACCTCGACGCTATCGGCGCACCGCGAACACGGAACACAGGAAAATGTACCAGTTTTTGTTGTTGAAAAACCTTTATTTTAGGAAGGTTGGGGAAGGGAAGCGGGGTGAAAGGAAAGATGGCGAGAAGAGGGTGGATACCCCTATTCCGGGGTTCCAAGCGCGGCGACGACTTGCAGAGCACGGCGTACGAGCAGCCTCTGCTTGCAGGCCTCCTCACTCCTCAGCCCCGCATCCCACTTCTCAAGAGTAGGATCACAGACTGGTTCGCATCCTGGAATCTTCCTACACACCTAAGCCAGATGAATGTCCGCCCAGTGCGCCCCGCAGAAGGGACAGCTCGGTGCCGCGAAGCGTTAAGGGTGCCACACATGCAGCTGGACTGGTGTCACAACCGTGTCCGTTCGCAGTCTTCGCCACACAAACTCTTTTTCCTTCGCCAGTTCTTTGCTAGACCTAGGAAACTCCATCTTGCGCTGCCTTCTGATCTTCAAGAATTCACTAGCCCATGGTCCGATGCCTCTGGCGCCGGGGGCCAGTACCGGTTTAACGCGTTTCAACCGGCGGCATTCGCCGCCTCATTGCCCGCTTGCCCCGCATGGCCCTAGAGCCCAGAACAAATGAACCCCCTCAACATCGGCCTTCGTTAAGGTTTTCATCGCGGGTCGCCCCAGTATACCGCGAGCGTAATTCCTGCATCCTTTTGGAAAGTCAGCTATCATCGTAGCCCTAGAGTTGCACACGATCGCCAAAGCAATCGCCGCCTCCTCCACTTACTCCGCCAAACGCGCCCGAGTCGAAGGGATCCTTACCACGCGCCCCTGAGCATCCGCCGCAGGCAGCAGTTGTCGCTGTGCGCCCCGAACGAAGAATTTATCGATGATAACCCCCTTTCGCCGCAAAGTAATCGCTGCTCACGGGTCGACGTGCATAGCGATGGCTTTTCATTGAAGACCAGGAATAAACTTAGAATACTTCTAGAATTTGCCAAAACCAAACATGCAAAGTTTCAACTTTAGTATAATCGTTTACACAAAGGGAAAGAGGGTCGGTTACACCAACGTCACTTATCTCAATCCAAAGCGGCTCTTTCCTAAATCAGCTTAGCGTCCTAAATCACGGCGCGACTGTAAACTCGCGCTTACAGTTGCGCCCCTAGCTAAACGTTGGGTTAGAGCAGGGAATGTATAGGGATCAACAGAGCGAACTAGGGAACGCTAAGGGGACGAATACGATTGGCGGAGAGGAATCATGTGAGGTAAATAAACGTTTTGGCGTGGTAGTCAGCGCCGGCGGCGGCTTTGCGCTGTGTTTCTTCGGTGAGTAACGAATGAAACGTCTCCAAATTCAATCACTTTTATGCTCACCTTTCGAAAACAGGAGTCAAAGCTTTGAATAAAAATAAAATCTCTTTACCAAAGTAATTGTGTGTTTATTATCGGATGATTGCAGAATATTTTTTACAGTGACTCTAGTTTTCGTGCTCACATTTCGAGTTAAAGGAGCCATTGGGGGGCCTTAAATTTTACCGAACGCGAGAAGGGCACTTTACTCGCTACATCGCTGAAGGCTGACAAAACATCATCGAGAATAAGTAGGTATGTAAGATGACTTAAAAATCAAGAATCATTCTTGAGACCGATGAAGTTCGAAAGAGTGACGAGCTCGCCGAGGCAGTAGCGAAAAAGCCCCAGAAAACGTCGAATAGAAGGCGTCGAGAGATAAGGTCGCGAAGTAAGGGTCCTTGCGTCCACCGGACTCGTTGCTCACAGCAAGGTGACGGAACTGCTCTGTACCGTCGTTGAGCACCTGCAGCAGCCCCAAACGGACTTGAGTTTCACACTGTGCTGTTCGGGGGTAGGTGTGCAGCCTCAGCAATATTTATTCTACGTGCCCCTTAGCAGGCACATATTACTTCTCTACTTTATATATGACCCAGGACGCCAATATCCTGAAAGCGAAAGCCACAGTCAGTGGTTTGAACAGCTTGGGATCTCCAAACCGATAACTCAAACCCGACTCTTTTCGTTAATGTAGAATCGAAAGAATACTCTTAAATTATAGTTTTCACTCTAACCTCTATGATTTTGACTGCATTTATTGCACATCATATTCATAAACTAAGATACTCTTTCCAAATGTGCGTTTTATTCTAATAACTATTACAACTAGGATGAAAGGTGGAAGCTTGACTGTTGGGGCTCAGGAAGTAAGCTGAAACATCCACATTGGGGAAAATTTTTCAGCTTTCGCCGTTCTAAGGCGCATTTGCACTCATTGGACCCTGTTGGCTCGGTCAGTGAAGCTCTTGGAATATAAACTTGCAAATCTCAACAAAAGGTCTTGTCAAAAGGTAGCTTGAACTAGTCAGAATGAAGTACATGTCTCTGTTCTTCCTTATGACTTTATACATAAAGTATCTGCCTTTATGCAAAGCACCCTTTTGTTTTTATCTTCATATTTGTCTTCCTCGCTGTGTGCCTTTCTATGTAAATTACCAACTCACTCAAGTTACAATTTAAAAAAAAAAACAGTTGTTCAACTAGAAATATGCACCTTTTATAGTCGGTGACAGGTCAAGAAGGAAGTGGGAGCTCCTCCCACCTCTTTCCACTTTAGGAGAGCGAACGCTGGAGAGGAGGGACCTCCTCCCGACCGTTTCCTCCACTGAAGGGGAAAGGGGTGGGAGGAGCTTCCACTTTGTTCTTGACCTGTCAAAGACTATAGTGCATATGTAAATAAATAAGGAGAATTTTTTTGGCATTTTATTGTTCATAAAAGTTATGAACTTATTGTTCATAAAAGTTGAGACATTGAAACATAAACTAACAACCCCCCACCATTTCTTTCAACACGGTATTTTGTGTTTAAAAAATTGTTCAATATCTTCATTATTTATTTTTCCACGGCCCTGGTTTGCTCTCGTTTTAAGCTTTGTTCGCTTGATTTCTACCCTGAGCATCCACCATTGCACAGCATGCAGCTCATACAAATTCAGTATAGTCCCATTATGTAAAAGGGCAATTCAGGCTAAGCCATTGAAACCAAGCAAAGCCCAAATTCATAAAAATAATTGTGTACATCTGTTTGCAGCTGCACCAAATATCCGGAACACCTAAGCACAGTGAGATATCACTTAGTGGAACATGAATGTGCCTATTGACAGTGTTGCATCTGGAATAAGAATGGCAGTGCTCTTATGTCTGTTTTTTCAGTAAATATTTGATGATCTAGTTCCTTAAGATCTGCTCATTTGCATCATGTCAGGATTACAACATTTTCATGTGTAAATAATTTGTAATAATTTCAACGATAACGTTTTTGATTTCAAAGGTCAATCAGCATCTGAGGACGTAGACCATCGAATGGTAGTTTTCAGCACTTCAGAGCCGTCTGGAGGCAGGTTGGGTCACCAGGTAGAAAACTTTGTGGTAATAGATCCATCTAAGAGCAATAATTGACTGCGATCTGAGGACGACAACCATCCCGTGGTAGTTCTCAGCACTTCAGAGCCATCTGGAGGCAAGTTGGATCATAAAATAGAAAACTTTGTTATAGTAGAACAGTCTAAGACCAATGACTGGCTGAGGATGACGACCATTCCGTGGTAGTTTTTAGCACTTTAGTGCTGTCTGGAGGCAAGTTGGGTCACCAAATAGAAAAAAAGTTGTTGTAATAGCACCGTCTAAGACCAATGATTGACTACAATCTGAGGACATGACCATCCTGTGGTAGTGTTCAGGAGTTCTGTGCTGTCTGGAGGTAAGTTAGGTCAGCAAATAGAAAACTTTGTTGTAAGAGAACCGTTGAAGACCAATGATTGACTACGGTCTGGGGATGATGAGGATGCCGTGATATTCCTCAGCATTTTAGTGCCCTCTAAATGTCCCCCAGTGCCATGCAGAAATGTTTTAACACCTTCCAGAACAAGATTAAAAAAACAGTTCAAGCAGTGGTGTCACAAGGAGAGGGGCGGGGGGGGGGGGGGGGGGGGCGGACCACCCAGGGTGCAGGGCTCAGGGGGGTGCCGCGGCGGGCCACGAGAGCGGGGGGGGGGGGGGGGGGGGGTTTCGCGGTGGGCTGCCGCCTGGGTGCCCCTGACCCTCGTGACGCCACTGGGTTCAAGCATGGGCAGCCTCTACAGGTACTTAAAAGGCCTACACTGAGGTTTTCTCTCACTTTTGCAGTTGCAACTATGTATAGGGAAATTACATATTCCAAAAGGCACTGGCCTAAAGCAAGAACCTGGCTCACAGAAAGAAAACACACTTCAGAAATGGCAGGGCACAACTTAGCATCCTTGCTCTCTGGGGGGCGCAAGAAATGTGTAAACTATACACTGAAGAGAGAGAGAGAGAGAGAAAAAAAAAAGAAGAACAACTCAAATACGAGGGTGATTAAAAATTATTCATTCTGGCTGTGGAATTTCTAAAAATATTTCCTAACCCAAGCTTGTCATGGATTAATTTATTGCATAGGCAAAGCCTTGGCTGATTTGCAAATGATTGTCGCATCATTCAATGACACTCGTCTATCCGACAAAATGAGTTCACAAGCACACTCAATGTCATCATCAGTCGTCGACACGGATGGGCATCGGCTCCTTTATGGCTGACATTTGTGCATCCTTCATGGAGGTTCTATATCCGTTCAAACACATTTCTTTGCGAAAAAAACATTTCCATGATACTGTGCACAATTTTTTTCTTTTAGATATCGGCACCAGGACATCAATTAAGACCACAAAAACGATGACTCCTTCACTTGTACAAATTACACATAAGGCAGCCAATCTTTCTTGCACTTCAGTTACAACTGAACTGACTTTAACACATTCAAGCCTGCACAGCAGTGACTGGAGAGATAGCAACCTTGTACGAAAAGTGCCGATAAGACAGTGCGGCCAACAAAAGGTGTAAGAGTACCGAAGTGTGAATAAGTTTTTAGTCACCCTCGTATGACATGGATCCCTCGTGGAAATACAAAGGGACGGTATGCATTTCGCTGGTGATCGACGGGGGTATTGCTTATATTGCCACGAAAGGGACAATCGGCCCTGCGTTGCTCGGACCTCAGGTTGATTCGGATATCGCAAAGATAAAATTTTTAACGCGAAGTTTGTGTGCTCTTGTTGACCATCGGAACCTTTGGTCTGCAGTGAAGCGTGTGAAATGTATTTGAATACGCAGTTTAGCTACGGAAATTGCGTGAGTCGTGCTTGGCAGTGTGTAATCGTGGTGCCGCTTCGTTCAAACGACCGAAAGCTCACTTTGGTTGTGCATCGCATTGGAGAACTGGTAGTTCCCGTGCCGTGCTAGGTGATGATGTGCTGCTTCCTAAATTGTTCTGGCGTAGACGTGCACTTTCACGGAGCGCAGGTGTTGCAGTTGGTATGGAATCCGCTGGTCTGCCGCACGTTTCGTCGACACAAACGTTTCATCAAAACTCGTTACACGAATTGCAAGGTGTACGGACATTTCATCGCGCGTGTATCACTCGGGCGCCTGTTACCTACCCAGCCCTTCCATTCACGCCGCTCCGCAGCGACAGCCTGCAGCGGCTCATTACCAGAAAAGCGATCCCACATCCATTCCAGTTCAGTTCATCCACGGAAGTCGTCAAAACCCCGAAAGAGTTGACTTATTTGGACAGAATGCCACTAAAGCAATGCAGCTTCTTTACTGGTTCGGATAGACTCTCTTGTGTCAGTCTTGTTTTATTGTCACGGATGCTTGGCCCAGTCACTGTATCAATCTTTACTATTCTGGAAAGTTCCAGGCCATGCTCGGCTGTCATCGTATGTTCTGGTGAAGGTGATGGGCATTTTAGCCTTAGCCCTTAACATTGTGTACGCCCTGGCGACCCCTCAGCCGAGCTACCCGACAATAGGACAAGGGTGGCGGGCTGTCCCGCGTCTTACACCCCCGGCGAGCCGTGAACCAGCTCCAATCCCGAGCCCGGCAGAAAAACCGCAAGACGAGTGATTCCCACAAGAGCAAACCCCACACATACATTACGAAGAACCTAAAATGCGGGTCAGTTGCTGCTACCAGGAAGAACCACCGGAATTCGGCCTCCTGCCAGAAAAACCGAAGCGGACTAAGCCAGCAATGACAAACCCGTAGCAGCCAACCCCGTCCGCTCCAACCACTGTTTGCCTGCCCGTCGCACCTCGCACTCAGGCGCCCTTTCACGGCAAGCTGTATGAAGACGTCGAAGACTTGATTGAACAATATAACCGTGTCGCCTGCCACAATGGGGGTACAGACGACCAGCACCTGCAGAAGCTATACTTGTCGTGGGAGAAACTGCCAGGCACTGGTTTGAGAGCCACCACTCCTCAGCGTCGTGGGAAGTTTGCAAGATCGAGCTGAAGTGCATGTTCGTCAGCCAGCATCGACGAGAGAGGACCAAATGCCTAATTCGGTGTCGGACACGACCCCAACGAGAATATCACCGCCTTCATGGAAGATGTTTTGCACCTGATCAAGCGCCCGCGCCGACCCTCATGCTACAGAAGACAACAAGCTAAGAATCCTCATGTCCCTTATGTGAGGGACAACATCTTCGGCAGCCTTATCCGCAACCATCCGACAACAGTCGAAGGGGTTGATCACCAAGGCTTCCAACATTGAAAGTGCACTGCACGCCCGATCCCGTCACCATCAACAACTCCTCATGCGTCTCAACACAAGAGTCGTCCAGCTGCAACTTCGGGGTCAAACTACCAGGCATCCGTGACATCATACACAATGTTGTCCGGGAGGAGGTCAGGAAGCTACTTCCTGTATCGCCCGCCCGGCTTTTATAGAGATTGTCGAGATTATTCGGAGAGAAGTTCAACAGGCATTTAAACTGGAGGCTTCCGCGAGCGAAGCGGAATCTGACGAACCGAAAGTGACTTACGCCGCAATAGCACAACGACAGCCACCGGCTGCCCATTAGTATGCCAATTCAACGGGGCACCCCAATGCCGCAGTATTCCCAACGTCGGGAAGAACCAGGTCCGCGCTGAACAAAGTACATAGAGGAAGACAGAGGTGTTGCAAACGGCCGACCGACGACCACTCTGCTACCATTACGTGAGGCCGACCATGTCTACCCGGGGTACCCATATCAATGAATGGGTCTGCGAGGGTTCGTGCCGAACGACCCTTGACCACGTATCGAGGAGCGACTGTGGAACATTGAGAAGTATCTTTGGCAGCCCGTGTCCCTAAAGCCGACACTACCCCGAAGCTCCCGATTCCTATCACCTCGACGGGAGGTAAGCATGACACATGCTTCTACACTAAGCACGGCAAAGCAGATGAGCGGCAATGCAATGACAGTTGATTTTGTGAAGGGGGAAGAATGCAGCTGAGTGGCTTGTAGAAATAGAATAGTTGGTCGTTCTCAAAAACTCAACACCAAGTATCACCCGACTTCACTTTATCTCACGTGACTTACACAAGTTGCGGTGGTCACGGCATGCAGAAGAAATCGCCATTGCGGAATGGAAGTGAAGTGGCTTGGATTGCAAACAAACGTTGTTGCAAGCCGTCAAGTCAACGGTACAGCAAAAGCCACAGCCACTTAAGCAGTACATGCCAAAACTTGCTACACTGACGCAGAAAAGTGCTACGAAAATTTGTGGATTTTCGTGTCACTTTTCCACAAGAATCAGGCGATTAAGCCACCGCACTCTCTTTCCACCACCGATCTCGCGCGCTCTGGAAAGAACGTTCGAGAGCGTGCAGAAAGAATCACGCGAATTGGCCATCAGTCATATATTCCCTTCAAGGGCATTGCTGAGAGGATATTTAAAACTATACACACATTATAATGCCATCGTAGCATCCTGACATTAATGGGAACAAAACGGGCCCAGCCATTGAGTATAAATATTACACTCGTAAGAAATAATTATTGCTGTATTTTGTTAATTACAAAGGCGAACACACCTCTGAGCATCTAGTTTTATATACATGTGTTGATGCACTGTCATATAGCAGAACATTTTATATACGTATAACAAAATAGACTCCTTGCAAAACCCCATCAAGCAACATCGACTGTCACCATTTTTTTTCGGCGTAAAGCACGCAAATGTGTCCCAGCTCGCGTCGAACGCTAATGCAGCATTCGAGTCCGATAGGCGCTGAGCCGAGTTTACAGTGATTGCTGACATAATATGCTTGTCAAACAAATTCCAAAATTATGAAGGCCTTGGGAAATTAGCGATTAGCTAGTCTAATTCATTTCATCACAATTTGCCAAACGGCGAACGCTACAGTCCCAGTGAGCCAATGTGCACGTTAGAGAAAGGCATGTGAAAACACGTCATCAGAGTGCTCTCCTTCTGCAGAGATTTGCCACATACCTTCACTCCGTCTCTCTGATTGGCTCGAGGAATCTGTAACAGTTGCCGTTTACCAAGTTACGGCGAAACGAAGTATAGGCGGCCTACACTTTTGAAAAAAGTCTAAAAGTCTACACTTTTGAAAAAAGTCAACATTTTGAGCACAAATACGAGTCGTCTTGTCCAGGTAATTCCAACAAGAAATAATTGACCGGCCAATACAATGCACCCTTGATGAAAAAGAAGAAAAAAAAAGAAAAGAGATTGCTGCGATAAATCCTACGAGATATCGAAAATGTGCAATTAATCTTCAATTTCGGATTTGCATTACATTTAACGAATTGATGATATGTGTGGTGCTATCTGTAAACATCTGAAGAGTGGGGCAGAATTTTGTTTAAAGATTTTAGATGTTAGAATGATGGATTAGACAACCATCTAAGAGGAGTCTGATTATACACATGGAGACTAGTATGGACTATTGATACGGATCGGCAAGGTAAAGAGCCTACTTATATTCATTTCTAAGGAACATCGGATGCAACATTTTGTGCACTGATCAGTAAAAAATGTGGACTTGTTGACTGTGCTTTGAGTTCCAAGAGGATAAATGGAGTGTTTAATGAACATTACTAATCATATTTCTTCCGAATGACTAGTTCGAGTGCTTTGTAAAAGTTCACGTGCACGTCACTGAAACGAACGCCAGCTTTTCACTTAAAAAAAGTACTGCAATCGAATGCAAGCTAGTGCGATGAAAGCGCGTTATATCAAAATCTTGAGAACTGCCAATTTGCAGAATCGTCGATTAGCACAAAAGGTTAAATATCGCAGGATCTTCCTCGCGAAAAGTTGCTGTGATTATGCGGTTACTTAGTGCTGAAACAACTTCCGCTAGGCCCTACGTCCGACGCATACCATTTCACATCGATTCTCAAACATTTCAACGTTCAAACAAAGCTAAGAGAATGCGAACAATTTATGCTAAAAGCGCAAAGTTATTTCGATCTTCGAACATATCCGGGAGCCCGAGCACCAGGGCGGCGATACGGCTGATGCTGTATCACAGGTGTTAATATCCCGATGATTCGGAGCAATCTTGCACAAAAAGGCCATAAAGTGTCATTCTTTCATATCTTCGTATTATACCTGCGTCAGATAGCACGAAGAAGCCCGAAATCGTCAGAAAGAAGCAGCACATCACGATCGTCACGGGTACCGCACACCGAACAAACTCGCATCCGCCAGCTCTGGGCGCTGGCGTCTTACCGGTGACGTCACGGCTCTTGTGAGATCACGTGACGGGTGGTCACTTTTGCGTAAAACATGGCGGAAACTTGGGGGGGGGGGGGGGTGCCACTTTCGAACTTCCGGTTTATCACTCTAAGCCTTTCTACCTCGTTGTAGAACATATACGCTTGCTGGAAGAGGAACGGACTGAATAGGCCATCGCCGAACATAGGCGACGGCTCACTGAAGCTAAGCGTGTTCGTCGGGCCAATCAGACGGCGGAAAAAAGAGAACAGCAGTTGACTAGAGAAAAAGAAGCAAGGTGGGCTCGTTCTGCTACGACCAAGGACTGAGTGGAGGAACGCGTTTCGCCTCAGTTTAGCGAGCGGAATATGACCCTTATTCTGCAGAAAAGCACTGGAGAAACAGCCCTTTATTTGTGCCGAATGATTTTTAGGATTTCGGGAGAGCGATAGTCGTAGGGTCAGAAGTCTGGGTTATCCCTCGCCTAATGTCGCTTTGTTCCCCAAGTCGCTTTGTTCCCCAACACGCATTTTTTTGTCTTCACCTATCTAAAAAGTGTTTTAAACCCAGTAATTAAAACGCTGCTAAAAACAAAATAAAAAAATACGTGTTGTCTGTACGCGAAAAAAAGGTGTTCGCACATCATAACAGGCGCTACATTGGCCGGTCGGCACACGCGAGCGGTGATTGCCGTGATCGATGAGAGGTAAAAGGAGAAATTGAAACAAAATTTTCTGTTCAAATTCACGAAAAATGGCCAAGTAGAGCACCATTTCGATATACATCACAAATTCGAGGGGAAAATTAAATTTTAGTTTTTTTAAACTTGTTTGTTGTTTTCTTTGCAAATGCGCTCTTCTCAAGCTTAAAAAAGTGTTAGGACAATTCCTAGAGATCCTCTCTAGTCGTTTGCAACGCTAAAGAAAATATATATGTTGGGGTTGTCAGCAACCCTTTAAGAATGACTACATATACGGCTGCATGTATTCTTCTGTGGACGGTGCAAAGCTGACCACTCGTGCTCGTTAATTGAGCCTGTAGTGACTTACAACACCAGATACCAATCTTGAGAGCAAAATATCGCTAACAAAGCTTGAAGAATAAACATGCGTCTGTTCTTGATCCTCAATCTCCGTATCCCCTCTCGCCATGTGTAACGTGTCCCAGAGCAGGTCACATTTTCGGTCACAAGCGTTATTTCCGTCTTATTTGTCGCCATAGTTTTGTTCATCGGGAGTGACGATTGACGCTTTGTAGGCAACTCGGGGAAGCAGAAGCGCGGTAACGCTCTAACTTCAAAAGAACAGATGACGCTTGCTCCAGAGAGGTAGTCTTCTCGGTATAGCAGCCGTGTACTGCGCAAAGCCAACCCCCCGCAGCTCCGCTGTGCTGGAAATACCGCTTGTAAATGCTGATGCAGTGAGCGAGGCAAAGCTGTGTAGGACGCAGAGGCAAAATGTATGAAGCGGGGGGGATAACCAAAGAAACAAGATGGTCGGGGGAGGGGACGAGGCATTTATCACAACCCTTTGGATTCCCAGGCACACTGAAACGAAAGTATCGCATCTATCCGAACAGGCAATATGAAGAGACGTCAAACGGGCGCTTTAAACATATAGTCTTACGATCAGTTGACAAACACTATGAGATCGTTAACCACGGCTACATTTCTTCCTGGGCACGTCCGATCTCATAAAAGGTGAGCTTAAAAAGCATGCATCGTCGCGGTGAGCGGTGAGCATCAAGTTGAAACACTGGAAGACACTCCATTGTACTTGAACGGACTTTCGTGAGTCACTTCGATTTTGTGATCTGTTTTGACATGAAAACGGAAGTTGATGAAACTTCAGCGTCCATCTACCAAGTGCTACTCTCCGGGATTCCCCTGCCGCTTTGGCTGAAGGCTCACTGATTGGGAACAAAGCGCCCTCTGTTCTCCGGGATCATCCTCAGCGCAATCCGTATATCATTAGCGGGCGCCTCGTTAACAGTTCCGTGTCCCTCATAATTAGCTCTAGGATTGCGGACCAGCTCGTTGGGCAACCTAGCGATGCCCGTGAAGTAAGTGCTTTTATTCTTCCTCCAGATAAAGGTAACAACGTCACGTGACCCTTCGACACTTAGTCCCTCGTTGGGCGCCGTTTCACTTTCATTTGCCTGGAAGACTGCCGATGACGTTGTCCGCTAGCTCTTTCGTTTTTCGCTTACGCAGTCGCCACGAGAGTCGCAGAGATATGGACGGCTGTCGGTGCCCTTTAAAATGCCCGCGAGCCCACCTCCCGCAGAGCACTCGGAAAGCAGAAGACTGCAACCTACCGAGGAAGCTCGGGGAATGACGTCGCAGAAAATACGTCTAGACCTAAACATGTATGCGATGTGACACTGAACATGACGTGGGCCTGCAAAACGTCATGCCCAGTCACATCGTATTCTGTGTGTTTAGTTGTAAATGTATTTTAGGCCTCAATGTTCGCCGAGTGCTGTTTTAAAAACGCTGCCCTCCGAGTGCGTTGAGCGGGAGTAGACTAGCGGAAATTTTTAAAGGTGTCGGAGAAAGTCTGGTACCTTACCGGTTTTTGTTAAGGAGGGGGGGGGGGGGGGGCATCCACTGCCTCAATTTTCGTAAACAGGTTACTAGTACCCTAGTCACGCGGAAATGTTAAATGACATTCCCACAAATAACATTTTAGTAGGCACGTGCAAATAGTGGATTTTGAGTTGGAAGCAAAAATTTATTTTGGCTGAATATTTTCGAAGCGAATATCGAATTGTTTCTCTAAGCCGCGCGCCATGCTTAAAACAAAAACCCAACTGAACAATTGAAGGTTTTCCCCAGGCTTTCACTCGTCCGTTTCCAAGCTATTTTGTATCTAAATATATGAATGAACTGTGACCTCAAAAACTCTAACGGCTACACTGGGATGGCAAGTAAATGACGCATTTGACACTATATCGAAACTATAGAGATTCTCATTTCTACCTCACCAAGGTCATTTCTAAATATTCTTGCAATATGCAAATATCTTTTCTTCAGTCACGAATGATTGGGTTATAAGGACATCCCTGCCCATATATTCATGCATAATGGCCAGTTTAATTTTGAAAATTTTACTGCATTGTAGATATCAACATTCACAAAGTTTATGTTTCCTTTTACACCAGACGCGCGCGTGCATCATCCCTCTTTGAAAGTGTACTTTCCTTCTAAGCACGCGTCTGCAATGTTTGTACTTCTTGAAGTGTTGATCACACTTTTTTTGTCCCGTTGAGTACGCTTCTTACCGAGCACTTGTGCACTGCGGAAAAACAATACCCGCGAAGCCCGGGAGCTTTGCGGCTGTTGCTTTTCCTCAGTGCACAGGTGCTCGGTAAGACGCGCGCTCTACGGGGCTAACCCGCCGCCAGGGGTTTCCCTGGAATTGAAATTAGGAGGGGGGTATTTAAATTTTTAGGGGGGTTATTGGGGGGGGGGGGGGGGGGTGCATTGAGAATATAGGAGTCGTTGCGAATTCGGAAAAACGAAACGGCGAGTACACCCCCGTAGGAGGGGTGTAGGGAAATCATTGCACGCCGCGATCAGCACTTCGAAACGTGGGAACATCGCAGGTCACCTCGAAGCGAATATCGAATTGCGGATTATTAGAAACTACAATTTGAAAATTCAAATATTCGCAGAACCCTACATTTAAAGGGTAACTCCGGTACAAGTTCTCGCTTTTAGTGTTATGACTGATTTTAGTGAAAGAAGTGTCCCTGATTTACGAGGTATTCGTTTTTTATTGATGTCTTGTGTAGTTTTGCAGCTATCATATCCCAAAGTTTTGTTTCAATGGTCTAAGGATAAACCGAAACTACAGGCCCGAGCATGATGGCAACCCTTGTGATTAGCTGCATGGCCGTCGTGTGACGCAAAGTTCGTACCGCGGTACCGCAAAACCTACGACTGGGCTAGTCGCAAGAACACTCCCGATCAGTCAGGTAAGATGCTACGGCTGTTTTTCCCGCTCTGCTTCGTAGACCTCCAGCATCTGTAGCAAATATTAAAGTGACCTTGAAATGATCTTTCGATATCTTCCTCCTTAAGTTTAATCCTCAACTCAAAAGTGAAATGAGAAATACGTGGTCTTGACGTGCTTGGGCACCAGGGCGATGGCTCCAAGCTTCCACTATGAAACTTGTCATTCGCAAGTGTTGATAAGTTCCTTCGCGGTATTCATCGGTCACGAATGCGAATTCTGATATTCGTCGACAGATTGATTGTGGACGAGCGCATACGTCTGAGTTACGCAGTGCTCGTGTCCAAAACTTGGGCTGGGTTCGGCTGACGTGCTGGGACACCAAGTCTGAATGCGTGCAATGGGACGCCGCGCGCTTGGCTGGTGACGTCACCAGCGCTCCTGCTACGGCGGCCTTTTCGAATAGGGTAGATCTGAGGGTTCCGCATATAAATCAATTTATCCACGAAACTATCGCGCCATTTTACAAAACAAATTTAGCAGGATTATACAAATATACTATGGGTCCTAGCAGTATAGTTATCTCAAATTTTATTGTTGACGTGTCCTCGCGCCTTTAATACATAAAAAAACTACACCTTCAAACTCATTTTGCCAGCCTATAAGACACCCTCGATGTGAGTATTATCTAAATTAGAACACCAAGCTTTTGTGGCACTGGTGTTGAGCCAGCGATCATAACAAGGCCCGCTCGTTTCGGCATGCTTCAGTTGCTCGATGATGCCCGCAATTTACCAAGATTGGGAAATGTATTTTATCTAGAATAACGCAGCGCTCTCCAGGCCATCAAATGTCGAAATATCGATACGAATAGTCTTTATATCATCAGCTCAATCGGATCTTGGATTTTTAATCTTCGTATTTTTTTTACAACGATCAGAAACTTCAGTTTCAAAGCTTTGTGGAGGGCAAGCGTGTTTTGGGCACCGTCCACGTAACTGTTTGTGGTGAAAAAAAATTGAAGGATGATAAAGATATTGTGGTGTTTGCGCTTTCTCTGGCCACTGGAAAGTGAGCCGCGCACGGTGAGCATCAAGCTCCCGAAGGGCAGCGTTCACAGTATTGATGTCTGAGTGTCACAGGTTCACAACTCGCTGCTCACCGTCGCGGTTTTAGCGTATTGCAACACAGGATCAAACTGTTCTATGGTTATTGATAGGAAGTTTTAGTATAGCGTGACCGGAGGCTTCCGTACGGTGCAGCATTGAAACCGGAAGCTCGAGCTGCGCCCTTGCAGCAAAATTTTCAGCGCGCGCCAGGAGCGTTGCTGTGCTCAAGGTAGCCTGCGGTAACGCTACACTAAAACTGCCTATTAACGTCATCGGCGCGCTTAGGGGTTTTATTCATTCCTCTATCAAAAATAAATATTTAAACATACCGTATATTTGCATACCCTTTCATTTGCAATGTTGCGGCCCGCCTCGCCAAAACGTGTAATAAGTTCCCGTCACGCCCTTAAATAATTCGAGCATTCGTTTATTTGCCTTTTTAATTACCTGAAAGCAAGTATGTGTGTCCTGTCTTTCGAAAGTGCTTGGAGTAAATGGTCATATTACTTGTGACCGACCTTAAAACGCGAACTCCTTCTCGATGTCTATTGCACGACATACCGTTGTGCTACCAGTTTTCAACTACTTGAGGCAAAGAATAGCTTTTCCGTAGACCCACCACGTTGAGCCCAGATTGAGCGTGCCACCTTAAGACCAGAAATCCTCAGCGTATGCAATATACAAAAAGTCTCAAATGAAATTAATCATCTCGGTCCCTTCGGGCAACGCTGTTGCGAGGCGGAACGAAATAATTGATGCTTTAACGGGCTCACTTTTTTTCGGTATAACTCTCCGCGCACAAACACGCCTACCAGAACCATGCACAGCATGGTTCTGGTAGGCGCAGCATGGAGCAGCCTCAAGGCACCAAAGCCGACAGTCCCTGGCACCGTCTCCGATCCGCCGCCGCCGCTGTCCCGGCTCCTCTGGTTCTTCGTTCGTCCGCGAGAGGGCGAGCGGTGGGCTGGAGTTGCGAATAGACACTAGACGTAAGGCTCGTTTTTACAATTTGTGATGTCGTGAAGCCCCTTTCGAGCGCACAACTTCCACAGCACATCGGAGAAGGAGATATATTTACATAAATTCCTCGTTAAAGCGAAAAAAAAAAAAAAAAAACTAAATGTAATATTTACAGTGTCCTTTAAAAAGCAAAGACAAGTACGCCTGCATAGATCCATCCATAGCTGAAAAAAATAAGCAGAAAAACCCTAATTTACTCGAGGGATAGACATTTGCCTGCGCTGCGGGTTTTTTTCCTCTATGGAGCCCTCCCATTTAACTCGAAGCGACTTCTCAGACTGGGCGTCTGGCGTCTGTTGGCCGCACAACTTGGGATAAAAAAAAATATATATAAAAAAAAGAATAAAAAAAAATTAGCCCCGGGCCACGAAGCCCGCTGCCCCCTAGAGTTTCGCCCGCTTCCTTTTTTATCTCCCCTCCATTCTTCCCATTGAAGCTGGCGGCGTACTCAGAGCGTCTTCATTGCTGTGCGCGTGGGTGTTCGCGGATGGGGGGCTTTTATGGCCCGCATTCGGGCACATAAAACACGTCAGAATTAAGGATAAAATCGGGCTGGCTCCGCGCGGCTCTGCGCCGCGTTCCCGTACCGCCCGGGGCTGCTCCCTTCCCCTATGTCAGCCATGCCGGAAAACCCCGAGGCGAGCGTTTCATGTGCTGTCGCACGCAGAAAGACTTTTAACAGGGCTCGGTCCAGATAGAGTGAACGCCACAGCCCCTGACAGGTTGATGACAGCGCGCTGCAATCTTTGACTGTGTTGCTTCTAACGCAACAGCGCTGGGTTTCTGGTTGTAGAGTCGGATCTCGTACGATGACCAAATTAACACATAGTCGAGGCAAACCGTGGCCTCAACAGACGCTTTCAGGCAGCTGTGCATGGGCGCCGCCATAACCGACCTTCAGTTTTTTTTTCTCTTATTTCGTTCGCTTCACTTCATCATAACCACAGCAGGACTGGTTGTTGCCAATCTAGATTCTCCTTTGTCCTTCTCCCCAGCATATGGCTTTTCTGGAGGCTCGTCAACGCCCGCTTCAGTTGCTCGGCATCTGGGTAAGACAAGAGAAGGTCAGCAATGGCGGCTGTAATCTGGCGCGCGTGGAAAGCGTCTATACTCTGTTTCACCTTATGATGTACCGCAGGAAAGGCTACAAGCGCGAGCTCTTTGCTCAGGGGCACATCTCGGCGGCACAAGCTCTCGTGAATTAAGAGCCGCTGCCAACGCTATGAGTTCGCGCTTCTAGCCTTCTCTGCGGTACAACATATGGTGAAACGGAGTATATATAGAAGCCTTTGAGGAAGCTGTGAATAGACTCAGTGAAGATGGTCGGTTTCATCTTTACATTGTATTTCTCTTTATTTCCGTCAATTCACTTCTTTCTTGTGCTCTTGGGAGAGTTTATTGCCTCGATAGACGCCACAGTGTTCTTGGGACCAGCGCAGGCATAGTGTGGGTTCATGCAGTCCATCAGACTTCCTAGTGAGCGACAGCCACTGGATTAAGAGGCTCAGCAAGGAAGAGACTTACTCGGCTGATTTTTAATAGGTTGATTGCCGGGAGGACGCATACGAGATGCGCGTTTTAACGCTCCTAGAGTTGGTACTTCAAGCATGAGCAGTTGGATATATGTTTTGCATTCGAGTCTGTTTTTTTGTGCCAACTGTTTCGGAATAACATAATGATATTGCACGTTCTGAGTTGAGGGAATCTGAGTCCTAAGGTTTGCACATTCTCATCGTATGACGCTGTGTTTCGATGGTAGTGCTTTTTTATCTTCATTTTTCTCCTGGTAAAGTCACTTTCATACAAAATATGCACCTGCAATTCAGACTCAACAGAAAAGTAGGGAAGATCCGAAAATATTAAAGAAAATACATAACTACTGATACACTGTTGTACTGCGGCACTACGCTACACGGCGGGACCAAGCAGGACCAAGGGACCGGTACATCGCCAACTGCTGGAGTTGGTCAGCACCGCGCCGCTAACCCATTGCCTGCTCCGGCGATGTGTTGGGGACCGAATCTACACTGCAGGACCTAGCGGGACCAAGGGACCGGGACATCTCCGCCTGCTGCGATTGGTCAGCGATGCGGAGCTGACCAATCACAGCAGGCGGCGATGTCCTGGCCCCTTGGTCCCGCCATGTAGACTAGAGAACTAGAGAGAGCCCTTGGTCTCTGTCCCGCTTGAGCCGTGCAGGTTTGAACCCCTAGAAGACTGCAATGGTCCTTAAGGGCCATGAAATTCCTTAAAAAATAAAATGCCCGACCAAAGTTTTTTTTTTATCTTATTTTATTTATTCATTTTTTTTTTTAGGGGGGGGGGGGTGTGCAAGACGTCAGAAGTGGACGCAACACACTAACAAGTTTCGTCGATCACAAGGAAAAACGGACACGGTGCCGTTTGGAGGCATGCCATGGGTTATCAGCCGAATTTAGTGATTTGCACTTGTGGGTTCACCGCAGACGAATCGGTAGGTTTCTATACTTGACAGCAAAGCTTTTAAATGACAACACATTAGTAGATGTTAGGAAGTTTGTTTTCCCCGACCTCGATGGACCATCTTGTCGTTGCCGTCGAGGACCGGGGGATCGTGGATGAAGCTAGTTGCTGGAGGGCTGGATACGTCGGTGGTGATACAGAGGCGACCGACAACTCGTTGGTTTAACGAGATCAACAAAACTTTACTTCGATAATAAAAAAAAAGAATCAAACAGTTACATAAACGACAAGTGCGAACAGATCCCGCGCTGTAATCAACTGCCGCGCACGGCCTACAGACTGCAGGGGACGCCTCGGCCTCAGATGGTCCTACTGCGCACGGTAAGGACGACGAGTACACCTTGTAGCCGCAAAGACAAAGACGCTGTCGCGCACGACAGGTAACGCGGCGCACTGCGGGAGCTGAACGTAAGTGGGGTCGCTCACGAGCCCGTTCCAAAACTCCAGGATTTCCCTGACCGGCTAGGGTCTAAAACAGCGTGCTCGAACCCTTCCAGGCCAATCAGGGTTCGACCCTGGTCCCATTGGCTAGAGGAACCAAACTACAACGCCTACACACAACGCACTTTCGACCAATTGGGGGAGAGGGCATTGCTCCGAGAGTAAACCATAAGCCAAGCCTCGATTCTCAGAACCCGAGCATAAAATACGACTTATGGTCTTCCTCTCTGGCACGGAAGATACACATTCGCGAATGGCGAGAACCACCGAGACATGTCGGCTGGGGCACGTCTATGCCACCGCGAAAGGCCGTTGGCAACAAAGTAAAAAAGAAGACATGCCAGGCATATGCAGAATATATAAAGAGCGCCTGGTCCCCGGGCGTCACGGAAGTGTTCCCAGACACGACTTCGAGAGCTCTGAAGCACTTTGTCTCCCAGCAAACGACCTGGCGACCGGTGACGTGTTAATGTCTCGGCCGTGGGTTCCCCGGCAAACCTTCATGTCTGGCCCCGCGTCTCACGGTATACGCACGCGGCGCTGAGACAGCAGCCTCTCGTCGCAAGTTAAGTGTTTTCACGTGGGTTCGAAAACCGGGGTTCCGCATGAAATGCAACGAAGAGGACGACTTGCCGGCGGCCATTTCCCCGATGCCGAAAAAAGCTATTAAACAAGCAAAATTCCAACTTGTAACGGCTCGGGACCCCTTGAAACGCGACACTCTTCGACTCCCAAAGCGCCTCCCCATTGCCGACCGAAGCGCCGTGAGGCGGCTAAACAAAACAGAGCGGGGTATGCCGTCCTGTCGGTCAAAAGAAAGTAATAAATAAAAGCGACCACCTCTACAGCATTGTTAAACGCAAACTGATCTGTCGCCAAACAAGGATTGTTCGTACCACCGAGCATCTCTTCTGCCCCTCCGCCACGGAGCTGACGTCACCGCGCCGCACCGCCCAAGCGTGACGTTTTCGTTACGCGATGCGGGCTCCAGGGAGAAATCCGTCGGATTTTTTACTCGTGTGAATACGACTTAAAGGGGCCACGTCAAAATATTGGACTGGAATGGTTTTCGCTTTATACCCCTGTTACACGGGCACCCTTAACCGCGGTTAACTCAGCCTTAACTGCTGTTATGCGGCACCACAGTTACCGCACTACACTCTCGGACAGCTATTTCAGAAGAAGTGAAGAGCGCGCGTGTCCTGCTTCGATGGGAGCTCAAGATGCTCTCATCGAAGATGATCCAGACGCCGCATCACCGCGCCGTGACGTAACAGAGCTGAGTTTACGCATACTGGTTTCCACCTCAAGAAAAAATGAAGCTTTGCAAATGTTTATAGATGCAATAATACTTAAAAAACAAGCGAGCTGGTGATGATTCATGGTAATAAAACCCGAGACTCAGGAACACAGAAGGGGACGTCCCCTTCTGTGTTCCTGAGTCTCGGGTTTTATTACCATAAATGTTTATACGCCGCGCGAGGTATAGTTCTTACGAGGTTCGTCGGGGGAAGAAGCGATACTTTTGGCGTTTGTAGCGGGTACGTCCTGATAAGACAACATATATCTAATCTAGAAGGCACCACATATACTTTAATTCTCTACATGAAAGGGAGAAATTAATAAAGCGCCGCCAAAAGCCGGACTTTTTTTTACTACGGTGCTTGAGGTGAAAACGATTATAATTTCCGTAAAATTGTTCCGGTGATAAATGTTTTCCAAGGTTGAAAAATGTATTTGAGATACTGAGTACAAGATAGTGACCCATGTAATTAAGATAGGGTAGCAAATACTCTAGACGGTATGCATTTACAACTTCCCATAATACTTCAAAAAGTATTCGAAATACAGTATCTTGAGTAGAGTATTTAAGAAAGGCACAAGTCCGTGCGGCACCTATCCACGTTCTCAAATGAACCGGACAGGCAGAAAACATGAGAAAACTGATCCTGACACCTTTCCCGGTTCTTTTGGTGGAGACCCAGTCGCGGCGATTTGACGAGAATGCAGATTTTAGTCTGATTTCTTCCAAAACAACTCTTCAATGCACGCCCGCACGGGGACTTACGCCCACACGCCAGATCGGGATGTGCGCCCGAAGCGCCACCACCGCAGCGTAGGGTAAGAGTTGAGTTGGTGTATAAAAAGGGGTTAGAAATGTTCGAATCTCTGTCTGTTGTCTATAGAATTTCAATCCTATCTCTATAAACTAGGTCTCAGTTGTACAGAGCGTTCAGAGAGCAAGCGGCCAAAAAGCTATAAGCGGTGGCAGAAAAATGGATATATTTTCTTTAGAATATCTATATCCCCTATTCACAATTTTCTATAAAACGTTTCTGGAAAGTCGATAAATATTTCTTTAAGGGATACATTGGGGCGTTTACTTGCCTTCGTCAGCGAGGTAGTCCTCCATTGCTTCCCCGAATAGAGTTAAGCCTCTGGAAGCTCGCTTACACGAACAAACCACCGCAGGCTTTGAACGTATAGATAAAAACAGATGTTAACCATTTTGAAGCCAATGCTTGCCTGCTTAAACCCTAGCGTTGTGCGTTCAGCTAGCACAAGGCACGGCATGGTTTGTTTTCGGTTGCCATATTCCGCTGAGAGGGGCTGCAAGTCGCGAATAGAGCCAGCGCGTTGCTTAGGCTAATACGCTGAGGTTTATCGATCACTCGCTTACCCGCATTTCCTTTTAAGGTGACGCATACAGCCGTACACTTCACGCAATACAACACACAACGGACGAGAAGAAGCTCCGCTTCTGCTATTCTACATGCCATCACTACAAGCCATCTCACGAGTCGTCAAAACAAACTATCAAAGACCAAGCAGAAGGATTTATGCATTGCAAAATGTTCTCCACACTCGAGGTGCAGCGCCGCCGGCACAGTGCCTTCCCTGACGCTGCGCCTACCCTCGGGAGAGAGAGAACACACCAGCAGATGGAGAGCGCGTCCTCGGGACGCTCGTCACTTCTCCGCACTAGTACCGTGCCGAAGGCGAAGCAACGACGCCGCAAAGTAGAAACCACAAAAGCAACAGTCAGGACCGAACAGCGACAGGATCTCCGAGTGCAAGCAAAGGTCAAAAAGGCAAAGGACTCCCGGGGAAAGCACGACCGCAGGAATCCCTCGTTAGCCCGGAACGCGACGGGAATTCAGCAGCTCGACTGCTTGGAACGCCCGCCGACAACGCCGCGGCTTGGAGCGAGTGCTCGGAAACCCGGAGAGGCCGGGAATCAACAAACAGAGCGCGCAAGAGCCCGAGACGTGCAGCGGCGCTCTTCGGGAAGTGTGCGGCGAAGGGGGCTTCCGTTGTTGACAGCCGGAGCTAAGAAGGTCCCGGGAAAGATTAGGAAGCCAGCGAATGAGCTAATCTTGTCGCCCTCGGCTGTGTCACGTTGCGCCTAAAAGCGCGCCCGCGGACGACACTGTATATACGGACGACACTGTATATACGTCTGGTGAGTCGTGACAGGCTACCGGAGAAGCACGTGGATGAAGGCGGACGCGCCGGATGGTCCACGTCGGGAATCAGTCCGGTAGCCCTCATCTAGAAAGGGTGGTTCCAGTTTGTTTTATATATATTTAAATAGCCTCCAAGACCCCTAATATATCGTATTTTTAAAGGTACCAAATAGCGTCCAAGATCCTTAAAAAGTGTGAACTTAAGAGTAGGCGAAAAAAAAATATTAAACTAGCATGCCCTTTTCCACGACCTAATGTCAGAAACTTCCGGGCCCGCACCGGAAGTACCCTGTTTCTTTCCTTCCAGGGTAGTTCTTTACCTTTTTCGCCCCGCGGCCCACCAGGATATCGGGGGCTTCAGGAAGTCTCCGAGACACCGGATCGCGACGCCACAGTGGATTCGGTTTGACTGAGGCTATGTCGAGAAAAAACACCCTCAGTTTCTTTTTAATGCAGTCAGTCATAAGTTTTTAGCGGGATTTACACTGCCGAAGGTGTGGGAGCACCAACCATTACTTCGTATCACTTTCACATGAACTGCAGCCAAGGATACAAGGGCGAATTCTTCGGCTTTTCAAAGAGCCCCCGCTGCATGGACGAGCGAGAGCTCCAACGTATAGGCTACCCACACGTGCCTTTGGCGCAGTTCTCGGGAACACCTCAAAGAACCGGGATCTTGCACCAGCAGATTTTGCTCCATTTGGTAAAAAGCTGCAAATGTCTAGGTTTTTTTGTTCTTTTTTCGCGTTTCTAACATTACTTATTTTGGAACGGAACGTAGAATTTGCCATGTGGCTGTAAATAATTTTTATCGCATTATTTAGACCTAGTCTTTTAGGTTCGATTGGTGGGAGCAACGCCTACTATTCAAGGCTGCTGTCCCACGGCCGCAACATGAATGCCGGTGTTGGCTGTACTTCGCCTGAAGTTCGCAATACAAATGCCGCGTCTGTGCGGGAGTAACGCGATTCGCTCCGATTGCAAATGAATGGCCCATTCATCTTCAATACCTTATGACAAAATGTGATATCTATCTCCGCAAACGTAACCAGTAACGAAAAAACAAAAAAGCGCAGGTTTTGATAGTTTTGGAGACATGCCTATATGCGTTCTATGTTTATAAATTTCTAGTGTGACCAAGTCGCGTTTTGATTTTAATAATGAATAGACAAAGGACACATGCAGTCTCCTATCTTGGTCTTTTTTTCTAATTTGCGCGCAGATATTTTTATGTCTTTTATTGAAAAGTGCCTTTTGTATACAAATTGAAAGTGTCAAAAGTCAGTGCAGCCTTGTAATTGAGCAACGAACTTCGACGGCTTATTTTTGATTAACCTATTCAACTCAGTATAAAAATACAAGAAGCGCAACTCCAGACGTTTAGTCGTTAACTCTGCTATGAAATGCATAAATTTCAAAATTTCATCCTAGGCGTTTTAAGGTTTTTCAGATAGCATTTTAGTAGCTGGTCTTCTATATTTTATTGTGTTCTAGCGGAACTGGATTGCTCGTCTTTAAGGCTAATTTCTGCGTATTTGTGTTCAAAGTCGTTTAAAGTAATTTCACAGTGAAACAATATTTTGCAGCTTGACTATGCGCGCAAAAAACGCAATTCTGAAAAAAAAACACAAAAAAATGAGAGTTATTTTGAAAGGAAATTTGCAATGAAATTTTTCCTCAATTCATTTGAGATAACTTTCCACGATTATGCTTTTTGAAAAGGTAACTAATTGCTCTAAGTCTCGAATATTATCTCAGCTGTAGCAGACGACGCACACTTTCGCCATCTCTTGCTTGTATAGATAAGCAGTTCTAAATGACGTTCCCGAAGACGATAGGGATGGCGCTACTACTCGTCATTACAATGTTGCCAACTTCGCGCGTTTGAATACCAATGTGTTGCTGCATTGTCGTTAGAGCCGCCTAACACAACCTTCCGTAGGTGCGGGCAGAACTCAGCATATTATTCTTTCCACACTTTTTATTTCATTTTTGTGTTACTACGAGTGATCCCGAAATTTGTTCCGAATAAGCTGGGAGAGTATTCGTACAATGCGTGTTTGCGTAAAATACGACCTCTTTCTGTATAAAAAGGAGAAGGTATTCGAGAAAACAAAATGCAGAGAGCATCGTTTGTTGAACGGAATAGAGCCAATGATGTGACGTCCAAAAAAGAACAAAATGAGTAGGAAGGGCAGAACAATAAATCAGAAAAGGGGAAAGCATGAAGAACAGGAGGAAGAAAGCTGGGGAGGGGGGGGGGGGGGGGGGGGCAATATAGCACGGACACATATACCCACAGATAAACACATGGACTTGGAGATGGGCGGTATATATGTTGCTCTTGAGTTTGAATAAATCAGAAGGCGTCTTTTTCAAACTACAGCCGAATTTTACAGCGTCGATTATATTACAACAAGCGCAATTCTACTCTAGAGATTGTGCTGAACCTGGTTACAGCATTACACTTTCTGTACGTGCTCATGAAAGTAAAAGTGAAAGCGGGACAGTCAGTCGGCTCTGTAATTTGTGACGAAGACTGTATTTAGCAAACAGGATAGCTGGGCGAGTTGGTATGTATTGATAATGGAACAGCGAGAAGTTTACAGGGACAGAGGAAGGAACTGGACAGGACGAGCGCTGGCCTGTCCAGTTCCTTCCTCTGTCCCTGTAAAGTTCGCGCTGTTCCATTAGGGAAGATTGCATGTTTTATTAGATTTTTTTTTCAGATAAAGAGCAGTTTTGCAATTACGTTTTTTCGGTGTATTTATTTACTGATTATGGTGTCATCAGCAGACCTTTTTAACAAAATCATAGTAAACTAACTTTTTACTTAAACCTTATTGTGTTTGACATATAGTGGTGTAAAAGGTGGCACGGGACCTTAAACTATAATACAAGGAAGTTAATATTTTATCAGCACTTCATATATCACATACTATTTGCAGCATCTTCCTAGCGCTCCAGTAATTCCTTTTTCATCCTACCGATGAACAATCCTTACAGACTGCAATAAAATGTTCAATAGGACAACTTCTGTTAATATCATCTTGGAGATTTGTACACGTTACAAAGAAGTAAGGAATTGCATTTACAATTACACAAGGCTAAATTGTAACTAATTTCAGTTACAATTAAACTTCCATTGAAGTACGTGACTGCTACCATAGAAATTAATCCGCTACTTTCGTGGCGTTACTTTCTAGCTTACTGTCCTATATGGTAAGACACAAAACACCAGAGTGCTATGAAAGGGTCCATTGTTTCCACCGGTCACGCTTTTGTGACCTTCACGAATAGCTGGCTCTTGAAAGTCTCGTCAGGGTCTTGCCTTGCTTCTTGAGAAAAATTGAACAGCTCTCTGTTCTGGTCAAAGCGCAAAGCTTTGCGGTTACAGCCGAAGTTTGGCACTGTCAGAATCGCAAAACTATAAAAATTGTAAAACAGATAACCAAACTTCGAATAAAATCAATATATGTGAATATATTATATACAGATATTTTAGCCGGCAAATATCGGCAAACGATGGTACAGTAAATTAGCAACACACTATAATTACACATAAAAATTAAATTATTGATTATGTGTTCATATCAATCTTCCATTAGCTCTGAACACATGTCGTGCCTTGGTTGAGACGTCGCTGAATAAGAGGATGAAGCTTTTTGGATATACAACCAGCAAAAACATGAGGAGATCCCTCAAAAACAAAAACATAATGTCGATTAAAACGGAAGAGTAGATGCACCTGCCGTGCCTACCGTTTCTTGATGCCGTCCAAAACGCGTGTAGCAAGTTAAGCCAGAGCTCAGGGTTTCTCCGCCAAATGTCAGGTGAGGCAACGGCAGCGCACCCCACAGCGACAGCAGTAAGTCTAATTCTGTGAAATACGAGATACATAAGAGTCTTACCTCATACTTCCACGTCTGGAAGCTGTAAGCAAGCACTTTCATTCGGAAGTCGATCATCAAGGAGCTAGGAAACTCGCTTTTCACAACGCGGTACCCCCATCGCTGAAAGTTGCCATACATTACCCACAACGTGTCCTTATATTGTAAAAAAAAAAAAAAAAAAAAAAAAAAAGACACGACGCACAAAAAGGGTGATAGGGATGTAGGCAACCTGAAGCTTCTAGAAGGTTTGGTGAAAAGCCGAAAAAGATAAAATAAACATTCGTATCTTCCAAAGATGATAAGTGTTCTAATTCCTTTCCAGCAACATGCCAGTTATCGTCACATACTTTTCAGACGATTTCTGTTTTGAACTTTATTCAGCAGAAAACAGAGCGTCGCCTCCTGTTGTGACATTATGCAAACTGCCGTAGTCACTATAACCGAGGAGGGCATTGTTAATAGTACCGAGCGCGTTGGATAGGTGCGCAGTAGACGATCGTTTTGTGCCCAATCCGCGTCTTCGACAGCAAAGAGGGAATGAAGGGACAAAAAGAAATGGCACGCACAGATCCGCTACACCAGCTGGCGCGCACTTTGACTTTTTTTTTCTTTTTTTTCTTTGTTGGGAGGAAACATTTAGACGTCGGGAGTTTGCCTGCACCGACAGTCCGGTGTTTTCTATCAGTGTGCTTCCCTCTTCGCCGTGGGCGAGCAAGCTGGCGAGTTACAACTCGGAAACAACCAAATTACACAAACAAAAAAAGGTCCAGGGTTTAGGTGACGTGAAGAAAGGCTCAATATTGAACCATTGGAATTCAATAAACGTTTTCTGAGCCTGAAGGTTTTCAGCATCTGACGAACAAGAGGCCTTGCGTTTTGTATGTGCAAGTGACAGTGTATTTCCTGTAGAGCTTGCCCTTACAAAAAAAAAAAAAAAAAAAGAATCGTTTTAACGTTTTTTTTTTTCTTTTATATTCCCGTTTTTGGAACCCGCGAATGAAAACGAAATTGTAACGAATTACAATCATTCCCTTACGTAAATAAGTTTACTGAAATATGTAAGGGATTACAAATGATTTCGTTACTTGTAACGGGTACAAGTCTGCCTTCTTACCTTCTAGTCCTGAAATGCAACGTGCTACGGCTGCCTGCTTGTAACGCAAGATCCATCTCTGGTGCATTCTCCACACCTCCCCTGCATTATTAAGTTCAATTAGCCTCTTCGTCTGTTCGTTTCTCTTCTTGATGTCCCGCGCAGAGTGAGCGAAGCTCGGCGAAACTTGTCGCCGGCTTGTAGTATATTTTGTCGATGGAGTTTACACTGATATGTACATTCGCATGTAAACATGGGCTTATAGACGGTAAAATGTAAACAATAAGTTCGATTATACTTGGTACTAATGTGGGTATGATATGAATAATCGTTGTAAAATAACTGAACAAAGTCGTATTTTAACTCGTGATCTCACAAAACGTGTGTCGTTCAGAAAGCCGGCAGTAACTGACCATATCCGTCTAAAATATATAAACGATTTTGATGAACGGTATATTGCGCGGCACTGAATGTCTTGAAAGCACGTATATTAGTATTAATTTTATTATTATTATTATCGCCATTATCATCATCACCGAAGTGTCCCAGCACATGAACCAATAGTTAATTCCTGGAAACTATAATAAACACTGAGGATATATATACATAAATAAAAGGGGTCGTACAGGGTTTACCCACCTTTACGTACGGCACCCGTGCTCAATGGGAACCCGATGCTCATGGAAAACCGTTCCGCCCGGTGTCCCATCCCGCGGCCGACGGTTACCGGCAAGAGCGTTTGCGGCGCGGGGGGTTCCGCAACGCTATACCAAACACCATTATCCCAATATCCAACGGTGTTTATTGAGAAACATTGGTCGCCCATGTCACGGCGTGGTGGAGCGGGCCGCGGGCGCACAGAGCCCGCGGTGTCCGCGGACTGGAGGGTCATGGTGAATGCGCGCGCCTCATCGTCGTCGGGCACTCGGACACGGATGTGTACGGCCCGATCAGGTCCCCAGTTGTTATCACCTTTTCGGCACCATGAAAAAAATCCCTGCGCAGACGCCATTCCGTGGTCATTCATGAGCTGCAAGCTGCTTTCCAGGCGGGGGTGCGATGCCCTTCCGAAATGTGGTTTTTGCAGGGCATGAGAAGACCGCCCCTCAGGTGGTGTAAGTGCATTCTGCTTCAGAGAGAATATGTAGAAAAGGTGGACATATCTACCGACCTATACGTAGCGGGTATCAGCAATAATAAATACAGTGCAAATCAATATGGGACGCCCCTTGTATCTACAGCCTTTGCCGAAATTTCAGGGCCGGCTTGCTACAAACAGCACCTCAGCTGAGACTAAGTGAAAGAAAGTCTGTCAAGCCTTCAGACTCGACTTGGGACGCCACTACGTTCGTGCGCTAGTTTTGGCAGTGCTTTCCTTCACCCTGCTTTAGCTGAGATGCTGCTTCTAGAAAGTCGGCCCTAAGCCAATGGCGTGGTAGAAGCGGGCTTCCTCTTATACGATGAGGAAGATGGAGATAAAAAGAATAAGTGAACGACAGGATGCATATAATGATCGACGTTTTTTTTTTTTTTTTTTTTTTTTTATCCTTTCAGCGCAGTCTTCATCATCGCATGGAAGCGAACGCGCTTCGACCATTTGCTCCGTGCTCTGGACTTGTGATAAAAGGTGGTACATAGGCACCGACAACACGCACCAATTTCAAGTACTTGCATGCTGCACGTGCTTGTAGTTGAATGGCGTTGATTGTTGATATTTGGGTCTCAAATGGGACTATGCTCTGTTTCATACTTAAAAGGAAGCTAAAGAGGTTCTTCAAAGAAAAAATAAAAAAAAATCAAGTCTGTTTACAACTCCCTGTAACGCCGAATTAGAGCGCAGCTCTTGAGGAGGAGGAGGGGAAGGTATAGAGAGGAGGCTATATCCCTCCTCCTCTCCTGCTCGCCCCCATTTAGGGGAAAATTTTCCGCTAAATTTAGCGGAACAAATTCCGCGCTAAATTTAGCGGGGAAATTTTCCGCTACATTGAGCGGGGAATTCCTACCGCTAAATTTGGCAGGGAAAATTTTTAAACCTCCGATTACCCCCGGACCAATGCATACAAGCTAAAAAAGCACAGTATAGGGAATGAAAGGGCATTACAAAAGATTGTGGTAAAAAGTAATTGTACTTTAATTTGAAAGCACATTGTATTTAGAGTACTTTATTTCAAGTGCATTGCATCCGGTGTAATTGCTACTTTACATGAAGTACGTAGCCTATAATTTACTTTGTACTTTACTTCAAGTACTTTTTAGATCTACTTTACGCAGCGCTCTAGACAAGCAAACACCGCCTGCAAAATCAAGATCGGGCAGTGATAAACCTCACAGTAGAAATGATACATCTGCAGTACATCACTGACCAAAAGACAAGGGTACAAAAAATTAGGTACGCAGAAGCTGAACCAACTATTAATGCATTTCTGTGAACACACGAACCGCTTTATATTTGGCTAGCAGAATTTTGCTAACGGATCAAAACCTATGTACTTTCTAGTTACCATTAAAAAGTAACTTCAAATGCAATTCGGTACTTTTTTACGGTAGTTGGTAATTTACTAAATTACTTTATATCTGAGTAATTTCTACTCTACTGAAATTACTTTTGAGACCAATACTCAGTAACTTAACTTAATTACGTTTTTTTCGGCTACTTCTACATGTCTGCTTTTCCGCCATCACTCCCTCCGGATTAGACGACGATCTCGTACACTCGAAACCTTGGACTCATCCTTTACGCTGCCAGGAATTATTCAGTTTGTCTTTGCATTCTTTTTCAGTATATTTAACCAGCTTGCTTTTTTAGTGTTTTCTTATATATATATATATATATATATATATATATATATATATATATATATATATATATATATATATATATATTGCTTTCAGTTGGCCAGAAGCTGATGAAGACGCGACCACAGCGCTCCGTCCAAGTTTGCGGATTATCCCTCAACCCCCCGAGAGATAATCCGCAAAAACATGTAAGAAGAAAACAACCATTCAAATTCTTTGCTTTTTACGTTTTAGTTGTTTTTTTTTTTTTTTCATATTTTTTTCGAAAGTGTTTCATGTAAGGGGTTGTTACCTCTTGGAGTGCCAATCGCGGTTCTTGTATTTCAACTTCGCAACCTGCCATTTGCGTTGGCTTTAGAAACAATGACCTTGCTATTGTGCGTTTGTGGGCAGTTGGGGCTTTGAGCAAGAATTTAGTGATGCTAAACTATCGATACTATCAATAGTTTTTCCAAAACTATCGATAGTGTCGCAGAACTATCGATAGTCGACTATAGATAGTACTATCGACAGTTTTTCGACAGTGTTTTGATAGTCGAGTATCGATAGTACTATCGATAGTTTTTCGAAAGTCGACTATCGATAGTACTATCGATAGTGTTTCGATAGTTGACTATTGATAGTACTATCGATAATGTTCCGATAGTTTTTTGATAGTCGACTATCGATAGTTTTTCCTTAGTCGACTATCGATAGTACTATCGATAGTGTTTCTATAGTTGACTATCGATAGTACTATCGATAGTTTTTCGACAATCGACTATCGATAGTTCTGCGACATTATCGACAGTTTTTTTACTATTGGTAGTCAGATTTCCGGCGCAATCGATACTATCGATAGTACTATCGATAGTTTTTCGACAATCGACTATCGATAGTTCTGCGACATTATCGACAGTTTTTTTTACTATTGGTAGTCAGATTTCCGGCGCAATCGATACTATCGATAGTACTATCGATAGTTTTTCGACAATCGACTATCGATAGTTCTGCGACATTATCGACAGTTTTTTTTACTATTGGTAGTCAGATTTCCGGCGCAATCGATACTATCGATAGTACTATCGATAGTTCTTCGACAATCGACTATCGATAGTTCTGCGACATTATCGACAGTTTTTTTTTTACTATTGGTAGTCAGATTTCCGGCGCAATCGATACTATCTATAGTACTATCGATAGTTTTTCGACGATCGACTATCGATAGTTCTGCGACATTATCGACAGTTTTTTTTACTATTAATAGTCAGATTTCCGGCGCAATCGATACTATCGATAGTACTATCGATAGTTTTTCGACAATCGACTATCGATAGTTCTGCGACATTATCGACAGTTTTTTTTACTATTGGTAGTCAGATTTCCGGCGCAATCGATACTATCGATAGTACTATCGATAGTTTTTCGACAATCGACTATCGATAGTTCTGCGACATTATCGACAGTTTTTTTTACTATTGGTAGTCAGATTTCCGGCGCAATCGATACTATCGATAGTACTATCGATAGTTTTTCGACAATCGACTATCGATAGTTCTGCGACATTATCGACAGTTTTTTTTACTATTGGTAGTCAGATTTCCGGCGCAATCGATACTATCGATAGTACTATCGATAGTTTTTCGACAATCGACTATCGATAGTTCTGCGACATTATCGACAGTTTTTTTTACTATTGGTAGTCAGATTTCCGGCGCAATCGATACTATCGATAGTACTATCGATAGTTTTTCGACAATCGACTATCGATAGTTCTGCGACATTATCGACAGTTTTTTTACTATTGGTAGTCAGATTTCCGGCGCAATCGATACTATCGATAGTACTATCGATAGTTTTGCACCACAAGAGCGACACCGCCGCTCGCCTCCGTTCCTCCTCTCATCGGACAAATTCCCGTCTTCGTCATCACTGAAAGGTGAATCAAAGCTGGTAAGGTAAGTGCTTGGGCTAGTTGGTGTCCCATTTGAAAAAAATAAAGCGAGAAAAAGAAGAGGGAGCAACGCAAACTACAAGTGTCGAAAAACGATCGATAGTAAACCGTCGACAGTACTATCGATAGGTGTACGATAGTCGACTATCGAGAGTTTCTCGATAGTTGTCTATCGATAGTACTATCGATAGTTTTTCGATAGTCGACTATCGATAGTTTTTCGATAGTCGACTATCGATAGTACCATCGATAGGTTTTCGATAGTCGACTATCGATACTACTATCGATAGGTTTACGATAGTCGACTATCGATAGGTTTACGATAGTCGACTATCGATAGTACTATCGATAGTCGACCATCGATAGTTTACTATCGATAGTACTATCGATAGTTTTTCGATAGTCGACTATTGATAGTACCATCGATAGGTTTTCGTTAGTCGACTATCGATACTACTATCGATAGGTTTACGATAGTCGACTATCGATAGTACTATCGGTAGTCGACTATCGATAGTACTATCGATAGTGTTTCGATAGTCGACTATAGGGAGTTTTTCGATAGTTTTTTGATAGTTTACTATCGATAGTCGACTATCGATACTACTATCGATAGGTTTACAGCAGTCGACTATCGATAGTACTATCGATAGTTTTTCGATAGTCGGCTATCGATAGTACTACCGTTAGCTTTTTTTTTTACTAACGATAGTCAGATTTTTGCCGACTATCGATACTATCGATAGTTTTGCACCACTACTAGAATTTCTCGTAAAACGTCCGAATCCACCAGTTTGAACTTCAACCGTTATGTCTGGACACTATAATTTATATCCGCAAATGTCGTAGCGACAAAAGGGGACAGTCCTTCGGGAGCCGGCCGTGATGCTGTTCGACGTGACCCCGCCTGTTCGTCAGTTGCGTAATTTTCGGATGCCGTCGTGAAAATGTGTGTGTGGCGCGTGGTGCTATTACTTTGAACCCACGGACCCAGCAATCGGACGACATCAGGTTGGTTGTTTGGAAAATGTCTTTATTATATTTATAAAAAAAGTAAACCACTCTCTCCAATCTTGACTTAAGTCGTCTACTTTGAGCGGATGAGGATGGATTAATTTTTTTATTTTTTTTTAATATATGAATCGTCTTAGTTTGGCCACCTTCACGTATGTGAGAAGGGAACCGAGGGATGCCTAGCGGTGCTCGCGGGATCCAGTGGGCAGGATCATTCTTCAAGGCTACTCGGTTGCATTTGTAGTGGTAATGCCTCTAGGGCTTTCCGTCTTCTCTCTGGTGTGCGGGGACAGTCCAAGAAGACGTGGGTTTTCGAGACTGGCTCTTCGCAGTATTCACTGACCCTTGACCAAACCCGTTCCTGGGTTTGGTCAAGCGTCTGGCTCGTGAAGCTCTGGCTCTTAGTGTTTCGCTGCTTGTCTGTATTTTTTTAATGGCTGTGCGTTTAGGATTGGCGGTATGCGTGCGTAGCCTTCTGAAGTCCCTGTCACACTGGGGACAACAGTTGGACAACTCTATCCGGCAACACGACAAAATCGTGTCGCCGGCGACCCTGTCACATCGCCGCAACAACAACAGTAGGGCAAGATGTTGCCGACGCCCTGCAACCATGTTGCCGTCGCCCGGGAACATGTCCGACAACCCTGTTACAGTGTACTAGTACACGGGGTAGTGTTTGGACCGGCGCGACTCGACAATGGAAACTTGAGAGGCTGCGCGTGTAGACATCAATCGCGGCGCTACAGTCGAGAGAGAGAGAGAGAGAAAACTTTATTGACTGAGGAAATGGGTCAAGGGGAATAGAGGTCATGGTGGTGGTGGTGGGCGAGGGGCCGAAGGCCCATCCCCTCCTGGACGTCATCTCCTTTATTTAGGTTGGTGGTCCCGTGGTGCCGGTCGGCCGAGGCTTCCCGGCGACCTCTTCCGCCCTTTTGACCAGGCGGGCCTGTAGGTCCGGGTCGGGGCTGCGAAGCGAGGCCTCCCACCTCTCCTCAGTAGGGATTTCGGGGAAGGGATCCTGAGGGCATGCCCAGATGATGTGGGCCAGGTTGGCATGGGCGCCACATAAGGGGCACGCCGAAGTTGGATAAAGGCTGGGGTGGATATGGGTCATGGTGGCCGGGTTGGGGAAAACTCCCGTCTGGAGTTGGCGCCAGACGTGTGATTGCTCTAAGCTAAGGGATTTGTCCGCCTGCGGATAGATTCTGCGGGAGAGGAGGTAGTAGGTGGTAATGGTCATGATATCCGATCACACGGTCCCGCGCGGACCGGGCTCCGTGGTAGGAATACAGGCTCGGCCCAGCCCGGATAGTAAGTCCTCGGGCTAGGTCGTGCGCCGCCTCGTTTGCCTCAAGCCCAGAATGCGCAGGGGTCCAGATCAGTTGGACTTGAGATTGCGGGGGGTTTCTGCGCAAAAGTTTGAGTGCCGTTGCGGATATGCGTCCGGCGGCAAAATTTTGGAAAGCGGCCTTAGGATCGGTAATGATTGTTGCGGGGGTAGGGTTAAGCGTTAGGGCCAGCGCTATCGCCGCTTCCTCCGCCATTTCCGGGATGGGCGTCCGTACTGTGATCGAATCTAGCGGGTTGCTCTTGGAGTTATTGCGAACTGCGACTGCGGTGAATGCTTCGTGGTGTCTATATTTCGCTGCATCTACGTACACGACTCGGGGGTCGTTTTTGTAATTCTCGTGTAGGGCGCGGGCTTGTTGTTCCCTCCGATCAGTGTGGTGCGTAGGGTGCATGTTGCGGGGGAGTGATTTGGCTATAATGTGCGCGTGGATATCTAGGGGAATGGTTGTCGCGTCCTGATATAGGCTGTGGTGTCCTATTCTTAAATTTCGGAGAATGTGTCTTCCTGTGGGAGTGCGGGCGAGGCGTTCATATTGTACCATTAGATGGGCTTCAACGAGTTCGCTGGCCTTGTTCGCCTTGTTCTCTGGCCTTGTTCGCTGGCTCGAGTCTGGCAGTCGGCGTGCCTGGGGGAAGGCGTAGCGCCGCCTTGTAAGCGCGTCTTATGAGGATATCGACTTTGTCAGTTTCTGCCTTGGTTAATTTCAGGTAGGGGATGGAGTAGACTATTCTGCTCACGACGAAGGCTTGGAGCGGGCGGACCCTGTCCTGCTCAGTCAGGCCTGCGTGTTTGTTTGTGACTCTCTTGAGCAGACCTATAGTTTGGTTTACGTTCCTTTCTATGGTCTGCAGAAAGTTGTGATTGAGTCTGGTGGATTGTATCTGCAGCCCAAGGACTTTGAGGGCAGGGACCTCTGGGATCTCTCTCCCGTCAATGTGGAGTTTGATGTTGGAGGGGCGTTGTTTTTCTGATTCGGTGGAGTGACGAGTAGCTCAGACTTAGCTGGAGAGCAGGCCAGGCCCGCTCTCCTCGCCTCCCCCACCACCACCTCTATGCCTCCCTGCAGCGCTTCTTCTATGTGGCCGTCATTTCCCTGCTTAGTCCAGAGGGTGATGTCGTCTGCACAGAGGCTGTGGTGGAGGTGTGTTCCCTAGTGTCGATTTATTTACTGCCGATGCGCCGGTGTCGACACGCATCACGATCTACACCAAACGCCTCACGCGAGCCGCTGCGGTCCCAACAGTATAGGAGATATTCACTGGACGCCATATTTGAGGTCGATGTTTAGAGCGCATGCCCAGAACGAGCTCACATTAATAGCCTGCTAAGACCGGCATCCTTGATGGTGCTAAATGCACGCTCCAAAAGGACTGCGGAAGTTCGCCGTCAGCCCGCGCTCAGCAGCCGCGCACAGATATGGCCGCCAGTGAATACTCCCTATACCCCGTATTCTAGTGCGCTGTAATCCTATCACATCGTGCTGACGGCGGGGCCAACATAAAGCCTGGGCAAAGTGGCGCCATTCATTGGTAAATGCTCGAGACACGTGCCGCGCGCCACTTCTGGGTAGAACATGGCGTCTGAAATCTAGCTCAGAGCTACGCTGTGCCGCCATGATCTTCAGAAGAGCTAGCTGCACGTTGCACGTGCCTCTTGCCCCGACGCCACCTTGCGTTACTTTTAAAACATGAATGGGCTTTAGGCTAACACGGGAACGCTCCGCCATCTTGATTGTTTACCTTCGTTCATATGCGGCGCGGCGTCGCTGGAATGGGGACTCTACAAAGCGCTAGTGCGTTCGAGATGCCGAAAATTACCACGGGACGATATCAATCAGTGACTGTGATTAGAAAACTTGACACGGGGATTACTTTCACCTTTTATTTCATCAAAATGTTCTTCATTCGCTGACAAAGCTGATAGCCCTAACCGAGGAAAGTGCCATCGATGATATATGTTCGGGATTTACGCCACCGTATGAAGTGTTTCTGTCCGGTTCTTTCTTTCATGCAATTCTTTTTTCTACTGTAATATTGAGCTAGCACCGCCATTACCCCAAAGCGTCTTTTGTACCATGGTGTTGAGCTGTCTGACAGTCCTTAAAACCGGCGACACCGACACGATCGGCCTTCAAACAATTCATGAAATAAATATTTTTCAACGCGTTATTTTTGCCTACGACCTGCTCTAGGATCGTTTCATTCCCCAAAGCGTTCTGGAGGTTTTGTAAACTATTCAGGTGTCTGGTAGGGGCTGTTTCCAAGCATACAAAATCATGATAAAAAAAATTGGTTTGTGTGTATGTTTATACAGCCTAGAACTTGGTCTGCCTCACAGGGGCGACGAATCTCCCAGCTGTAAATAAGAAATTTAGCCAGTGCGGTACAACCGCTAGCCTGGGGTCTTTAACGTGCATCACGCAGTAGTGATACACGACCGCACGCCGGTGCGATGCTCATCCAGATTGAAACGGGCAGGGGTGGGGCTGGAACCCAGGATCCCTGGGTTCTGCAGCGCGAGCTTTCGCTCCACTTGCTCCGAGCTGGTGTGCGCTAGACCACTCGGCCACCGATCCCCAAAATCATGATCAGAGCGGTCGCTTTATGTCTTCGATTTTAATGCGGAAGCATTAGCTGGCCCATGGAGTGAAGCAGGCGTTGCCTGTAGCAGCGAAAAGCGGCACCTAAATTCTTATTCCCAATGAAACACAAAGAAAAGGACAACAACGCATATGCGTCGTCACTGAAGCCGTCGTAAAGCCGGCGGGGTTCGCCGCGCCTGCGCAGTGGCCTAGGTGACCGTGATGACACCGCCAGAGCGCCTTGTGCAAAAGGAAGACGTGACGCGCTGCTTGTATGAATGCGCTGCGTGTAGGAATGCTTTCACATTCCTACAAGTAATCAGTCTTAAGTGCCTCTGTCGAAATATTTTTGATATTTGCTTTCCTGGATTATTTTTATTATACTTTCTCAGCGGGAGAGTTGGCATGCAATTTTAGTTCACTAGCAGTGATGTGAGCTGGCCTCTAGACAGTACTGATTTCCACACCAGTCTGAACGTTCACGACCGTAGCTGTGACCATTTCGACAATCGCTTTCCGCAATTAGGCAGTAAAACATTCATCCAATTATGTTAGCTGCACGCCAGCTTTAATTATTGTTAAATAACATGTTCCAAACCTTTATTTGAGTAAACTCTGATAAAAAGACGTCAATAGGGAACTAGCTCTGCCATCGAAACTGTGTTGGCGTGTTTCCGGCCCGCAACTCGCTGAGCCAGCGATCAGGGCAACACAGGTTGTCCAACACAAGTTGCGGATGTTTTTGTTGCCGAAAGCTGTCATAACGAGGCAACATTTTTGTTGTCGTCCATGTTGTGCTGCTGTTTCCGCGATTTGACAGGTTTGTCAGACAACACGGGGAGCGAGCAAGAAGTTGCCCGACTGATGAACAATGCTGTGTGTTGCTGTTTCTGTCATGTTGCCTCAGTATGACAGGGACTTAAGGCATACTTTCACCCAACGGGTGTATCTACCCGCTGGAAGGGGGCGGAGGTCTTCTCGGGGGAGGCTCCCAAGCCACTCTCTTTCCTTTTATTTCTACGTTTAACATTGTTCCCTTCCAGGTGTGACTGATGCATGCCCCACGGGACATCCCAAATGACCGTGTTCTTTTTTTCTTTTTTTTTCACAGCATTTTTTTTTTGGTTTGTGTGTGTAACTTTCGTCTATTGAACACTATCGTCCAGGTCACGCCTGCCCGCCCGGACACAAATTCACCCTGCGCCCCCTCTCAAGAAACTACAACCGTCATCCCACCGTCTTTGAAACTTGGCCCCGACCATCAAGCTTCTTCACCCGGATACGAACTGCCCCACGCTTCCCTCTCACGAAAGCTCTAACCGTCACCTCGTCGAAATTTGGACCTGACTGTAGCATTGTATAAACGTTTGCCCATCCGGAACTCTCCCTATGCTTTTTGGAAACTCCAACCGTCATTACGCCGTTTTTGAAATATATATATATATATATATATATATGGGTGATTCTCATCTCAAATCGGGCAGACTAAAAGGATCTAATTTTTAATTTTAACGAAAAAAATATATGTTTGGGGGCATTTCTCAAAGGAAGGAGGGCGCTAACCGCATGTTCCCGATTTTTTGCTCTCGAGTTACGGAGCGTAGAAGTCGCAATGGCAGAAACTCGTATTTTTGTCTGCCTTCGCAGGTCGCGTGTTTGACAGACTCTGCTGGCGCTAGTTTTTTATCCTCCACCCTCTTATCTTTTACCCCGCATTCAACCCACGTACAGCGAATTATTTTCGATATCAAACTCCCGGAAAATTCAAATAAAAATGCATGTAAAAGGTACTTTTTATAATGAACAACATATTGGCTATATCAAACTCTTTCCCCCCGGGAAGGCTTCGAAAAACGCACAAACAATCCTTTTCTAGCCTGTCCCTTCTCCCCCCCAAAAAAAGCAGGAAAGAAAGAAAATTCCAAAAGCTAAAGTTTCGACCAAAACTGAACGAAGAGAAGCGATTCAGAAGGGTGGAGGAAGCTAAAAAATACATTCTGCACGCGCAGAAAAAAAAACTTTTCATCCCAAATCGTTTGCTCACGAAGAGAAGTGATTCACAAAAGGCGATAAGCTAAAAAAAAAAAAAAAAAAAAAAAAACTTTGCACGCATGCAAAAAAAAGAATCTTTACAGCGCGTTGTTACAAGGCGGAGGTGAAGAGATGACAAAGAAAGAGAAGCTCTCGCCTTACAACGAACGCATTGTGGAAGTTCGTTGTAAATTGTTTTTGTTATATCGAACTACTTGCTATATCAAACTGATCGTAGCGTTTCCTGCTGTTCGTTATAAACGGGTTTGACTTACTATAAAGACCACTTGATGTATTCAAATTTTTCGGGGAATTTAATTTTTTTTCTAAAAACTGTGTCCTAATCGTCGTCCAGGTCGATTTTTGGTCCACTTTGATAGGTCCCTAGTTTGTACGTAAGGTAAATTCTCTTTCTTTAGCTGTATAGAAAGCCCAAAGCAAGCCCTTTATAGATAAAATAATACCATTACGATCTGTTGACTAGCCGCTCCCCCACCTACAGGTAAACGTTGCGAGAAATAACGAATGTTCAAAGTTTGGAGTCGATTGTCTAAAAACAAAAACAAAAAAAAAAATTTTTGTCTATTTTTATTTTTTAAATCCTTTTAGATATAATAGTCGACTATAAAAAAAAAACAATCTAAAACTGTAATATTTTGGTTGTATGTCTTCTATCATAGCCGCAATCGTGTGACAACTGGTGGGTTTGGCGACGTCCCTTAAATGGGGTTGGCGATTTTTTTTTTTTTTTTTTTGCCGTTGCGTTTGTGAGGAAATTTCAAGCTTAGGATAGGAATGTTTTTGTCGTTCTTCTTTTTATTTCGTTTCTTTTTTTAATTTGATGTTGCTAATATTGGTGTGATGCAAAACACGCATATCTTTGTTACCGCTTTCTGACCGGTTAACTGTTTTATACGATGTTTCGCCTGAAGTCAAGACACAATCGACCCTACCAACCGATGGAACCAATAAAACAACGTCAAAATTTCAACCAACAGGTACGTCAAAAGTGCGACCAACAGATCGTCATACCCCGCATGGTTGAAAGCTTCTGGCTAACGGACCCCAGAGCAGAGACGAAGGATCGTGCGTATCCGTGAGCTCGAGAGTTAGAAGGATGTCTTTCGGGGACTGGACTGTCCGCCTTTGTGCACCTCAGCAGAAGGTCGGGGCAGCCAGAGCTTCTTCGTGACAGGACTGCTCGACATAATGAATCTCCTGCTGCCACTAGACTTCCTGTCCATACCGTTGTCTGCTCGCAGCCCTCTTCTACCGACGTCGCACAAGGAGTCCCGGGAACGTCATAGAGTATTTGCCACTCGAGTGTCACCGGGCGTGCCGTCTTTGGCATAGTCCTTTCATCTATTCGTCCCTTCCACCCTTCTCCTTTCTAATCTTTACCATCGATCGTCACCACATCAGTTTTGTTCTACGGTGGTTTTCTTCGGACTCACAGCGCACACGGCTATAGGCTAGCAGGTGCTAGCGTACAGGTAATTTGTTTTAATCTGCAACATTGGGTGGGAAGTAGCTGTTCTTATAAACATCCTTGCGGCAGAAAATCTTGCATGTAGCTTAATTGAGTTCTTTTCTTCTTTTTCTAGGTGGTCGGCTACTGCCAGGTCGCCTGACAGATATTTCTCTCTTCCTACGGGTTAACTGGTGGAAAAACTTCAGTGTGTTGACTTTCCTTCGTGTGCCAAGTGCGGAAGGCTATATAAACGAGAAAGCTCTGGTATGAACGACCGCCTTTCGTTTCGGTTATAAATAAATCCCAGCTTTGGCTTTTAAACGTTATATAACGCATTAATGTATGTTTGAAACCATGGGCTGCACATAGTGTCCGAGTACTCCAGGACGGGATGAAATAAACCTTTGCACGCTGCTGATTTACGTACTAAGGTGCATGTTAATTCTTGCATAGAAAACACAGCTGTCTCGAAACTCTCGTAACTACTTCATTAAAATGCGAATTCCAGGTCAAGTTAGAAGTGAGTGTGACGCCGTGGTACCTGTATACATTCACTGTTTTCAAAGGCACGTTGCTGAGGACGTAGGGGAAGGAAAGGGGTATTTTCTTGTTGGTAACTGTCATGTGAACGCACTTGGAAGCGTTAGGGACCATTTGCACATTCATGCACAATGTTGATACTTCTTATAGGCAGTCATGAAGGTTAATTTGATCGGTAATAGATGTGACATCTGCAAACACAACGCCGCAGTCCGCAAAAAAAAAAAAAACTGCAGAAAAAATTATTTGTTTCCAAGTCATTGATGAAAACCAGAAGCAAAAGCCCCACGCTGCCCTCCGGAAGCTGACTTAGAAAATTCAGTATCACAGCCTTCTTATCTAGGTGGTGTTGCTGGGAGCTGGGATTTTGTGATGACGCCAAAGACAAGATGGTGCAGCTCTGACTGCAGTCATGCGAGCTCAGAATCTGTGACACGATGGAGACTTTGGTGTTGACCAACGTGACTAAACACTGAGAGAAAAAAAAAGGGAAAAGGTAGCAACGCGCGTTTTTCTCCCTTCTACTGACGCGCCCCCATGCGGATACGAGATAAAGGGAGGAGCGAGATCTTTTTCTCCTCCAGACAGACGAGAGAAAAGTTCCTCTCTCCCGCCTCATCGTCTTCCGGTTTTGTTTTTCGGGCACGTTGCACGCATTATTTAATAAACGCCATTAAGCTGACTGAGTATCAGCGGCAACGAAGGCTGCCTGTAATTCAGTCTCCCATTTCAAACACGCAGAGCACCTCGGTTGCATTGAAGTTTATACCGCTACTTTTGTCAAACGATAAGGGAAAGATGGCGGCGTCTGCTGCATCGCCGATGGCCGGCGTTGGCGCACATTAGCGACGTACTCACTGTTTCGATACGCAGGGGGAGGTATCCACACACAGTCGTATAGCATCAAATATTGTGGGATAGGGCATGTTTAAGGGTTGGAGCTGACCTTATAACGATTGCAGCCTCGATTTTAGCACGTCGTGCAAGCCAGCGCTGCCTCGAGCGCAGCTATTGCTGATGCAATGGCCATGCGGCTTCTGACATCCCTCCCATTTGCATTCTTTGGAAGCGTTTATATTTTCCTTTTGGTTTTAACTGGGATGAAAGTATCAATGTACCACGTGCTAAAAACGTTTCCAAAGACAATCAAGGTTCGTTCTGTTTGTTCTTTTATTCTTGTGTTCCTTAACAGATATCCTTCTCTTTCGCAAGAGACGCTTGGCAACATTGTACGACAATCAAGCAGATCCGCCTCAAGTGGGCGCGCGGTTCGAGGTAAAGCCTGGATCCCACTTGGAAAGGTGCATACGAAGGCCACATTCCGCTGAAATGTCCTTCATCGAAGAAATAGTATTAAATTTAAACGTACTAATGCATTTGGGAACAAAACTAAACATTTTATATTCACACTCCTTAAATGAACGCGCTTTTAATATAGCCCAAATCCTGCTGTATGACTCGATCTCTGCATTGGCTACGTCGATCCTACATGCATTTCTCTGGCGTGCTGTGGGACGGAGTTAGGGCAGTCAGCTCTTCGAGATCACAACGAGTGCAGCACAAGATGGGCTCACTTTATAAAAACGGTCACCTATAGACGTCACTCTGAATGTTACAGGTGAGTTTACAAATATTTGTGGACGGGATCTTCAGCGCCTTGGTTCAAAATTCTGTCGACGCTGGACCAGTGACCATGACGTCACGCGCACTTGGTGTCATGCGACGCCGGCTGCTTTTTCAGTTTTAGAGTTAGCTGGGTGTCGCCAATCATTATGCCCGTCCTGTTGACAGATAATTGCAACTCTGACGGCCTGGTCGGTGTCCTTGTATATCCTTGTCGCCAGCTGTACTGCCTCGTGCATGAGGATGGAGAATTGATACATAATTAAGTGTGCGGCGGACGGTGCCCCTCGTATATCCTTGACGCCAGATGTAATGTACAGTGAATTCCAACAGACGAGCCGAAGGGATGATTCTCCAACCCTCATGATTGCACAATGAACGACTCATCGGCTTCTAAGTGCTCGCACTAGACACGGTCAGTGTGCTCTGAGCCCGCGTGACTGTATGAAAGAGGCCAGGGGCCACGGCGTGACTGTTGCCCCCGCGTGTGAATGTGCACGCACGGGAGGGGGCGCCAGCAAGAACTCGATGCTTGCAATTGTGCACACTCCACACTAAGCATGCAGTGAAAAGGGTAACCTGTCGCACCTCTAACGATTGGTTCACACGTTAGCGTTTGACCATCTAACCAGTAATACACATTAAACTTCAAAACACCTATAATGGTGTTTGGGGCGTGTTTTATACCGAATACACCTTTTCAAAGCGCTATATTTTTTTTTTACAATAGGTGTAATATTTTTGCTACGCCTACAGAGCGCGTGAGAGAGGTGTTGCTACACCTTTTGGCGGCTTCGAAAAGGTGTTCAGCAAATATTACATCTTTTACAGAGGAAAAAATGTATCCTCCTAAAAACACTTTTTTTTTTTTTTTTTTTAGTTTGTCGAGACAGCTTTTTGAAATATAGGCCGGTGTCATACTGGGTTCTCCGTATAGGTCATGTTTTTGTGAACGTTGGGGGAAATGGATTGGGGGGGGGGGGGGGGATTATCGGCTAATTGAACCAGAAAAAAGGGAAGCATTATGTACGAAATCAGATGTGGCCACCATTTTTTTATAGTTTCGGTTTTGAACTCTAAGACGCGGAGGCGGAGACACCCCGTCGCTATATATCGCTGTCAACAAGAAGACATGGCGGTGGTCGAACGGGCCGATAGAAGGGCAGAAGTGCATCGTTTGTCAGTCAAGGTAAGTTTTTTATTCTATTTTCAAGTTTTGGGGCAAATATACGACTTGTAAATGTTAGCAGGTGCAATATGAAAACGTCCTTTTTATGTACGTCAGTTTTGTAATGAGAGCCGTACGAGAATGCTGGCTACAGACATATTTCTTTTCGAGGTGGGCGAAAATCGGAACTGCCAGTCGTATATTAGGAATTTAAAACATTATGAAGTTCGCTTGGTGAATTGGTTCCTTCATTCGCGATAGTTATGTCAGTGATTCCTCCCTTGACGTATATCAGAAGTCGTTCACGTTTCAGTAAAGAAGCTGTGCTGGTATTTATGTTTACGGTTCAAACCTAAGTATTCGAATGAGGAAAAACAGTGACGTTTAACTACGTTACTTATGTCGAGATACGACTTCAAGTTACTGGGACATGTGTGCTTCGTATGCCGTGTCCAGAGCCACTCGTTGAATTGGTTGCTTCGCGAAGTATACGAAGCACAAGTGTATCGATCTTGGCGGCCGTATCTCATCTTAAACTCTCGCTATTACACTGTAAAAAATGGCTGCGCGTCTACTTACCCGAAAAACACTCGAAGAGCCGATCTCTGCGATCTACGAAATCAGATTAGCGAATGGTGAGGCGGAAAATCTGTTTAGACCTCAAAATTAAGTCTGCGCTGTGGCATTACGCAATCAAGCATAACACTTTGCATTGTGTATAATGCCACAGCGTAGACTTCATTTTTAAGTCTTAACGAATGCTCCGCTTCAACATTTGCTGAGCTGATTTCCACGATCGCAGAGATTGGCTCTTTGAGTGTTTTGTGGGTGAGTAGACACGCAGCCATTTTTTGTCGTGTATGTTTAAAGCTAGTTATACCAGCGCCTCTTCAAACGCTAACGCTTGTAAATGTATTACCAGATTTAGGCCTCCCCTCCTCGCAATAATACCTGTTAGGCGCTGCGAGGTAACCTGAATAAATAGATAAATAAATAAAAATGTGCGTCACTAAGAAATGCTAAAAGAGCTAACATTAGCATTAAAGGCTGATTCAGTCTCAGCATGCAAATGCAAAGAGATAAATGGTGTTGGCATAGGAAACAGGCCCCATTTTTTCAATGTAAATTCATGAAAGTCACTTAAACCTTTTGGAGTAGATAACGGCAAAATCAGAAACTTTGGCATCTGGTCCGACCCGCTGAGACGGAGCGTTTTCCGATGCAAAGTTTGTTTTTTGTGCTGAAGAAAAAGCACAATTTTTTTTTCAGACACTCCCGGTGCATATTTGTTCATAGTTCATTTGTGGCATAGTTATAGTTCTAAATGGTGCTGCACACGCTAAAAAACTAGGCCGCCCATATACTATAAGTGCGAAACGTTTTTCAAATGACTTAGTGAATTAATATTGTATCTACGAAAAGGCAAGTTGTCCATAGTTGAAATTCAAAACCACTTTTGCATTTTGAAGTGAAATCTACTGAGGCATTAGGTTAGTTATGACTTATGTTTACTTTTATGAATGCCATATTTTGGGAAATTTCTAATTGTATTTGAGCAGATGTCCCAACTGCGTTGCATTTCTGACGTTCCAGTACCTGTTCTTGTTATTTATGACTGCTTCCTGCCCGTACTACAGAGTAAAGACGCACTCCATTCGGCCTGCCTTGTGTTGTATTCCATAGAGACGGACTAGAACTTGCCGAACACCTGTTTGTCCATGCAGAGTCAACGAAACTCTTTAGAGCGATTAACATTACCGAAGGGTTAGCAGCTGTAATGGCAGCGTTTCGGATGTTCAATATCAAGTATGCTGAAGGGTGCCTCAATACAACATCTGCCTTTGAAAGGCTGTTTATCAGACTTAATATAACGAAGCTGAAGTCTCCTGCCATCATGTTCATGAACTAGTACAGTGATTGTTTATCACAAACGTTGTTGCCAGGTTAGCGGTTTGCCCTCTAACTTTAGCTGTGTTGAGAGGTGTCTGATGGGTAATTGTTCTTTTCTTGAAAGCGGCCGGTTTTTTGGGGACTTGTTTGTCATTTTGCTTATTTCTGATGGTCTATAACGTTTTTTATACCTTTTATTTCTCCATGAAGAATGGCCTAATTTCTGTGTAAGGTAGGGCCATAGGTTAGAGTCACCTTTACTTACTCGAAGCAAAACTATAAAAAAAAGTGCCCCCTGTTATCCCGGGCGTTCCCATAGCTGCCGACGTAATGCACATGTTTTGCAGAAAGTTCTGCTTTGGAATAGCGGCATCTAGGTCGTCTGATACCGCTACTTCAGATGCCCCTACTGCAGGACGGAACTATGTATAAAACATTTGGATATCGTCGGGATGTATGGTAGCACACCTGGAATCGGCAGTAGATTACTCGGATCTGTAATGCTCACACCAAATAATGATGAAGTAGGGGACATCTTTATTGAACAGATATGGTCTAACAAAAACACAGGAATTGTGCAGGCGAGCTGGTGATAGATAATCATTTTATGTAACAGCCGAGACCGCGGTTAGGAAAAAAGTAGAAAGTGTCACAGAGGGGAATGTCTCTAGAAGAAAAAGAAACGGGAAGCGTTACGGGTGCCATGGGCGACCAAAAGCGTCGTTGTGGTCGGCATTCAAAGGTTGTCCAAACTACAGCCCAAACGCGCATTAGGATGTCTTATTTTGAATAATAGATCTGCTTTCATCCACGTAAGTAAGGACAATGTCATATATACTGTCAACTTTCATGGTGTTATTTTAAGAATGCGAGGACTCCAAGCTTTTATTGAGTCTTTTTACACACATCATCAAAATTAGTTTGCAACTGATAATAAGTAAGCAAGATTACTACTCGTGGTGTCACAGAGAGGCAAATTCTGGTCGTGACGTCACGAACGGAAGCTAACGGCCGCCACCGTAACATTTCGGCGCTGGTAATCTGTCGAAGAAAAAAGAGCTTTCTTTTGTTTATTTTATTTCTTTAAAGTGTTTATGGACGAATAAATAAATAAATTGCATTACAGTGTTATGCGTGCCTCTTTTAAATTTAGCGGTATTTTATTGAGGAATTTGCAAAACTGATCATAAAAATATATTATTATTGAGAAACCAATGGTTTGCTGTGATGTTTGGGTATGAAATATTACAGTATGTTTGTTGAGTCTGAGTTCCTCTCAAAAGAGACCTTGGAAAGATTTTTCATCTACTTCCTCCTTAGCTTTAATCCTCAACACAAAGGCGAAATGAGAAATCACGTGGTCGTGGCGTGCTTGGGCGCCGGATGCGATGACTCCAAGCTTCCACCGTGCTTTTTGCGCACACCATGGAACTTGTCATTCGCAAGAGACGATACGTTCCGTCTGGGCACTCATTGGCCACGAATGCGAATCCAAATATTCGTCGACGGATCGACTGTTGACGAGCGCATACGTCCGAGTTACGCAGTACTCGTGTCCATTGCGTGAGCTTGGCTCGGCTGACGTGCTTGGGCATCGCGAATGCATCACAGTGAAAAGGCGTACAGCTTTTGAAGTCAAGGAGGTACGAAATATTCCGCTATATTTTCAAATTTTCGTAATAAAAAACAGGCTTTAGGCTTTGTGCGCTCGTGCACTATAGTCTTATTTTCGCACACTAAAGAATATGCTCTTAGTAAAATCCCAATTTATCCCAGCCGAAAATTTATTTCATGGTTTCATTAGCTTGTCTGTGCAATGCAATACATGAACTGTGGAAAAATTTATAGATCAAATAACCTAAGGTTTTGGCCAAATATCTGGGCATCCTTGACTGATAAAGCAGACACCTCGACGAATTTTTTTTTAAAGGAAAATGAAAGTATTTGTATGATGCTGTTTAATGTTGTTACTTTTCTTTAAAGGAAAGACGCTACCATTCTCTGTTGTACCAACCTTTTTGTTTTGTTTTAGAAAGCAAACGCAAACAGCGTTGTAGAGCGATTCAGTGGTACACGACTCTTTGCATGTTGCTTATATCGTTAGAGCGCTCTCTAAAAACGAAAAAAATTAAGTGTCATGTGTAGCCCAAGTGCTCTTCAAGGCTGAGTGTATTTGCTTTCTGAAAAGACGTTTGCAAATCTCTGTAATGCGAGACTAGAGCGCAGCTCTTGCGGAGGAGAGGGTATGTCCCTCCTCTTCTCCTTCCCTCCTCATCCTTTTCCCCTCCTCTCCTCTTCCTCTTCCCTCCTCATCTTCCGTCCTCCTCCTCTTCCCCTCCTCCTTTCATCCTCCCACTTAATTTTTTCATGGTTGACGTGACACGAGGTCATGTGACGTCAGTTTCCCCGCTAAATTTAGTGGGGAAACTGAATTGGTGTTGAAGTGACATGACGTCAATTTCGCCGCTAAATGTAGCGGGAAAACTGCGCCGCTAAATTTTGCGGTGAAATTGATTTCGCGTGACCTCAACACCAATTCAGTTTTCCCTACTTAATTTAGCGGGGAAACTGTGACGTCCCATAATTGGCAGTCTGCGAGCGCCGACGATTTATCGTCGCGACTTGAATGGGAGCATTTTATGAACTCCTGCGGCGAACATGAAACACCGCGAACATGAACTCCCGCGAACATAATCCCCGCGACGGCGAACCGCCGGTGCTCGCAGACGGAGGTTTCCGATGCTGTGCGAACGGTTGTTGGAGGACGCTGCGTAGAGTATACGCCGGACGCTGGAACGGCTTCGCAGCCATTCGAAGGGCAAAGAATTCGCGACGACAAAGTAGTGTCTTGCATTTTCAGTAAGCTAACGCTGCTCGAGAGTCCCAAGCTTACATTTCCACACAGCGAGCGCGGCCGGCCAGATCGAGGCGCAGTCGGCACTCGCGTCGCGATTGCTACGTCGTTGCTCTACCTACACTGATGACATGCGCACCGGCATTCGAAACCGCCCTCTCGAGACTTTATTCGAGTCCAATAGACGGCTTTATAGCGGGATAAACCGTCGTGACAAGAGTAAAGCTCACCTCTGTAGTGGCGTAAGCAGCGGGTTTATGTTCGTTGACGCCGAGTGGAGAACGACGAAATATACACAAAAAAACATTAAGTATATTTAACACAACAGGCAGAAAGAAATAAAAACATGGCAGGGACACGAAAAAAGTAGAAGGCGCGCTACGAAATACATATACTTACAAAATACACTGGAAACGACAGATAATTAGAGCTAAAAAACGGAAGATTGAGATGACGTCAATGCAGAAATAAGGCAATGCGCAGGGAAAGCAGCCGGCAAAACAACAATAGTGCTATAGGCAGCTAAGGACGCTTTTGTGATCGCGGGCGTATAGCCGCGGCGACGTACGCCCCGTTAACCTGGCTGAAGAAAATTGTCGCCCCGATCGAGCGCATGAATAACTCTCTTCCACTTTCCTACATCTGCAGTAAAAAAAAAAAAAAAAAAAAAAAAAAAAAAAAAAAAAAAAAGGTCGCGGGCCTATAGCTTAAGCAAACCATTGAGCCGACTAAAAAAATTGGATGGTCGCGGGTCTATAGCTCGGGAGACATATATACCTCTATAGCCGGCTAAAGCACATTGAAATGTCGGAGGCTATAGCTCTGGTGACACAGAACACTATTGAGTCGGCTAAAGAAAATTCAATGGTCACGATTCTATAAATTTAGGGACATACGCCACTCTATAGTCGGCTAAAGCACATTGAAGGTCGGAGGCCTATAGCTTTGGTGACATAAAACACTATAGAGACGGCTAAAGAAAATTCGATGGTTGCGAGTCTATAGATTTAGGGACATACACCACTCTATAGCCGGCTAAAGAACATTGGAAGGTCAGAGGCCTATAGCTTTGGTGACATAAAACACTGTAGAGTCGGCCAAAGAAAATTCAATGGTCGCGATGCTATAGAATTAGGGACATACACCACTCTATAGCCGGCTAAAGCACATTCAATAGTCGCGAATCTATAGCATCAAGGGCATACATATTTCCATAGCTCGCTAAAGAAAATTAAATAGCCGCGAGTCTATAGCTGCATAGTCATAAATTATTCTATAGCCAGGTATAGAAATTGGAATCGTCGAGATTCTATAGCTTTGAAAACACACATTTTTCAATAGGTGGCTATAGCGTGTTTTATGGTTTCTTTTGGCTGACCATAGAGGGCCATAGAGGGTGATAGCTCACCATAGGATTTTCCATAGACGTCCATAGACCATTTTTGTATGGGGACGGCGACACCGACACCGCTCAACCCCGGAAGCAGGCGCCTAAGAGCTGCGCTCTAAAAAGTTGACACAACAGATAAATGTAGGGCTCTAAAAAAAAAAGAAAGATCACATTGCTGCATGAGCTGTAACAACCCCTATCAAAAGGTGTGAGTTATAGACATTGGATAAATTGCCGATTACACCTATTAATGTGATTCGAAGTTTTCTGTGTAGCCTTGGACCGCTTTCGATCTACATATATTTTCTAATTTTTCCACGCATCATTCCTTCACCGTTAGCTTCAAATACTTCTGACAATGTTAGATGCGACCATTTAGCCTAGATAGCGTGTAGACCTGGATCTCGCATATACTGAAAAACCACCTACCAGGGCCACCTAGTAGGTGGGCACAGTGTGCTTTCTTGTTGAAACCGGACACAAGCCGTCGTAACACGCAGTCGATATCACTGAGTGGTGGGAAGTACTTTTAGCACATCGTACTTAAAGTACTACTTTAAGTAGGTTTAGAAAAGTTTTTACTTTACTTCAATTACCTTGTCCGAGTATGTACTTGTACTTTACATTAAGATTTTTTTTTCTGGTACTTTCTGAGGAAAGTACAACTCTCGACTTCAAAGTACATTGTCCAAGTTTGATCTTGTTAAGTTTGTATCACAAAATTATGCTTTGTAAACTCTGAAGCAATACTGCGCTCTAAGAAAAAAGGAGTAAAAAGCTAGCCCGGCGCGTCTTCCTCCCTTGTATTGTACTGACGCGCCCCCGAGAAAAACAGGAAGAGAGGAAGAGACGTTTTTCTCCCTGTCCAGGCAGACGGGAGAAAGGTTTTGCCCTCCCGCCTCATCTTCTTTCGGCTTTGTTGTTTGATACATGTTGTTTAATACATGTTGTTGAGTTGATTGAGCTTCAACGGCAGCAAAGGCCACCTGTAATTCCATCTCCCAGTGCAAGCGTGCAGAACATATCGGTTGCATTAACGTCTTTATCACTAGTTTTATCAAACGAGCAAACGAAGCCGTTAGAAACATCAAAGTTCCGGAGCAGTGCCAGCAGCGCTAGGTACACTAGGCTAAGATGGCCGCCTCCGAACTGCGGAACTAACGACTAGGGGTGCCGCGAACTTTTGTTGAACCTCCATTGTGACGTCGGACTTCAAGGTTCGACTGGTTCGCAAAACTTCGAACTTTCACTGAAGTTCCAGGAGTTCGACTTAAGGACAGTGTTGACCGGCTTCTACATGAATATTTCAAATTTTGGAGAACAAATAATTTAGAAAGTAGTTTATTTTATATTTTATAAAATGGTTACCAACATTTACACCATACAAAAGCGAAAATATGCGCTTTTAACGCTTTCGTTTGTTATTAATGTGAACCAGTATTGGCACGTTCCCTCCGCCAGGTGGAGTCAACTGGAATTTTTTTCATTTTCCCGAATAATGCCCACAAACGTCGAACTTCAGTCGAACCTTTGTCGGCATTCACTTTGATTTTCGCAAAATTCGAACTTGGTCGAACTCGAACCCGGGTAAGTTCGCGACATCCCTACTAACGACGTGTCGACGTTGACGACGCTATGGAAACCTCGGAAATTGCGTCTAAGACAGGCAGGTTTTGCTGTCAGGTGCGTGGGTGCCGTCCTTGCCGAGTTCGGTTCTGTTTTCCGATGCCAAGTGTCAACCGGAAATCAACGTAGTTCTGTATTTCGACGTGTCACCAACATAGCAACATCGGGATGGCAGTGTTCTGCTTAGTGAACATAAAACTGGAATTATCGCCGATTTGATCGTGTGTTCGCGTATCAGTGGTGTAACAAGATGAGATGACGTAAACTGTCTGGCATTGATACCGCTGGTCGGGCCGTGATCGGAGGGGGATGGGGTCGCAGGTTGACATGCTGCTTTACATTAAATAGTTTAAGACAGCTTGAGGGATTAGGCACGTGCAATCGATCGACGTGCGGATCGTCTATATGTTGGAACACTTGTCTGAACCGTAGCCCCTGTCGTACACTGGCCAATGTGACTGCGCACTGCGATGTCCTATTTGTCTCCACCCCGAGTGCGATTTTGCTCTGAGGAAAGAACTGAAGAGTATGGAAATATGACGGAAAGTACGTATACTTCCAGTTTGGAATTTTAGTATTCAAATAAACTGGTAGGTAAAATGAAAACAAAAATAAAGCTATCCTTTATTTCGCCGTTTAAATATACTACAGTTCCTGGAGAAACTGCCCTCCAAGTGGCGCGCTGGGATGAGCGCTAGAAGTTTTCGAGCTCGCCACGGCGTAGCTAGTCGCGGCTTTGACTGCATTCAAGTTTATCAAAAGGGATTTTTTGCCCGTGAAGCATCGCTTCCAGCTGAGTGAATATCCGCTCTACAGAGATTAATTCAAGACGGCGATTGCAGCCGCAAGCTAACAGCACAAATAGAAAAACGAAAACTACAATAAAAGAAAGCTGGCTACGACGTGCCGTGCGGCGAAGCAAACACATTGTTTGGAACCGCAGTGGAGCGGCTTATGTTATTGACTTTCAAATAATTACGGCATGAGCGTTTACTTTTTACTAAAAGATTCATCCCTTGAGCCGTTCAAAATACTCACGGTGGTAAAGAAAAAAAAATCAACATGCTGGGAATATTATTTATTGCTTAGGTGGCCACCGAGAACATTCGTACCTTCAAAACGACCAGTATAAAAGGCGGAAACGCAGAGCTCAGATGTAGTGATCGGGTTAGTATGTTGTTCTACTGATTTGCATATATGCCGTGTATGAGTATGAGCTTAATGTATATGTTCAGCTGATGCTTGGAGTATGCGTAATGTATCTACATGTGTGAATAAAGGTGCCGGAAGGGCTGGAAGCGCAATGGTGGCATCAGCTAATAAAAATATTTTTTGTAGCTCACGAGTTGGGCGGTGCCTAGCGCCACCTAGCCTTGCTTTTTTCAGAGCGGTTTTTGGTTTCGTGAATGGTTTACCACTCCTCCGTGATGTGCGGTTAACCAAAGAATTGTGGCTCAAGGAATAGCAAAGGTAAGACGTAAAGTGCGTAAAGTAACTGCGGATCGGTTGTCGTCGTTTAACATCGCAGTGCTGACGAAGAAAAGACTGAGTGACTGCTTTCGAAACGCAAGTTTCTATACCTGAGGGGGGGCGGGGAGCAGGAGCGCCCTTGTTTTCAGGATAAAAGTTTCTCCCTTTCTAAAGGAACATAGATTAATAGCGTTCCACCTTTTAGGGAGGACTATAGTGACCCTTTTTTTCTAAGAGTTTGGGACGGATATTGTACTCCAGAGAATCGAACAGACAACGCATCGTTTATCGGGTCATTTCTCCTAGTGAAGTAATAGTTGTTATAAGACAATACTTATACAAATAAGTACCTTATAAGTTGATTGTGTTAATATAGTTTGTCAGCGAGAGTAAAACAACTACTTTTTGACCACCTGACTCTATCCAATATTCGACGCCATTTCCTAAGATCCCCGATGATAGCCGATTCACACGACGGACCGAATCGCGATTTTCGTCCGCGGACCGTGTACCACGTGACCGTTACGTCACCGATTCCTGCAATCCACGCCTCGTCGCGGACGCGCGGACTGATTAAGTTGAGCGCCTTTTTACTCGCGGATTATTGAAGGGAGATTGACCTACTAGCGTTTAGTCTGGCAACGGTACAATGTTTGTTTTTTTTTGTTTTTTGTGTGTGTGTTCGGGAGATTAAAACAAAAATGGCGCGTCGTTGTGTATCGTGCGTTCGCTGGTTCATTTTGTCGAGCGATTCTTGGTTCCACTGGGAAAGAAACTGCAGAAACTTTGTTCGGCTGACGCGAAGAAGTTCCGACAAAACACTTCTAGCATGCCGCAATAATAGACCTATTGCTATAGGGAGTATTCACTGCGGCCATATCCGTGTGCGCTGCTGCTGAGCGCGTGCTGACGGAAAGCTTCCGCAGTCCTTTTGGAGCGTTCATTTAGCACCGTCATGGTGGCCGGTCTTAGCAGGCTATTAATGTGAGCTCGTTCTGAGCATGCGCTCTAAACATCGCCCTCAAATATGGCGTCCAGTGAATACCTCCTATATAACCTCAGCATCAAGGAGAATGCAGGAATTCGTGTTCCACGCGCCACACGCGCACGCCTTCCCCGTATAAAAGATTCGAAGTAAATAACCAAAATAAAGCGTAGGCGAACGCGCGTGCAACATGCAATTTGTTTAAGGCGTTTGCTTCAGAAAACGTACTACTGCTGAGACCAGCACGTGCGGCGCGTGGAACACAAATCCCATGCATTCTTCTTGATGATTCGGTAATCTAACAATAGGTATATTCTTGCACGTCCAATCAGCCTTTCACCAAGCAGCACCTTTCTTGTGGCTGGGGTGTAAGTACTTGGGTGTTGTGCACGAGCGTGGAGTGCATGAAAGCATCTCCAAACGCCCCTCCGCGAGCCCAGAACTTCATTAAGTCTGCGAGTTGGGCTGGTTGATACTTCTGCATGATGATAAATATGCTTAAAAACACGGACAAAGAAAGAAGCATACAGAACTTCGTGGCTTCTATGCCGAAGCCTTCTCGAGCAGGACCATGTCCGTGTCACTGTCATGCTTTGGCTTAGAAAAATAGTGGCGCTTCACGCGAAGCCTATCACGGTGTTTTGTCTCGATCTGTACGTAACAGCGGTGTAGGATTATTTATCGCGGTAGCAAACGTCGATTTCTCTCGTGGACAATGGTGGCACGGTGCGATGTTGGAGTTTCGCGGCACTCGGGGGTGGCGGACAGGTTCGGTCCGTCCTCGCTGGCGTCTGCTCGTCGTCTCCCTTGTGTTGATGAGCTTGGGAGACGGACAAATCACAGACATGTCGTCCCGTGATCAATCAGTCCGGGGATCAGTCCGTCGTGCGAATCGGCCATTACCAATTACGGAATAAAAGAGCACCTTGAAGGATTGTGTAAAAAGTAATGGTACTTTACTTCCGAAGTACATTATATTTATAGTACTCTGGTTCAACTATATTGCGCCCGGTGTATTCAACTACTTGAAGTGCATGACCTATAATTTACTTCGTACTTCCGGTACTTTTTAGATTTATTTTGCCCAACACTGATTACATCTAAACGTGAATGTGTGAACAAGGATCTTCATACCAAGCACTTGGTCGAGCTCTGTTCTCGCTCTTATACCCTTCATAGGATTGGACACAACACGTAACATGGTACGGTATGTAAGCACGATAGAGCGCTACGGGAGGTGGTCGCCGCGTGCGCGCACATATGGCGTGTGCGCTTCGATAAGCTTACAACTGCGAGACGGAAGAGGCCGCATGGTGCTCACACCGAAACCCGCGATTGCAAGTCCGGAACCGAACTCGTCGGAGGCGATCGGCGACGCTCGTTACGCGAGGTGTTGGACGAGCGGAGCCCAAGGTCCGTCGGCGGGGGCTGCCATCCAGGGCGGAGTCGAGGCGGACGTCAGATGGGCCCTCGGCCTTGGCGCGTCCTCTGCCGCGCACGCAGAGGACGTGCAGCCTCGCGATTGCCGACGGCGGCATCATTAGCCTGCGCGGATCGCGAGAGCCTGCCCGAAAAGTAAAGAGCTGGATTCGCCGGGCGGGGAAAACCCTGGCCACTTTGCCGGCCATGCATTATACAGAAGCACCTCCTCTCGGCCGCTCGCGGGTAGCGTGGTAGCGCCTGCCGCTCAGGCCATTACCGGCGCTCAGAGCATGGCTGCCGACGAAACGGAGGCGACAACCACGCGGTTCCGATCGGCTTTCGGGCTCCGGGTCGGGTCCCCCCTTTCGCTTATGCCGGAGCTTCACTCCACCCGAAGCCTGTGCACTCCGCCCGGATATCAGGCACGTTGATTGAACGGGCCGCTCTGATTGAACAGGAGGCAGCTGCATTGCATCTTTCTTTGTTCCATCTATTTGTTTGCGGTACTCGAGCGTATTGGCCTTTCATGACGGGTGAGGGGGTGGGGACACCGGGGCCGTAAGACATATGCGGGGTCTATAAGCTCGCTCTATCGGAATGCATTATATAGAGTGGCCTATTCACCGGACATTCACGGAGTCATTTCAATCGCGCGATAACTCAAGTTAGGATGCTTGTGTTGACCCGGAACTACGATAACGTACAACCGTATTCCTTAGCCGCATGCTTGGACTGTACAGAAAAGACGCTTGGATGTAGTTTGGTTCCTACAAAGTAATATTTGAGTTCAGGCACAAAATATCCATATATTCGGCTTTCAAGTCATCTATAGCTAAAAAGAGGAACTGTGAGCTCGAAGCCCAGCGGATGCCGAGAAGAAAAAGGAAAAAAAAAAAGGTTCGGGTCCCTTCATTCGCTCTTCTCCCCTGCAAATATTACATCTCTAAGTCTTTTTACATACTTCGATCATCTATTTTTAGATGAGAGATGGAATTATATATTACGAATGGCTAACGGTACATCAATGTAATTCCAGGGATATTTTAGGTATCGTCTTCAATGTTGCTGGGAAGCTCGACGCGGTGCTCACAATCTACGGTCATCGTTTATTGCTTCCCACAGTTAGCCTTGCATTCCACAGGAATATTGAACAAAGAGGAGACAAAAGAAAATGGAGACGATAGCGGAGGGGGGCACTTGCAGTGATGAAAGAAAGATGACGTCGACCTTGACAGTATATAGCCTCCAGTGTAACATATATGCCCACGTTGGATGAATCGGTGTTAGGTAATTTAGTACGAGTGAGCGCAAACAATCTTCAGGACAAAGGCCAGAAGCTAAAGGCAGCAAGGGCCTTCATATGTTGTCTCTTTCGTCTCCTTTATGAGTTTTGTTGTTGTTTTTTTTTTGGTCTGAAAGCGGTCGTATTTACTCATCACGATTCATCTCTTTCATCTATGTCCATTATAAAAGCCGTCTAGACAATATTAAAATAGATCTGGTGAATTCACAACAAAAAGGATAAACAGGCCTAGTAAAAAAACAAAAAGGCTACTTTCCCCTCTCAAACGATTTTCTTTTGTTTTTTCAAGCGCTAACGAACTAAATACCACATAATATCCTCGCATCGCTGTCGTATCTATATAATAAAGGGATAATTTTCCGACTATTAAAGAAAATGCTGGTTTCATCAGTGATTTAAATTCTACAGAACATACCTTATCCGAAATCGCTTGGTGGTTTGACAACACTGAGAGCATCGCCATTTCAATGTTGGCAAGCATCGTCGGTACCGAAGCACGATGGAGGCATTGGAGACAACGTTACGGACAGTGTGCGATGGCGCGGCAGCGTGCACAGGCCTCCGAGAGTCTCGTCAGACAGTTGGGGTAGGTTGATTAAACTGCTCGTTCACATTCCATGGTGGCCGGAAGGCAGAAAACACAGCTGCCGCGCCATCACACGCTGCACGTATGGTTGACTCCGATGCCCACACCGTGCTTCGGTACTTACGACGCTTGCCAACATTAAAGTGGCGACGCTCTCAGTGTTGTCACGCAACCAAGCAATGTCGCATAAGGTATTTTGCTCTAAAAATGCGGGGTGTTTTTTTTTTTTTTTTTTTTTTTTTTTGGCGTTACAGATCTGTTGAACAAATAAAAAAAGCCGTGAAAGCTAAAATAACCTATTCTGCTCAGGTGAGTTATACCGCGAGGGGGACATAATATCATAATATAGGGAATTAATCGTCACGATAAGTCGGATAATTAACGAAAATGTCTTAATTAACTTTTTAATTACTGAAAATAAACTTAGGGTTCCAATTAGAAACTTGCTGAAAGTCATCGAAAACCACTGAATAAGTTAATTTCAAAAGGGCCTAAAGCACATGGGAAGCGCTGGAATGCGTAAAGGTTACCACTCTTGCAAAAGGCGCAAGGCTGGCTGTGCGAAAACGCGGTGAATAAGAAACGGAAACACCGCGCGTGCGCGTCAACTTTTGATGGCTTTTTGTATGGGACGCAGAAAAACTTCGCACGCACACCAAGCTTTTTTTTTTTACAATTGACTTATTTAGTGGTTTTTGATGACGCTCAGGCTATAACTAATTGCAACCATGTTTCTTTCACTAATTTAAAGTTAATAAACATATTTTAGTTAATTATTTTATGTATTGTGACGATGAGACGCCTATAATATGTCCCCTGGCCGTATATCTCGCCTGCACAAGTCGCTCAATACCTTTAATGATATTTTTCCTTTTTTTTTTATAAAAATGTTCGATTTAAAATGAAACGCCCTGTTGATGTATGTGTCAAAAGGACGTGTACTGTACTTTGATATATATATATATGTATATATATATATATATATATATATATATATATATATATATATATAAAACTGAGAAGAAAAAAACCCTTAGTGAAAAACAGCAACAGCGGACGATTTAATCTTCGACGTTTCGGCCGGAGTCCGGCCTTCGTCAGGAAGACAATCGTCCGTTGTTGCTGTTTTTCACTAAGGGTTTTTTTCTTCTCAGTTTTATACCCACGCCTTCGGCCTCCCGCCACCATGCCCGTTATATATATATATATATATATATATATATATATATATATATATATATATATATATATATATATATATATATATATATATATATATATATATATATATATATATATATATATATACATATATATATATATATATATATATATATATATATATATATATATATATATATATATATATATATATACATATATATATATATATATATATATATATATATATATAGGGTCGTCGATATAAATCCTGACGTTTTTCACGTTTCGTCTCTCAACACTAAGTGAAGCTAACCGGCCGTATTGCGCTTATGCGGCCACGTGATTCGACAGCTGACCGTCGCATGATAAACAATCCGCGACTTGCTCAAGAATGACCAGGGAATACGACCGAAGGGCAGCAATACTTGAATCGCTTCGCGCCGGAAAGTCGCCTAAGCAAATTGTTGCGTGGCATGGCAACAAGAAGACGCAAGTTTACAGCATTGCCAAGGCGTTCATATAATCTGTCAGCCAGAAAGACGTTACGGCAGGTCGAGCAAAGCACAGAAAACGGTCGATATTCATTTTATCTTTGCCTCTGAGTGTTCATCTGAATATGGTGAATTTTCTGGATTTATCTCGACGATATTAGAAGTTTATACGAGATTTCGAGCATGGGCAGCTTTCCATAGTCTTCTTACTACTTCACCTCCGTCTCGTTCCCGATTGTTCTTATGGTGTACCGATCCAGTAATACGCTCAGAGCAGCAGTTGTAAATCGCTTCGGGGCGCAGGGTCTTCCCCCCGCTTCCCAACAGCGTAATCAGCACACAAGCGGACGCCAAAGCGGAACAAGAATTTCAGAGCTGCCCTTTCAACGAGCACGAGGAGTTCCCCGCACGAGGTCCTATCGCCTCGGTACGACCCTTCCCACGTTCACTACGTCACAAACGGCAATCAAGTATAATTACGAAACGCAATACTCATCCGCGTAGATGCTGCTGAAAAGTCAAGGCCAAAGCGCGGTCGGCCGAACTCCGCCGCCTCGGCGGAAGCGGTAGTGGCATATTTGCCCGCGGTCTCGGTGCCTCTTCGAAACGGACCTCAGTGCGAAGGCCGCGAAGCACGAGGGCCAGTCGCGCGTCGGGACCGAGTCACGTCATGCGGGATCAGTCGCAGATAGCGGTAAACTGAGTATGAGATCCCATGGCGCACTCGCAGCGCTTGATTGGTCTAGATTCCTGGTTACGTCGGCCGCGGTTCGCATCGAGGCGAAAGAGATGTTAGCTTCGCGCAAGTGGTCGCCCGAGTTGAATGAAGGCGGAAGGTCGTCGTTCACGACTCTCACGACGATGAAGCAGCCAAAGAGGCGCCCCTTGCCGTCTCGAAAGCGAGACTTCTTTAAACTCTGCCCCCCCCCCCCCCCCCAAACCCTTCTTTTCACCGCTGACGTCCTTGGCCATTTGACGAGATAACCACGGCGCGGCCCGGAAGGTGTGTTCCCGCCGCAAATAGCGCCCTCGCTTGTTCGCGTGTCAGTTACAACACGCGGTTGCGCCAGGATGTGTTCCTGCCACGATCGTTCTGCCCAAGAAGCAATCCGAAAGGAGGCCTCTTGGGCAAGCCGAGCGTTCGTTTGAAAGAACTGCTACGCTGATCGTGACAGGCGGTTGCGAAAGATCGTAGGCACCCGCGAACGCTTTCGCTCAAAGACTTGCAGAAAAGAGCTTCGGTGGAGGAGACCCCATGTCTGGTTTGGCTTTAGGGGAAATGACGTGGCTTTTGAGTGGGCTCAACGCTTGAATGGTGCTTTGAAATGGGCTCCCCGTGGCCTGCTGGATGACAAATCCCTACGACAAAAAAAAAATAAAATGGACTCGGCCAAGGGCATTATTAGTTACGATTTATGCCACGGCGAGGGCTAGACGTCAGTTACGTAGCTTTTCCAAGCCCTCGTTCCGGGTCGCTCGCCTCTCTCTCATCCTCCTCGCCAATTCACCTTTCAAACATGAACCACACGTGTCCACTTATAGGGGTCAATGAAGCGATTTTCCTACTTCTTCCTCCTTAGCTTTAATCCCCAACTCAAATGCGAATTGTGAAATCACGTCGTCGTGACATTCTTCGGCACCGGTGCGATGACTCCTAGCTTCCACCGTGCTTTTTATGCACACTATAGAACTTGTCATTCCCCAGTGACGATAAGTTCCGTCAGGGCACTCATTGGCCACGTACGCGAATCCAAATATTCGTCGACGTATTGATTTTTGACGAGCGCATACGTCCGAGTGACGTGATTCTCTCGTGTCCAATGCGTGAGCTGGGCTCGGCTGACGTCAGGTTGGCACCGCTGACGCACTTTGGGAACCGCGGATGTATCATAGTGAAAAGGCGGAGAGCTTTCGAAGGAAAGAAGGTACAAAATAGTCCGCTTTATTTTCAAATGTTAGTACCGAAAAGCTGGCTTTTGACTTTCTCCCCTCTTTCTTTTGGCCAACTAAACGATATGCGATTAGTAAAGTCCCAATGTAAAATCATTCATCCCAGCCCAAAATTCGTTTCATGGGCCATGGTTGCATCTACGAACTTAGTTGCACCAGGTTCTACCTTCTGTTCATGATCGCGGCAGCTGACTGTGCCTTCTGCTTTTGATTTGGTCGTGTAAAAATAAATTCAAGAAATTATGTTTTTTTTTTTTTTCAGACCCCGTTACCATCGGGCCAGTGGATACCAGCGTTCTAACGATGTGCGTAACTTCACTCAGCCTGAGAAATGGGTTTGGCATCGAAAGACATTTAAATACTTACAAATTTTGTCAGCGTTTAATTTGTGCACGCCTGTGTGAAATCTTTTGTGTAGCGTACACAGTCAGACAAGTTCACAATACGGCTGGGAATGTGCTTGGTAGATATCGCAACCAACATTGAACCATGCTGTCGAGTTTGACTAGGGTGTTTGATGGAGATGTGTCATGTCCACCGTCGGATCAACTCAATTTGACTTGGCAAAGGGCACACTTGGCACGACTGTCGAAGTGATCAGATTTGAAGGGAACAAAACTCCACTTTGATGAATTCCACTCACTGCTGCAACAAAGGACCGAAATCCATCGTTTAAGTCTCGGTGGCTCTAGGAAATCTAATCGAACCGCTTATATTGGCTCACGTTACTGCGAAGTTCAGGACGTAATTCAACAGGGGCATGCCGGTGAACGAAACTCGCCGCGGAAGGTTTCTGCAGTCGTTCACACTGCAAAGCCGCAATCTTGGCAACGCCACACATACATAATTACCCACGCGCCGCCGCTCGCCCGACAGACGGTGGTTGGATGCAGACTTGTACGTAATCCGTTACAAGTACCGAAATTACTCGTAATCCCTTACATTTATCAGTAATTTAGTAACGGAATAATTACATATTTTCTAGAGTAATTTTAAAGTAATTCCCTTACATTTTTTACGTAACGGATTCCTTGTAATCCGTTACATTTTTTTTCAGGACCAGGCCCCCCCCTTCCTAAAGAAAGGGTTGTTTTTACTTTGGTAAAGTCGAGCGCAGTGACACTGCAAAGGGAGGCTTGGCACTCTTCAGTTCCGCAAAGCCTTTTTTTGCAACAACAAGCCCCTGAACCTGACTAAAGTAGAAGTTTGGGCTAGTTGGTATTTCATGATTAAAGATTAAAACAGCGCAAGGACACGGACAAGAACAAGAAGGTAGACAAACAAGGCGCTTTTTTATTTTTAGACCCTAACAACAATGTCAGAAAAATCCATACAAACATTAAAAAAAAAAGCGGGGGGGGGGGAGGGGGGTGCAAGCTACATCCGCTTTTTTAGTCCTTTTGTTTTTTTCCTTTGCGATTGAAGACGGGGAGAGAACACCAAGTGATTGTGTGCCTCTTCGAGGAGCTCGAGGCGGTAAGTGCACAGACAAGAGTTAACAATGTCCTTCTCGGTTATAGTGACTTATACGACCATTTTCATAATGTCACAACACGAGACAACGCTCTGTCTACCCTAAAATCCACTGAAAGAGATGTGATAATATGTGAACGTGTTATAGCCACAAGCATCCTCGTTCGTTGCTGCACACTTATCATCTTCTCTTATGGCGAATTCCACTGGTCGTTTCGGAGCGCGCGGGGATCGACTTTTCTGGATCGAGCCTATTTCACTGGGCGATCGGAATCGAGACCGACGCGTTTCACTAGTCGTTTTGGATTAGCTCCCGCTCCAGATCTCGATCTGGATCCGAGAAAAGTCGCTCCCACAATTTCGGCGGATTCAACCGGAAGCCAGCCGGGCCAGCCCTCGCCGCACACACGTGACTTCCTTTCTCGTGGGCATCTCGCCTGATCCCGCCCATCTGCCTCGGAAGAAGAAGAAGCACGTCGCGGGCTGGGCTCCTAGATTGTCTCGAGATCAGAAGAATTGGTAATGGCCGCTGGCATGCCCCATGGCTCGACAGCCGGTTCGTTTTCCAGGAAGGAGAAGAGAAGGTATTGGCCGCGCTACGGGCATTCCGACAATCTTTGCTTGAAGCGCCTGAGCCGTTCCTGCCGCTCGTGCGTCGAACACGTGTTAGCGCCGCGATTGCGAAAACGTCTTTGAAACGACAGCGGCGGCCGCGGAAAGGGGATTTCCGGGCAGTTGAATGACGGGAAGGCATCCGCCGATCCCGGTGCAGTGGTCATGTTCCACAGGGGATCCGTAGGCGGCGCGACCCCGTTCGGACCGTGCGCTCCAGTCCGGATCTGGTCAACTGATCCCGGCGCGCTCCAAAACGCCCAGTAGAATTCGCCATTAGAAAACAGGATGCATTTTATTTTATTGTTTTGCTTCTTTCACCTTATTTCACCCTGTGTTAAAAGCTACTTGCTTTTTCGTAGTCAAACTTCTAGGGTTGGCCCACTTTATTTGTGAATTTCAACCAGGTTATCGCACCTCACTCACCCTTTTTGTGAGTCAGCTCTTTGTGAGCACTTCAAAAATGGTAATAGTCTTCCTTTCTGCTTCTTCTTCGTTTTACCCCAGTAGGACGCATCTTATCTCAAGCAGGTATTTTTACAAATAAAACATGATAGTGGCTGACGTAGACTTGATATTCTGGGCTTGAGGAGAGAGTGAAACTCGTGAGTGGGGCCATAGCTCGGCTTATCTAGTACTCTGCCCTTCGCTGCCCGTGGCATCAGCGGACGTCTATCTTGAGAACACCGGAGTAAACTAAAGCCCCTTGATAAAAGCGCTTTTTACAAGTACCGCCAACCATTGTTGTGGAAGCGCTCGAGACACGTGCCATGAGCGAGTGTTCCGCCGCCATTCGCTTCCAAGGCCCGCTCATTTCAGTGCTGCGCCGCCATTTGCTTCCAAGGGCCGCTCGAGACATGGGCCTCGTGCACTCGCGCATTTGACGCTACTTGCAAGACAAGCGCAAACACATAGAGGGGCTTTAGAGTAAACTGCAGTCGGTTCGTGCTCCGTACGTTTTTGAACGGCACCAAGAAAGGCACACACGGCAAACGTGCGTTTAGATTTTCTTGTTTTAACCGACTTACTAATTAATTGTTAAGAGTGGACCTTTTTTTTCAATTACTTCTATTTATATACTGGAAAAATTTTTTATTCACCAACGTCTCAACCGAGGCTCGACCTGTTCAGAAGTAAAGGAAGAAGAAAATCGAGCCAAACCTTATTTATTATTTAACTATCACCTTACTGTTACAACTATGCTTTGCTATTGTCTGGCAATATATGCCAGTATAGAAAAATGGACATAAATCAATTCTTATTCTAGTTTTGACTAGATGTACGATGACTTCTACAGATTCGCGATTTCGACAATGGAGCATTTTAGTAGATGACTCCGATAACGATATCCGATACTCCGCCGCTGCCTTTGCGCATGCATCATATTGTTATGGGGTACCGTTATCGGAGGTATCGGAGGTATCGGAACGATCTACTAAAACTCTCGAATATCAGGCAACAGCTTCAACGACGAAGCTTTGCCCTATCTTCGAGGTAGATAGTACTTCTATTGATTCGGTGAAAAAGCTCAATGCAGAGCATAAATATTTATGAGGCACAATATGGCACTCCCATACAGTGCCTCAGTTCAGAGGGTGTTCAGCGTAGCAGTAGACATCTTAAGTAAGAAATGACGCAAAATGTCTGACGAGACTTTCGAGAGTCAGCTGCTGCTCAAAATACTCAAGGTCATTAAATGGAACAGGTTGCTACAATGACAACTTGAATAACCCTCTTTAATTGAAGACACTGTTCTTGAAAGTAACGCCACGAAGGTAACGAATTACTTTTTGGGGTAACGGTCGCTTTCTTTTATAGGAGAGTAATTTTAATTGTAATAAATTACAATTTAGCCCTGAGTAATTGTAAATGTAATTCCTTACTATTTTTCAGTTACGTGTACAAGTGTGGAACTTGGATGTCGTCGGGAGAAACACCTGCGGCTATGGAGGGTTCCGGAAAAGCGCCAGGGGTTTAAAACCCGGGTTAGGGACGGTATCTCCATTCCAGGAATTGTTTTCGAGTGTTCTACGTGCCACGCGACAAGCCAGTCGCAAAACTAACCGATGGAGAGCGCTGAGAGTGTACACGTCAGTGCCACAGGAATCGGACTGAAAGCACACTTCTCATGTAACGCAATTTCCCAGCAACCTGCTATGTTTTTTTTTTTTTTTTTTTTTTTTTTTTTTGGGGGGGGGGGGGGGGTAATGGTAGATTTCGAGTGGGGGCGGGGGCGCTATATTTTTTTCCGGTTCAGTTCCGGTTCAGTTCCAAGATGGCGGCGAAGGTTTCGGTACGGTTCAGTTCCAGTTCGGCGGCTAAAAATAACGGTTCGGTTCGGTTTTCGGTTCGGTTCGGCGTTCCGGTTCGACACCCTAGTAGAGAAGTGATATTCAGACCGGAGGAGCAACAATGGAGTGACGAAGCTTGACCTCCGCCGCGCATTATGCAGCGATTGTACCGAGTGTACATGCAATCAGTACGTTAAAAGAGCGGAGTTAATTCAACTTGCACCGGACATTTCAATCGGCGCTTGCATTGATTGCTGGCGTCGTCCGGTTTCCCACAGCGAATGGGGCACGCCCCCCCCCCCCCAAAAAAAAAAAAAAAAAAAAAATTCTTCCATTTTATTGGCACCTCCTCTCCCCCCTCCCCCCTCATACAGCATTTTGTCATATATATATATATGATATATATATATATATATATATATTGTAAGAAAGACAAAGTAGAGATAAAAAACACCGGCTTTACTGGCCGAGCCCTGGAGCAAATCTGCCCCGCGAGCTCTAGCATGAGACACACACCGCCCGTGCAGGCGGTGCGCTGTTGTAGATTGTAATGATAGTGTGGATGTTGATGGTGATGAAGTTGCGCTGTTACAATATCCTCCCCGTAGAGGAAGATGGAGGCCTCCTGGCCGACCTTTAGGTTGGTGATGAAGTTGCGCCAAGGTCGGAGCGCTGGACGAAGGGCTTCATCCGGAATACATGAACGTTTTGTAGCGCCCGGCAGCGCCGATCGGTTGACGGCGTTAGCGGGGTCACGAAGTAATTGACTGGAGATGTTTGATGAAGGACAGTATATGGTCCGAGATATTTGCGGAGAAGTTTCTCGGAGAGCCCTGGCGTGCGTACGGGTGTCCAAACCAAGACAAGGTCACCTGGATGGTATATTACGGAAGTGCGATCTTGGTCGTAACGCTGCTTTTGTTGTTGTCGGTTGTCATTGGTGCGAAGGCGAGCAAGTTGACGGCATTCTTCGGCTCGGCAAACTGTTTCTGCTACGAAGGAGTTTGAAAGTTGCTGTCAGTGTACGGAAAAAGGCTGTCTATGGTGCAGGACACTTCCCGACCGTAAACAAGAAAGAACGGAGAGAATCCCGTTGTCGATTGGATAGAAGTGTTGTAGGCGAAGCTGAGGAAGGGAAGAATGAAGTGCCAATTCTTATGGTCGTTGGAGATATACATGCTAAGCATTTGTGATAGGGTTCGATTGAACCGTTCGGTAAGACCGTTTGTTTGCGGGTGGTACGTGGATGTGAATTGGTGAATAACCCTAGAAGCAGCAAAAACCTCTTTTACGAGAGCGGACAAAAACGCGGTTCCACGGTCGCTGAGGAGATATCGTGGCGCACCATGGCGTAAAACTATGTTGGTAAGAAAAAACTGTGCAATTTCTTGTGCAGTACCTGAGATGAGAGGAGCCATCTCGACATACCTCGTAAGGTGGTCTATGGCTACCACGATCCATCGGTGGCCAGCCGAACTCTTCGGTAGTGGTCCGTAAAGGTCGATACCGACTCGGTCGAAAGGCCTTTCGGGACAAGGTAGGGGCATCAACTGTCCATCTGACGCGTGTCGCGACGGTTTGCGGTGTTGGCAAGGAACGCACGATTGCACATACTTCTCGGTCGTCCGATACATGCCTGGCCAGAAGTAAAGGGACCGGAGGCGGGCGTAGGTCTTGTAAGTGCCCAGGTGACCCGCTGTGGGATGGTCATGGAAAGTTGCGAGGACGGTATCTCGTAACTGTTTCGGGATTACAAGTACAGGGTGCGGCCGTAAAAACTTTCACATTTGGCACGCCTAGCAAAAAAACGAATTTCAAACATACATATCTGAAATTGGGCACACGAACGTCGTTTATTCCAAAGTTTTTTGCCTATTTTTTTCAAGCATCAACTCTGGAGTAGCGAATTATTAGAAAGATAACAAAAATGGCAGGCGTGCATTTCCTATGGCCTATACCCACCCGTTCGCCGCCTGCTATCTAATTCGCGACGCCGCTCCCAGATGGCGTACTGAACGCAAAAACGCGGGAAACGCCGCACGAAAGGCTGGTGTCGGGCGAGATAATCGCGATAAAAAGTGATTTTACCGAAATATGTGAACGATTATGCCCTTTTACTTGAAATTTAGAAACTGACGGACGCCCTCGTTTAATAAAAATATGTTCTAAAGCAGACGAACGTGTGTCTTCATTTGTCGTCTGCTTATCTGTTGACGGGTCCGTTCCCGGTGAAAGCTCAACTTTGGAATCAAGAGTGCCGCTGTTGAGGCATCTTGATTGTTCCTATTTATTGCTTTTGTTGCACTGTCTTCTGCAGTTATTATCAAAATATTTTCCGCGCCGCCCTGCGATGCCGCAATACTCGGCAAGTGAGTGCGCCCAGGCAGTCAAGTGGTACGTGGAGCGGAACTCGGTGGCCACAGCACAACGAAAATTTCGCACTGCATTTCATAAACGCCCGCCTTCACGCCCAACTGTTTTGAGTTGGGCGGATCGTTTTGTGAGTGGAGAAGACTGTAAAAAGAAGAATCCAGTCAGTGAACGTGAGAGCCTACTGAAAAATGAGGAGCTCATTGAAGCGGTGCTTGCTGTCTTCGAGAGCGACCCGCAATTGTCAACAAGACGAGCAGCTGTACATAAATGATCTCGTCGCATCATGGTGTCTTCTTGCTTGCATGACGATCTGTCAGAAGTTGACTTGAAACAGGTAATTTCAACAATTGTTCATATATCTGGTACAAATCACTTTTTATCGCGATTATCTCGCCCGACACCAGCCTTTCGAGCGGGTTTCCCGAGTTTTTGCGTTCAGTGCGCCACCTGGGAGCGGCGTCGCGAACCAGATAGCAGACGGCGAACGGGCGGGTATAGGCCATAGGAAATGCACGTCTGCCATTTTTGTTATCTTTCTAATAATTCGCTACTCCAGAGTTGACGTCTGAAAAAAATAGGCAAAAAACTTTGGAATAAACGACGTTCGTGTGCCCAATTTCAGGTATGTATGTTTGAAATTCGATTTTTGCTAGGCGTGCCAAATGTGAAAGTTTTTACGGCCGCACCCTGTAGGTGCCGCGCGCCATCAGGGAGGTAACTGCGTTTGTAGAGGAGACCATTGAGGAGGACGAAGTTGCGTATTTTTCGGAGGAACTTGGTGTCTTGAACTGGGCTAGTGAGGGTATGAATTATCTTAGCACTCCAAGGATCTTCTGTTTGGTCAGAGATGAGATTTGTTGGTGTTAGGGAACTGACGCTAGGCAAATCGTCGTCGATGTCGTCGGTACGGGAACTCAGTGGAAGAGGGCAACGAGACAGTCCGTCGGCATCCAAGTGTTTCTTTCCACTTTTGTGAACGATAGTGAACTGATATTCTTGTAGGCGGAGGATCCACCTGGCTAGACGTCCAGATAAGTTTTTCATTCAGGATAGCCAACATAGGGCATGATGGTCCGTGACAATCGTGAACGGACGACCGTACAAATAGGGTCTGAATCGTCCGATGGCCAATACTATTGCCAAGCACTCTTGTTCAGTCACAGTGTAATTTCTTTCAGGTCTGGTTAGGGTACGACTCGCGTAAGCGATGACGTGAGAGTCACGGCTGGAGGGATGTTTTTGGAGGAGTACAGCACCCAACCCGGTTCCACTGGCATCCGTGTGAAGTTCAGTTGCTGCGTTATCGTCGAAGTGACTCAGTACCGGATCAGAAGTCAACGCGTTTCGAAGGGCGTTGAAGGATAATTCGCAATCGGTAGTCCATGTATGTGGGACACGGGGAGAAAGAAGATTATGTAATGGAGAAGTAATATGTGCAAAGCCACGGATAAAACGACGGAAATAAGAACATAGACCCAAAAAGCTTTTAAGCTGCTTTGTGTTTGCAGGGTGGGGAAACGAATGGACAGCTCTAATTTTTTCAGGGTCGGGTCTTATGCCTTCGTGGGAAATAAGATGTCCTAAAACTTTGATTTGAGCCGCTGCAAAATTGCATTTCTTTGCATTGAGTTGTAAGCCCGCATTGGTGATACAAGATAAAACTTCTGGCAACCGGACGAGGTGTTCTTCAAAGGTGGACGAAAAAATAATTACATCATCAAGATAACAAAAACAAGTACGCCATTTTAAGCCACGTAGGATGGAGTCGATTGTTCTTTCAAAGGTCGCCGGCGCGTTACAGAGGCCAAATGGCATGACGTTAAACTCAAATAGACCGTCGGGTGTCACGAAGTCTGTTTTTTGTTTGTCTGATTCAGACATCGGGATCTGCCAGTATCCGGATCTTAGGTCCAACGAGGAATAATATTTTGCTCCCTGCAGAGTGTCTAGGGCGTCATCAATACGAGGCATTGGATAGCTGTCCTTTCGAGTGACGTTGTTGAGTTTTCGGTAATCTACACAGAAACGGACCGACCCATCTTTCTTTCTGACCAAAACAACAGGGGAAGACCAGGAACTGTTGGAAGGACGTATGACATTTCGTTTCAACATTTCTGTGACCTCAGTTTCCATCTTGCGCCTTTCGACAGGAGCTATACGGTAAGGTCGATGCCGTATGGGGAAAGCGTCGCCGGTATCTATCGTGTGGTAAATAGAGTGAGCCCTGCCAAGAACGTCCGTCTGTGAGTCGAATGCGTGTCGGAATGACTCGATAAGAGAAAGGACACGTGCTTTTTGATCGTCAGGAAGAGCAGGATTGATTGTAAAGTCTAATTCAGTAGTGCTGCTGCTAGCTCGTTGTTCAGCAGGATGGTCAAGGGCAGAAACATCCAAGAGGTTGAAACCTGTCGAAGGAGTGGCTATAGCAGCCACCATAGAGTGCGGAACTACGATGTCCAAATTTGTTACGTTTACCGCTAACACGTCAGTACCAAAAGGGCCAAAAGTTGCCATACAAGAAGGCACGACAATACCCTTTTTCCAGATAATGTCAGGCGCAGATTCTACGAGAGCATCTCCAGTGTAGGCGTATTCGGGTGCAATGGCCATAATCACAGCCATTCTTGCTGGCACCAGGGTGTCTCTGGTTATAGTGCAACGTTGACTTGGCTTTGTGTTATATGGTTCGACAAAACTCTCAGTTTCTAATGACAGCTCGGGCGTGGCACAGTCTATAAAAGCATTGTTTGCGGCAAGAAAATCCCAGCCAAGAATAATGTCATGACTGCATGAAGGCAAAATAATAAATTGAACGTGAGGGTGCTTGGCCTAAATATTAATACGAGCTGTGCACATTGCTGAAGGGGAAATTACTCGTCCCGATGCACTTTTTAAGTGAATGCCAGTATACGGTGTGGATACTTTCTTGAGTTTGCGGCAAATATTTTGCCCCATGACTGACACTGCGGCTCCCGTGTCAATTAACGCCCTTAGAGAAAGACCCTCTACTTCAATATCGATTACATTTGGCGGAGGCATAGGAGGACTTGAAACGATGGAAGCGGTCGCAGTTGTGCCCCCGGGAACTGCGCTTACCAGTTTCCCCCAGAGCGTCGGGTTTCTCCGTTATGAGCAGGAATCATAGGAGACAGAGATCTCCCTCGGGGAGATGGTGATCTACGAGTAGTGGGTCGTGACGTGTTCGGCTGGGGACGCTCGTCCAATCCCGGGGACGGTGAGCGAAGCTCTGGACGTGAATGAAAAGTGCGGCGAGGAGCCCAGTGTGATGAGGAGAAGTGATCGCTGGGTGCCTGCTCTTGGCGGCGCCGACGGCAGTTCCGCTGGACGTGCCCAGGGATGCCGCAGTAATAGCAGACTGGGCGGTTGTTGGCAAAAGCGGCCGGTCGGTGATGGCCCCATTCAGCTACGAATTGAGAGGGGGTCGGAGAAAATGGTGCAAGGCCCTGGTTGTGCCAAGGTGACTGCACAGGCGCACGTGCGGCGACCTCGGCGTACGTTGGTCGAGGTGGTGGCAGAGGTTGCATTGCTGCCACGACTTCTGCTTGGATCATTTGTTTGAGTGAAGAGGACTCCGTAGGCTTGGCTTGAGAGGATGCTGTGATGGAGGCGATTTCTTCGCGCACAATCTCGCGAATGAGATTTCTAAGGCTCTCTGCATTGGTTGACGTTAACGCTGCAATGCTATGAGCGTCGTTGCTTGTGACTTCGGGAAAGGGGGATGTAACGCGTCGTGTCTTCGCTTCTTGAAGTCGAAGGCACTCATCCGAGAATTGTGTTAATGTGCTTGGTTTGATGACAAGAAGAACACGAAAGGCCTCTTCGTCGATGCCTTTGAGGAGATGTTGCAGTTTGTCCCGTTCTTGCATGTCTTTGTCAGCAAGCTTGATGAGGGACAGGACATCCTCGATATAGGAGGTGTAGGTTTCTCCTTTTTGTTGCACTCTTAGAGCAAGCTTGCGTTCAGCGACATGTTTTCGTGCTGCAGACTTGCCGAAGACTTCCAACATGCGCGTTTTGAATGTGGTCCAGGTGTCGAATTCGAGCTCATGGTTAATGAACCACGTGTGGGCTACGTTTGTCAGGTAGAAAATGACGTTAGAGAGCTTTAGATGGTCGTCCCAGCGGTTGTGACGACTAGCTCGTTCGAAGGAATCAATCCAGTCGCTCACGTCGTCGGCTCCGACACCAGCGAAAACGCTGGGGTCGCGTTGGCGGGACGTCACAGTCAAGGCAGGTACCGGTGGAGTGCCGGTTGTCTGAGTTGCGCTGGTAGTCATCGTTGCGCTGTCCGAGGAAACCACGGGGTTGGATTTGGCAGCGGTGACGGTTATGTTGCGGTGACGAAGCTCCATGATTTCAAATCAGGAGAGGGGCGGGAAGACCGTTGCCGACCTCCACCATGTGTAATGGCGAATTCGGGTGGTCAATCGCCGGCGAGCTCACGCCGGCGGCACAGGCAACGAAAACCGCGCCAGCGGCGCACCACGTGACCCTCTCCACCCGAACACAAAGCGCCTGCAACTGGCGTTTTCGTCTGCCTGGGTTGCTCGTGAACTTCGTTAACTTCTTCCACGATTATTTTATGATACAATAGGCACGCTCTAGGCATCAGCAACATATATTCGGACTCTGAGATGTGGGTAAACAAATTGTAATATATTTTGTTTAGATTCTCGAGGAACTGTTGCCATCTTACAAGGATCCTAGAAGGCTCACCAGCGTCGCCATTTTATATTCCATTTTCTTGTTATTACCTTTTTGCTGGAATCCTCAGCATTTTGATTTGACCCAGCCCTCTAAAATAGTAATGCGCGTTCAAGTGTCGAGCTGCAGCACTATCAATACATTTTTTACAGCGGTGTAATAACACGCTGTGTTCCATAGGAAACTGATCTTGCGGAAGCTTCCTTTAAAATATTTTATCTTTATCTCCGTTGTTTTTGCTGTCTTTCTCGGACCACAGAGGGGTGTCTGTCTCAGTGGCTTCGTTTTCTACTAGAACACGCTCTCGGCGACCATTGTTTCGTTTGGTTCCCTTTCCCGATTCGGATATGACGATACCGGATACAGTCTGGCAGACAGGCTGCCCGACCTCTTGGAGCTCGGGCAAAAATTGTGCCGGTAAATTGCCAGCACACGCCTGAGAACTGCCACCCGAACGGCGCGCACTCGCCAGCCTTTGACCACGCGAATGCCCTTGGCGGAGATATGGCAAAATATTTTGCCGGGAAATGACCACGCGAATTCGCCATAAGAAAGACAAAGTAGAGATAAAAAACACCGGCTTTACTGGCCGAGCCCTGGAGCAAATCTGCCCCGCGAGCTCTAGCATGAGACACACACCGCCCGTGCAGGCGGTGCGCTGTTGTAGATGGTAATGATAGTGTGGATGTTGATGGTGATGAAGTTGCGCTGTTACAATATATATATATACACCGACACGCGGGCTTGACGTCACGGAGCTGCGGCGGCGCTGCGATCGCTCTGGAGCCGTGGGTGTGGGCAAAAGCGCGCACCTTTCGCATGGGCGTCATAGCATTTCAGCATGTTGCGAAGCTGTGTTGCCGTTAATTGCACCGAAAGGTACAAGAAAAGCAGCGGAGTGAGTTTCCACAAGTTCCCGGCAGACTCTGAAAGGCATATAAGGTGGATAATATCCGTGGATCGAAAAGAATGGTCGCCTCGCGCGAACGACCGTTTGTGCGACAAACACTTTCTTGGAGGCAAGTGCGGCTTCCATTTTAATCTCCGTCCCGAGGCTTGCTTATGTGCAGGGAAACCGTTGTCTGATCGAGATCACCCGGATTTTGTTCCCACGGTGTTCGCGCACAACGCACCGGCCAAGCGCTCGTCGGAGGCTCGCTACGCACGTGCTACCGAGCAGAAGGGGATCGGCGACAGAACGGCAGAGTTGTAGGCGTTACCGAAAAAAAGTAACGAAATACGTCACTCGTTACTTGGAAATAAAAGGTACGCGTTACTGAGCTACGTTATCTAAAAATAAAAGGAACGCGTTACCGCTACCGATAAAAAGTAAGGCACGTTACTTCTGCATTACTTTTTTAAATTATGATTTAACAAATTTTACGGTTTTGACGATACAGGTCATATATCAAGCAGAAGCTGAACATAAATACTTTATCTCTTTTTACGGTTTCACCTAAATACTTACGAGAAAAAACGCAAAAAAAAACATGGCTTGACGCCTAAAACACGGAAACAATTAAAGTGTAATTTCTTTAAGACTTGGGAAGTAGTAACGACTAACGTAACTACGTTACTTGAAATAGTAACATAAGTACGTTACCCGTCACTGTGTCAAAAACGTAACGAGTAGGTTACTACGTTACTGAAAAAAGAAACGCGTTCCTGGTAACGCCGTTACTTGTAACCTGTTACCGCCAAGACTGCAGAACGGACAAACCTTTACTGGTTGTAATGCCTTGTGGTCACGAGGGTATGAAAAATATCATACCTTGACTTGAAGACGCTGTGTGTATTTAATCAATTAATGAATACACACACTTCCGCAGACCCACAGTCTGCTGATCCCGCCGGCAGTGCGGAAACCGACTCGATGTAATCGTAGGCCTTGAGAGACTTGTAGGCCTGCACCGTGTCGGGTGTGAACTGACTTGGCGAAAACTAAATAAACGACGACCTGAGCCGTCGACTTCCGCGGCAGCAACTTTACGTCGGAAGTCCAGCACCTAGGCCTTGTTTACGGCGTACGGATCCTCGTAGGCAACGCCGTCCACGCACAGTTTGTTTCGGTACCGCTACCGTTCAGGCTCGGGCAACAAGCTCAAATAGTCGGGCATAGCATACGACATACGTTATGCGGAAATACGACGCACAAATAAAGATACAAGCGTCCCTACAACGTCAACAACGAGCGCACGCCATAGAGCGCAATGGCGAAAACACGGAGAGCCGGGATGCTTTTGCCCACATAGCTACCGCGCATGCGCGGCCTTCCGGCCGTGTTGGTAAACAGAGCCGCTCCGCGTGTCGGTCTATATATATATATATATATATATATATATATATATATATATATATATATATATATATATATATCACCAATTTTCAGACGCGCCTGGGATGTTTCCGTGTTTTTATTTGGTGGTTCTTCTCTTATTGGAAAACTCGAATACCAGGAGTCCGAAAGTCGAATGGAATTATTCAGTCAATCACTATTCGATTCAAATTCGAATCTTCCCATACTCCAATTCAGAGATGGCAGTAATGGTATTACTGTAATAGAATTACAGTAATTAAATTACTTTTTGGAGTACGAGTAATGTAATGAATTACTTTCAGGCACTAATTTCGAGAAAATTACTGATTACTTTTGAAATTACTTTTGTCATAAATTAGAAAAATTGTTTGCAAACATTAAAAAAGAGAAAAAAAGTATGTTGCATGATGAAATGTTGTGAAAGAGCATCGGAGCATATAATCGACGGCCTCCTGAGCGCAAAGCCTTGTACGAAGAGCTGGACAGACCCAGAAAGGAGGGCTGGAATGGCGAAGGAAAAACGCTTACTTGTAGACATCGCTGGAAGGCAAAAGGCTACGAACTCCAGGCACGACGGATTCACGGCGCCGCGTCATCATGACGATACTATACTTCGTTCATCCCTAAGCTGACAGTGCGGTGGGAGCTGCAAGCTAAACAGAACCAATCAAACACCTGCCTCTAATCACCTGACCCGTCCTTTTTTCTGCGCGTGGGCATGAACAAGAGCGTGGTTACGTGGCAAAAGATAGACGTGTGACTGTTCCAGCGAGCACGTAACTTCCACCACACTGTCAGCTTAGGGATGAACGACTTTTAGGCTACAAGGCGAAGGGCACATCTCCAGTCAGGTCAACCCATTTTAAAACCTGAGGGGACAGAACAAACAGATCCCCAGTCTTGTACTTTCGTCAAGCAAGGTCAAACCGTAAGCTTCGACCATTGTGAACAACAAACGACCCGAATAAATAGTTAATTCCAAATGCCATGTCAAAGCCCCAGAACGTTTCGTGCGTCCTCGAGCAAAGCAGGTGCCGCTCGCGGTATGCCTTGCTACCTTCCCTTAAGACGTTTATTCGGGAATAAGCCTACAAGGAGATATCGCCCCCTGTTTGCTGGAAAAGTACACAATTTAGGAAGCTCGCGCCACTCCTCAACTGGCGACGTTTCTGCTTAGCAATTATCCAAGCCCTTTGGGTGACACTGCGCAAAAACTGGGGCTCTTCGGGTGTTAAGAAAAAAATGCTTCTTGAAAGAAATGACCAAGAATAGGTCAACTATACTCGTCGACAACTCTTCTTGGAAATGCAGCGGAGGGTACAGGCACGCATTCCCTTTCCCATTTTGAGCGCTGAATAAAGCTGCGCGCGGCCTCTCCTCCTCTTCACTGCATCGCCAAGAAAAGTTGTTGCCAAGCGTATAGTAAGTGCTTTTGGGAGAATAGAATTAGATTGCGTCTAAGACTGAAGGGAAACATTCCACGTGACGACTCCTTGTAAGAGCGAGCTGTCATTGCCCGACTTCACAAACTGACACGGACTACAACTTCTAAATCAGGAAGACGGAAACATATTACCCTTTTAGTAAGAAACTTCACCGTTCAATAAAGAGCGAAACCGGTGAATCGACTGCCTTTCTGAGCCGTCTAAAAAAGCTCTATTCATCATGTTTAACACTTATGTCGTGTGCGCCAGCAAAACCACTGTTCAGTATGGTTCACTTTGAGGCACGTAAGGTTGTTGCGGTGTGAACAGGAAGATCTGAGTTTTGGTACATATGGACTAACTCAGATCTTTGACGTCACATCACTGCGGTGGCGCTGCTGTCGGCACTGCGCATGCGCATCGCCTCGATTTTCCCGGATTTGGTTGCTACACAAGCGCTGTTGGGCAAACGAGGGCTTGTTTTGTAAACAGTGTGTTGGTTTATACGGTAAATAAAATGAGCACGAATTACTGCGTCAAGGTATTGAAAAGTAATGTCAAAGTAATTTCAAATTATTTTCATTACTTTTGGAAAGTAATTGTTATGTAAGGGTATTACCTTTAGTGTACGGTAAATTTTAATGTAATTTAATTACATTTTTCCAGTTTTCAGGAAAGTAATTAGTATGCAATTTAATCACTTTTTAAAGTAATTTGGCCATATCTGCTCCTATTGACTGATACCCTTATTTCGTGGGCAATTCAAAGGCCATCAGACCGAAGTTGATTAGGAAATTGGCAACCCAGCTCGCCGATCTCGACTCTGTCTCTCTACCCGTGCCCGCTGACGTGCGCTGCTTCGCCGCTTCTCTAAGGACTTCGTTCCGAAGGCCCCCGAATCGCCCGTCAAGGTAGAATTCCCAGAAAGTCGAGTGTCCTGTCATTGCGCTGTCAGCAAACCAAGGGGCCCACATCATTTGCATAATATTTGCTGACGGCGACCGCGTCCCGCTTCCGGGCACCGGGAAGTCCCTAAGCCGTCCTTCAAGAGGACCAAGCGGCCGGACTTGGAAGGCATTACGTCAAAGCCGCCTCCGAAAATAAATGGACGCAGCTGACCCGGTTGACCACGGATTCAGCGGAAACGCCCCCAGCGGAAACGCCCCCAGAGGATGTGTAAAGCTCAACATCCTGGAGCGAAAAAAAAAAAAAAAAAAGACGCACGCTCAAAATTTCACGCAAGAATGGAGAACCCGGCTTGGAATGAAAGTAATGCGTGCGTACTTTAGAAACTGAGAGAATGAGAGCGAAGACACGAGGCTCTCACCAGAGGAGGGACAACTCAAAGTTCGCCGTTCTCATCCTTTGGTAAGGGTGTTTATACGCAGTCAGAGTACCTAGCCATATGTGAATATGGTCGGTGCAACTTACTTGAAACCCAGGGTTTTTAAAGTGTCTTATGCAGTAGTGATTATACACGTCTTGCGTAATATTAAGGAAACTCTGAGTTGCATGCGCTCTTCGGTAATCACTCCTTCCGATGGGGATATTTTAATGTGTCGAATCATTTACCAGGATTCACATCCCGAAAGGAACAGCGACGGTGCTTGCAAAGGCAGAAATCAGCGTTTTTGTGCGTCTCTGCAGAACGTTCAAAAACTTCATTTATGCGCAAGAACAACTAAGGGCTTTATCAAAGGGTTCTTCAACTCACCCTTGAATTTTTAACAATGACCTTTAATTTTTCTTAAAGAGGCTCTTTTCGTACGATGGAGTCTTTATGCTCATTTTTAAATGTATTGTTATTATTTATAATTATTATTATTATCTTTATTATTATTATTGTTAATGTTATTAACGTCATCGACCATTCCCAGGCGCTACTGGAGCGCTAACAAGCCGCTACTGGAGTGCTAACAAGGCGCTACAGAAGCGCTAATCGCGCGCTATGTTAGAGCTAAGTCACGCGCCAGGAAGCGCCACATGAGCGCTCCTTGGAGCGCTCACGTAGCGCTAAATTAGCGCTCCGCTGTATGTGTGAACAGGCCTTTATTCTTCGACGTTTCGGACATCGTCCGGACTCCAGCCGAAACGTTGAAGAATAAATCGTCCGTTGTTGCTGTTTTCACCAAGGGTTTTTACTTCCCAGCTATATATATATATATATATATATATATATATACCGGGTGTTTTTTTTTAAGCTTAACAGATTTGTTTAAAGAAAGCCGTGAAGTTTACACTTATGCCGCTTGTGGAGGTGAGTTATACGACCAGGGGGACATATTATAGGGGGCTAATCGTAACGATCAATCGGCTAATTAATTAAAATTTGTTAATTAAATTTTTAATTAATGAAAATAGACATATGGTTCCAATTAGAAACTTGCTCAGCGTCATCGAAAACCACTAAATCAGTCATTGTCAGCAAGACTTTGAGCGCGTGAGAAGTGTAGTAGTGCACTAAAGTTACCACTCGTGGAGCAGGTACAAAGCTAGCTGCTGCGATAAGGCGCCCCGCGCGATTTTTCCGTCTCTTATCTAGCCCCAGCCTTGTACCTGCTCCACGAGTGGTAACTTTAGTACAATACTACGCTTCTCACGCGCCGAAAGTCTTTCTGAAAATGACTGATTTAGTAGTTTTCAACGACGCTGAGCAAGTTTCTCATTGGAACCTTATGTCTATTTTCATTAATTCGAATGTTAATTAACAAATTTTAATTAATTAGGCGACTGATCGTTACTATATTCATGCCCTATAATATGTCACCCTGGCCGTATAACTCACCTCGACAAGCGGCATAAGTGTAACTTTCACGGCTTTTTTAAAACAATTCTGTTAAGCTTAAAAAAAACACCCGATATATATATATATAAAAAAACACCCTGCGCCCCCTCTCAAGAAGCTACAACCGTCATCCCGCCGTCCTTGAAACTTGGCACCGACCGTCAAGCTTCTTCACCCGGATAAGAACTGCCCTACGCTTCCCCCTCTCGAAAGCTTCAACCGTCACCCCTCCGAAATTTGGACTCGACCGTAGCATTGTATAAATACCACCCGCGTTCATCTGTAAAAGTTCTTCCTGACGAAGGCCGGACTCCGGCCGAAACGTCGAAGATTAAATCGTCCGTTGTTGCTGTTTTCACTAAGGGTTTTTTTCTTCTCAGTTTTATATATATATATATATATATATATATATATATATATATATATATATATATATATATATATATATATATATATATATATATAATCAGTCAGAGATCTGTACTTGCGGAGGTGCTATGCTCGGAGTTATATATAATATCTATAGTCTGTCGCATGGACTAGGTCTTTTCTCACACCGAGGTCCTTTTCTTAAAACTCGATAATGCATTCTTATCTGTCTCCCTCATTTGTTTCTATAGACCTCCCGCAGAAAGTGCAAGGATGTTTCTTGGTGAGCTGAAGGCAACTCTCTCTGCTTTTTCCTCCATGCACCATCTTTGTTAAGCAGGCGACTTTAATATCGATATATTGAACACAACGTCCCCTATCGTATGTGACTACGTGAATATTTTATCTAATGCTGATTTCGAATGTATAATTTCTTCGTCAACTCGAAAGGAGTTTATAGGAACAAATTTAATTTCATCGTGCATTGATCATATTTGCCTACGAATGCCAAATGATCGTGTTGAACCTGCTGTGATCCTTGAAGCGTTAGCCGATCATTACTTGGGGATGTCGACTAACACAAAGTTCCGCGCTCAGCCCTGACTCTAGAGTTTCAAGGCCAGTTCAGATTATTGCCATTGTTTTGTTCGACAAATCGGTTGCTTCGCCTGATTGGGAAGGATTTCTAGGTTCAGTTAGCACTACCAGCGTATATTCACATTGTGCAGGTTTTTAACCATTTCACTGAAGTTGCTACACGAAGTTATTTTGAAAAAGCGTAGACCTCATTATCAATGGCTCAGCTCTAATATCCTTAAGCTAATCAAAGAAAAGGACCTTCTGCGGTGTTGATGTTGAAAGTGTCGCAATAACAACGAGCTGCGAAGTGAGTTTAGGCAGGTTATAAATAAAGTAAACGCAGTATATCTCTCTGCAAAGCGCCAATATTTGAAATCAAAATTTCAGGAATCAAGGTTTAGCTCGGCCAAAACCTGGTCAGTGATTAATCACTTCCAAGGCACAGCTGCTGAACGTTCCATTGATCAAGTTCTTGAAAGAAATTTTGGTTCACTTACATCACCACTAGCAGACAACTTCAACAACTTCTTCGCTAGATATTCTGGAGTATCTAAGGACCATGTGAAAAACTCGTGCACTTTGCATTCTGCATTTTTAAAGTCAGCTTTTCTTCCATCTTTAAATGATATTGATCTCCATTCTTTGCTGTTTAGTTTCAAAGCAAGCAAGTCAGCCGGTGCTCATGGCATTTGAGCTGATCTGCAGTGGTATTTTGTACGAATTAAGGATATTCTTCTAGGTATGCTGAATCGCTTTATTACTTTTGGTCACATACGTGATGATCTATAAATCGCCATTGTGGACCGCTTTTCAAAGGAGACGCTCGATATAAAATCGGAAATTATCGTCCTATGTCCATATTACCAAATTTAAGCAAAATCCTTAAGAATCAATGTATGTTCTTTCTTTTTTTTTTTGTGTACGCATGAAATATTTTTGTCCAGGCAGTACGGTTTCATAGCTGGAAAAGGCACACAATCGGCCCTTGATGACTTCTCTGATTACTTATATTCAACATTTGATAACAATATGTTCGCATGCGCACTTTTTCTTGACGTTTCTAAAGCTTTCGAAACAGTTAGCCACCCTTGCTTCTAAGCAAATTACATTGCCTTGGTTTTCGCTAACATTTATATTCTTTGCTAGAAAACTTTCTCATCGCTCTCAACTTGTATTTATGGGGGTTTCAGAAGCTCTCGTCTTTCACTAAAGGCGGGGTTGCCTCAGGGATCGGTTTTATCGCCTCTATTTTTCAATATTTGTGTTCATTACATGTATGACCACTGTTCTAAATCCAGGGATCCTAGGTTCAATCCCCACCCCTCCCCGTTTCGATCTGGATAAGCATCGTACCGGCGTGCGGTCGTGTTTCACTACTGCGTGGTGCGCGTTAAAGACCCCAGGTTAGCGGTCGTACAGCACTGACTGAATTGCTTCTCTTCAGCGAATGAGTCGTGGCAACTTTGAAATGGCAGACCGACTACACGCTGTATCAATATCCACACCATCCCCAATTATTATTAAAGATCTACCAATATGGCGATGACACCCTCCTTGTCTCGTGTCACATTAACCTTCATGATTCGGTCAATATGCTCGAAAATAACGCTACTTATATAATGGATTGGCTTGACAACATGCTAGACATAAACAGGTCCAAAACAAAGCTGGCTTGCTTTAATGACCCTCTCGGAAGCCACACTGGTAACAACAGTTTCGTTCTTCACCCCTCTGTTTGTGATTCCTGTAACCGCGCACCGGGGGGATCGAATATGTAAATCACGCTAAATATTTGGCATTTGTTTTGATTTCGATATGTCATGGAACACTCACCTGTCATACATATGTAGCAAACTGAGAACAGTATCCTGTATGCTTTATAATGTTTATTCCAGTTGGTGTACGGCTGTTAAACCCTCATGCGCGAGCGTATTGTTTCCTTCGCTACGGCGTAACCGTTCTTGGAAATTGTTCTGGTTGCTGGCAGGTCAAAGTTAACACTCTACTTAATTAAGGGAATACTTTCTGGCGTCGTATATAATTCCCATTGATCAACCAATGACGATGTTTGAAAACTCTCCAATTATCAAACCTCCGTTCACTTTATCGTCAGACCGTTGTAATTCGCAGGGTTTGAAATAACGATTTCGAAGCACCACTACTTCCGTTTCGCATATTGCGACGCACAGCTCGTTTGGTTGTGCCACGTTGCTCGACTCACTACAGCAAATGCAGGCGCGACTACTATGTTCCACGTATATTCAACGCTCTCCCGGATTCAATGCTGGATGTTACTTCACTGAGAACACTCAAGAACAAACTCAAGTGTATTGATTCTAGTATCAGTTAGTTCCTGATCCCAGTATGTGCATGGGGAATTTGAAGGGATATTTCTTTCCTAGATTACCTTACGTATTTTGTCTCGTATTTTTTTCTCCTCTTTTACAATATTGTAGCCATATTTTTAATAATTTCTTCTAATGCCCCATTCACACGGCCAGCATAAAGCTACCTTTCACAAAGGTCCCTTTGCATTCGGCGAATCAGCCCGTGCTCTTGAGTCGCGAGCACATGCCACGCGCGGAAGATCATGAATTCATTGGCCGCAGATAATCAATCAATAAATCAATAAATCAATCAATCAAACAATCAATCAATCACTCAATGTTTATTTTTCCCTTGTGCTAACCAACAGCTCGAAAGCCTACTGGGTTAAGCACACACACTTGAAATACATACAAAATACAGAGTTGACAAAATAAAGAGTTGTGAAAAAACAACATGCAAGCACACAAACGTGTATATATCCCAATTAAAAACACATGCATCAAAATGATCGTTCTCCAAAAGACAGGTTTGTACTAAAAATATTGACGTCAGTAAATTGCGTGTTTAAAAATATGCTGGAAACGCGTAACCGGTGATGCGTTTCGAATGAGGTCTGGGTAAAATACTCTAGGATTTCTAGAGTTCGCTCTAAGTGGAATGCGAAAGTGAACACATGTGAGGAAAGTAGGGCTGTCTATTGCATTATGAATTAGCCTATGTAAAAACTGGACATCCTTTTACATAAGGTGCCCAATGTAAATTTTGCTAAAATCGAATTATATTCATAAAAACACTTTCTTCTAAAATATCTGTCGTAAATGATGCGCACAAATTGGTTTTGTACATGTTTTATACTTTCACTTGCTGTTATAGATATGCAGTTCCACACTACAGATGAAAATTCTAGTTTCGAACGCACATGGGTACTATATAATCTCAAAAGACAGTGATGAGTGATAAATGGTCTAGTTAAGCGATACATTATTCCTAGCGTGCGTAATGACTGGCTAATAATGGAGTTTACATGAGAAAGGAAAGAAAGGTGGTCGTCCACAAGAACACCTAGGTCTCGCATCTGCGTGGTCCGACAGATCGTTTCATTTTCCAGAACATATACATAGGATAAATTGTGACGCTTTCTCGGCAGAGATATGACTTTTGTTTCACGTGGATTCAAGAAAAGATTGTTAGAACTGCACCATTCTACCACTGAACGAAGATCGTCATGCAGCAAAGTACTGTCAGTGATTGAGGTGACCTCCCGAAACAACTTCACGTCATCTGCGGACATAAGTGATTGAGAGTGTTTTACGGACGACACCAAATCATTTATAAACATAAGAAACAACAAAAGCCCAAAGTTTGAGCCCTGAGGCACTCCTAACATAGAAATGAATGGACGAGACAAGAAGCCAGATACCCTTACACAGTTCTGCCTTTTATGAAGATAACTCCTAAACCAGGTATTGTACTCAGGACTGAGGCCATAGCCCCTGAGTTTAAACAATAACAACTCATGATTGACCTTATCAAAGGCTTTGAACATATCCAGATATATTGTGTTTACTTGGCCCCGACACTGAATAATTGGAAAAGCAAAATTTAAAAATGTGCACAGATTTGTCTCGACGGATATCTATCTGCCTTTGACGAAACCGTGCTATACAAGAACAAACTTTCGTTTAAAATAATTATACAAACGATTTTACACCAGCTTCTCAGAAACATTTGAAAATGTATTGAGAAGGGAAACAGGACGATAATTACTAACATCACAAGAATTACCTGACTTGAAAATCGGGACGACTATCGAATATTTCCATATTTCTGGAAGCTCCCTTAGTGAATATACCTTTACGGTCGTGGGAATGGGGTATTACACTATATTAGTGCTACTATATGCACTTTTCTTGTCTATATTACTTTTTTTTTTGCTCCGGCCTTTTGCTTTTCCCAATATGTCTGATGACGTTACCGTACTTTTATTTTTTTGCATATTCTTTGTTCCTATTTTGTTTTCTGTTTCAAATTTATTTTTGTCCAAAATATGTTTGTGTACAGTTAATATTTATTTATGTGTATTTTTTTTTTTTCAGCGTGGTCTTGTCCATATGTCGCCTGCCATTTTTTCCCTCTGTGTTAACTTTTTTTTCTTTCTCTCTTTATTATTTTCCTTTTTCTTTTCTATCTTCATTGTCTTTCTTTTTTTTTCTTTTTTTTCTCGGTGAATTTCTTTACTTCCTCGGACTGTTTTCTCTAATAGTACTTATGAAGTGTATATATACTTATCTGTGCTCATTTTCTCTTTCTTTTTCCTTTTGTTCCTCCCTTTTCTTTTGTTGTGGTGTTATCACACAAGCCTATTTTTGGCCTTGATATACCCATAATCATAAAACTCATTCTGCTATGATGGGTGAAATAAATAGATAAATAATAATAATAATAATAATAATAATAATAATAATAATAACAATAATCTTTTTATTCACACAACGCTTTCGGTACGTCAAATGACGGGTGCGTCTAAGCCGACGATGGCTTGTAGGACTGAACCCAGCAAATTCGCATAGGCGAAAAAAAGAGCACATAAATAAACAAACAGGTAAACAAGGCTTCTGCTAACCAGACTCGCAAGGTAAATCCAAAAACAAGTATGCATAAGCGAGAACAAAACGAAGAACGCACATAGAAGCAAACACCCGATCATAAGCTTCGGCTAACCAACCTCCCAATTCAAGTCAAAACGAAAATAGCGCAATAATTAGCTTTCACAAGCATAATGACGAAGGCACTTTTTCAACTTTATCAAAAGATAATAATAATAATAATAATATTGCCCCGAAGATGGCGACAAAAAAGCCTCCTAGACACGCACTCCATACATCGATCACGGGACAGCAGTGTCGACATGTCGAGATGCGAGACGCCTTCATGGACCAAGAGGCTTCAGCTCGTTCGAACCCATTCTTTTCGCGGGAGGAAAAACCAAAACGGGAAGTCTAAATGTCCTTTAGAGAGAAAAAAAAAAAAAAAAAAAACGCAATACAAGAGGGCGAAATGTAGGCCAATGCCTCACAGGACCAAAACGCCGAGCGCAGTGGCTCGGCACTCATTCCGAGAGATGCTGAAATTCAGGATTTAAAGAGCTTTGCCGAGCTGGCCGGACAAGACATAGTATCGCCATCTATGAAGCATGAGGGCAACGAGAAGACAGGTTCTTCGTATACAGTACCTTCTGCGCGCACCAGATGGAAGGGTAGAAAAGTGTATATCGACAGAGCCTAGATTTAAGAGAGGGTGCAAATCAAACTATGGAGGGCGTTTGCAATTTAAAGACGGACGTCTCCTCCGCCGATAGGTCTCATGTGCGCATGCGTTGCGGCGTCGCGTGGCGAGAAAGAAAGCGGGTAGAGATGCGGAGTCGTCTGCAAGCGACACCCTTTCTTTACCTCCTTGCAGCTTCTAGTGCGAACGCGGTGCGTAAAGCACGTGACCTCGATCGAACAGTGGGAAATACTCTGAAATCTAGGCGCACTAGCTCTTTCGTACCTTGTGCTTGAATGGGAAGAGTCGACTGGAAGTCCGTCGATCTGGTTTCGTTTTCGAACTTGAAACGAAGTCTGCTTTGCGGGAATCCAATCGGCGGCTATAGCATGTGACCTAACCGCATTCTTAGGATGACCGCAACGTGCATAAAAGCGTACTTCGCGGAGAATGAGATTTGCGAGGCTAAAAGGATGTTGCGTGCGTCCTGCGGCGCGTCTCTCCGAGCTGTCATGTCCGAAATATTGCGTACATTTTGGTGACACTGGATTAACTGCACACGCAAAGGAGCGCGTCCACGTGATCCGACCGCCGCGTTTCACTTTACGCAGCCGCTTTACCAAATTTGGAAACCTGGTGCGTCGCAAATAAAGAATTTGAAAAAAAGAAAAAAACGAAAGCGACTCTAATTTTATTTATTTAGAAACGAAAGACCTAAGGGCCCCGGATGAGGGATGACCTAGCGACGCCACTGTTCTTCGATAATAACAGTTCGGAGCATGGCCCGTTATGCTAATTTTCGCACCACTCTGAGGACACCTGACGTCTCTTGGTAGTGGTGCGGTGGCTAGAAGAGGAAGTGTGACGGGCGCCGTATGAGTAGAGAGGGGCGCGAGGCGCGATGAAAATTTTGGGGACCACTGACTCGCCTGCTTGCAGCAGCGCCCCAAGCGGTCTCCGAAATTTCCATAGTGCAATTTTCATCGTGAATTGTTTATCGCGGAATTTAGGTGTACGACACGTTTAAAAGGTGAAACGTGCGCAATTCATATAGTTGAGAGACGAAGACAAAAACATTCATATACTTTTGCATTGCGGTTTGCGCAATTCATATGCTTATACATTGCGGAAACCTGAGTCAAAAGATAAAGTTATGTGACCTTCCAACGCACGCGCTGCGGGCAGAGCGTATGTTCTAAACGTAAGTGGAAAGCAGATTTTTTTTTTTTTTTCCGTTTTCGTTGAGTAACAGAACTTCAGTACATGCCGTTCTCTCCCTATCTCTCTCTCTCTCTCTTTCTCCCCCCTCCTCAAAAAAGAAAAAAAGAAATTATTAGCCTTCTTTTTTAATTCATACTGCTAATTTCTTTCGAGGTCGTAGCAGTAGTGGATAACACGTAAATACAAATATTTCACGGTACACCCATTGACAAAGAACATCACGAAAATCAGAATAGGTGGCTGCACTAACGACATTGGGTGGCAGGTTATTCCTCTCAGTTACTGCTCTTGGAAAGAAGGAATATTTAAATTATTCATTTTTATAGTTATATTGTTTCGGTGTCTTCTGATGTAAATATGTGGTTACTCTGGGGCAAAAAAAAAATTCAATCTATTGATTTTTGTCTATTTCCAGATCATTGTTAGCAATTAAATAAAGCAATTTCAGCCGATTTTGTTGCATTTCCTGTAACGTTTCGAGTCCTGCTCTATAACACAACTCTGTGGACGATACATAGAAAGAATACATATTATAAATAAAACACACTGCAAGCCTCTGAACTCTTCCTAAATCAGCTATGTTACAAGTCGTGTGAGGGTCGTAGACACTGCTGGCGTACTCTAGAATGGGTCTAAAAAAACATTTTAAGTAACATCAACTTAGTATCATATGATCCATGTTTAAAATTTCTGCGCAAAAGTACAAGTTTATTTATTGCTCTAGCAACAATTTGGCCAATAGTGGCATCGAGGTACTTATAGGAGGACACTCTAGGCCAGTGGTTCTCAACCGTTGATGTTGCGCGGACCCCTTCTAGATCGGGGGAGATGATGGAGGACCCTGTTTATATTGAGGGGAAGGGGAATGTATAGGTTAATTGTGATAATGATTTAATAAATGGATATAAATAAGGGTAGTGTGAAGTAGACACCTCTCATAGGCAAACACACAAGAAAATTCATTTGAAAGTTGGGACGTTTCTTCTCAATCTGAAATAAATACAACTTTTATTGCCGGGAGGCAGGGCTTCGCGGACCCCTAGGATGCCTTCGCGGACCCCAAATGGTCCGCGGACCCCCATTTAAAAATCACTGCTCTAGGCAAATGATGACTGCCGACAGCACAGTTAAAGTAAATATAGGATCCTATTTTCGAGTGATGGACATACGCATGGGCGTACCAACCCCGGGCCCCGGGGGGGGGGGGGGGGGGGGCTTGCCCCCCTTCCCCAGTTCTCAAAGTGGGGGGGCAAGGCATGTGGTTTGCCCCCCCCCCCCCCCCCACCCCCCTGAAACAGCCGCCACTGGGCAGGTCAAACACTAGCCGGCGGCGCCCAAGGGATACCAAATGTACCACCCTCCGGCCCTGGGGGGGGGGGGGGGGGTCTCGCTTGCCCCCCCCCCCCCACTGAAAAACAAGTTGGTACGCCGCTGGACATACGCACAGTTTGAGTAAGATTAAGTGACATTTGCCAATCGTTGCACCACATATGAATCTTTTCCAAAGGACAATGAAGCATGTCGCAGTCGGAGGAACTCTTAATTTCATGAAAAAAATACACCCATCTTCAAACAGTCGCAACTTGGCCGGAGCTCCAGTTTGAATGTCATTATTGGATATTAAAAACAACAATGACCCGAGCACTGAACCCTGCGGGACACCTGAAGAAAGACACCAGAGACACCTGAAAACCTATCATGGGATGATCATATCAATTATATTATATCTAAGTTATCTAGTATAGCCGGTATTTTATATCGTAATAAACACATCTTACCACTCAAAACGAAGTTAATTTTATATAATTAATTATTCTATTCACATATTATGGTCATCTCATATGGGGCACCGCAACCTATACCAACCTCCAGAAAATATACCTGTTGCAAAAAAAAGATACTAAGAAGTATATGTAATGTTGACATTGAATATCCGGTTAGTGATATGTTTGGTCAACTTGGTATAATAAAAGTTTTTGATTTATACAAATATCGTTTATGTGCAAAATATATTGTGGAAAAAAATCTACCCCAGCGTCACCTAGAAAACCTAGCGAACCTAAAACAAAAAGTGTATACGTATCCAACACGGGCTAAGGAACCCTGGGAAGTACCATTTTCTAGAACTAATTACGCCAATCAAACTATGGCATATACTTTACCAAATATCCTTAATCAGCTGACTAGGCAAGATATAGTTATCAACAGTACATCGGTAAGCATTTTAAGGGCATATTTTATTTCAAACTTTGTTATCAACAATGAGCGCTGATTTCTGTGGCGCTTAGTTTGAATGCACTGTGTGTGTGTTGATTCAATGTGTTATTGCTTTTTTGCTTTGTTAAACGCTGTTTCTTTTGTGTGACGATTTTTCATTTATGTTTATGATTTTGTAAAGTTTCGTTGTACAATTCCTCTGGTGCTTGCTTTGCGACTGCTTGTTAGGGGTGGCTAGGTGCCAGTCAAGCTGTTTTTACAGCTTTTTTCCCTGGTCACCTTTCAACTTTTTGTTGGAAAAATAAAGGAATTAATATTATTATATAAGCTAGGGAAGAGCGTGAGGTCTTCAGCTGCACATATTGTCGCCGATGAGACAGATAATCCTGAATGCAGTTTGATATTTGATCGTTTTTCAAAGTTGTGCGCAGTTTGTTTAACAACCTTTCGTGGGATACGCGATCGAAAGCTTTCGAGAAGTTTAAATAAAGTACGTCGATCTGTCCCCGTTCGTTAATAGAAGAGGCAAACTCGTGAACTAGCTCGACTATAGTTGCGTAATTGTGGACACTTTCTTCCGAATTCCACGCTGAACGTTGGTAAAAAAAATTGTTAGATTCAAGGTATGACGATGCGTGCTTGAACGCACATACTCTAGAATTTTACTACACGCACTCTTAAGAGAAACATGGCGATAACTGGAAATCATTTTAGAATCACCCGGTTTGGTACCGGTATTACTTTGGAAACTTTCCACCCCGCAGGGACAGTGGCAGTTCTTACTGAACATCGGAATATGGCAGCCAAGTATGTAGAACACCGTTCGGCATATCTTTTCAAAAATTCGTTATGAATACCGTCCGGGGCGTGTGCAGTCTTAACATTGTTAATCAGAAGGATGTTTAAGATTCCCTTGTCTAATATAACGATATCAGGCAAGGCATTCCTGTTTTGAGGATATAACAAGCGATAAAATATCACGCAGCGCTAGCCACATATCTACGCACGGCTGGCCGGCCGTAGCTCGCCTGCCGCTCGCCAGCCTCTCGCTCCTGCCCGTTGCACTTCCCCTTCCAGCCAGCATACTAGTGGGGTTCATCCACTGATCTATATGACAATTTGCTGGATCGGGCTTCCCCGCTTGGTCGCTGCAACGCAAGTGCGGCCACCGAATGTTCCGAATCGGCTATCTTGAACCTGCGTAAAGTCGGCCGGGTGAACCGTTGCAGAGGCCGGGCGGCTGCATGGATGCTGAAACTTGAAAGGCACGTTTTCCACTCGTTCGCCGTCGTTCGCCGAAGTAGTTTCTTGAAAACCTTCTGTAAAGGGTCATAGCTGCCTTTGAGAACCCGTGGAAAATTTTTACGAAAGCGCAGCACCGCAGGAAAAAGGCACAACACGTCGAATGCAAATCTCGTCGTCAGGCCCCCAGCGTGATCAAAAAGCATGCCTTCGCACACCGAAGTGCTGCGTCTCCGTGCCTTCTCACACTTGGATACCGATCAAGAACCGACACCTATATGTCTGTCTCTCATGTGTGTCTCCCCGTTCTGTTCTCGCCCTTTTGTGCTGTTGCGGGTTGCCGTTCACTGGATAGACTCCGGAATGTCGTGGACTCCAAGCGCCAAATAGAAGCTCTGTTCTTATCACTTTAGGCCGGCTAGCAACAAACGGGATTTAGGGTTGCTGGCTTTCGCTGGTTTTTCCGCAAACAATGAGATATAGAAGGATAAGGTTGTAATGTCGCTGTTGCCGTGCTGCAGTCTGATCGTGGGACGCAGCAGTATTAACTTCTTAATCTGATTTCAGATAACATATGGATTATAATTTTTTTTTTTGTCCAGGAGAAAAAACAATATCTAGAAGCGATGCATCCACAATAAGCTGCACCCACTGCGCCAACAATAAACTTCCGTTTATAATTCTGTGTGGTCGAACTCGCTTTTCGGTCGTCAACTTTATGATTAGCATTAATGGATTTATTACAGATACTGTATATCCATAATGCAACGCAGTAGAATATGAGCGACTTGCCCTCGTTTTAAAAAATACTTGCGCAACTGAGCACGCCGATGTTCCGCAGTACGAACGTGACGTCGCATGGCAGCGAAGTAACACTGTTGCCGTCCCTTCGCACAGGCAGTTTCGGATTTGCGGTGAGCCCCCGAAGAAAAACTTTAAATTCATGTACCTACACAATACAAAAGAAGTATATATATATATTTCGGAATTCCTGGGTTTTGACTTAGCTTAAAACTATCATAAACCCCCCCCCCCCCCCCCAAAAAAAAAAAAAAAAAAAAACGACGAATAAAGAGGAGGTGTTATTTAACGGCAGGGAAAAGTTAGCAGCATTTTCTGAGAATCAGATCGAACATTTGGTGCACAAATCCACACCAAACGTGTGGCGTCACTGCTCCCACAAAACCATTGCGAAGGGTGTTATTATGGAGAAATATTTGGGACCTGATTTCGCTCCGAAAGAGCGATCGTTCAAATATTAGGAGTGAAATTTGAGAATTTATACAAAATATATATTATAGAAGCTTGAAGATAACAAATATCACGACGAAAGATTGCCGAGGATTGTCTCTTTCTGAAATATTGACGACAGCGATTTGAGGCACTTGAGATGCCTGCACCATACGATATACAAAAGCTGACGACGGTTTCCAGAGAAAGAGAGAGAGAGAGAGAATAAACTTGATTGGCATTGCATCTGTCACGTCTCCACCTCAGATAGCCAGGGGCGGATTTATAGGTCAGGCTTGGAGGGAGGGGAAAGGGGGGGGGGGGGGGGGGGGGGGGATCCTGTGAGTTTTGACGTCACGGGCAAAACGTTGCGGATTTTATTTTTGTTTTACCTAATATTTGTCATCTTAAGAAAACCTGAACACTTCTTTCTAAACAAAGTTGGTGTCCCTAGCAGCACCCCGGCTCATACACCTACTTGGGCCAGTTTGGCGGAAGCTTGAGTCAGGCGTAAGTCAAGTTGGCTCTAGCTCGCGCCAGTCTGGCCCAAGCATGGGCCGAGGAACTGTGCTACTTGGGACGTAGGTCGCTTTCTTCATGAAATCTCCCCCCGCCCTTTCCTAAGTTAGCTCAGTTTGAATCGGTTGAAGTGTTACACGATTTCGATTTCGTAGTTATTGGGAACATTACAGGTCCAACACAACTCATCACGAAACTTTATTTTGGTGCGATACGAAATATTGTCTGACAAAAGTCAGGACATATACAGAAGATTGACCGCTTAAGTTATGCTGCTGTATAGAGAAGATCGACCGCTAGATATATGGCACTATATCGGCGAGGAACTCTTTTATGTCGCAGTAGGTGAAATTGAAGTGGCCTAAGACTTCATTATTTCAGGAGACGGATTTTAAACCAGTTCACGTACCTCTCCTGCTTGGACCCCTTGGGTGTTCTGCAGTATTGTTAAATAAATAAATCATATGAAATTTGCCAGGGAGCGAAAAATAAAGAAATATGTGGAAAGTAGAGCTGTGAAATGAATCGCTTAACTTACCGAATCATCCTATAATGATCACCGACGAATTTCTTCCCCGATTTAGCGATAAAAAGTGCTTCTTTAAGGTGGTGTCACGGACAATATGTTCGTCAGGCCTGTATGTACTTAAGTTATTTATTATAACCTTGAGAACTGATCGGGGAAGTGCAGGGTACATTTGTTCATCAGCCTCGACCCATACCGTTTGATTAACTGACAATTTTTTTGCGTTTAGTCCTTATTTCGAACTTCTTGTTCTCTTTCGGCCCATTAAAAAGCACGGCAGAAGAGTCGAAACAAGCACCTGGGTTTTTCGTGAGAGGAAAAAGGCGGAAGACACTGGGTGCCAGGGCGGGTGAATAGAGTAGGGGCAGAGGCAGAATATCATAGCCTAAGTAGTCACATATCCGTCACCGGTGCGTTATTGTGGCAAACGAACGTACTCCCTTGGTCAGTTTTCCGCGACGATTGATGACCTTCCGTAACCTAGTTAGAATGTCCCTTCAAGCTTACGAGCCTGGTTCGTCAGGTGTAAGTACATCATGGAAGTTCCAGAAAGGCTAATCGTTACCTTCCCCGATTACGATTCCGCTTTCACCTTCTGTGGTGGTGTTCAATCCGCGTGTTTCCAATGTTCGCTTTGTTTCTTTGTCTTAGGGTCGTAATGGTACACTCAACACTCATTCATGGTGATCAGGCAATCAAAGTCGTCATGGTCGGCTTGGTAAATCTGCGTCATTTCTGTTGCAGGTTCCTTTTGGAGATGTTTATTGCATGCGCGTGAGCCATCGCGGAACCAGGGGTTGTGGACCGTCATGGTGCGCGAATAATTGGACGTGCGCAAATCATTGGGCATTGTGGGAAACATTTTGAACTTGTCGAGACTACAGGGACGTGGGCTTGCCCCAAACCGATAATGTTCAAAAATTATCTTTTTTCCCCTTTCTTTTTGCAGCTTTCAACGCGAACTTTATGAACGCCATTCGTACATATTCTAAACGGGTCCCCCGTTTCAAAGCGCTCTCCGTATAGAGCTGAAAAGTTTCGGCCGAATGGACTTGCAATAGGTAACATGAAAATAACAAAACATGAAAAAACCCTGCTTCTTCTTACTGTCGACGCTACTTCGTCTAACTATTTCATGTAATTCACAAGGCTTACACTTGAGAATTCTTGTTTCTTTGCCCCAGAGAGGTAAATAAGCGGCACGCCTCTCGCAGTGACAGCAAATCCAACCGGTGGGGTGAACAACATCTCCAAGGTCAGACTTCCAGTCTGAGCATCCCGTGGAAAGGGTGGGCACAAGAAATTCGCTGGGTCCCGGCGGGCAGCGACCAACGAACTTTTAGTGTTTTAAAACCACCGCAGCATGTTGTATACTCGCAGAACAAGTTCACCCGGCAACCATCCTCCCCAGGAAGCCCAGGTTAAACAAGGTCCAGCTTCGTCGGCTTTTCACTTTCCCCGTGACCTTGACGCGTGTCCATTCCAGGTTCCCGACAAGGGTCATTGGCAGTCCATCGTACCCACACTGCCTGTCCAATGACAGGGCGACGAGGAGTCACGTGATAGCAGCAGTCCGATAGGTATTTAAATGACTTCAGTCGTCGCTCCGCAGTTTGGAAGGATACTGGGATTAGTCAGTCATGGACACCAGGACGCTCTTGCTTGTGCTCGTGCTCGCGGCCTTCACAAGCGCGGAGGTGTCGAAGAAAAGAGTGAACATTAAGAACGGTAAGACGCTTGTTACTGTGGTCTCCAGATATCCATTTCTGAAGAAACACTGCACACTAGCGGAAGAACATACCGAAATTACAGTTGAAGCGGCGGTTCCCGCTCCCACTTGTTTGCCGAGCTAATAGAATACAGGATTTGAAGGTCTGCGACGAAAAGAAATAAGCGATCTATTTAATGTAGGTTGCAGGTCTATACTGCGTGCTCTACAAGGAGATCTAGTCAATGTTCCACTGACTTTAAATAGTTTAGAAAGCAGCCGTCAGACTGCATGAGATATAACTTATAACTCACAGTGAAGTTGGTGCTCCGTTTGCTCCGGAGTTTCCGTTCAGCTGAGCAAAGGCTGGTTCATATAATGGCGTTTGACTAGGACGGGTTGCGTGAACCTCGGCTGTCGGAGCAACCATCTCGTTGTAAGCAGTCATGAGCGGCCGTAACGCAGTTGGTCACACTAAAACGCGAATGTCTGAACTATCCTTAAGTGTGAGGAACGTTGGGCGGAAGCGCAAGAAAACCGGTCTTATATATAAACACGTTCACAGGTGGGAAAGTTCATTAATCTGGAAAAGCACAGGTCTATGAAACTGCGAGTCCGAGGCCAATACAAAACTGTGGCGGAAACATGGCCAACCTTTCGAAGAGAGGCTATGCATTTTATGCAAGAGTCAGTGTTATACTGACTCTTGCATAAAAATACATAGACTACCTTCGAAAGGTTGACTTGCATGTTTCCGTCACAGTTTTGTATTGGCCTTGGGCTCGCAGTGTCATAGGCTTCACATAACGAGGCCTTTGTTTGAACGTCTTGTATAGTTAGCCTGTTTTGTTGCTGCTCTGTTTTGCGACACAGTGCCTCGAAGCCACCCATTTGAGTGTCTTGAATGTGACAAGTTTTATGCGAGCGCCTCCATTTGTATTCGCTGCTGGCGTGTGGGAACGGGCTCGGTGAACGCAGCGCGTATATGGGGTGCCGCGGGCTTTGGGCGTGATGGACATGCTCTCCGGCACATAAGTCGGACTCGTCTCCTTACCTGCGGAAGCACGTACGGTAAACTCGGATACCAGAGCTAATTTGCAGCTACGAACTGCAAAAACTGCCCAAGACTATACTCACTAAGAAATGGGGTGCGTCTACTTTCTGGCGAAGTGCTTGGGAGAGCGGAAATTTTCAATTTACGGAGGGAGAATGACGAGGCGAAAATATGTTTAAGTCTAAAAGTGAAGTCTGCGATGTGACACCGCGCATGTCCTTCCGCGTGCTTACGTGATGCTCTGTGTCACATGGCAGTCTGGTTTTAAGGTTTAAACATGTTTTTGGCCTTGTCCTTCACGGAGATCTGATTGTAGCAATTGGCTCTCTCGAGTGTTTTGCGGGAAAGTAGACGCTCCAGATATCTCAGAGTGTACGACAGTTCTTCATGACTTCAATTAGTATGCATCATTATTTTCGTCTAACAATGGTACACGTGTGCGACGCCGAAGCCAAAGTGGGAGTAAAATAGAAAGCCCTGAAAGCCAATTCTGAAAAAGCACTAAAAGTGCTCGTACGTGCTTCCCCGCAGAGTATGCCCAGTCCACGAAATGACAGCAAACGACAAGCCTCAAATTACGCTCTAAAATTCGTACTTAAAATTCACTTTTCACCAGATCGGGGTTACTGGGTGTCCAGAACCCGGGGACGGGTGGCTAACCACTCTTGTGAATCGTAGTGATCGGCTCTCCCCGCTCTCTGCACGAAGGCGAAGGCGCTTGTCTTTTCTAGCGCGAATACCTTGTAATTAGTTTCCCTTCGTACATTAAAAAAAATGTATATATACGAGGATCTAACTTCCCCCAGAGCTCTCGGAAAATCAATAAATAAGTGACCAGGCAAAAAAGAAAGTATGAAAAAGACTCGCTCTGAAATGAAGTATGAAATGTGACAGTCGCAGGGATTGGCCCTCCGAGCGTGCTGCGCGAGAGGAAATGAAATTTCGGTGGTCTGGTAAGTAACCCCTCATTTCACTAGCACCATTTTGATTCAGGTAAATGCGTGTACGCTGGACGAGAGATTCCCCACGGTCGGGTCAGGAGACATACGCCCTGCCAGCAAATCTCCTGCGACATCCGCAAAAGGGAGGTCACCATCGAGAGGTACGTCACCGATACCATCACAGCTGGGGCTCGAGCACTCCGCCGCAGAAATCGGATAGTGAAGTGGATTGCACGCTGAAGTATGTTACGCTGACCAGCCGAAGTTTAAAAAAAAATAGAAATGGTACGGTTTAGGAAAAAAAAATCTTTGATGTAAATAGCCACTTGATAAATCCACTTGAGCGGTTGTATACGGTTTAGAAATTTGTATTGTAAGGCAGGTAATCGGTAAAAGTTTATCTATTTTTGCTTTTAAATGCCGCATTAAAATATAGAGACGATGTTTGGCGGCGTAATTTGTGACGCAATTTTGCTATTGCATTTTCTCTTCCAGTTGCGGCCCAGTTCCAAGCCCACGGCCTGGTTGTGAAGTCAAGATTGACAAGTCCTACTTCCCTGACTGTTGTCCCAAGATTATCTGCAGATAGAGCGTGTAAATGTTCTTTAAAAATAATAATAAAAAATGCCCTAATCTATGCTTCCTATTTCCATCGTTAGTTTCCAGCGAAGTTTTGTTTTATCTTTCAGGCAAAAACGAACAGTTGCCATAAATCTCCAGAAATGGCTGTGTAGTGGAGGCAGAACTAACTTTTTGTATAGTTCAGATTTCGGCATCGAAAAGAAAGCAGACTGCGCATGGAGAGGCGGGGAGAAGTTTTTGGAACAACTATTGTATAGACTGCAAACGACGTAATTTTCGCGACTTCGCGAATCGCCTACAATTCGCGAAAAATAGGTTCCGCGAACAATTCCGGTAAAATGTAAACACATTGGAATCTATATTGAGATCCCACCGCGTCACCAAAATTAGAACCCGCGAATTATGCCAAAACTTCAGCTTTGACCTAAATCGCGAAATATTGAGCCCGCAAAAAATAAGTCGTTTACAGTACTTGGAATGCATTTTATTTTTCTCCCGCCGCACTGGTAAAGATAAGCGTCGACTTCACTTTGGTAGAATACAAAAAAACAAAAAACAAAAAAAAACGACGCTCAAAAACTGAGAACGTCAAAAACACATGGGTTATTTTCTACCTCCGTCGGGTCATCAAATTACTCGAAACTGGGGATAAGTTACGAGGCGATCCAGTTCCTTTACCGACGTTCCTAGAGAGTTACACTTCCGTACATATTTTTTTTTAAAGTGTTAAGCCGAATGCTTTTACCGTGTAAAAATGAGACGAAAAAAAGTTTCCTCGAAGTAAGAAAATATCTAGGAAACAAGGATATACAGCATTTGATGTTGAAGTTAATATTGTGTTACCCTTATCTCCGAGATTTTTTCCTTATGTTCTCAATATGTTCGCTTTTAGTATTATTTGTAGTAAACACTGGGCGCGTGATGATGTTCGCACCCTTTGCTTTGTGATTCGATCATCGGCGTTCTTATCGGCCGTAGTCTCATTGGCTGCACGGCGGTGATAAGATGTCCGGGACTTGCCATATCCTGCGTTCCTTTAGCTGTCAGCGACTATATAGAGTCACTGACCGCACAGCCCTCGACAACCAATCGCGGCGAGTCCTGAGCGCCTCATTTTCTCTCCACAGCCAATCAGATCATGGCATTAAGGCGATAAGAACGAATCGCGAGGCTAAGAAATGCACGAATAAGCCACGCAATGCGTACCCTTGAGCTCCTGCTGTGCGTGCAGATAACGGCATTCTCGAGACAGTTGTTTTGGGGTAGCCAAGGGAATTCTCAAGAGTGGCAAAAAAATAAAAAATACAGTCTGAGTTGTGACATTAAGCAATGCAAGCGTGACGTTTTGCATTGCTTAATGTCACAACTCAGACTGCGTGTTTTGGTCTAAAGACATGTTTCGGCGTCGTCATTCGCTGAGCTGCCTCCGTAAGCTGCGCTGATTGGCTCTCCGAGTGTTGTGCGGGAAAGTAGACACACGGGCTTTATTTAGAGTGCACGCTCTGAGAGATCTACAGCGTCTACTTTCCCCTAATGCACCCGGGGAGAGTCAATCGCTGCCACCTTGGGAGGGAGGGAGCTTCGCGACAAAGTAGTCACACCCGAGCTCTTATAGTGTACGAAGTGGAACAACGCAGGGGGTTGGAAGTGGCTCGAGTTCGTTCAAGTGCCAAGGTCAATGACCGCAGCGACAGGGCGTCTTGTGTCCGCAGTTGCGGTGGTGGTGGGTCCGAGCAATTTGTTCTTTTCGAGCTCTTTACGACATGGTGAAAGGAACAGCCGAATGTGCGCGCGTTACAGGTCCGTCAGTGACGGACAAACATCGCTGTTTGTAGCGCAACCAGAGCGCGGGCGATGCTGGTAGGAAAAGGCGCGATATATATTATTCCAACTCTGCCATGATTACCGCTTTCGACCACTGAGTTCTAGTGGCAAGGCTTTCAAAACGTTATTTCGAACTACTTTTGCACCCTCTAGGTTTGGCCAACACGGGGCTGTAAAATGTCGCCGCAATGACGAATAAACGAGTGTGTTCGCTCCCACATTGTTGCGCTTGAGGGTAAACTTGTCACTGATATTCATGGCCAGTTTGAGGCTGTCACGAGAGGCAGAACCATTTATTGTTGACAAAAAAAAAGGAATAGAAAAATAGCGCACCTTGAAGTAAAAGCATAATGTTCAAAGACGCTACGCATAAATTTGCCGATAGGAAACTGGTTCAGAAGTGATTTTGGATAATTCGCTTAGGTATCCAAAACATAGGAGGAAATGATACTAAAGGCTGACAGCGAATAATTCGTGCAGATAAATGCCATTGTTATTAATAATTCAATGACAATTTCGGGACTATCGCATTTCCCGAGCAGGGACTTCCTGACAGAGAGCTCGTCGGTGCGTAAGGAATCCCAAACAAACGTTCGTGTCAACCGAAGCGTTAGCACACACCGGGGTCGTCATGGGACAGTGTGCTTCCCACCGGTCGAGATCGAAACACAAAACCTCTCTACCCAGCATCGCACCAGATGCATGTTAAATGAAGGCCCAACAGACGCAAACATGAGCTACAACTAGGTCGCTTGCAACCCGATAGACACGCACCTACGCTGTGCCACATACAAAATAGCAGCGTCTGCGATCACGCCAGACACAAAGGCATTTCGACAGCTTCTGGGGTTGTGGGGCTCGACCGCGTCGTCGTGAACCTTACAGGGCTCTCGCTTCATGCCTGCTCTTTGAACTGGAACGATAGAGACGCCACGTGATATCCTCAGGAGCACTGGTGACACAGACGGCCTTGGGTCTGGAGGAGCGGAAGTGTGCACTCTGAAGCGCCGCATTCCTATAAGAACGACTCGCCCACGCGCGAGGAGACGCGATTCCTCTCGCAGCTTGTTAGCGTGCCGCCGAAGCCAGGATGCCGAAGCCGTGTCTGGTCTTGACACTAGTCGCCCTGTCCGCCATGGCCCACTGCATGACCATTGGGAACGGATACCGCGCTGACTTCGACATGCAGCTCGTCAACGGTGAGATGGGTTTTTCTCTACGCGGACTAAGTTGGACGGGGGCCAAGCCTTAAGCACCCGCGTGGATTGCCGGTTCGAATTGTTCCGTCGTTGGAGTTAAGTTTAGAACCAGCGGAGTCACGTTCTCAAGTTCCAAGTGGGAAGCTTTGTTGAACCGTGGCCCCAAAAGATAACTTTCTCAGGGTTCTTGTGTTTCGGACGGCCCAAAGCCTCTACGGTTCCACAAAATATTATTACTCTTTTTTTTTTTTTTTTTGCTTGCCAGAATTGTGAATAAACTTTTGAGTAAATCTAATTTCTGAAACGCCTAGGACAACACCGCCGTTATCATCAAAGAGCCCTGGATAGACCAAGGGTGTTGTTCTGGCAACGAGAAACGGTACAATAATACATAAATACAGATCCAATATATTACGCAATACTATTCTAGGGTTCCCGCCACTCTGTAGGGCGCCAATAAATTCCTAATTTCTCGCATTACTCGAATGTTTGTCAACGCAGTAATCAAAATTGATTAACCTACTGTAGTCATTGGAACACAAAAAGAAGTAACTGAATGTTTTTTTTCTGGCGTTTGAGTCGTTTCAACGGTGCCCAATTGCCACTGGGACGCCGCAGAAAACTCGAAAGTAAACATTTTTTTTTTCTATTGAAATCCTTCAGCCATGATGTCGGTTAACTTCTCCAGATTCCTGCGTCTTCGAAAACCTGACAATAGCCACGGGGACAAGTATACGCCAGGAATTGCCCTGTCGACGGCTAACGTGCGTCGGCCAGCACAAGACGGTCTTCATTCAAGAGTGAGTATCGCAGATACGGCTCGCGTTTCTTTCCCAGAGATTATATTTAGAGGGAATGCCGCCATCAGGCATTCCCCATAAATGGGCCGGGTCGTTTTAATTAGGGGCAGCCTTACTCTTGTCCTTTTTTTTTTTTTTTTTTGATGAAACAGAAACTCGGCTGTCCTTTTCAGAGCGTCGCAGACCTTCAGAAATGCGAACAATTTGCGAGCTTTCGGAACAACAGGCGGGCACGATGAAAGTGAAAGAAGAAAGTGAATCAGGACGGTGGGGATGAAGAAAAAAACAACAACATAAAGATAAAGCATGTTTCAGGAGCGCGCCGTCTCTTTCGATTATTGTATGCTATTTTATCGGCGACGTGAGGATTTATATAATTAGAATTTGCTTTGAGGTACCTTCTTTTTTTCATCTCTGAAACCGATAAGCAACGCGGCGTCGAAAGGCCGAGCTTCCGTCCTTATAATCGAGAATCCGGTCGCGGCGGATGTCATTAATGCTCCAAAAAACCAAACTAAAAAAAAAAAAAAAACAACAACACTAAGACTATCTTTTCCAACCTTTCATGAGTGTTTTTTTATTTGTACGCAAGGCTCTCTTTCTCTCTCGCTAGTATGCGCGGTTTCTAAAAAGTAGTAACGTCCCTGTTTTTTTTTTTTTTTTTCTTTTTTTTTTTTTTTTTTTTTTTTGTCGTGCTATTTTCGCTTTTTTAGCTCGTTGAATGCACAGTGGTACAGCGGCTTGTTTGAAAGGCCGTACACGTTTCCATGAATTATTCACGCGCATTTTCTTCTCGTTATTCGACTCGAAGCAACCTGTCAGCCGAAACATCTTATAACATTATTCTACTGCGTTTTTTCTTGTTTTCTTCCGCTTTCTTTATCGCCTTACTCAATGGATTTGGTGAGCGGCACACCTTTCTGCAGTTTCTTCTACACCATATGACTGTTCGGGCTCAAACAGCAAATATGTTTCACTTTTTTTTTTTTTTATCACGTGTATACTTGAGTTTCCTCTTTCGTTTCCAGGCGTTTGTTTTGCTAGAAACGGATGCGTACTCGTTATCCTTAACAGCTCAAACATAACGGCTAGGACGCAGCCAATTATGAAGTTTTTCGTTACTGTCCGAGAGGCTGACTAGCGTAGACGAGATGATCGGGGTTGGCCATGCCCTCGTTGTGTTACTCTCTCCCGCAGAGGACGAGCCGTCCTAGCCAATCGAGCGCTGTGATCGAATCACGTGACTGTGCAAATCGCGTGTCGCAGCGCTCCTCCCGAACCGGACACACAAACAGCATTGGATTCTGCCCAAATAATGCGCTCAAAAAATACATTTGTTTTTAACTTTATTTATTTTTTTGCTTTGTGACACCCACTTTGAGCAGACGCGTATTTTTGCACCATTCAAATTAATAATGGTCAGACTAATAATGTTGTGTCCTTTCGGTCCAACAATAAGTGAGAAAGAAAATGCGGTCACCCACCGCACCGAAGTATTCGTTTATGCGTTGGTAAGACACGAGTGCACAACTGGGAAAATATGACAGTAATCAATAATGGCGGCACCTCTTATTGGTTTCAGTTTTAAACACGAACCTGCGACTGTGTGCTCCGAACCACATACTTAGTAGCAACTTAACAATTATTGAGAGAAAAAACGCACGCAAACACTTGTCGATGAGGCTTCTACTTTCTTGTGGCTTGCACGGTTTGGGGTTTCTTTGCCCGAAAAACGTATTCCGCTCTTTCCCTGCCAAACAAGAACATGCTTTCCCGAAATAATTAATGATTGTTTTTTTTTTTTTTGGGGGGGGGGGGGGGGGGGGGCAGCAGTTTTGGCGACATAGAATGCTCTAAAGCTATCTTTTGTAACAATCAAGCCTTTCTTAGAGTTAGGAACAATTTTCCCCCCGATTGGCACCTTCCTTCTAAGAGAGTAATTTACTCCCGCAGAACATTCAATGATGCCCTTTGTACTATTCGCTCTGCCTTCTGCGATCGTACATGCTTATTAGCCGCCTTGATAAAAATGTAGAACCGTACCCACGGATATCCGCTTACGATCCGCATCCGCAGTCCCTGGCATCCGCCCCGACACGCAATCTGCCAAATCTCAATCATTTCTATCCCCATCGCCAGTTTACTGCGCATATCCGCGGATGATCGGCGGGTTATACGCGGATATGCAGGGAACTATGTAGAAATTCCATATGTCTACTTAAAGACTATTTATTTATTTATTTTAAATTTATTTATTCTTGAGTTGAAGATGTCCACCAACAGCTAAACACACTACCGGTGGTATACCATAATACATTCAAAACGAAACAAGCGATCCGAACACTGCAATAATGAAAGTACAACGGCAACATTGAATTGCAGATGTCCTATGTCATTTCCGCTACCACTATGTTTTCAAAATCGTTAAAACTCATAAAGACATCTTTTGCAGGGGACGTAAGATTATTGTACAAGTGCAGCATTCTCGTGAGATGCGAGAGGTTTGAATGCCTAGGAACATAAAAAGAAAAAAAAGAAAATTAATTATATCTCAAGACGCGAGATCGTATACGCTTATGTCTGTTAGCAAGCCTGGGCAAGCTACTCTGCCGTTCAATAGTTTGCGGAAAAATAACAAATCCCTAATATATATTCGCAAGTGTGATCATTTGCAATTTACGAAGTAACTAGTTATAGTCATCATAATATTTGTTAACGAGGTATCGGTCGTAAACCAAACAAAGAACACGTCTCTGCACTCCTTCAGTTCTCTCTAATCTAGAAAAAGACAATAAACTCCACGCAGTTGATGCAAATTCTAAATGCGAGCGAACGAAAACGTTATACAGTGCTATTACAGTTTTCGTGTTTAAAAGGTTCCTTGTGATTCTGGCCACCATGCCAAGCATCCTCAATGATGAAACAATTACAGCATTCACCTGTTCTTCCATTCGAAGGGCGGAATCCCAAAACACACCGAGATCTCGAATTTCAGACTTCACACATGCTCAGTATGTAAGAATGCGTATATACTATATTTTTTGGCTACATGTAATGACGTTGGTCTTTTCTTTATTTAAGACAATTATTCGAACATCTCATACTAACCAAATTAATATCTCTGCAATTTCAAGCAATCTCAAGGGGTTTTAATTTAGTGGAATATTTTTACTTTGTCTGCATACTGCAGCATCTAAGAAAAGTTCATACAGCCAAAAATATAATTGCAAAAAAAAAAAGATGTATAAAAGGGGAACAAGATTTGATCCTCGAGGCACCCCAGAAGTATGGCCCAGACATGACTACTTGAATGCGTACAAAGTTCTCGCGCCCCGACAAATAACTTCTGAACCTACTTGTTTACCTCTCGGCTACTCCATATGTAGACATCTCAAGTAAAAGAAATTCATTATTGACCATATTCAGAGCTTTCGTCATATCGAAAGAAATGACATCAACTTGTCCTTTGTTTTCAATCGCTGGAGCACAAAACTGCATGAACTAAGAAAGCGTTGTTTCTATTGGTCTGGCATTCCTGAAACCAGTGTTGTACACGTTCCTAAAAAAAGGAACGAAAGCTCGTTTCTCGTTCCTTCTGATTTTTGGAACGCGTTGCCGTTATAAGTTCCATTTCTGTAAAAAGAACTCGTTTCCGTTACAGTTAAAAAATGGAACGTATCGTTACATATAAGCAGGTTTGGGCAGAAATACTCAAAAATGTATTGGGAAATACAAATACTGGGATACATTAAAATAGTAGCTAAAATACTGATACTAATATATATCTGTAAAAATGTATCGCGATACGTATCGCAAATACATTTTAAATAGAGGCAAGAAGTATTGGGAAATACAAATAAAGGAATACATTTTAGGGAGGGCAGAAATACAAATACAGAAATACTGATACTGCAATACATTTTTCAAATTTGTTTGAGACACCAACTGAGATTAAGCTTGAAGTTTAAAGTGGAAGTTTTTTTTCAATCCCGAAATAGCTCTCCCGAAGGCTTGGCACTTAGCCTTGAAGGTAGTGGTTTCGGACGACGAGGAGTCTTCAATGGGCACAAGAAAAAAAAAAAAAAAAAAATACGTTCCATCAAGGACTGACCGAGGTCAATTCCCTGACATCCTGTCTGTCTGACGTGGGATGCAAGAAGACTTCGACCACTAAATAAATTATATTTCACCCTAAACCCCATCAAAACGCCACCACAGCCCCGTCCAATAAGGAAACCCCTGTCAAAATTGATCACATGACATGACGGTGGAATGAACTGGTATTCTTCATCTGTAGGTGTGGCCTTGAACGAGAAACTTTACCACGCTGCTGTATGAAAGGACAATACGTACACTCTTTGTAGGTTACCTCGTTAAAGATCGTCCACGGGGTGTCATTTGGAATTTTCGAGAATAGTGGACCACCTGAAGCATCCTGGAACGCATGTCTTATCTTCTTTTACGGTTGAAAAAACGCTACGGTGGCATCCCTTTTGTGAATGTCCTTCCTGCCGACCCTAAGCCACCGACGCATAGACATGCAGTCCTCAGGTTTCGTCTAGCATCATCCAAACAGAGACTTCGTGGATTGCGACCTGATATTGCCGGCACAGGTGCGAGCTCTCCGAGAAACAACGGGCTCGAGACGATTTGCAGGTGTACAAAGTCTGGGTCGGCTCAGCGAGGCCACGTCTGGCCTCCTTCCTGGGTTTTGGATGTTTTGGATGAACTTAACTGCGTGAGTCATCCTACTACTTCAAGTCAACCACCGCCAGGCTCGTGCTGCAACGGACTGTGACTCAGCTTTGCCGGCTGGGTGTACTGTGTAAGCTAAGGCAAGAGAGACGGTTAGCAGTGGGCATCGAATGCCAGCAAACAATGACTCCAGAAATCCCTACCTAAGGACCTGCGGCAGAAGATGCTCTGACTCCACTCCTGGCACGCCGCCTGGTTCGAGTCCCCGACTACGCAACAGTTCTCAGAAGAGAGGAGAGGACGCAAAGAAAAATAGTTTGGAGATCAGAAGGAACCTTGATCAGCATAGTAACAATGCCCCAGCATTGTTACTATGCTGATCAATGCGTTCGGACTTGCTTTTTTTTTTCCTGAGAGGGGGGGGGGGGGGGGGGGGGGTTAGGGAAGTATTTCTAAAAAATATAACGAAATACATTCCATTCTAATTGTATCGCGATACAAAGGACCATTCCAAATGTATTTCGATACAGGAATACAGATACTGGTGAAAAAAATGTATCGCGAAATGTATTTCTGAAATACTATCGCGATACATCTCTATCGCGATACTGCCCAACCCTGCATATTAGTGTATTTTACTGATTACCATATTTAGTTAGATCAAGCAAAGATTTTTTTGTTTTGCTTTTAGCTATCTCATCAAATGGGAACATACGAATTCGCATGTCGTGATGGAAGGGCACCAGGAGAAGAAAACAAGCGGGAGCAGGGTTTTATTTGTTGATATATTCAAGTTTAGAAATCTCAGTTTTAACCATATTCATGTTTGTGATGGGCGATTCAGACGAGGCAAATGTGCAACTGCAACGAAAAAAGAGTAGCACTAGTGACCGATGATCGGAGCAGTAAAATCGCGACAAGCGGCGCTATTGTTCCCGAGCGCGCCGATTGCGAGAATGCCAGTCACGTTCCATGTCTCAACGCGGGAGCGGCTGGCAGAAAATTCAGTTGTGAGATAGCTTTAAACTGCGAGCTTTAGAATGGACTGCTTTCTGCCGTCCGCCCCCGCGCTGAGACATGGAACGTGACTGTCACTCTCGCTATCGGCGCGCTCGGGAACAATCGCGCCGCATCACGCGATTTTGCCGCTCCGGTCGTCGGTCACTTGTGCTACTGTTTTCCCGTCGCAGCTGTACTGTTACCCCACACTGCCCGAACGTTTTACAACAACCTATAGCACGTTTCAATCTAACAAAGTCCCTTGTTCGAACAACAGTTGCTTCTCGATGTTGCTGTCCGCAAGCGAACAAGTGAAGAAAAGGGCAGGGCTTTTGGAAGGTCAGTCTCGAAAACCACAAGTACTTCTTTGCGAGGGTTGGATTCGTTGTTCAGTTTGAAGGTGGGGGACAAGGGGAGAAGAAATAAAGGTTAACTTTTGTCTATATTTTAAGTGATCAATGTTTGGGATACAAGGGTGCGTTCGATGTCTGGTAACCTGTGATTTTGTTGTAACTGTAGGTCTCTTTATACAAGTTCAGAAATGGCTGTAGTCGGCCTTAGATTTCTGGGTGTATGAGGATTCGTGAAAGCAAAGAAAGTAGCTGAGTTTGAAACGTCCCTTTTTCTGTGTCTTTTCCTGTGACTAAAAGTTTTGCTTTTTGCACCGCAGTCTTGGGCACACAAAAAAGAAGCAATGCCCACTACCTCTCCTGCACCCGACTCTTACCAAGTGAGGGCCACACAAAATGATCCCAAAGATAAGCAGCCAAATGGTTAACGAGTTAAAAAACAGTATCTTATTTAATATATAGTTTTTATACTTTTAGAATTTCCCTCTTAGAAATAAACTGAAAATTACCCCACTGGACGAAAAAAAAAAGGAACGCCGTTACTTTTTCCGTTCCAGCAAAGAAGTAACTCGGCGAGTTCCCGTTCCAGTTCCACCCATGCAAAATGTAACGGCAGCGTTCCTTCGTTCCTCCTAAAAGGAACGCGTTCCGTACAACACTGCATGAAACCATGCTGAGCAAGGTTAATTGTGTGTTCAAAAAAGCTATACCATAGTGTTCAAACAACCACCTCAAGAGCTTTCGATGCATCATACATCAATGAAACCGGCCAATATTTTTTTTCACTCTCTTGTTTAGGTCTTTCGATTTAGAAACAGGTACAATAACAGCGCCTTTCCACGCGGTAGGAAATGACTCTGACCTTAAGGACAAATCAAACAGAATTACAGGAGGAAGCTTAATTTTCGCCTTTACGAGTGGAACGCGTAAGCCGTGCATCATGTCGGCGTGGCCTGTTGAATAAAGCAAAAAAAATGACGGCGAGGCCTGTTCCGTAGCGCGTCTGCCTCGCAACCGAAGGGACGTAGGTTCGAATCCTGCCTAAAATTCTTGAAATATTTCTTTAAAGCAGACGTATTACTTGTAAAGTGAAATTATTTTAGACATGCGGCGACCTTTAGTTCACATTACATTTCACGTTTTAATCACTCTCATTTCACCTGTGACGCCACGTTTCATGCGAGCGTTGTGGGTTGTTTGAAATTCCCGCGCGAGGTAATCTGAAATCGACCAATCAGGATTTCTGATTGGTCTCTGACGCCTGCTCCGGCTTTTCTGCGACACGAGCTGCTAGAATTCACTTCTAAATCATTTTTTCCAAGAAGCTCCGGAGCTTCCATTGAACGCTCTCGCGATAAAATGTCTTAAAACGGGTGCAAATATGCTACAACAACCTTTCAGAATAAAACTGGGAATGCCGTCAATTCCCGTAGATACCTTTGCCTAGAGTTTCCTCACTGCATTTATTATTTCGGAAATCTCTACCTCATCCGCTAGCATTCCATTCCCGCGACTCCAAGGAGAGTGGAAGGTGTCAACATCGAGTGTTTGAGATGAAAACGATAACGAAAAAGCTGACAAGACATCTGGGAGGCATCTGACGGGGAGTGATAATTGCAAGCTTCTTCGTTCAAACTAATTTTCTGTCGAGGTTCTTTTGTGTATTTTTTCGTAAATTGCCCAAAATATCTCAGATACGTCCTTCGGTTTCCATCAACTCTCCTTTGAGCCTCATATCATCTTGCTGATAACTTCTTCACTAAAGATCTACACACACTGTATTTGAGATACCGATACTTTAATACAGTCAGCTTGTACCGCCTGTGGTAATTCAGCTTTATGTTACAATTCCGTCTCAGTTCCGGTGAAAACCAAAAAGGAAACTTTAAAGAATTTACTGTACCCACGGGAACGAACATACGGATTCCATCCAAAACAGTTTTCGTGAAACGCTCTGTCGCAGTGTCAACATCGCTTAATTTTGTTACCGGGGACCAATCTAAATCATCGTAATATCCCTGCAATCCATAAGAATCTCCTCTATTATACCGAAAAGAAGGACAGCTATTCGTTTGAGCACTGGGAAAACTTAATGAAACAAGGAGCTCGATAGGGGGGTGATACTTGTCAACCCTTAACAACGCAGCACAAGCAGCATTGACTTTGGGGCACTGGTCATTTAAAGGGACTAAATCCAAGACGTTACTAGCACTATTGAGAATGTTATTACATTGTGCGAAATCATTAAGCTGTGCAAAATCAAGCAAACGAAAGGCTCTTAATCTTGTTGGCGTGTCACTGCAATCCACTGTTCCAGATTGCCGCTCCACACCTGGGAGGTTGAAACCGCAATATATGTGCACACGGGAGTCGGACGCAGTAATTACAGACTCCAACATATCAATGTAGTCATTAAAAACAGCCTTGTCCGAGATCGCTGGAAGGTAGTAGTTTCCTATCAGGCAGCTTGTACCTCCAGCAGAACGTATCTCAATCCACACACATTCTCTATACGTCTCAAGGTCATACCTCCGAATTGCAACAATTCTCTTATTCACTGAAATATTCACACCATCACCTAACCTGCAGTTACGGTTGGCATAATCACGATTCCATCCGAAACATCACATAATTTGAAGAAAAATACTCGGAATTAAATATGGCACTCTGCAAACATGTTTCTGTTAAACACGCGATGTCATAATTTGAGGTCAGAAGGCCATGCTCGAATCCACTTGCCATCGTCCTCAGCCCGCGCACATTTTGATAATAAACTTTCACATTCATATTCATTCATCTGCTTTGCTCCTCTCGTTTTCTGAAAACTCAAAACGCATCGATGGCAATAATCGACCAAAGAATTGCCTGAAGATGCTGCCGTCGGGCCAGAGTTCGGGTGAGTTGACACGTTCAAACATATCATCTGCCACAGACAAAGAAAACGAAGAGCACGATGGGTGTTCTGGCTTCAAATTTGTACAAATCACCTCCTTATTGCCTAATACAGATGCCACAATCGTAACCACGTTCGTTTCGCTTTCGTTTGGCGCCAAGCGTGACACAAACAAAGATTTCGTTCTTGGGTGAGCAGAAACGGCAGTCATGGCGGAATTTTTAGCGACTCCCGTTTTCATCGTAGGTTTCCGTCTCACCACTTTGGTGAATCCATCGTCATCTTCAGTTGTAGGCTAGTAGCCTTGGCATTTTTCGCTGTTGCTGAATCCGCTCGTGATACCCAAATTGTCCTGCCGACGTCCCGTCGTTGTTGCCGTTCATTGGCAGCCATCTTCGCTGAGGCGCCGGAAGGTTCATTTTCCTTCACCACTGCAGCATACGCAGGCAAGGTCTCTGAAGCACAGGTCACACCATCCGAGGTAATTGAGCGCCCAGCAGACACACCCACCTGCTGGCGCAAGGCCTGACATTCTATCTTCAGATAGCAGACTTCGCACGTAAGAACGTCGACTTTCCTCAGCCGTGGCCGAATCAAGTCGCCAGTTGTTTGCAGATTACCTTCTTTCGAAGACTCGTCGCTTTCACTTTGCTTCCCGTTGGCCTCACTGGAAACAGATGAGTCACCGCCGCGGTGAGATGGAGCAGACCGTCTTCCGCACTCCGGCAAGTGCAATCACTGCTAGTTTAATGCGCTTGAGCCCTTTTGCACCAAGATTTCATACTCGGCAGGTCCCACGTTTACGCACTTACAGTGATAGCATGGCGTGGCAAGGACCGGAACAAGAAATAAACTGCTGCCTGCCTTGAATCTTGGCAGAGCATTTTCCGCAGACCGCTCGGGCCGCCATTTTGGAGCCTTAGAAGACGTAATCAGACTTCCGGAACATCTTACTTCTGCGGCAATTTGTCAGCTACATCTTTGATTAAGGCATGCAGGGAATGGCTCATTATCTTAACGCTTCTTGCTTCGTGATTCCTTCTTCGGCATTGTTATGAGATAATGCCACAATTTTGTTATATGATAGCTTATAATATAAGATATAAAATATTATAATAAGATAATATTCTGCTCGGGACTCACGACGCCCTAAGCGCTGCAACAATATTCAATTTTTTTTAGATGAACTTACTGACATTAGTTAGATTCAAGAATATTGGCCTACAACGTCACTGACCAAGTAACTTATTTTTTAGGGGTGAAGCTCCTTAGGGGCTAGCCATGTCCGTATGTCCGACCGCCGTCGGGTGCACATGCTCCTGCTCGTAAGCTCGCTCACGTGCTCGTGTAGGGAAAAAAAAACCGCATCTCCACGTGGTGAATGATGCAGAGCCGTGTATTGGGAGGGTTTGGCTAATAGGCGGAGCAAAGGCCGCCGCCAGCGCCGAATATTTCCCACACGCTTCGACCGTAAACAAAATTTGTGACACAACGTCGACCAATCAGGAGACCGCGACGTCACAATATTGCAAACATTTAAAGCGTGAAATAGGAGCGTTCAATCTCCGCCTCTCTACTCCATCTCACAAATGCCGGCAGTGAAGACAAAGGCACAGGCGCGTGAGCCTAGCCCAGCAAAGCGCTTTTGTTTGTACTAGAACCCGTGCATAGGAGTTACTTTCCAAAGCCACGCGCTGGTGCCCATGCCTTTGTCTGCACTGCTGATGTTTGTTCGCTCTGGGCCGGCTTGCTAGAACAGCGTCCTGAGACTGGCTGAAAGAAAACAGTGCAAAGGGTGGGGCGCGCTAGCGTCTTGAGACGTGGAGTCCCGCTCGGCTCGTGCGCTGGCCTTGGCAGTGCTTTCTTTCCCCGTCTCAGCTGAGACGCTGTTTCTAGCAAGTCGGCCCTGGTTTGGAGCGCACGTTCGTTTCTTCTACACTTGAATATTGGCGTGACTAAAACCTCACATGCACAAAGTTTTCAGTCACCGAGAGCTAAACCTTTTCACTCTAGCGACGCTAAAACGGCTCAAATTAGTCGTGTCACATATTTAGAGCACACGACCACCACTAGGGGCTGTTTCGCGGCCTGTGGTTGGCCCCGAGATGCTCGCCTATTCAAACCAATGTATGGCCAAACTCTCTCAATAAACGGCTCTGGAATGATGTTGATTGGGGCGAAGTAGTGCCTAGGGCGAAGCTCTGGTGGTGCTTGTCTGCGTAGAAGGTGAGCCGCAGCATGCCGAGCCTTTCGTTCGTTTTCATCCATGTCAGAAAGAGAATGTGTGGTCTGGAACGTGGTTATATATGCATTTGAGCATCTGACCGCAGCGTGACATGGATGAAAACGAACGAAAGGCTCGGCATGCTGCGGCTCAGCGTCTACCCAGGCAAGTACCACCAGAGCTTCGCCCCAATCAACATCATTCACTACGTGGAGATGCTTTTTTTTTTGTTTTTTTGTGGTGTAATTTCAAAGATAAAAACAAGCGTTTTCTCTCGATCTCACTTTCAAAAAAAAAAAAAAAAAAAAAAAAAAAAAAACTTGATGACCTAGCTCGGAGGTGTTGGCCTAGTCCCCCATGTGACGATTTTTGAATGCGGCTCATAGATCGGACACGAGCATTGCGTGAACACTCAACTGGGGCTCGTGATAATCAGCAGGGACTTTTAGCGAACTGTTAGCGTATTCCGCGTACCGCACTAGCGGAGCTTTTAAAGCATGCTTTTAAACGCGCGCTCGGGCGATATACGTGACCACGGGGCGCGCGCTTAAAAGCACTGCTTCAAGGCACCGGTATAGTGCGGCTCGCGGAACACGGTAACGGTTTGCTAATACAGCCTGCAAGTTCGCCTTCACCTGGCGCACCTTGTGCGTTTGTTTACCCCCGACCACAACCAATGACGGCGCGAGCTTGGCTGCCTTTATCGCGCGTTATCTACGCGCTCTATATATGTTGCGATTTGATTGGCGTGCCTCTTTTTACGTTCCGATGCGCCATAGACGCATTTTAGAACACTTGCTTGCCGTATAGCTCGAAAAGGATTCGGGGAGTGGCTCGTGTCCAACCGCTTTAATGACGGCAATAGCCGAACCCTAACAATGTTGGGAACTCAGCACATGTCTGGCTTTACCAACCCCAGCATGTGATTATGATAGATGTTCAATCAATCAATCAATCAATCAATGTTTATTTTTTCTCTTGTGCTAACCAACAGCTCGAAAGCCTACTGGGTTAAGCACACACAATTGAAATACACCCAAAATACAGAGTAGACAAAATAAAGAGTTGTGAAAGAAAAAAAAACATGCAAGCACACAAACGTGTATATATGCCAATTAAAAACACATGCATCAAAATGATCGTTATCCAAAAGACAGGTTTGTACTAAAAATATCGACGTCAGTAAATTGCGTGTTTAAAACATGTTGGATACGCGAAACCGGTGATGCGTTTCGAATGAGGTCTGGGTAAAAGACTCTAGGATTTCTAGAGTTTGTTCTAAGTGGTATGCGAAAGTTAACACAGGTGAGGAGAGTAGGGCTGTCTATTGCATTATGAATTAGCCTATGTAAAAACTGAACATCCCGAATAGACCTTCTTTTACCTAAGGTGCCCAGTGTTAATTTTGCTAAACTCGAATTATATTCATAAAAACACTTTCTTCCAAAATATCGGTCGTAAATGATGCGCACAAATCGCTTTTGTACATGTTCTATACTTTCACTTGCTGTTATAGATATGCAGTTCCAGACTACAGATGCAAATTCTAGTTTCGAACGTACATGGGTACTATATAATTTCAAGAGACAGTGATGAGTGATAAATGGTCTAGTTAAGCGAGACATTATTCCTAGCGTGCGCAATGACTGGCTGATAATGGAGTTTACATGAGAAAGGAAAAAAAGATGGTCGTCCACAAGAATACCTAGGTCTCGCATCTGCGTGGTCCGACAGATCGTTTCATTTTCCAGAACATATACATAGGATAAATTGTGACGCTTTCTTGACAGCGACATGACTTTTGTTTTGAACGGATTTAAGAAAAGATTGTTAGAACTGCACCATTCTACCACTGAACGAAGATCGTCCTGCAGCAAAGTACAGTCAGTGACTGAGGTAACCTCCCGAAACAACTTCACGTCATCTGCGAACATAAGTATTTGAGAGTGTTTTACGGACGACACCAAATCATTTATAAAAATAAGAAACAACAAAGGTCCAAGGTTTGAGCCTTGAGGCACTCCTGATATAGAAATGAATGGACGAGACAAGAAGCCAGATACCCTTACACAGTTCTGCCTTTTATGAAGATAACTCCTAAACCAGGTATTGTACTCAGGACTCAGGCCATAGTCCCTAAGTTTCAGCAATAACAGCTCATGATTGACCTTATCGAAGGCTTTGGACATATCCAGATATATTGCGTCTACTTGGCCCCGAGACTGAATTATTGGAAAGGCAAAATTTAAAAATGTGCACAGATTTGTCTCGACGGATCTGCCTTTGACGAAACCGTGCTGTACAAGAACAAACTTTCTTTTAAAATAATTATACAAACGATTGTACACCAGCTTCTCAAAAACCTTTGAAAATGAATTGAGAAGGGAAACAGGACGATAGTTACTAACATCACAAGAATTACCTGAGTTGAAAATCGGGACTACTATTGAATATTTCCATTTTTCTGGAAAGACACCACTCTGTATAGACAAGTTAAACACTTTTTCAAGAACAGGAGCAAAACATTCGGCACATCCTTTTAGAACGAAGTTGGGAATACCATCTGAGCCTGTGGACAGTTTAGAATTCAGCTTTCCAATAGCTAAAAGCACTTCGTGAACAGTACATCTAGTAAAAGGTAAATAGTCATCAAAAGTAGTATTACATGTCATGGGTAAAAGGGTGTTGACATTGGAAAAGCATGAACTGAAATGATGCGAAAACAACTCACAAACAGATTTTGGGGACGTTTCAATAACTGACCCGTTGCTCAGCGTTATATCGTTAACGTTCTTCGTGGTATGCTTTTTCACATAGCGCCAGAATTCTTCTGGTCGCTTGTTCAGGTTACGCTCCATCTGCCTGCGGTAGTGATATTGGTCGTTAGCAAGAAGCTTTTTTGTTAATTCACGACAGATGCTAAATTTTTCATACCATACGCCGAGCCTCGTTTTTTTATATAATCTGTGATAACGTAATTTTAATCTCAAGTAATATCGCAAATCTTTGGAAAACCACTTAGGGTACTTCTCTGGGCGGTTGGTGCGCTGGGGAACAAACAAGTTCATGGCATCATTGACTACCGCTGTGAAACTATCCACCATCGAATCTACGTCAGAGCATTGTAAGACATCAGTCCAATCATATTGTTCAAAATATTTGTATAAACTAAAGTAATCGCCAGCGCTGTACGCGTACTGTAGTGCACCAGACGAAACCCTTGACCTTAGAAACATAGGAAACGAAACCGTAAGGGGAGGATGATAAGCATCAGGGGTGACCAGCGGATCGTCTACACGAGCCACTTTCGAAGTAGGAATGTTAGATAAAACCAGATCAAGAATGTTACCGGAACAGTTCACGAACATGTTGTGTTGTGTAAAATCATTAAAATCTATGAAGTTAAACAAACAAGACGCTTTTTGACGTGTGCAGGAGCTTTCACTGTTAATACGACCATTAACCCAGTCAACTTTCGGTAGATTAAAATCCCCGTATAGTTGCACGCGATATTTAGTAACGTCTATTTCATTTTCAAGAAAATTAAAGTGGCTTACAAAGAGAGCCGCATCTGAAGCGGGAGGGAAATAATATGCTCCAATTAGAAAGTTGAACCCGTCACCAGACGGTATCTCGACCCAGACGGATTCTTGATAGGTTTCCAAATCATTTCGCCTATGTGCATTCAGTGATTGTTTGCAAGCTATCAATACACCACCTCCATATTTTATCCCGGAAGTATAATCACGATCTCTACGAAACACAGTAAAGGCAGGTGTAAAATATTCAATATTCGCAATGCCGTCATGAAGCCATGTTTCTGACAATATGACAATATCGTAATCGGTACCTAGCAGATTGGACATAAATTCATCCGATTTTGTTCTAAGGCCGCGGACATTTTGATAGTAAACGTTAAGATTTCGAGCCATGAGTACCTTCGGTTAAACTTTCCGCTGGAACCACGTAATGCCGGGAATTAGGTAACCTCCCCAAAAAAGGGCGAAAAAGAGAGCCATCTGGCCAGACGTCTGAGTTATTTAACACTTGCAACGACTCCTCGTCAACGGCAAGATGGAACGAGTTATACGTGGGGTATTTTGTTTTAAGTTGCGTGTAAATCACAGGCTTGTCCCCGATAACAGTTGATACTATAGATTCGACGTCAGTGACGCTAGTGGATGGGTCCAGACGGGACACAAACAAGCCTTTGGAAGGCGGTGGGCGAGGCACCGCTTTGACGGTGCAATTCTTGGCTTGACCAAATGAGGCCTGAGGCCTTGGACCTCAGGCATATAATCGGCTTTAGATGACGGGCCCGCATGTCTGGCTGCTAGTTGAGGGAGTGAAGGCTGCTCGTTTTTCCTTAATTATTTCTGCGATACCATTGCTTGGGGAGAAAAACTAATGCGTGTTCCATAGGCTCTAAACATCAGGGATTCATTCTAAGCGGCACTTGCTCAAAGTACAAACATCGTTGCGTTTAATATAATCCCGTATGAAAATGTCAGATATGGCCCTGATATATATTATATATGGCACTGTATGATGATATAAGGAGTCAAATATGGCCACATACCGCCATATATGGGAGAAAATACGGTTACATATCGTCATATAAGTGGCCAAATACTGCCATATATCGCCATATACGCGTGCAAATACGGCCATATGTCGCTGTATAAAAGTTCGAATAGTGCCATATGTAGCACGTTCACGACATTAATGGGTAAAAATATATCCCCTGATAACGATATTAGGGCCCGTTTCAGTCGTGCACGCAAAAAGTTATATGTACTCACGAAGACACTAGTTGATTTATCTATATTGCATGAGTCTCATATGATTGGTTAACTATTGTTACCATCCTTAAAGTGAAGTTATTCCAGATATTTGGACCAATTAATCAATTGCACAATTTGAATATTGAAAGACAAATGAAATTTGGTTTTATGTTTGACGTGTAACAATATGCCAAAGTGCATAAGATCGGAAAGCGAGTTAGTCAAATAATGGATTTTAGAACGCATCTCTTAGGCGCCCGTTTCCGCGTTAAGCGGTGTCGGCGTCGCTGTCGGCATCGGTGTAACCGCCCTGCTAAATTTAGCGGGAAATTGAACTGGTGCTTATGTCACGTGAAGTCAATTTTCGCGGTAAATCTAGCAGTGAAACTAATTTTGTTCATGTTTCCCCGATAAATTTAGCGGGGAAACACGAACCGTTAGCTTATTGAAGATGCAAGACGCTACTTCGTCGTCGCGAATCCTTTCCCCTTCGAACGACTGCGAAGCCGCTCCGCCCGGAGTACCCTATGCAGCATCTTTCAAGAACCGTTCGCGCAGCATCGCAACCTTCCGTTTGCGAGCGTCGGCAATTCATTGTGTGTTGAAAGTCGGAAGATGTGCTGTCCGTCGTGTCTTTTATGTGTAACTCTTTCGTAAAAATATATGAAATTTAAAAAACGCGAACCTAGCAGCAGTGTACACATAAGTTTAAATTTATTGGTAATATATATATATATATATATATATATTTATTTATCTATTTATTTGTGGACATCGTGCACAAAAAATAGTCGCGCTTATTTTTCCATTTAAAATTATAATGTGGTTAAACGGCGTAAAACATAGTATCTTAAAATTTGCATCATTTTGGGTCACTTTCGGGCTGGACAGCTTTCCTTCTCCTGCCCCTCCGCCCTCCCCTGCCCCGGGCACCACTCTAAATCAGTAGAAACCGAGGGTAATGTTTCAGTTACGAGTTTCCAGTCTCATTTCTGCTTAAAATGCCAACGAGCACAAGAAACAAGTACCTGGAAATATTTAACCTTACAAAAAAAAAACACGACACTTTGTAATAGTTTTAGCACTTTACGGCCAAAACAATGTGTGGGATGACGACGCAGAAAGGTTGTGATACTGCGCTTGTCCCAACTCTGAATGATGTGCCTGTCGCAGGTGCACCACTTACCACTGCCCGACCTCCAAGTGCCGACTGGAAAGGCGGGAGGGCCCTTACCCGGACTGTTGCCCGATGCCCGTGTACGTCGACTTCTGAGCCCTCGCCTTCTTTCGAACACGCGGGATCGCCTCGGTACTGTCCTGACAATTCAATAAACAATTACCCGTTTCTCCGGCAGCCTGACCGTCAAGAAGCGCTGGCAAACAGTATATCATAGACGCATCTATATGCTGTCGGTGGCCTCCGCCTTATAAAAAAATCCTATAGGGGTTCGATTCATTTGCGTATCCATGTTTATCGATACGTTGGAAATGCTGCGGAAGCTGTGTGCTTGCTGGGTCAATCAAGCGTCTGTCTGAAGCTAATATTTTTAGGAAAAAAGACATACTTTTTTATTTTAGAATTTCCGCGTGTTATTGGTTTAAATATTGGACTCTATTATACGTTTCTTTTTTTATTTTGTATACAGAGTTTTGGAAACTAATTTAAAGCAATTTTATACTGTCCATGGAATTGGAGATTCTCTACCAGGATACTTTTTTATATTCTGGCAGGTTTCAAGTGTAGCTTGGCAGATTAACTATTGTCAGGCAATTGTTCTGAATTTAGTTGTGCACCTGAAGAACATAATTACAGTAATTTCAAAATTTCAATATACTCTGAATTATCCAGCAGATTAGTTTGCAAGATCTTCTTCCGCGGAGGAACAAGTACAAAACTGTATGCTTTTCGAGTAAAATAAAAATTTTCTTAATGTTTTCACCTTTTCCTTGATGTCATTAATATAATAAAAATGACAACACCAGCATGGCCATTTTCATTACCTCCAAGTCAGTGTAATTTGCCGATCAGACATGGCATATTGTTTGGTTATATGAGCGGTTGAACTAATAAAAAAAACAATAAAATAAAAATATGTGTGCCTGAATCGCAAGTCGCCCGCGCCATGGTCAATTTTTCGCAAACCTGAAATAAAAACATTCTACACAAAAAAACTGTATCAAAGTTACAAAAAAATCCAATTGAGCGAAAACGCGATTTGCACTCGCAAAGCTGAATTGCTCAGTCTGTTAAAGGGACCATGAAACGATTCTGAAATCGAATTTCATCCACCGCACGTCGTAAAAGGTGTGAAAAGAAACACAAAAACGCAAAAATAGGGAGCCAAAAATATTCTTCGCAATAGAACTTTTTAAAAGAAAACCGGACTCTTTTGCGCCTTCTTTCCTTCGAAAGCTCTCTGCTTTTTCACTGCGATGCATCCGCGGAACCGCAGAACGTCAGCCGAATCCACGTCGCCTATTGGGTAAGAGCCTACCTCACCAGCACCGCGATCATAAACAATAAATAGCCGGCGAATGTTTCCTAAAAGTTTTGTTAAATAATATTCAGATCCACATTTTGTAGCATAATTAGAGATGTGACGAAAATTGACAAATTTGATAATGCTGAGAACCAAGCTCCATCTATCGTGTGGTAAACGAAGCAGCTACAATAGGGCCGACAGCGTCGCTCAGTTACTTGGCCGCGACGACCAACGAACGTTTATTTTTCTACGTGTTCTTCTCGCGCGTCCCGACTTCAAGCAGCAAGAAAAAAGTACTTGAAACAGACCACGACGAACAATAACGCTGGATCCACAAACACCCAAGAAAAGCTACAACGGCGACGAATCTACCGACGCCGACCAAGCGAGCTCGGCAGATAGGCCTAGCAGGCACTCCGACTCGGCGCAGCGTTGCTTCAACGGTACTTGGCTAAGACAATTATACATGCTCGTTCGTTTAAATTTTTTTCTTCATGACTTTACCACTAAACGGATAAATCAAGATGCAGATTGGATGTGCGTAACCCGTCACGAGAGGCTTAAAAACCGGTCTTGTCTCAGTCGGTCGGAGGCAAACGCAAGTGGTGAACGGGACTTCACAGCGGCGTCTCTAAGCCTTTTCCGACTTCATGCGACAACGCAGAAGAACGCAGGAGAAGAAAACAACAAAAAAAGCACCTACGAATTTTAACTGATTATAGCAGAATTTGAACTGTACTCACCGTTATTGAACTGGCCAAATTGTAAATCAAGCTTCTGAAACCAGACCAAATGGAAATCAAAATGGACAAACTGAGAAAGGGAACTCGCCCAGCTGGCGGCTTAACTGTCGAAAATGCTCAATAAGAAACAAACTAGACAAACTGAAAAAAAAAATAGTGTCGCCGAACTGGTGGCTGAACTATTCATAACGTCAGTTGAACTCGTGAAACTGCTAGCTGAACTGGTAGACGGGTTGTTAAACGTTTCAAAACTGATACTTGAACTGAAGTCTTTTTCAGGACAATCGCAGCGTCGGACTTCTCGAGGTACGTTCGAAGCTTGATGTTCAGAAGAGCAACGGATGTTCGAAGTTTTTGCTGAAGTGACCGCATGACCTCTGTCATAAATCACAACCCACAAAGATAAAACTCAATTAATCAATCAACCAATGTTTATTGTAGAGTTCAGGAAGAACAATGGACCTTTTCCGAGAAGCGTTCTGCGCACGCGCGAGCGCCCGATGCCAAGCGGTGGAAGTCGGCACGAAAAAATCGAGGAAATTCAAAATGAGGCTGTAAATCGACGAGTAGAATACGTAATTGCAGCATATATATAATTGCGTTACACAAAAAAAGAAAGTGGACGGAAAGAAAAACACGACGTTTGGGTGAACGCTACGGATTTCCTTCTTTAAAGTCGCGCTAGGCCTACCTCGTTGCATTGGGCACGCGACGCTGCTCAGAGAGCGAAGCAACTGGTAACGTAGCTCCCATTATTGATTGGTAGCGCAGGTCACTTCCTCGATTTTTTAGTTCGCGCAGCCACCGCCTGGTGCCGTCGGTATATGGAAAAGGTCCATTGGGCTTCACGATGGCATGTTTCAATAATAATAGGCTATATTACTAATAGTACTAATAATATTAATAATAAATACATTAGTGTTTATTACAGTAACCAGGAACATCCAATTGATCTTCGCACTGGCACAGTTCAGTAAAGTGGACACCGACACACGCGCGCAGACGCGCATACTGCAGGCGCACATGGACGCACAAGGAACTTACGTACACGCGCACGCACGCACAAGCACGAAGACACCCGCAGACGCGTCCACATGCGTGCGCACAGACGCACGCGAATACAAATACACGCAAATACAACAAAGGAACCGATATAGCTACGGTTTTAGACAATAACAGTAATACCTAAAAATATTTAATTTAAAGAGGTAGAAAACAAAATACGTTTTTTACCTTTTATTTGTTGCCAAAACAAATCGTTGGCAATGCTAAAATTGTAAATGAATACTGTGCAACGTTCTTTTTTTTCCATAAAAAATCGCGACCAGATTTCAAAATACCAAGGCTTAAAATACCTGTAGTTGGCGATCACGGGAGCCAGGGTTTCTTGTTTGCTACTACCACCTTCTCCGTTACCTCTAACTTTTGATCGGTGTCTCTCGTGTAGAAGTGCATTCGCGTCATAACAAAGCTAAGTAGTTGGGCAGTGAAGTTTTCACAGTGGTCTTTGCACCCCAGCCTTCCTATGTCCCATTCTCAGGGGCTCGGTGAGGTAGCTCAAGATGTATTTATTTTTACTTGAAATAAATCCTAGAAGCGTCATGACATCGATAAAACAACATTATCAAGAATTTGTTTTAAGTACAACTGTAACGTTAAGAAAAGAGTAGTGAACATAAATCGAATTCAAGTAACGCGCTCATGCATAAACACGTCAACAAACATGTTGCAGAATCAGGCACTGGAGAATGGGATCCCTGTCGTTTCATCGAAACTCGTTTTGAGGAATTACGTTTCGTGAACAACTATTCATGGACTTACGTTTCGGCTACACGACAGTAGTCACGCGAATCGTATGCTGTAGGGACCGTAGGGACATTTCATCTGGTATGTATTACTACCTTATTACAGAAAAAAGCTAATCTCGAAAACTGCCAAAGCTACGAGGGCCCGGCGGGCGTGAATTTACCTCAAAAGTCCCAGGAAATGTTGTATCAATCCAGACATTCTCACACTGGCAATAGTCGTTGGTAATACTCTCCGTGAACTCACACAAAAACTATCTGTTTCACGCCGTATCCAGGGGCATCAAGGCCAGTCACACCGAGCGGGTCGGGCGGGCTGCGTCACGAGCGCCGCTACGCGACAGTGAATGGCTAATGCGTAACTTTTTTCTCGGAGCTTGTCAACTTTGCCGCTCCAGTAACATTGCTGGAAACTTCGAGAGTCTCGCGAGTCACCGTACTTTCTACGTTTAAACCGTTTTACTGGGTATTTTAGATATCTTTGTTATGAATACTGTGTTCAAGAAGAGCAAATGATGACTGAGAGCTGGGTAACGCTTCTTCTTGCCAACGACCTTAAGTTGTGGACAGCCCACTGACGACCATACCTCGGCAAACCTCACTCATGAGGGCCCTCACTCACCCTCACTCACCCTCATCTTCACAGGTGAGGTGAGGGTGAGTGAGTTTCTGAACCAGGAAAATTCATGAGTGAGGGTGAGTGAGGGCCGTGAGGGCTGTGAGGGCGGTGAGGGCCGTGAGGGCTGTGAGGGCGGTGAGTGCCGTGAGGGCGGTGAGGGCCGTGAGGGCCGTGAGGGCCGTGAGGGCGGTGAGGGCCGTGAGGGTCGTGAGGGCCGTGAGGGCCATGAGGGCCGTGAGGGCCATGAGTGCGTAAGGGCGGTGAGTGGCGTGAGGGCCATGAGTGCGTGAGTGGTGTGAGGGTGGTGAGTGCGTGAGGGGTGTGAGGGCCATGAGTGCGTGAGGGCAGTGAGTGGCATGAGAGGCGTGAGGACCGTGTGGGCCGTGAGGGCGGTGAGTGCATGAGGTGGTGTGAGGGCCATGAGTGCGTGAGGGCGGTGAGTGCGTGAGGCCCCTTCAGATCGTGCATCTTTCTCAGCAATTTTGGTGTTAATGGCGGGTTGTTCTCTAGCTTTCCCTAGATCGACACGAATTGCTGAGTTCGGGTCCGGCTCGAAATAAGCAAGCAACTCGGAGCAAATTCGAATACGTTTGAAGCGGCTGCATCCAATCAGGGACGCAACATTTTCACGTGATACCTCTTGCCGGTGATGATGACACCGAAAGACTTGGTCCTGGTATGAAATCGATCGTTTTTTGGAAATAAACTGTTTCAGAAAGGTGCATTAGTATTCTTAACGAGATTTAAATGCATAAAAACACGTTTATAATGCGTAATTGTGTCTAAATAGTGCAAGAAAAATAAAATTTTATGATGACGATGGCAAATTGCAGCAATTGGTTGCTGCGTGTGATCGCGGGCGACCCGTGCTGCTGCTGTTGCGACGTAAAGTTTCTGGGCGAAATTGCCCCATCTGAAGCTGGCCTGAGTGGCGTGAGGGCCACCAGTGCGTGATGGACGTGAGGGGTGTGAGGGCCGCAAGGGCGGTGAGGGCGGTGAGGGCCGTGAGGGCGGTGAGGGCGGTGAGGGCGGTGAGGGCGGTGAGTGGCGTGAGGGCTATGAGTGCGTGAGGGCCGTGCGGGCGGTGAGGGCGGTGAGGGCCGTGAGGGCGGTGAGGGCCGTGAGGGCGGTGAGGGCCGTGAGGGCGGTAAGGGCGGTGAGGGCGGTGAGGGCCGTGAGGGCGGTGAGGGCCGTGAGGGCGGTGAGTGGCGTGAGGGCGGTGAGTGGCGTGAGGGCGGTGAGTGGCGTGAGGGCCATAAGTGAGTGAGGGGCGTGAGGGCCATGAGGGCGGTGAGGGCCGTGAGGGTCGTGAGGGCGGTGAGGGTCGTGAGGGCGGTGAGGGGCGTGAGGGCCGTGAGGGCGGTGAGTGCGTGAGGGCCCTGAGGTTCAGTGAGGGTGAGTGAAGGGCTGAAGGTGAGTGTGACTGTGAGGGTGAGGGTGAGTGAGGGGCTGAAGGTGAGTGTAGCTGTGAGGGTGAGGGTGAGTGAGGGGTTTAGGTGAGTGTGGCTGTGAGGGTGAGGGTGAGTGAGGGCGACCTAAAATGCCGACCTCTGCTGACGACTGGCGCAAGCGCCGGTAAGCGTTTCGCCGCTCCTTCATTCTTTGTAGCGTACCGTGTGCTTGTTGAGTTATGCTTTATCCTATTTATGTGTCTCCCCGGTGTTGCTTCGTTATTTGAAAACAGCGCACCTTTAAAACCTATGGCTCGCTCCGCCGAGTGAGAAAGATTCGCGTGCGCCGAAGCCGTGGGCCTGTTCTAAGCGCCGTCCCACGAGGCTTTGGCGAGCCGTTCCAATGCCGTTTGACGGCAGTTCAAGCATTCAGTCGGCCGTCAAGCGCAGCTAGGTCATACTAGTTCTGACGTATGGTCCCAACAGCCTCTCGCCGCCGATATGTTTCATAAAGAGGGAGTGAGACAAATGTGACAGGAGCGAGCAGCATGCTTTCTTGCCTACACTCTTAGAAAAAAGGGTCAGTATAGTCCTCCCTAAATTGAGGAACGCTCTTGACACATATGTTCCTTCAGAAAGGGAGAAACTTTCGTCCCTTAAGCAGGGGAGGAAAAGTTCCTCCGTCGACTGCATCTCATTATGGCGGCCACGAATCGAGCAAATCGAGCTCGGTAAGGCTTAACGAGAACACTTAGTCTATTGCACGAAGCGAGAGGAGCAGGAAATAAAAACGTAACACGAGCTTTCCGCGAACTGTATTTATTTCCGAAGTTTCTTTACCCCTGCAGGTAAAGAAACTTACGTTTCGAAAGCACGCAGTCACTCAGTCTTCTCATCGTCAGCACTGCGATGTTCAACGGAGACAACCGGCACTCAGTTCGCGCACTTTATGTCCTACCTTTGCTATTCCTCGAGCCACAATTCCTTAGTCAACCGTTGCGTCAACCGCACATCACGGAGGAGTGAAAATCATTCGCCTGCAAAACCAAAAGCCGCTCTCAAAAAAAAAGGAAATCCGAAGCAACCTCTTGGGTTATCTCAGCACGGTAACACGAAATTATGGCGTAGCCGCGTAGCGTAAAAGGATGTTTAATCGCTTGCCACCAGATGGCAGGGTCAAGCAGAGTAATCGCACGTAGCTAGGCTAGGTGGCGCTAGGTACCGCCCAATTCATGTTTTACAAAAAAATATCTTTATTTCCTTACGGCACAATTGCGTTTGCTTTTCTTCGGAATCTCTAACACATGTAGACACGTTGCGCACACTACAAACACCAGGTCAACATATATTGAACGCATACACAGCCATCGCACATACAAATATCAATAAAACAGCACACTACCCCGATCACTACTACCGAGCCCTGCATTTCCGTCTTTTATAGTGGTCGTTTTGAACGTACGGAATTTTTCGGTGACTCCCTAAGCAAAAAAAAATATTCCGAACATGTTCATTTTTTTCCAGCAATGTAATACATCTGAGGCTATTTTTAATGGCTTGGGGGATGAATCTCTTATTAAAAAGAAGACGCTCGATCATGCCATAATTATTTGAAAGCCAATAAATCGAGCCGCTCCAATGTGGTTCCAAGCCATGAGTTTGTTTTCCCGCATGGCCCTTCGTAGCCAGTATTTATATTGTAGTGTTCGTTTTTCTATTTGTGCTGTTCGCGCAAAGCTGCAATTGCCGTCTTGAATTAATCTTTGTAGAGCGGATATCCACTCAGCTGGAAGTGATGCTTCACGGGCACAGAAATCGCTTTTCGATCAACTTGAATGCAGTCAAAGCCGCGACTTGCGACAACTGTTAAGTGTACGGAGCTGCGCCGTTGCGAGCTCGAAAACTTCTAGCGCTCATCCCAGCGCGCCACTTAGAGGGCAGTTTCTACAGGAACCGTAATATATTTAAACAGTAAAATAAAGGATAGCGGTTTTTTTTTTTTTTTCGATTTCGCCTGTCTTTTTTTTTTATGCTAAACTTCCATTATAAATATACGTACTTTCCGTCATACTTTTGTAGTGTTGTCTTTTCCCCAGAGCGCAATCGCTCTCGGGGACCGACAGTCACATTGGCCACTGTACGATAGGAGCTTACCGTTCAGACCAGCGTTCCAACATGACTATCCACACGTCGATCGACTGCACCTAATCCCTCAAGTGGTTTTAAACTCTTTAATGTAAAGCGGAATGTCATCCTGCGACACCCCGGCCCCTCCGATAACGGCCCGACCAGCGGCATCAATGCCCGACAGTTTACGTCATCTCATCTTGTTGTTACACCACTGATACGCGAACACACGGTCACATCGGCGATAATTCCAGTCTTCTGTTCACAACCCACAACACTGCCATCACGATGTCGCTGACACGAAGAAATACAGAACCACGTTGACGATGTTGCTGACACGCAGAAGAATCACGTTGAACGCCGGTTGGCACTCGGCACGGGACAACGGAACCGAACTCAGCACGGAAGGCACCCAGGCAGCCGGCAGGAAAACCTGCCTTCCTTGGACGCAGTTCCCGCGATTTCCATAACGTCGAAAACGTCGACACAGTTCCTCGTGGTTTCGCCGTTTCGCTGCTGTAGGTCCGCGTGTGTCCCGCAAATTGGAGACGGCCGTCTTACCCAGTGTATGTAGCGCTGCTGGCACTGCTCCGGAACTTCGCTGTTTCTAGCGGCTTCGTTAGCTCGTTTGATAAAATTAGTGGTAAAAACGTCAATGCAACCGAAATGTTCTGCACGTTTGGACTAGAAGACGGAATTACAGGCGGCCTTCGCTGCCGCTGAAGCTCAATCAACTCAACATTAATTTATTAAACAACGTGCGCGATGTGCTCGAAAAACGAAACCGAAAGAAGATGAGTCGGGAGGGCGAAAGCTTTCGCCGGTCTGCCTGGAGGAGGAAAACGTCTCGGAGAATAATAAGGACTTTAATTTTCCTTTCATCGGTCTGGGTTTGTTTATGTGTGTTTTGGTAAACAAAAAAAATAAAAAAAAGAACTTTACAAAAAAAAAAAAAACACTCTTTTGGGGATCGAACCGTTGACAACTTGATCAGTAGCGCGATGTTCTACCCCTGCGCCAACTGAACAAGAAGGAACTCGCCCTCCTCCTTTCATCTGAACTGCCGTTCCTCCCTTCTCTGGGCAACTTGTCCGCAACAAGGAGGAACAGTCGCTTTTGCTACCTTTCTCCTCCCTTTTTTCTTAGAGTGTATGTTATACCTGTGTCGTAGGGACGCGCGATCTCTTCGCGTTTTTATAACCTTGGTTTAGGTGTCTATTATTTCACATTCTATTTCATGTGTTTATTATTTCATCACATCCGTGGAGCAGTGGTGATTTCGTCGTTTGACATTGCTTCTGGCCAACGGTGGTGTCTGTGCGTGTGTGCCTGTGTGTGACACGTCGGCCACACCTGTACCCGTTACTTTAAGAAAGTAATGAATTACAATTAATTGACTCTTAAAGTAACATATTACAGTTACAAGTTACTCACTGCAAAAAGTAATCGTATAATTACTTCGTTACTTCACTCGATTACCTTTCAGTTGCTTCCAAAAGGACCTGCAAAGACGGGATTTGCACTCAGCATCCTTGTAATGAGCTGTTAAAATTAGATTTTCGATTCGGAGATAGCAAATAATTTATGTTTGTCTTCCGCACAGCTGAAGTGAACCAATGGCTGGCGGCGTGACAGTTCAACCTGTCAACGAATAATCGGTCCTTGATTTCCTTCACGGCGGTATATCGCCCCGAATGCGAACCCAAATACTCGGTGATAAATTGATCGTTACCGAGCGCAGTCTGCCTGACTCATGCTCGTATACAATTCGAGAGTTGATTCTGGCTTTCGTGCGTGGACACCGCGGATTATTGCGAAGCTAGAAAACTGGAAGTAGCATCATATATCAGATTGCCATATACGGGGCTGATATTCAGATATATGACATTTCTGTAAGGGAACGCTCCTCTCTGCGGTGCAAATGTCGCGTCTGTGCGCGTGCTACGTATTTTGTTCTTTTCGCAAATAAATGGACAATTCATTGTCAGTATCTTAGTGCAGAATGAAACATGAATTTGTGAAAACTTAACGCGCAATAAAAAAACAAAACGTGCAACTTTTGATATTTTCAAAGACATGCCTCTACGGATTCCATGGTTGTGGATTTATAATGCATCCAAGTCGTGTTCTTATTTTTTTAATGAAAATACGAAGGACTCGTGTGGTTCTGTACTCACGTTTCTTTATTAATTATTGCACTTATTTTTTTTTAATATTTATTCACAAAGTGCCCTTTTTATGTGATTTTGAAGTGTCGTAGCTCAGTTTCATATCATTACGCAGCAACTACATTCGAGGGCAGGCTCCTGGAAAACATAAGAACTCGGCATAAAAAAATATTAGCAGGGCCAAAGCCATCAGTTTCTTTTTTTTTTTTTTTTTCGTAAAGAGCATTTGGTTATGATAATGATTCCAAAATATTCCCTACACGCGCTTGTTTTTTTTGTTTTTTTTTTTTTTTTTAATGGGATTCTGGCTGTTGATCTCATTTTCTTCGAATTGTATGCTAGAGGAACTAGGCTGGTACTTTGAAGGGCAGGCTTGGTTGTATTAATATTCAGATTCGTTTCAAATTATTTTAAATCATGGTACTATTTTGAAGCTATATATATATATATATATATATATATATATATATATACTCTAAAAAATGCCTGCGGTCTACTTACCCACATAACACTCGAAGAGCCAATCCCTGGAATCTACAAGACCAACTCAGCGAATGATGAAGGCGGAACATCTGTTTAGACCTCAAAATGAAGTATGTGCTGTGGCATTACGCAATGCAAGCATGGCGTTTTGCATCGCGTAATGCCACAGCGCAGACTTAATTCTGAGGTCTAAACGGATGTTTCGCCTCATCATTCGCTGAGCTGATTGCGCGAATCACAGAGATTGGCTCTTTAAGTGTCTTGCGGGTAAGTAGACGCGCAGGCATTTCTTAGAGTGTGTGTATATATATATATATTATTTAATTATAGCTTTTCTTGGTGTAATTGAAATCACTTTCCATGACTGTATTGTTTTTAAAGCGTACTGATTGTCCTAAATATCAGAAATAACATGTTGTAGCAGACAACTCGCACTTGCGCCATCTTTTAAAAGGTAGCGGAAATTCGAGGTTGAGAAGTTCCGAAGTGGCGCTGATTCTGTCCCTGACGCAAAGCAATCCTGTCTCAAATATTTTCTCGCGCTTCTTACTCTTTCTTGCAGTGAATCTAAGTTAGTCGTGCGAAAACGAAAAAAAAACAAGAAGCGAGTAGCCCGTCACATGGGTCACGAGCAAGTTGCTGCCCGCCATGTTCCGGCCACTGATCTCTATTATAGGGAGATCAGTGTAGATCCTCTATGTGGATATCAGTGGAGACCCTCTAGTGGAGATCAGTGGTTCCGACACCACGAAAGGTGCAAACATTAAACTACATATGATGACGATGACGAAGTTTCCCTTCACTACAAGATGAACAAACATACGTGTTTTCCAGCTTTCCAACCGCGCCGGTTCTATTCTGTCCGCCGTCGTGCAGGATTTGAGATCTTCAGTTTAAACATTACTCGTAGACAACTCACGGAGAGTGTTATGTGCAAAACGCAGTGATTGGACTTCAGGGTGAGGCGACAAAAAGCCAGTCATCGTGGCGCAAATCTGACGCTAGGAAAAGGGCCTAATAAACCTCTTTCCCGTGAGGTGCGCTATCAAAAGCGTTGTACAAGGGCGAAACCCTCCCTAGGTCGTCTTTCTTTGAATTACTTTTTAGTTCATATATTGGAGCAAGAATCACGTCAGACGACCAACTTTCACAGTGTTGCTTTAAGAATAAAACGGTTCCAAGCCTCCACTTTGCGCTTTGCACCCACCATGACTATTGTCCTGTTAAACTAGTGATAGGCAGCCGGGGTCGACTTGCTATAGAACCGGCGCCTCAGCTCAGACTGCGGAAAAGAAAACACTGCCAAAGCCAGCGCACGATCTGAGCGGGATTCAAGTCGCGTCTCAGGACGCTCTCGCGACCCAGCCTTTGCAGTGCTTTCTTTCACCCAGTCTCAACTGAGACGCTGTTCTAGCAAGTCAGCCCAGGATCACAACTCGTTGCGTTTCCTCGAGCTTCTCTTTCGTTCTTGCAAGTAACCACATTCAGTGTTGCGAAATAAAATCAAGCGAGATTCTCAGTGTTGCCCTGCCATGCTCTTCTATGACCGTGCGTGAGAGCAGTTTTTCTTGCTGCCTTCACTGTCGCCTGGAAAAATGGGGCTTCTTTAGCCGCGGGTGTGTGTGACCACACTACCATGCCCAACACCGCCTGAGCTATCCGGAACAACTGCTCCCCGTCTACTGCGATTGCAAATGTGTGCCATTATACTTATTTGAAATAACTGTAGTGAGCCAATTGACATAAGTTTTGCCTTATGATAATTAAATGTTTCTCTATACAAACTAGTTTGTATAGAAAAACATTGTATATACCCAGCTAATTGAACTAACTCACGACTTGGCGGAAACAATTAACGAGCGGGGACAAACTGATGTGGTATTTTTGGATTTCTCAAAGGCATTTGATAAGGTTTCGCACCCAAAACTAATAGTCAAGCTTTCAAATGTACTAAAAAACTCTCAAATAACTGACTGGATCACGGCGTACTTAACAAACAGGACCCAATATGTTCATTACAAAAAAGTTGACTCCTCCAAACTTCTGGTCACGTCCGGTGTACCTCAGGGGTCTGTACTTGGTCCCCTTTTGTTTTTAGTCTTCATTAATGACATAGCTGATAACATCGACATTCCCCTGCGTTTGTTTGCTGATGATTGCATAATATATAAAAAAATAGGTGACCTGGATGATAATTATAAGTTACAGAATGCACTCGACGAAATATTTAAATGGTGTACTCAATGGAAAATGAAACCAAATTATGATAAAACAGCTGTTATGACAGTATCATGTCAAAAAAGACCAATTTTATTCAGTTACAATCTCAGCGGTCAATCATTACAACGGGTAAACGAATTCAAATATCTTGGATTAATATTCGATAACAAGCTAAACTGGAACCTGCACCTGGAAACGACCGTCAACAAAGCAAGAGGTACCCTGTTTGCGCTAAGAAGGAAATTAAAATTTGCCGATCCTGATACTAAGCTCATAGCCTACAAAGCATTCGTAAGACCAATTTTAGAGTATGCCTCATCAGTGTGGTCCCCTTACACAAAGGTTGGTATTAACAAACTCGAAAGTATTCAAAAGCAAGCAGCCCGATTTATATATAATAACTTTAACAGGAATACATCCCCCACTCAGTTACTTGCAAGGGCCCAGCTTCAATCATTGGATAAAAGGGCCGATGTCGAAAGGTTAAAAATGTTATATAACATACTAAATGGCAGCATTCACATTGATAGCACCAGTTACTTACAGCCATCATTGTCCGGGTCTTCACGATTAAACCACTCTAGATCTTTAAGGCAATACAGGTTTACAAATGACTGTTACCGGTATTCTTTTTTTCCTCGGGCAATTCGCGGCTGGAATAATCTAAGTAATGATATTGTCACCTTAACCTCTGTTCATGCTTTTATAGCGGCTGCGGAACGCTACGATTAACGTGTTTATTTAATGTTCGCTTGGTGTTGCTGTGTGTACCGTGTTTATGTTGGAACCACTCCTACTATAGCTCCTTGACTGGAGCTGGTAGTATCCCTAAATAAAATAAAAATAGTTTCTTGATGAAACGAAGAGAAAGAGGTGTTCCACACAAGTCCCTGCAGGCAGCTGGCCTGATGACCTGTAGGTCTCATTACTCAAGAAACTTCTCCAACTCAACCCCGGAGCGAGCAGGCTAACAATGGGAGGAGCGGGTGCCTCGCGGTAGAAATTCAAGCACTGCAGGAAGGGTTAGAGTTCCTGTATAAGCTCCATAAGGGAGCCAGAGTTGCGCGTCTGTTTTCCACGTGCCGCCGCGTCGGTATTTGCCGAGATCCGATCACGTGATGAGCCGGATCAAGTACCGTGCAGGAAAGTAGACGTCGCGCGCGCCCCGGCGTACGTTCCCCTGCTTTTGAGCGCGCCGCGTGCCTCGAACGCGCGGCGGCGCTATTCGCCAAATTCAGTCACGTGAGGAGCAGACTCCGCATGCCGTGCAGGAAAGCCGGCGCTCCGGGGGTGAACGCGCAACTCTGGCTCCCGTAGGGAGCCTATACAGGAGCTCTAGGAAAAGTAGGGTCACAGTGACCCCTTCGAGCTGCCGCCGCAAGGAAGAACTACTTCCTGTGCAAAAGGTTAAGAGATCGCCTGTTAGCCCTATCCCGTTCACTCTATGGATCTTCCCATGGATCTTCCAACTCCTGAACGAGGCAAGCGCTTGCTCATTAGCACACTTGACTTCACACCTAAACACGTCAGGAGAATTACGCGGAGGGAAAACTTGCACCGGAGTACCCAGGATTCATTGACTCGAACCACGCCGCCGCCCGTTTCGATCTGGATGAGCATCGTACCGGAGTGCTAAATTTCTCGACCACGTAGAGACACCAGGTGCCTCTTGGGGTAGCTTAACTTTCCACTGCCTAAACATCTAGCAACAAATTACTTACCGTGTATTTGCACAAACAGGCTTTTCTACACAGAAAGGAGCAGACGTCATCGCGTTTCTAAGTCACGTGCGCCAAGTCACGAATGCTTGCTAATCCGCGTATTACGCCACTTTGCGGAGAGCTGGGGATTGTCCCACCGTTCCGGCGGGAAAAAAATATGGCGTCGAACGAAAAGATTGATGCTGTGTGTAAAAAGCATGGTAGAAGTTTGAAGGCGTCCAATTCTTGCTCCAGCAGCGACAAGGTTGACAGTCTGATATTAGGATTAAGTTTTCTTTCAACGCCGTAAATAGTAGCACTGTCAAGTTTGACGTTGTTGGTTGAGATTGCAGCGACTTCAAGCATCAACCACGCTTTTCAAGAACATCAACAAACTTACCGAACGCATCGTTCGACGCCATCTTCCTTTCTCGCCGGAGCGATGGACAGCCTGTAGGAAAGGAAGAGTTTGTCCTCGGCTCCCTGCAGAGTATGGGGATTAGCAAGCGCCGGTGACGTGACCCACGTAACCTCAAAACACGGTGACATATATTCCTCCATACTGGAGAAAATCTACGTCGTGTGAGTGCACCGCAAGAGCAATAAAACACTGTCAACTTTGACGCTGTTGGTGTAAGAATCCTCGCCTCTCGCCGGAGTACGAGAATGAGCAAGCATCCGTGATGTGGCGTATGTTACCTCGTAGCGCAATGACGTTTGCTTCTTTTTGTGGAAGTAGAAGAAATCTCCGTCGCGTGAATACAGCATTAGAAGCTTCACCATGAGAGGTACATGGTGGCGTGGGAAAGACGGTTCTTGCATGCAGTGCTTCATAAAACTAACTTCGATCTTGCTAAGATTTAGCGTGACATTCCCCCAAAACTGCCGTACTCACACGCAGACATTGTTCAGAGAAAAAGTTTACTTTCATCCGGGGACGTTAGGCAGATAACTCGACCCGCTGGGTTGTGATCGGGAATCAAGACTTCACCACGCCATTCGACCAGTAGCCTTAGGAATAGCAAAAAAAGTGCCAAAACTAAACTTGCGGTGTTTGAAGATGTGTGCTTGTCTTTTGTCCCCTTTGTTCCTCCTCTCCAGGGATTATTATCGTTTATTTTTGTCCAGCTCGCCTGCACCTTTGCATTAAATTAAGGGAGCACTATATTTTTCCATGGTGTATGCAAGTTTTAATTTACAGCGTTGAAACAAAGATAAGAAGTCCTAAATGAGCCATTAGTCTCAGCGTACGTGGATAAGGGGCAGTTGAAAAAGTGCGAATGTTCAAAGCTAGGCTTCTCTGCGCATGGATAATACTTTGTTTGCCCCAATTGCCCTGGTATCCCGCATAAGACTTTCAGGGGGGAATATTTATGAGCTTTTTATCGTCATAAGACAATTTCAGATGATTTTTTTTCTATCTGAATGCAGGCACGTGTTTAAATCCAATTTTTAATAATAATAATTAAAAAAAAAACATGTTCTAAGGTAATTTTTTTAATGAACGACAGCGCAAACGGCAATCTTGGCGGACTTTTCTTTTTGTTTTGAAGTTGTTTATTGAAGCGGCCAATGCGAAAACAGACGTTCCTACCACCTGTCGGAGATAGCACGTTTGACCGCTCGCTGCGCGTCCACTTGTCACACTGCTGCACTAGAACCCTTCTATGACAATTTCAAACTAGATTATATGACGCTTAAAATTATAATAATAATAATAATAATAATAACAGTAATAAGAATAATAATAATGCATTCAACAATTACGTAGTACACAAAACAGAAACGGGTCTGTTGAAGCCAATGGAGGCTTGAAGGAGGGTACCCGGTAAGTCGAGCGACAAATACAAAATAATTACGTTCTCTAAAAATATTGAATACGTAATAAAATGAAATCACATTACACATGACCACGTACAAAAAAACACTTGATATCACCAAAAAGATTAAACCTAGCTCTATTAGTGCCCCTAAATAGAATAATCTATCTGCAAAATAAAATGCGTTATATACAAGATGTCCCCCCAAAACATTAAGTTTTTTTTTTTTTTTTTTTTTAACGCCAAAATAAATTACGCATTGCCGAATGCTCCTTTTCATTGAAATGTAGCCATAGCGGTCTGACCCAGATGCCAAAGTTTCAGCACTAACCGTTACTTTTTCGACAGTTATACCAGATTTTCTTGAATTTTGAATGCAAACTACCGACCGACAGAGCTCTCGAATACATCTTGTGGCGCCAGTTACCGGAAACGGGCAAAAAATAAGCCCCATTTTTCCACTGAAATTGTCAGAAAATAACATAACTTTTGCATAAGATAACGCTTAGTGCTGGAACTTTGGCAAATGGTTCGGACCGCTAGCACTACATTTGGGCGGAACATAAACGCTCGGTGATGCGTATAGTTCATCTTTGCGGTGAAAATAAGGAAATATTTGGGGGGTACACGCAGTATATTTGAATGAGCAAACGTTTCCGAAACCTATCAAATTTAAAAACTATTTTTTTTAACAAAAAAAATTTTTTTCATTTGCTCTGTTGTTTACTAGTAACAACGAATGAATTTGCTTTATCAGAGAATATAAACAGAAAAATTTAGTATTTTGTTTGTATGTCTACAATTGAAAGTAGAAACTTATATGGAGTACGTTGGGACAGCGTTCTCACATAGGGGATATTCTGGACCGCATTGTGCCATTAATATGTTTAATTACCTCAAGATAATGCTTAACACGTATGCCTAAAAATACCTGAAATTGTACGCAATTCGAAGTAAAAGTTATTTTAATGCGCAATAAAGCTTGCTGTTTTCCAAAACACATTTAGGAAGATTCAAGCTTTATTTTCGGTTATATACGCAAATGCTATATCTTATTCACAGTTAATGATAGATCACGATAATAGCTTATTAAATGAAGCAAATGTATATAAGACATTTTAAGTATCACTCTTGTATCAGTCTTTTTGGCAAACAGTGTTGTTTTCAACTTTATCCACTTTTCTCATTTACATTTATATTTCACGTTTTTGTTTGTTCAAATTATGTATGCGTTTGCGTGCATCTTTTTTATGCAAAACTGCATGTAGGTGTCAACGGTGCACCCTTATGTAGGCCTATGGGCTGTTTAGGGGCACCGGAAAAGTACAATAAATAAATAAATAAATAAATAAGTTGTACAAATAATATGGAACTTGTATTAATTGAAAATTGCTTCATTTAAGCTTTCTGGTGACATCGAGTTAATTAAAATATCATCAGTAGTCCTCACGCAAGAATTTGCAAAACTGCCGAACATCGCCAACGGGAGATTGTTAAATATTTTATTCTATTATTTTAAAATACAAGTTTTTCGTTTTATTTCATTTACCCTATTGAAATCTATTTCCAAAGTGTCAGAGAAGAGTCCTAGTGCATTGCTTGAGAAGTGACAAAATAAGCGAGCGGTCAAACTTGTGATCCCCGACAGGTGTGAGAAACGATAGTTCCGGCCTCGGTCGCTTCAATAGTAACATGAACAAAACAACAAAAAAAAAACAACAACATGAAAATAACATGAAAAACAAATCCGCCCATCTTGCTGTTTGCGTTCTCTTGAATGTCAAGAATGGACCCATAAGGATAGTTTTTTTTTAATTAGAATATTGACCCTAAAGTTGTGCCTGAATTGGGATGAAACATCCAGATGATTTTTACACTTTGACAGCAATGTGGTATGCATGCGCAAAGGCGCGGCGAAGTCTTTTGTATAGTTATCGAAGATATCGGAGCGATCTACTCAAACTACCCAACTAAGTCGGCACCGCAAAGAGTACAGTTGTCTGTAGCCACAGCCACAGAAATTCCTGCCAGCGACGATTTCCACTACTTAATAGGAAACTATTATTTCCCTCCACTTTTTGATGACGTTGCGTTTACTGACCATTTTGAGACCCTCTGTAATACTGTTGACTTTTCTAGATACAAAGTACAAATATATGGAGATTTTAACCTTCCTGGTCTTGATTGGTCGACTGGAGCGGTGTCGCATATAAATAGTGTTACTTCTAGAAAAGCGGAATGGTTACTTTCGTTTTCAAATTTCTGTGGGTTTACGCAGTTTAACTTTTGCAAAAATACTGCTGATAACGTGCTTGATTTATGCTTATCAAATGCACCCATAGAGTATCTTGTTCCGGCTGTTACACCTTCGGTGCCTGTCGATGCATATCATCCTCCTTTTGTAGTTCAGTTTTGTTTGTCATGTAGGCCCCGTGCAAATCATCAGTTGTTGTCGTTTTGTTATCGAAATGGAGACTATGGCGGTCTCTACGATAGTCTTGTTCAGCATAATTGGTCTGATGTTTTATCGGATCAAAAGGCTGAATCAGCCACTACAAAATTGACTACGGTAGTGCTTTGGTGAAAAAAGTTTATAAAAAGGAGAAGCTATTGCACTCGTCGAATGTTGAAAAGAGTTTAACCAGAGAAAAAAAAAACCTCGGACATTCTGGCGCTATGCTAAAAACCACATGCGCGACAATTTCACAAAACGTATGCTTACGTGAATCAACTGGCTATTTGTCCTCGCCAATTGAAATAGCTAATAGTTTTTCTGATTACTTTAGTCACTACAATTCTAGTTTTAGAACTGCCGGTGCATCAGACAACATTAACAACACAGACTTTTTATCTGCTTTTACTGTCGATGTCTCAGAAGTTCTTGAGGCGATAAAAAAATTAAAACCTAAGTTCTCAACGGGAATTGACGGTATACCCAATTTTATTATTACGGCTTGTTCCGATATATTTGCTCCCATTTTGGAACATGTATTTAACCTATCTCTCATGAAGGGTACTTTTCCTAATTTGTGGAAGTCTTCTATAGTTGTGTCCATATTCAAAGCTGGTGATCCGTCATTAGTTAGTAACTATCGTCCCGTTTCGTTATTGTGTGGTTTTGCGAAGGTTTTCGAAATGGTTATGCATAACCGGATCTCAAATTACCTCAGTCAAAAAATTAGTACTCTTCAGCATGGTTTTTTAAAGGGAAAATCCGTTGAAACAAATTTCTGCTCTTTTCTAGATTTTTCTGTGCCGATAGTCACAAACAGAGGCCAAATTGATGCCGTATATTTTGACATGTCGAAGGCTTTCGACCGTGTAGATCATACTTTACTCCTCTGCAAACTTTCTTTTTATGGCATGTGCCCAAAGCTTTGTGAATGGTTCAGGAGCTACTTGAGTTTACGCAGTAATACTGTTCGTGTTGGCAACTCTTTTTCGAAGTGTTTTACATCAACTCCTGGTGTACGCCAAGGTTCGAACTTGGGACCACTGTGGTTTATTTTGTTTGTAAACGATATAGTATCATGCGTCAATCATTCAAACGTCCTTCTTTTTGCTGACGACATAAAACACTTTTTAAATATTAAAGACCATACTGATTGTACTCTATTGCAAACTGATATTGAGGCAATTTTAGAGTGGTGTGAAAAAAAACGCTTTGTCGCTAAATCCTGAAAAAACTAAAGTGATTTCTTTATCGAGAAAGTGGGACGTTTTCTTTTACCCTTATGTGCTCGAGGGCAATGTGATTGATCGTGTATCTCTGGTAAGAGACCTTGGCGTGTATATTGATAGTACTCTATCATTCACTGCGCACGTCTCTAAGATCGTTGGATCAGCGATAAGAAAGTTGTGAATGATCACACGTTTATCGAGTTCTTTTACTTCACCATTATCTGTAGTGCGTTTATTTTGTAGCCTTGTACGCTCAGGACTTGAATTTGGTTCGATTAGTTGGAATTCACTATCTTTAACACAAGTTGAAATCATTGAGCGTGTGCAGAAGAGGTTTATGCGAATTATTTATGACCGATACATTGGTCGGAAACTGTTTTTTAGTCACGATTTGTTGCTGTCTTTATTTAGCCTTGAAAGGCTAAATAAGACGAATTTACTTATGAATTTAGACTTTCATGTGCCATTCAGAGCTAGTCGCCATTTTTTAACATTTTATTCTACTAGAATTTGTGAATCGTCGCCATTGTGTCGTATGCAGTCTGCCTATAATGTTATATGCGATTGTGATGTTGATATTTTTCTTGATTTTGTTAGTTTCAAGTCGGCCTTGAAAAAGTATATTTTATCCAACCAAAAATTAATGTAAGCTTGTATTGGCTCTGTAAACTTGTATTTGTGTCCTTACAAATGTCTGTGTAATTTTGTGCATGTTTGTATGTTTAATAGTGTTGCTGTAAACACGAAATGACAGTGCACCACACAAAAGGCGTTACAGCTGTTTGTGGGCACTAAAGAAAAATAAAACATTATATTATATTATATATATCTAGGCACATCAGTTTGACCAATATGAAGGGCGTTCCTGTGAAACCGTATTTTTAGACAAGCCCTCGAGACGGGGAAAAAAACAAATGACGACACAACAAAGTCCTTTGTTTTTTTCCTCCAGTCTCGGGGTTTTGTCTTAACCCTTTCATGGGCGGTGGGATACATACTTCTCATCCAGGCTCGATCTAGACTGGGCTCAAGAAAAGGCGAATTCCCACCATTATAGGGTGCCGCCATCTAGTGGAAGACGAGTCAAACAAGAAAAAATACACTGGCCTCATCTGGTTCGGAGGCATGCGGTTTAGAGAAGTTCGTTTTAGCGAACGCCGTTTTACCGACCCCGGTTTATCGGATCCCTTTATAGAGAACCCAGTTTAGAGAAAATGGCGATGAGCATCTGCACTGAGGCTCTGCTTGCTCTAAACCGTGCCTCGATGAAACGTGCCCATTCTCTAAAACGTGCTTCTATAAAATGGCATTCGATCAACCGTAGTAAACCCCATTTGCTGTTGCAAAAATAAAGCTGTACTTTTCCGAGACATTCCCGCGCACAACGTTCGCAGGTATTTGTACTTGTGAGGCTTGCTTCTGATATCTGCTGACGATCAGAGCTCTACGGTGTATGTAACCTTCGAACTCACTGATCGGACGCTCCTAGCAATTGAATAAATCTGAATAATTTGAAAGCAAATGTGCCGCAAGCAATTTTCTCGGTATTTGTCGAAGTGGGAAGTATATAGTTTCCGTGGCCTAGGAGAAACTCTTTGCCACAGAGCTTTCGGAGTATCGGTACTTGAAATAGCAAATATTATATTTCTAGATGGCATCGGGAAAGAGAGTACATTGAGTTACAGAAAAGTTATCGTCGGTTCTGCAGTTTCTCTCTTCAACAATAAAATAAATTGACTATTTCTTTAGCAGCTGCTAGGCCATAGGAAGCATATTTCTCGCTCCGTTATCCTTTTTGTGCTTTGCGAAAAACTATCTGTACTTAGCAGAGCTCTTATTAAAATACTTTTCTACGAAAATGTTAAAATATGTTGAACCATTTTCAGCTAGTTTGAGCCCTAACTTTGTGTTCATTGAAGCTGTATGATTCAGTCGATTTTCAATTGTTATCGTATTGATCAGATAAGTCAATCGCCAAGCGTCGCTACCTTTCTAGCAGACGTCTTTGTCAACCTATGTCTTGAAAGCTAAACGTTTATGCAATTTCTTTCTTCTTTTTTTTATTCACGAAAAATTAACAAGTTAGGCCTCCAGATCTTTTTTTTTTTTTTTCACGTCGCGATGTGTTGCACAAAAGCATGTAGAAATTACTGCACCGCGGACCAGAAGCCCACGTCAGAAAATCAAAGCCATCCAGCTTGGTATCCTCCGATAGATGAGCTGGCTGGTCCATAGGTTGGCTAGCTTGTTTTGCTTAGCATCCCAGCAAAGTAGGCTGTACTGGCACCGCGTGACGCGTGCGAGAGCACGCGGTGAACTTGCAACGTGCACACGAGACTAGCCGGAACATCGGTGCCTCGAGCCATACCACACTTTCACGGCCACTCGGATCGGTGTCGCCATCTAGGGGTCAACTATTAAGCTCCTTTAAGATGGTGCGCTTATTATACACTCTAAAAAATTCCTGCGCGTCTATTTACCCGCAAAACTCTCAAACAGCCAATCACTGCGATCTACGAAATCAGCTCAGCGAATGATGAGGCGGAACATCTGTTTAGACCTCAAAATGAAGTCTGCGCTGTGGCGTTACGCAATGCAAGCATGAGGCTTTGCATTGCGTAATAACAGCGCAGACTTCATTTTTAGGTCTAAATGGATGTTCCGCCTTACCATTCGCTAAGCTGATTTCGTAGACCGCAGAGATCGGCTCTTTGAGCGTTTTGCGGGTAAGCAGAAGCACAGGCATTTCTTAGAGTGTACACCGCTAAGTTTTGGTGTTTTACTCTCCGAGTGTTGTGCGGGAAAGTACACGCACGCGCTTTTTTAAAGTGTACACTCTAAAAAAAGTCTGTGAGTCTACTTTCCCCCGCAACACTCGGAGAGCCAATCCTCGTAACTTACGGAGGCAGCTTAGCGAATGACGATGCTGAAACATATGTTTAGACCAAAAAACGCAGTCAGATGTGATATTAAGCAATGCAAAACGTCACGTTTGCATTGCTTTATGTCACAACTGAGACTGCGTTTTTTGGTCTAAACATTTGTTTCGGCATCGTCATTCGCTAAGCTGCCTCCGTAAGTTGCGGTGATTGGCTTCCCGAGTGTTGCGCGGGAAAGTAGACTCACAGACTTTTTTTAGAGCGTAGGTACTATCGCAGCGATCCCGAAACGAGCTATGTAAGTGTAGGGGGAAATTTGGGTACTGTTGTATTGAAGTAAATAAATAGTAAATAAATAATGAGTAATGAATAAATCTATCAATATCGGGTGTATAAATCCCCCTCCCCCCAATCCCGAAAAAAAAGTGGTGAAATGTTTTTATTTTCGTGTTAACTTGGATAAAATTTACTCGGATAAAATTCAATTCAATCCCATGACTATTTTTTCTGTTCCTTCGCTTGGTGCAACACTGAAGGTTTATGATTTCATCCAGCACGTACGTATAGTTCTCACCACAACGGAAGCTCAATGGTGCAGGAACACAGACGGCTAAAACACAGTGGCAGAGCGAATTCTTTTCGGAACTTGCTCAGTTCTATCGACTTGACGTAGGCCTGGTTCTGATCAGACTTAAGACCGCGTAAGGCCACAGCAAAGCATAAGAGTTCGATCCTGACCACGTCGGGAGATCCGTCGTCTTCTGGACGCTCCACCAACGACCGCACACCCGAGCCCCCGAGAATGCGCGGGGGAAAAGCGGTCGAACGTAGGTGGCCGGAAATAGCTCGTCAATAAAGACGGCGAAGGCCTCAGCGTGGCAGGCTATCGTTCCATCAGCGACCAGTCAAACCAGCCAAGGCGTCTGGCCACGAGATAAGGAACGACGAACGATTCCGGTCCGGAGGCTAGACGGACGAAGGATTCTCATTGTTTACGCGTACACCGAGTACAAGCTCGGCAGTACTGGCATTGCAAGAACGAGAATTAAGTTCTACCAACAGGCAACTTGAGATGAGCACAGGTGTTGGGAGGAATGCCCCGTCGAACGGGCATTTGGATAAAATCCTATCGCGGAGAGCGAGCGCGTATAGACCCTTTCAGGCAACATTTCATGGGCGCCGCCATCTTGATGTCACGTGACCCTGCCGCCATAGCCGACCTTCAGTTTCTCGCCGTTGCTCCGCGTTGTGTGCTGCACCGGACACTACCGGAGCTTTGATTTCGAGTCCTTTTACGTTCCGCGTTGAAATCGTGTGTTTTCTTAGGTCTTTTCGATATTTCGGGCTTTCATTTAATCATTTGATATCTATATCTCAACATAGCTCTTGTATTTTCTTATTTATGGAATGGAATCGGACCGCGAATGAATCGACGATACAAGATCATGGCCTAGGCTTCAGAAACCATGCAAGTTCATCACACTCTTTTGTTTTTGTCGCTAATAAAGGGCAGTCAACACCATTGTGACATATAAAAATTTCAACTGACGTAGTAAGGCTGTCGCAGTCGTGCTTCCAGCTGCATGTGCGCGCTTGAGACATCGTTTCCGTATGTAAAAGCCGAACCGGGTGTAAGCGCTTAGCGAGCGACGAGACGAGCGACGGCGACAACGACGAGAGTCAGCGACGAAGATTTCTAACTGTCGCCCGTCGCGTCGCTCGGTTTTTGGATTTCTAGAAAACGTCGCTCACCGTCTTGGTCGCTTGCTCCTGTCGCTTCCATGCGGTTTGCCTCGTCGCGCGACTGACCGAGCGACAGCGAAGCGAGTCGTCGTCGCTTGTCTCGTCGCTCGCCAAATCGCTTACATGCGCTTTATACTTAATTAATTTCGATGCACGCAGCACTGAACCATTGACGCCTCGATATTAGGTATAAACCGTATGCAAGCGATTTGGTGGGCAACGAGACAAACGACGGCGACCCGCTTCGCTGTCGCTCGGTCAGTCGCGCGACGAGGCAAACCGCATGGAAGCGACGGGAGCAAGCGACCAAGATGGTGAGTGACGTTTTCTAGAAATCTAAGAACCGAGCGATGCGACGGGCGACAGGGAGAAATCTTCGTCGCTGACTCGTCGCTGTCGCCGTCGCTCGTCTCGTCGCTCGCTAAAGCGCTTATGTACGGTTCGGCCTTTACTTACGGAAACAATGTCTAATGCGCGCACATGCAGCGAGAAGCACGACTGCGATAGCCTTACTGCGTCAGTTGAAATTTCCATATGTCGCAATGGTGTTTACTGTCCTTTATTAGCGATAAAAACGAAAGAATGTGATGAACTTACATAATCTCTGAAGCCTAGGCCATGATCGTGTATCGCCGATCCATTCGCTGTCCGATTCCATTTCATAAATAAGAAAATACGAGAGCTATGTTGAAATATAGATATCAAATGATTAAATGAAAGCCCGAAATATCGAAAAGACCTAAAGAGAACACAAGATCTCAACGCGGAATGTAAAGAACACAAAAACAAAGCTCCGGTGGTTGCCGGTGCAGCAGCAGCACACAACGCGGAACAACGGCGAGAAACTGAAGGTCGGCTATGGCGGCCCGGAAAGCGCGCGGAGGGAGCGCCGACTGGTGGCAGCTCGAGGAACTGACTCCCTGAAAGCATGGCCTCCGCGCTTCGGGATCTCGGAGGCCATGCTGAAAGCGCCCTTGCCACGCGGAATGCCAAAAGGCATCCGGTCGAGCGAAACGTCTCTCATTGATCGTAATCGTGTGCGCTCACCCGGAACGCTATAACGCCTGCCGCGTTTTCGAGAAATGGTGCGGGCCTGCCTGGTTTCTTTATATCTTCACTAATTCAGCAAAGAAACGTTTAGAGTTCAGCGGGCACCAACTAGCTGTAGGTTGGAAGCATCGCACTGCGGTGTTGCGAACAAACCAACAGTACTATAATACGAAGGGTGATCAGAATATTTGGCAACTCGGCTAACCGTTGGTCAGCTCCTTTGTCTAGTCTAACAGGGTCGCAACATCGAGCCTTCCGGTTCCTTCCTCGGTCTGCATCGGTCAGTTAAACTTGGCGTTTTCACTGGATTTCAAACTTGAGTACACTATAAGAAATCTGGAGCGTCTGCTCTTCCGCAAAACACTTGGGAGAGCCGATCACTGCAATCGACAGATGAAGCTCAGCGAATTACGGGCTGTTACTATGTTTAGAAATAAAAATAAAAAGAATTGTAGCAATTCGCTGGGCAATGGTGCTACACGTGGAACGTCCCGGTATCGTTCCTGGACGTTACTGACTCCGCAACTTACGCTCACGGTGCAAATCATCAGATAACTTATCACATGATATACAAACTTGAAAGCAGTTTTTGGAATAAAAATAATAATACTAGGCGGTCTTTTTTTTCTTTTTTTGCTCTGTGCCTACATTTGTGGTCAGGTGACCTCCCCCATCAGTCAATCAGCAGCGACCTTCGCGACTTCACGTTTATCTCGGCTTCACTTTTGGACTTCATCCAAATCTAAAGAAAAAGAAAAGCGGTCTGCGCTGTGGAATTGGGCATGACGTTTCACAATCAATGCCACAGCGCGGACCGTTTAAATGATTTCGCATTTAATACGCGCGGGCATATTACCGCCTTTTACTATCGCTATCGCATTTACTGCGATATTGAATACTGCCGCATTTATTATGGCATTTTAACTTTTGTTTTATAGCCATAGAATGTGTTGTCATCTTAGCTCTGCACGCGCGGGCTTTTGTGTTCCGTGGCGCCGCACACTTGTTTTTGCTAATAGCTGCTTGTCGACTCGACAGCGACGCCTCTCTTCAAGTGCGGTTCAACAGTTGCTGGGAAATATTCGTATAACACCGCGTACCGTACAAACAAAATCTGTTTTATTTTTTGTTTTGTTTTGTTTTTTAATCGTAGAGTGTGGCGAAAAAATTCGCCACATCACAACTTCTGCTTAAAAATAAAAAGACTGATTTTTTTTTTTTTTTGTTTTATAAATTGCCAGGCGTGGCCCGGCAAATATAGCTTTTCCGTTTTCTTAAAGTATAAAATGTTTTTTAACGCTACCCCAAGGCCAAATTTTGTCCGTTCGTCCGTTTAACCATCCGTGCGTTTCCCGCTAAATTTAGCGGGGAAACTCATTTGGTGTTTAGGTCATTTGACGTCACTTGATCTCACGTGTCATGTGCACCAAATCAGTTTCCCAGCTATATTGAGCAGAAAATGTTTTGTCACGTGACCTGACGTCACGTGACAAACCCTTCCTCCGCTAAATTTAGCAAAACGTTTGATGTCACGGGAACTGACGCCACGAGACCTACACACCAATTCAGATTCTCCCGGTTTTGGTAAAAGGCGAGGATTCGAATAAAAATGAAGGTTCTTCACTTCTTTTTTACATAGTTTTAAACGATCGCAGCTTAAACACTGAATTTCATCCCTTACGGGACTTTCGAGATAAATGTCGCTGTCAATTTTATTCTTCGGTGTCTCAGGGTTTAGATTATGATGTTTACTAACCAGCTCGCCTGCACACATTCGTTCCTTGGAATTGTCTGGTTTGTTTTTAGTTTTTTTTTTTAATTTTTATTAAAGATTGATTATAAATTTAAAAAAACTTTCTCTGAGAAGCGCACCACACATTTTCTGCAAAAAGAAACACACTAACGATTGTAATCCGGGACATACTTATAAATATTTTGGGGGGAAGTGTCACCGACTCCGAAATCAGAAGATTACAGGTTTTGATCGTGAAGGTGGTTTTGCACGTTTGGCATCAAATGATCGAGTAAGCTGGCACTTACCTTAAACGACTCTAGGCGCCATCCAGCCGTGAATTCCATGGTTGGATAAAACCGTGAAACTAATCCATGAATAGTTTCACGGCAACATTTGTGTACTGTTTTTTAAATGCAAAAAAAAAGAGAAGAAAAAAAGAAACACCTGAAATAATTAGGGACCATGCATTCACAGAACACTGTAGAGCCAAACGGGCACACGACGTCGCTGTCATAAGTATTTACTACGCACGCGCGTGGTTTTCGAATATGAAGTGCCCATTTTCAACTTCATGAGGCTTATCTTCCTTCGTTTTATTTCGTTCGAATAATAACACAAGTTACACCCTGTCCATGTGTTGTACTGGCGTAAAGCGCTGAACATGTTCTCTTATTATTATCCAGGGTTTATACTGGGGTGGAGAAAAGTACATCTTCATCCTAAAGCTTCGACACTTCAACACCAAAAGTACTTTCTTAAATGAACTGCACGTGCCGCGTCTTGAAGCTATAAAATGTTACACCACAAATATTGCTTCACGAAAGAAACGCAACACGCGAAACAGGTTGTGTCAGCGCATAAAGCGAACTGGTGATCCGAGGAATTGGCGCCGTTTTTCTGTCTCTCCTACCCGTAATGTCACAAACGATGATGATTATAGCTAGAGAAGTGTCCCCTGTAGCTCGCACACGCCGCCAATAGGGATATACATTGCCATGTATGGTCGGTTTATTCCTTATTAAAGAACCCCAATCTGTCTTACGGAAAATTACGGAAGAGAGTCTAGAAGTTCAGCGGGTGATTTCCTTGAGGCCTTAATATTTTTATTGCATTTCTTTCTTCGGGTATCGCAATTTTCTCTTCTTTTCAGAATATGCAGATTTCTTACACGCTCATTGTTCTTGGGTGCGAAATGCCGCCCCGCCATTCTTCCGCAAACGAATGAAGGGTTTAAAAATACCCTCCTAAAATAATTCCAGAGGCCTTGCAAGCAACCGGGCGCACTTGTTTTCCGGGTATATTAGCACTTGCATCACTTACACGCCAGACTAATTGTAACAGAACTCGACACGGCTTATCTCTGAAAGCCATCTACTCTCCGTTATCCGTCGCCATCGACGTTCTATTTTCGTTGCCGTGCACCTCTCTGGGAAAACGACTGAGTTCGCCTCTCAAAGGAGCGAAGCAAGCTTCGAGCTCCCTTTGTAAACACGGCCACGCAAAAGGACAGCTTTACTTTTCGCTCCTCGCCAGAGGAAAAAAACAACAAAAAAACCTCGTGCGCAGTTCCTGAGGCACTGCGACAGCCAATCATTGCCATCTATTGAGGGTACTCACCCAATGTCGATGCGTGAATAGCCTTGAGGATCAGGCATGCCAGCCATAACAGCAGCGCGAAGGCACGCGGTGTAACCTTTCGGACGATCATTGACCCAAGCTCTCATAGTCGTGCCCGCTGCAGGACATTGGGGAGTTTTAGAATAACGTACGCAATTTTAACGCACGCTAGCGCTAAATTTAGCGCTTGTATTAGCGCACGCGACGCAAGAGAGTTTTAGAATAGCGTTTCTCCGCCGCGACGCAAAAGCCCAAGCATCTCGCGCTTGCGACGCCACCAAGATACAGTAAAAATTTTTATTTTACACACGAAATGCTGTAACTTTAGAAAAAAAACGAGCTTTTTGGTCCAGAGTAGCATTTTAATTTGTTTAAACATGAGAACGCGACGTGAGCGGTTGAGCGGTCGTGTCCGCTTGCGTCGCCTCGGCAAGAGAGGTCTCGTGTACTGACCTTCGCACATCATACCTTCGCCGTGAAATGTTCGCGCTCCGCAAGCATCAAGTTGTCGGTAATCGCTGCCAAACCGAGTACAATGTCGTCCCGTATTGAAAATTGCAGTCGCGAGGATACCGCCGACGTCGCACTCACGACGCCGCCAAAGCAGCCGCCGACATAATCCTGGAAGCCGCCATGTTTTTTTAACTGTGCTCGTCTTGGATTTAGTCAACTTCTCATCACGAATCCTCCTAGGAGAAGCGCAAAGACTCTTTGCGTACGAACGCTATTTCCGAGAAATAGCGCACGCTAAAATTGCGCACGCAAAGCGCAAAACCTGGTTTGCGTTCGGAGCATGCGCAGTGGCGACGACGCTATTCTTTGCGTACGCAAAGCTTTAGCGTCCGCTATTCTAAAACTCCCTATTATCCCTTCGCCCATGCATTGTCTATGTATACGATCTATCGCGATAATCAGCGTTTTACGAGCCAGACGATAACGCATGCACCCGACGATTGTTCGGCTGCGCAGGAAATAACTACACAGGAAGCTCGCGATTTGTTACGGTTTTTTGATAGGCTGGGCAGTCTAGTAGAGGACGCACGGCTGAAGAAGTGACTGTTGGAGCTATACAGGATGTTGCTGAGCGCTATTCGGGCTATTGCTGAGCGCTATTCGGAAATTTTTTATAAATATTCCAATAAACGGAAGGCATTGAAAATTTCACAAATATGTCTAAAGGTACATGGTGCATTTATCATATTCAGGTTTCATAAGTGTAGGTTTCAGGAAAAACAAATTAAGCCTAAAAAGTATGTTTGTTTTTCTATGCACTTGTATGAAAACGTTAAAACCCTTCCGCTTCACGTTTTTGCTTTATTTGGTGGCGTCTGTGAATAGCAGCGTTAACCAGAAACGCTTTTACTCTTTGCCTCCCGGTGTATAAGACAATACAGGATTTTTTAGGCTTAAACCTTTTTCGTGAAACCCGCGTTTATAAAATTTGAGTATGATAAAAAGAACCATCTAAAGACATCTTTGTGTAAAGTTTAATTGCACTCAGTTCACTGGCTCATTTCTACAAATTTTTTTACTCCCGATCTGCGCTCGGAAACACCCTGCGGAAATTCGCGTTTTTCGTTTTGCATTTTGTTAGAAACACCTGCGACTGGGTGAGAAAATCTTGAAACAACCAAAAGTAGGAGAGACAGGGAAAGAAGTCGGTCAGACGTGACCTACAGGGACGGAACAAGTAAAAGAAATTTTGGACGTGCGCATTGCCAATGAAAGACTAGTTTATACTGCTGCTGGGAAAGGACTTCAAGCATCACAGAGTCTAGGTATATCATCAATGGAACGACGGCAAGAGGAGCCACTTCAACAGGAATTGGTGCGAAAGCGGGAGCATGATTTGAACAGCGTTAAGAGGTTGAACACTTGTGAAATAAAAGTTGGACAGTATGGTGCATGGAAATGTTGGGTGGCAGAAGTGTGAAAGGTTTGTTGATGTTCCGCGTGTAAGCGATTGTTTGAATGTGTCTCAAGCTTCTCTTGTAAACCCATGTAAAGAAAATGTATCCAGAAAGACTGAAGAGCTTCTAGGTAAGGAGCCCGAGTTCTGTGAATGTCTTATCGTCCATTCAGACAGTTGCGAAAGTGGTCAGTCAGGACGAAAAGGTAGCATCCGTAGATCAAGCGGTAGGTCGGGTGGAAAGAATAATGGGCAGAGATTACCCAATAAAAACAAGGAACTTTACAGAAGTAAGAACGGTAAAAAAAAGTTGAGAAGAAAATTTCTAGAGTTGGTACAAACTGACAAGAGTGGAGGGTTCGCAATCTTACCAAGGTCAGTTTACCAGAGGAGGTCAAATGAAGCGCTGAACAACCTTGTCTGTGAATGGACCGGAAACATCAAAGAAATGAGGAACGAGATTTTGTTGGATTCTTAAGGAGGAAGAGTTCGAGGTTAAAGCGAAGGGCATAGTGCGTTAAAAGCAGTCAACTCTGAGCTTAACGTTTTTTTCTGAAACATCATAAGCCGGAGCTTCCTTTTTGCACGTGCATTAATAAAAAAACGGAACATGCAGAAGGTTGTGTCCACATTTCTGCAACAAGAGTTGGGGTATGTTCAGCTAGAAAACTCTCTGTCGCTAAGGAACACAAACGAATTAATCGGTATATTGGAAATTCATCATGGCAGTAAGTGTTCGGCGTTTTCTAGGATATAAACGGCTGGTACTACAGTGGCAATCCACCTATAACGATAATGGAAAACCAGAAAATGTAATCGTTATAACCGATTATTGATGCTTCTGAATGGACACTCCACGCAAAAATGGCATGGCCCTGTAGAAACTCATCGTTATAAGCGGTGGATCGTTATATACAGTATCGTTATAAGTGAATTGAATTGCATTCCTTGGAATTGAGACGTACGTCTGGATGACTTCTTTCCCTGTCTCTTCTACTTTGGCTGTTTCAGAATTTTTTCACCCAGTCTCAGGTGTTTTAACAAATTAGTAAACTTACACCAGCCCGCCTGCGCCCACACTGTTTCCGTTCTTCGTTTGGCGTCGTCAACCTCGATGTTGCTAGGGCGATTTCCGACACGTGCACGTTATTGAAATATAGTAATTCAATACCGTTACCCGTTACTCCCTCAAAAAGTAACGAAGCACGTAGCTCATTAGTACGATTCAGAAGGAACGCGTTATTCCTACCTAATATCCTTGCACTGCCCCTTTAGCCTATAACTGCCTATATAGTATGCGGTAATGTCCAGGATTGTTCATGGCTGCCATGTCGGGAAACCCACGAGTTCACGCGGTGAAAAAGCAAGGCGACAGGGAAGAATGGAAAGCCCGGAAGCCCAACACGGAGACCGGTCGACGTCAGCACAGACACCAGACAAATTGATCCTCTCTTTTATTTGTTTTTATACGCGGTACTTTACAGGACCCGAACGTGGTCGTGTTAATCCGTGCGTGCCTGGCCACAGATTGCGGCCCCAAGGTCGACCGATAAAGACCCGAGCTCTGACCCACGTCACGTAGACCACCCGGTGTCGTAGTCTTTCGTACGGCGTGCGTCACACTTTTCCGTCCAGAATCAAAAAGAAAAAAAGAAACGTGGAGGCAGAACGGAAAAAAGGTCAGTCGAATAAGAAGAGATCATGGTGGAAACGGAGAGATATAAATCGGCCCCGGCCGTTGAAGGTATACCCTTGGAGAATAGGGCGATAGTGCAAATGTTACGCTTCCAATTGACACCGTTTCGAGAAAATGCCTTAACTTCCAATTGAAAACTGATGTAGAAGTATGTAGAAACCAGATTGTGATCGCGCGGTGGTATAGATTCCACAGAACAACATCTCGAAATGAACATAATTATGGTCATTTCAAACCAGTAAGCGTTTCGGTCGTCTCTCAGACCCGTCTAAATGAACTCAAAGCAAAAAACAAATGCAGTTGTACTTCGATCTAGTGATGGAACCGAGATGCACAGACATGTGTTTTATGAGGAACTTAGAGGACGCTAACTCTTTAGCAACGCCGTGTCTAACGCCGGTATACAAGCTCCTCTTGCTCCGTGTTTTTTTTGTTTTTTTTTCTTTTCTGAACTTTAGTAGCTGGTAAAGTCTTCTCGAAGCGACTCTAAGTACTCCGCCTTGACTCTTCAGTTGTTTTTTCTTCGTAGTTATTTTTTTTTCGCAGTTGCTTTGTTTGGCCGGTGGAGCTCGCGGCGCAGATGTTTGGCAGTCGGTCAACTCTCTTCGACCGCGGCTCGTCGTGGAACGCTTCGTTTTGTGACGCTACGTGCGAATTCGCTTCAGTGAGAATGCAATTCTGCATTAATAATAAAGCGTAACTCTGTAGATCGCGCGTCGGGGAAGACCACGTCCCGAGCACGCCACTCCGCGACACAAGGAAACAAGAGAAAGCAGAACGCTGTACATACGTTCCGTGTTCGTTTTACGAACCCTGTTTTATGCCAACGTCTCGGGATGCCTCCCAATATAACCCACTGCCAGGGACATACTGTTCTTTGTCGTGAACCGATTTCCGGGACAGCATTGCGGTCGAGCAGCGCGAAGATGTTTAGCCTGACCTATATTCTCAAACACCCGCTTCTCGGTCGTTTTTGTAAATTTACAAAACTCGGTCGCTTTATAAATCTGAAGTTGTAATCGGAGGAGTGAAGGTAATTTTTCCAGGCTAAAGCGCCCGAAGGAATCCCGAGAGAGAACTGCTTTGGTGCACGACGGCGTAACCGGAGTGCAGTCAATGCAACTAGCGCAGGGGCCACGCCACGCTTCTTGCTTTGTGATTCCTTCTTCTCTGTGCTTGTCGGTTAATGCCTCATTGGTGAAGGAGCAAGAACAGACAGAGACGCCTTTGATGATGACCAGCTTGGAAAAGAAAGAGCGCTACAAAGACTGCTTGCTGTGCTGCCTTAGTCGGTACATGGGCCATGCGGGTAGGTTCGACTATACCGACGGCGTGCGTATAGTTCAAATCGGCGGACAACCGGACGTGCCGTAAATTGGGTGATCACACGCACCCCGGACTGCCATGCATGGCTCGCTTAGAAGATGCGTTCGAGGAACCGCAGCTTAGGCGCGCTGTTCAAAAATGATGAGTCAACAATGATGCTTTGACAAAAATCTATTTCCTTTTTTTTAAATTTTTATTTCCTTTTGAATCGCTCGAGTTATACATTCATTTCCCATCCCAATACGATTGATTTCTTTAGTTGGCCAGCGAAGGTTTCGTAGCGTTGTTTGTGCTCTCCCATTCTTTTATAATGTTTGTTTTAGACGTGCCAGGAAAACGCCAATATTGATGATGATAATTCCAGGCTTTCAGCGACAGTTTCAGTGTATCCTTGAGCCCGCGGGGCGAGGCATTAACACCCCCGCTTCCTGTAATGACTCAATCTAAACGCGACTTAACCGAATAAAATATGTCGTTACTGTAAATCCAGCCATGTCTCGTTAATACGCACCCCGGTAATATGGATGCCCCGCTACATTAACACCATTTTTGGAGAAAAACTGGGAAAATACATGCATTTTTGTCTCGTTATTATAGACAACTCAAATTATGCACGATTTCTCGGGGGAACGAAGGTGTCTCCATATTAATGAGACATGACTGCATATTTATTTATTCACGGTACATCAAAGGCCCAATTAGGAGCATTACATTAGGGGGAAAGGGGGGGGGGGGTGCGTTCAGTGTAGGCATTTAACATAATAAAATAGCAAAAACAAAGTAAAAAAATGCTGGGTGAGGTCCGACAGCCTAAAAGAAAACTGTTAAGTGGACCCTCTGGTTGCAGCAAAGTTAATCAACGATTGAAGAATATCGCTCTTTCAATATCACTACTATGTGAGAGGAAAAATCACGCAAGAATCCTTAAGTCAACTAAAAGTACACAACTGAACTGTCCTCTCAAGCACGTTAATAACAACATAAATAAAGAAATGACGTATACAATACAAAAACGGCAAAAAGAAAAGTTAATTTATAAAATTTTCTCAGATAAGAGAACAATTGAATATAGCTATTATCTGTAAAAAAAAAAAAAAAAAAAAAGTTAGAGCGAAAAGTGGGAAAAAGCATAATTTTACCGACCGTTTCTATTGTCGCGTTATCAGGCCACAAGTCGCTCCGCCATTGAACCGGGAAGCGTGTAGGTTGTCTGTCACGGCTTACTGCACGTCGCGGTTGGGCAAAAAACTGTAACTTGACGCGTTCGCCTTTTGTCGCTGTTCGCCCAGAGGGATGCGATTGGCCGGCAACGGAGCAAAAGGTGGACACTGCGCTGACTGGCACTCGTTACACGTAATCGAATGACTTGTAATCGATGACTTTGTAGAGTAGTTTTGTAATAATTTTTTGAACATTTACTAGGAAGTAATCGCAACAGTAACCTGATTACTTTTCGAAGTGCTAAAATTGCGTGTATTACAGTTGCATTTTTTTCCTCTCCTTTTTAATAACGCCAGATTGGTTCGTAGAACTTTCCTACCGTGAAATTATCGAACCAAATTTCCGAGAGGTTTATAAAATTGTTGGATAAAGATAAATAGTTGAAAATTCCGTGATTCTAACCTAATAACGGACAGTACGAAGGACACGGTTTTCACACCGGCAGAAAGTTCGGTCGTTTTGTAAGTCTGGAGTTGTAATCGGAGAGGTGACGGTTGCTTTTTCAAGAGACGACCCATTACCTTTCGTCTTTAGTAATCGAGTAATTTAATTAAATACAATTCAAGCACGAGCAATCGTAATTGTAATCGGTTACTTTTCTTCTGCTAACGTGTACAAGACTGACACTGCGCGACACTCTTAGCGCGAACAATCCAACTGTGGTTTTCTTCGTTTTTCACCTCGTATTGAAGGACTGCCAAGAAAAGCACTCTGGTGGTGGAAAGCGCTCGGTTGGGGTACTATCCTAAGTGGAAAATATTGATATCCGCCAGAAGCCTTTCTAAGTAAAAGGCGAAAAAGCGTCCAAGTCGTGTTCGCGCTAACGGTGTCGCGCAGCCCATACCTGCGGGCAGCCTCTTCATCTAGTTTGGAGAAATACAAGGAAAACAAATATAAATAAACTACATATTTTACAAAAGTAAGCGGTGCGTGCTATTGCCATTGTGTCATACTATGATCATACTGAACGCTTGTTGTTTAATATAAAACCAATGTCATATATTTACAGGTCCCGACTTCTTGTGGCGTACAAGAAGTCAAGGCAGTTTAAAAATAAAGTTTTTGACGATTTATATAACCTCGTTCTTTCCACTTCCTCATATCAAGTCCGCCCTAAAGAAAACTAGTTTGTTCCACCCTCACATTCATTATGTTATAATCACACACTGAATTACCACTTAACTACTTTATTAAATGATTTATTTTTAAAAGGTGCTGATATTCATGCAATGACGCTGGCAGAGGTACGATCATTATTTTGGGGTTGTGTTCTTGGGTACGGCTAAGGCACGGATCACTGTACCATTGTATACTTCCTATGAATTGATTTCTTTCCCTTTTTCCTTCATTTTGTATGATCTGTGGTCTGTACATTAAAAATAGTGTTCCTTCTCTCAATATACCTTTTTTGTTCGCTTTCTGAAATTGCTTGGAAATCGCCTGCTGTAAAAAGGGCCAGGATTTCCGGCAAGCTGCTGCAGCTGTCCTGGTCCCCGGTTTCAGTGCTGTAACAAAATAAAGATTTATTTATTATCAGCACGTTCCGTTAGTATCGGAGCCATATTTTCCAACAAATAACGGCCTCTTTATAACTGAGTAGTCGGCAGCAGAGACGGAACCCGTGATTTTTTCCCCAAACAGCCGCTGGCTGCCCGGTTATGCGCGCGGCTTATATAACAGGCTTTCCGAATGTTCTGGCGGCGAGGACGTCCGGAGAGGGGCGTGATAGGAGCCGGCGCAGATTCTGTCCTCGATATAGACTCGTTAGAAAGGCCGGCGGCTTATCCGCTTTCCCTTTTCCTTTCGAGGCGGGTGGCGTAACGGCGCCTGTTGCACCCAGACCGCAGTGCCATGCGCCGTATCTATATGGCTCCAATTATTCTAACTCCATAAGCGCGCTGATTAAGGAAAAAAAGCGCAAACCTCGAGTTGGAACCTGTTCAATTAGTCGTAACTCAATCTTGGCCGTTTCTAATCGCACATCAAGCACAGGTCTGCGCTCCTGAAGAATGCCCCCCCCCCTAGGGGCGGATCTTAGGGGGGGGGGGGGGGGGGGGGCGGCGACAGGGGCGGTGCCCCCCCCCCCCCCCCCGAACAAAGTCGACCCCCCCCCCTCCCCCCCTTCTCGGTGGGCAATTTGACAGGGGTGGACTCCCGAAATAAAACCGACTGCCGGCCTGCCAGGTGGTAGAAGGCTCGGTACTCAAGGACGAGGGTTCAAAATAGGGTAGGTCGCACCCTAGCAGGAACACTTGTACTCTGAATTTGGAGAAGCACTCCGGTCGCTTCAACCGAGACTGAAGTCCGCGGCGGTGGTTTCAAAGCACGGCTTGGAGCCAATAAGTCCGCGCAGCGGCGCATATCTACGGGCTGTCGGTGCAGTGCGGTTCTGCGGCGGCTAAAACAAAAGGCGCAACCGCAATCCTGTTTATGGTACTTTAAATCATCCCCCCCCCCACACACACACAAATTCCCCCCCCCCCCCCCCAAACGGAGTTCTGGATCCGCCCCTGCCCCCCCCCCCCCCCCCCCCATTTTATTTTAAACGAAGTATGCGTCTATTCAACGGAAATGGTATATTACAACCCAAATCTTACACATTTAGCTCATACGTTTGGGTCACTATTCAACAACCCTAATTTTCGTACTTGACGAACAGCTTAAAATTGAATCGTGCGTCCCGCAGTTGTAAGCGGCAACGACGGCATCCCACCGCCGCTTGTTTTTCATTTAGCTACGCTGGAAGATACATCTACGAAGCGTCTGCTCCAGACCCCAGCACACGTGTGTGCTGGAGTCTGGAGCGTAACCTCCTATAGACTGGAAAGCACGTCAACTTGACGGCGGAACAATAGAGCGCCCAGTCGCCGGAAAAGAGAGAGTAGAAGCTGCAGAACGGCGAACGCAACGGTAGCGCAGGGGGCGATCTCTCATTAGAGCCAGCGGACCTAACGGCCTCTCCCCAAAACGCATTTGTATTTCTTTTTTCTCCTTCGCTTTATTCGAAGTACATAATGCATACAAGCGATAAATTGGACTAGCTGAAGCAAGAAGAATACAGACAAAATAGAAACATAATAATCGAAATTTTGAATAATGAAAACAAACCTCTGCACAGATGTATGTACACACACGAAAACGCACACACATATATATATATATATATACATATACTATATAGCATATATAAACATACATATACTCACACGCATACGCGCGTGTATAAAGCTAATAGAGTGTGAAGTTCGCTAACTAAGAATATGAGATTACTATAGAAGAATCGCATGGAAAAAATGAACTCGACGAGAGTGCCTTATATGTGACAAAGCTCCTACATCTATGCGCCGACAAACTGAGGGAGAGGATGAGACAAGGGGGGAAGTCAGGACGCCGAGCTCTGATTGGAACAATTAGTGGGTAGGCCGAAAGCCAGCTGCCTTGGTCTCCACTGCACTCGTTGAACGCGTTCCAATGAGAGAGCCGAACGCTGGACGCCGGATGTTCCGCCTTCTAACGCGTTCGACGAGTGCAGTGGACACAAAAACAGCCGGCTTTAGGTCTACCCCCTAATCCTTCCAACGAGAGCTCGGCGTCCTGACGTCCCTCCTCGTCTCCTCCTCTCCCTCAGTTTCTCGGGGTGTTTATTCCCTTTGTACGCGTGTTATTCCGTATTGCCGATATATTAAAATGAATGGTCCGATCGAGCTAATCAGTACGTGATGGTTGAATCGTCCGGAGCTGATTATGTCTTGAGTGATGGAAAATGATACGACGTTTTCGATGAACTAAATCGAATAAAATTATCATTGTTACGCTGAATACAGTACATACCTCATATTCCGCGGCCACTTAATTTCCGCGAATTTCGCGAGTGGCATTATCGCCAAAAAATGATATCACGGATGCACCACCCATCTCGTAAGAGCTAACCGGGTTCTTCAAACATTGATAGCGTCGGCTGCACAAAACCAACGTAGTGTTAATGTAAAAAAAAAAAATATATATATATATATATATATATATATATATATATATATATATATATATATATATATATCGTCGTATTAGTTAGACCAACAAATATTATTTGCGTGCTTAATCATATCCTCATTTGTATTGTTATGATACTTCCAGACCTACTTGCAGACCATGAAAAAAGTAATAAAAATACAAGGATCCCAGTGAATGGTATATTAGAGCTCGAAAAGGGCGCAAAGGACAAATGAACCTTTCGCCAGCTCATTACGCCTGCGCTTCGACATTCGCCGAGATACTTCATTCTTCTATTTGGCTGGCTTGTGCTCTCCAGCAAAGTGAACTTCAACGTTTCTTTAGAGAGTACATCCAGGAGCGCGTCTCAGCGCGTACTCCACGACGGCGGGAGATGGAACGCCCTCCACGGGGTTGCGTTGTTGTGCAGGGCAACGGACCCGTCGTCTCGACACCGGCGACAGCCTTCGTTGGGCAAGATGTCGTGAGCGGGCGTTCGTGCGCACACACCGCGAGGCGCTTTTTGAGTCGGGGCAGACGGCGCGCGTAATCCCCAGCCCGGATCAATTGGCGGTTCTTTCCTTGAGGCAGTTCTCCGAGTCTGCTGGAGGAAGGAAGTGGCTGCCGACTCAATCGTCCTCCTAACGCGCAGCCGACTATTTTTAGGATTCATTGGATCCAGCGACACCTATCCTCTTGGCGGAAACCGTGCTTTCTACGGGGACTTAATGGGGCGTGCGTTCTTGCATGCGAGTGTGTCTGGCGGCGTGAGTGACATCCTGTCGGGATACGTTGTGATTTGCATTATTAAAAAAAAAACGCAAAAAAAATGTAGGCAATGATACAGAATGCGTAGACGCGTGGTTTCCGTTTATCCACTGTTACTCGTGAATCGTGATATCAGGCATTCCATCATTCCCACGCTGCAGGAGAAGCCAAGACCGTTCCCATATTGGGGTAAACACAAGAAAACACAAGTTCCCGAGCAGACTGAGTCATATTGCCAACTTTATCTCCCGACCGCGCCTTTTGCTGTGCCACAAGTTTGAAGTAAAATATTCGAACATATCGAAAGGGTCTCACATGCAGCGCAGCTCTGAATCAACACTAATTGAGCGCCGATGTAGGGTTGACTTTAAGTTGACTTAGCGCTTCCTTAGCGCCAGTGTTGTAATAATAATAATAATGTTTATTTTCCACCATAAGATGGTGGCGATCAGGGAAAAAAGCTGTCAGGTACAGCTTGACGGGTCCCTGACCGCCTACCGAAAGCAGCAACAGAGCCGGAAAAAAACGATATTCAAGAGGAGAAAAGAAAAAAAAAATGTACAATGATTGTCGCTATCACACATTTTAAAGACATTTTAAAACAAATTTTAGATTTCTTTTCCCCTTTTTTACATTGAGGCAGGACAGACAGCAGAGATAAAATTATGCAAAAACTAGTTACAAAGATCACAAAGAAAGAAAGGCAACTACCTTCAGCTGCTAGAGAAAAAAGATGATTTTACTTCTCTTAGGGATAACTTATCCCAATCTATACTTTTAGTCTTATACGAATTGAGTAAATTGGGGAGAGTGTATTTAAGCATTTGTTTGCCATAGTTTGTTCTTGGTGTAGCCACCACCAACATTCAGCACCTCGGGTAGGGTAATTATGAACATTTTTTGATAAATTTCCAAGATCTGTTAAAAAAGTTGAGTCTTTAAGTTGCTCTACTTTAAGGCTAGTGCTAAGCCTGTAATCATATAATGCATGCGCGTTTAATACGCGAAATTTTTGAAATAAGCCAGTTGTGTGAAAATCATACGAGACGGCAGCTATAGCCCTCAGTGCTTTTTTTTGCAATACATGTAACTTTTCTAGGTTTGTTAAAGTTGTTGTTCCCCAAACTAAATGGCAATAATTTAAGTGAGAATAAAATAGATAATTATATATTAATAATTTAACGCTTGTTGGTAAAATATAACGATGTCGATTTAACATGCCCACAGTTTGGGATAGCTTTGAAATAAGAGAGTTTATATGACTTTCCCACGACATATTTTCAGAAAACATGACACCTAAGAGTTTAAAACAATTCACAATCTCGATTTTGGTTGAATTCAAAACTATCTCCTTGGTAATGGTAACGAGTTTATTTTTAGGACGAAAAAGCACGGCTTTGGTTTTATTTACATTTATTTGTAATGCGTTGTTATGACTCCACATTTGTAACCTAGACAGGGCCAGATTCGCCATATCGAATAATAGGTCAGGATCATCTGCAGAAAACAGTATGCTCGTGTCATCAGCATAGTTTACAAATTTTGCGCTTACATTAATATTGACTATATCATCTACGTACATGTTAAAGAGGAAGGGGCCCAATATACTACCCTGTGGTACACCAGAAGGAATAGGTTTTATAGTAGAAGAATTCCCATTGATATAAACATATTGTGCTCGATGCTTCAGATAAGATCTTATCAGCTGTAAAGCGTGCCCTCGAATTCCATAATTATCTAATTTAGATGGTAAAATTTTATGATTGAGGCAGTCAAACGCCTTGGTGAAATCTATAAAAACTCCAAGAACCATATTTTTGTTTTCAAAGCTTTGTAAAATAAATTCTTTTAAAACAAGTAAGGCACATTCTGTCGACTTGTGTTTTATAAATCCATACTGTGATGGAGTTATCAAGTTATACTTATTTGAAAATTTAGTCAAACGTGTATGAATAACCTTTTCGAGCGCCTTGGAAAACACTGGTAATATTGAAATTGGCCTGTAGTTTCCCATTTCATTTACATTTCCTTTTTTATGCAATACTGAAACTTTGGCAATCTGCATTCGCTTAGGAAAAATTCCAGTAGATAAAGAGATATTAAATATATGAGTTATTACAGGTGCTAACAGATGAATAACATGTTTTACCGGTCTTATCTGGATGCCATCGACGTCACAACTAGAACTATTTTTAAGCTGAAGAAACACGCTTATAATTTCTGGTTCGACGACGGGATCTAAAAATATCGAATCACTGTTTCGTTTATCATTTAAAACCAAAGGAGTTTCGGTTTCAGTAGTACTCTGAATATTTACGAAATGTTCGTTAAAAGCATTTGCCAGTGAACATCCAGTAAGTTCAGTACCATTGCACAGAATTTTTTCAATTGAACTGAAGGGGCGATTACGATAAAGAAGATAATTTAGTTGCTTCCACATGATGTCAGTGCGTCCTTGTGTGGCCTTGAACAAATCAAAATGATAACGCGTTCTGGCGCGCTTTAGTTCTTTTGTCAGGTTGTTGCGATAGTTTTTAAATACTTTAAGGTCCTTCTGGTCCTTGGATTTTATGAATTTACCATATAAAGCGTTTTTTATCTTAATTTTACAGAGTAAATCTCTCGTTATCCAAGGCTTCTTTATGCGCTTGTTTGTTTTAATAGAAGTGAAAGGAAAATATGTCTTATACAGTCCAAGAAATAACTCTATAAAAGTGTTATAAGCCCCGTCAGCACTATCCTCACACAGTACCCGGCTCCAATTTGTATTTGAAACAGCGGTCTGAAAAGCGTTGAGTCGATCTAAAGTTATTTTTTGTACTAATGTCCGCTCTGTCCTACAATTTTTTTTCGGGAAACTTTTGAGAGAAATGAATATTGGGAGGTGGTCACTCAGATCGCAAACAATGACGCCAGCTTTTATATAATCGACTGAGCTGTTTGAAATAAACAAATCGATTAATGTTTCAGATTGGAGAGTAACACGTGTAGGTCTATTAATAACATTTGCACAACCATATGTCCTGATTAGCGAATCTAAACTTTTTTTAGCAACGGTTTCCGCGCTCATATCAATATTAAAGTCCCCACCACAAATTACATTACATTTTTCTTCCTTAACAAAAACCAAAAAAGACTCGAAAAATTTTAAAAACGATTCAATGTTGCCGTTTGGTGGTCGGTACACCACAGAAAAGATATTCTGGTTATTGCGTATACACATCATTTCGTAATCTTGAGTGATGCAACTACAATCGCCTATTACTTCACCAGAAACACTTTTTGTCAAAATGGCTAAGCCACCACCACGTTTCTCTTTACGATTTATGCAAAAAGAGTGGTATGTAGGGAGTTGTAGTACGTCAGTCTCTTCAGTGTACCAGGTTTCTGTAAGTATGATGACATCGAAAGAAAAACCAAATTGATCGAAAAGTAGCTCAAGATCTACAGCTTTGCTTTTCGCAGACCGAACATTTAAATGGAAACAGGTCATGTGTGAAATATAATCCGCACCAAGATAGGTTATCAAGTCTTGCGGAAGAACGAACGCGTCAATTGCCATAAAAAAACAAAAAGAACAGAGGATATTATCATCGACCGCCCTAAGATAGAAATTCGCGTATAAGATCCTGCAAAAATGCCCGTCTTTATCATCGTTAAAGTGACTTTTGAAGATAACGCCGTCGCAATAGCCGTACCCAGATTGTTTTTCTGCCACGCGCCAAGTAAACTTTCGGGTTTCATTTTGCAAGAACTAATAAAACAAAGATGTTTAGCGCTGGTAGTTCATATTTAATTTTTTCAAGATCGCCTTCATGCTCAATCCGAATTGTCGGTGCGCCTTCTTGTTTTCTCACGTATGAACAACCTTCCTTGTGCCAAATAAACTTGTAGCTGAGGTGCTTCGCCTTTGTTCTAACATCGTAGAACAACTTCCGGTTTGACGCCGTCATGTTCTCTTGTAGGTACACGTTGCCATCATCGGCTTCCGACCTTAACTTTTGCTTGTTTTGAAGCCATGCATTTCGCTCATTCCTGTTCACAAAGCGCACAATCACCATAGGCGTCTTCTTTGTCCTAGTTGGAACGCGGTGGATTGCCTCTACGCTATCTTTCGTTAGGGGCGGAACTTCTATCTGATCCGCGATTTTGTTAAGCTTTTCGAGCAAATTTTCATTGATAGTTTCTACAAGACCGTGCACTTCAAGATTATTCCTTCGCCCGTATTGTTCCAATTTGTTTAGTTCTTTTTTTAGTTGGGTAGTTTCGTCCGTTTTCCGTTCTTGTTCTAGTTGATTCACCTTTTTCCTCAGTTCTTTTATTTCGCTGTCATGCTCTTTCATTTTTCTTAAGACTTCATCGTAGTTGTCGGACATTGCTTGCACCGATTTCTCAATGTCCATCACAGTTTGTTTCATGCCTACCAGCTCATCCACTTGTTGCTTTAGTGGCGCGAGTATTGTTAACATACCCATTATACGGGTCAGTTGCTGTTGAACATCTGGCGATTTATCTTTTGACTGTTCATCTTCCAGAGCGCTGCGAGTTCTTGCTCTAGCACTCAGACACGTTTGGCATTTCCAAGTTTCTTTAAACCCTGGCTTTTTTCCCCGGAGGGACTTTTCGGTTACGCCTGCACAGGTACCAATATGGTAGCGAAAGCGACATTCGCTACACTCCAAAACACCGTCATCATCGTCGATTTGCCCCTTACAATGGAAGCAGAAATCATCATCGTCTTTGTGTTTAGCCATCTCAGTAACACTTTTTGGAAAGCAGTCAGCGACAGGGATTTTAAGACACAAGTTGAAAAAAAGGGGTACTTTTCCTACCTGCAGAATCAGATGATTATCGTCTCGCCAGAGAGCCCTGTCGCTGACTGCTATCCGTCAATCCTGCGCAGCTCCTTTTGTAGCTTCTAGTGGCTTGGTGTCGCTTCAGCCGCTGCTGTCGCTTGCCCCGAAGTCCGTTGCTGGCGCCCGTTGACTTGCCCTTATCTTCGATGAAACGCGGTGTTGGCTGGGGCGTGTCGTTTCCGCGCAGTTTTCGTCTGGCGGGTAGCAGGGCCTGCAGAATCAGATGATTATCGTCTCGCCAGAGAGCCCTGTCGCTGACTGCTATCCGTCAATCCTGCGCAGCTCCTTTTGTAGCTTCTAGTGGCTTGGTGTCGCTTCAGCCGCTGCTGTCGCTTGCCCCGAAGTCCGTTGCTGGCGCCCGTTGACTTGCCCTTATCTTCGATGAAACGCGCGGTGTTGGCTGGGGCGTGTCGTTTCCGCACAGTTTTCGTCTGGCGGGTAGCAGGGCCTGCAGAATCAGATGATTATCGTCTCGCCAGAGAGCCCTGTCGCTGACTGCTATCCGTCAATCCTGCACAGCTCCTTTTGTAGCTTCTCGTGGGTTGGTGTCGCTTCAGCCGCTGCTGTCGCTTGCCCCGAAGTCCGTTGCTGGCGCCCGTTGACTTGCCCTTATCTTCGATGAAACGCGCGGTGTTGGCTGGGGCGTGTCGTTTCCGCGCAGTTTTCGTCTGGCGGGTAGCAGGGCCTGCAGAATCAGATGATTATCGTCTCGCCAGAGAGCCCTGTCGCTGACTGCTATCCGTCAATCCTGCACAGCTCCTTTTGTAGCTTCTCGTGGGTTGGTGTCGCTTCAGCCGCTGCTGTCGCTTGCCCCGAAGTCCGTTGCTGGCGCCCGTTGACTTGCCCTTATCTTCGATGAAACGCGCGGTGTTGGCTGGGGCGTGTCGTTTCCGCGCAGTTTTCGTCTGGCGGGTAGCAGGGCCTGCAGAATCAGATGATTATCGTCTCGCCAGAGAGCCCTGTCGCTGACTGCTATCCGTCAATCCTGCACAGCTCCTTTTGTAGCTTCTCGTGGGTTGGTGTCGCTTCAGCCGCTGCTGTCGCTTGCCCCGAAGTCCGTTGCTGGCGCCCGTTGACTTGCCCTTATCTTCGATGAAACGCGCGGTGTTGGCTGGGGCGTGTCGTTTCCGCGCAGTTTTCGTCTGGCGGGTAGCAGGGCCTGCAGAATCAGATGATTATCGTCTCGCCAGAGAGCCCTGTCGCTGACTGCTATCCGTCAATCCTGCACAGCTCCTTTTGTAGCTTCTCGTGGGTTGGTGTCGCTTCAGCCGCTGCTGTCGCTTGCCCCGAAGTCCGTTGCTGGCGCCCGTTGACTTGCCCTTATCTTCGATGAAACGCGGTGTTGGCTGGGGCGTGTCGTTTCCGCGCAGTTTTCGTCTGGCGGGTAGCAGGGCCTGCAGAATCAGATGATTATCGTCTCGCCAGAGAGCCCTGTCGCTGACTGCTATCCGTCAATCCTGCACAGCTCCTTTTGTAGCTTCTCGTGGGTTGGTGTCGCTTCAGCCGCTGCTGTCGCTTGCCCCGAAGTCCGTTGCTGGCGCCCGTTGACTTGCCCTTCGATGAAACGCGCGGTGTTGGCTGGGGCGTGTCGTTTCCGCGCAGTTTTCGTCTGGCGGGTAGAAGGGCCTGCAGAATCAGATGATTATCGTCTCGCCAGAGAGCCCTGTCGCTGACTGCTATCCGTCAATCCTGCACAGCTCCTTTTGTAGCTTCTCGTGGGTTGGTGTCGCTTCAGCCGCTGCTGTCGCTTGCCCCGAAGTCCGTTGCTGGCGCCCGTTGACTTGCCCTTATCTTCGATGAAACGCGGTGTTGGCTGGGGCGTGTCGTTTCCGCGCAGTTTTCGTCTGGCGGGTAGCAGGGCCTGCAGAATCAGATGATTATCGTCTCGCCAGAGAGCCCTGTCGCTGACTGCTATCCGTCAATCCTGCACAGCTCCTTTTGTAGCTTCTCGTGGGTTGGTGTCGCTTCAGCCGCTGCTGTCGCTTGCCCCGAAGTCCGTTGCTGGCGCCCGTTGACTTGCCCTTATCTTCGATGAAACGCGCGGTGTTGGCTGGGGCGTGTCGTTTCCGCGCAGTTTTCGTCTGGCGGGTAGCAGGGCCTGCAGAATCAGATGATTATCGTCTCGCCAGAGAGCCCTGTCGCTGACTGCTATCCGTCAATCCTGCACAGCTCCTTTTGTAGCTTCTCGTGGGTTGGTGTCGCTTCAGCCGCTGCTGTCGCTTGCCCCGAAGTCCGTTGCTGGCGCCCGTTGACTTGCCCTTATCTTCGATGAAACGCGGTGTTGGCTGGGGCGTGTCGTTTCCGCGCAGTTTTCGTCTGGCGGGTAGCAGGGCCTGCAGAATCAGATGATTATCGTCTCGCCAGAGAGCCCTGTCGCTGACTGCTATCCGTCAATCCTGCACAGCTCCTTTTGTAGCTTCTCGTGGGTTGGTGTCGCTTCAGCCGCTGCTGTCGCTTGCCCCGAAGTCCGTTGCTGGCGCCCGTTGACTTGCCCTTCGATGAAACGCGCGGTGTTGGCTGGGGCGTGTCGTTTCCGCGCAGTTTTCGTCTGGCGGGTAGAAGGGCCTGCAGAATCAGATGATTATCGTCTCGCCAGAGAGCCCTGTCGCTGACTGCTATCCGTCAATCCTGCACAGCTCCTTTTGTAGCTTCTCGTGGGTTGGTGTCGCTTCAGCCGCTGCTGTCGCTTGCCCCGAAGTCCGTTGCTGGCGCCCGTTGACTTGCCCTTATCTTCGATGAAACGCGGTGTTGGCTGGGGCGTGTCGTTTCCGCGCAGTTTTCGTCTGGCGGGTAGCAGGGCCTGCAGAATCAGATGATTATCGTCTCGCCAGAGAGCCCTGTCGCTGACTGCTATCCGTCAATCCTGCACAGCTCCTTTTGTAGCTTCTCGTGGGTTGGTGTCGCTTCAGCCGCTGCTGTCGCTTGCCCCGAAGTCCGTTGCTGGCGCCCGTTGACTTGCCCTTATCTTCGATGAAACGCGGTGTTGGCTGGGGCGTGTCGTTTCCGCGCAGTTTTCGTCTGGCGGGTAGCAGGGCCTGCAGAATCAGATGATTATCGTCTCGCCAGAGAGCCCTGTCGCTGACTGCTATCCGTCAATCCTGCACAGCTCCTTTTGTAGCTTCTCGTGGGTTGGTGTCGCTTCAGCCGCTGCTGTCGCTTGCCCCGAAGTCCGTTGCTGGCGCCCGTTGACTTGCCCTTATCTTCGATGAAACGCGCGGTGTTGGCTGGGGCGTGTCGTTTCCGCGCAGTTTTCGTCTGGCGGGTAGCAGGGCCTGCAGAATCAGATGATTATCGTCTCGCCAGAGAGCCCTGTCGCTTACAGAATATTGTAACTGTAAACGTTACAAAAGAAAAAAGTAACGAAATACGTTACTTTTTACTTGTAAATAAAAAGAACGCGTTAACGACCTACGTCACTTCAAAATAAAAGGAACAAAATGTGACGCACGTTACTTCTGCGTTACTTTTTTTTTTGTTATGAAGTAACATGGTTTTACTCTTTTTACCTTAGGTATGCACACGCGCCATACTTTAAGAAACATTATGTCCATGGAGAAACTGAACATAATTGCTTAATCTTTTTTACGGCTTCGCGCGTTTTCATACCTTCCCAATATTCTCTTTGATGCTTAGGTAATTTTGAAAAACGTGCTTTTGCTAATTACCCAAGCATCAAAGAGAATGTTGCACGTGCTCGCCTTAGCTATAGAAAAAAGTTCGAAGTAAATAACCAAATTAAAGCGTCCGTGGAACGCGCGTGCGAAGTGTCATTTGTTTTAGTTGTTTGCTTTGGAACACCTAGAGCTGAAGATGTCGTTCCCGGCATTCTTCTTGATGCTTGGGTAATTCGGCAAAAGTTCTATTTACGGTGCGAGCACGATGATTGGCGACGAGGCTCTCTTTCGGCGTCAAAAAAAACCGTCCGCTGTGTGACTCTGAGCAAATGCTCAAGGAACGCAGTTCCCAGTTCATGGTTTGTTCTCCGGCGTTCTTATCGGTGAATTCCGCAAGCTCAATAGTGAGAGCGGAAATAAGATGTTCGGGACAGAGCATCTGGGCATGAGCCTGGATTAGTAAACGCATGCTGTCCCTGTAAGATTGTACCCGATCGCCTGTTTTGTCTCCACTTCCCGGTTTCGCATTATTACTCACGAAATTAGAATTCTAACAAGAAAATTGCAAACCACCATACAAAATGTGCAGCAATTGAGAACGGCATCTGTCGGTGTAGTTGAAAGATGTTCTTTTTAGAGATTTGCTTTTAATCGATCTGCTTTGGGATAATATATTTGGGAGCTTTGCTTTAGGAACCTCGCTTGACTAGTTCTGCTTTAGAAACTTTGATTCTTGAAAAATAGTTGTGGGAGATATGCTTTAGGAGGTGTGTGAAAGGCTTTTACGCGCTGCCTCTCGTGCGTGATATAGTCGGCTTCCTGCGACCTTCGCTGTTCTCGTGCCGTTGCGACCCTCCATCTCCTGCTCAGCGCGGCGCGCTTCACGCTCTTCCGACTGAGGGCTGCGAGGAATGATGAATAAATGTTCAATACAGAAAGTTGCATCGACAAGGGGAGTGAACTGATAACATCCTCGATCATCCGCACCGGTGCACACCGGGGCACCGAGGTGCGAGCCTTTTTTGTCTTCGATCAGGTGCACCGGTGCGCACAGGACGTCCTCGATCAAGGGAGCGCACCCTCCCGGCGCGGCTTTTCGTTGCCCCAACGCGCACCGAGAAAGTCGACGATGTGCCGGGGTGCAGTCCCATCGGGCATTGCAGCCAGGAGCGGGAATCGAGGAGACGGCGGGAATAGCAGACGCTCAGTCTGTCGAGATGACGACCTTGCGAAAACGAAAACGCCTCGCAACGGCACTGGATGAATTCCTCAGTTCTTCCGACAGCGAGGACGACGAGCTTCTTACTATCGCCGCGATTGCCGGTGATTGCTGCGGTTGCAAGAAGCGCCCGAAGGTTATGACCTCCGTGGAAAGCGTTGCGAGGCGTTTCGATGGCACCGAGGTGCGGCTGGTACGGCTATTATCTGGCGGTACTCTTTCTTGAACCAAAAATGATAGGCAAATGTACTAGCGGGATTGTCACCCACTTCGTGACCCCATCGACAGTCACGTCCACGATATTCATTTGCGTGGGACCGCTAAATCCGCCAGTGAAAACCAGGAGAAATTGACAGCAGACGGGCACCGCTCGCGGTCGTACGTTAGAAAAAACGAACAAAACACCAAGTGATGCATGGTGGCGGTTACCGCAGTGCACCGGCGCTGCGGAGTTTGTCTTCGATGTTGCACCAACTTCGCGCTGCACGACCGAGGAGCGCTGTGTACCGTCCTGGTTTCAGGGCGATTTCGTTAAGAGTTGATGGAAGATGCTATGAGCGAACGCCGTGTAGACGCGTCAGAAGCCTTAGAAGCTTCTAAAATCCTTAAGCGGCAGTAGTCAGGAGAGAAAATTGAGAGAGAGTGTGAGAGAGTGAGAACGAGGGCGTTAACCCAAGCCGTGCTGTTCCTCTCCCCATTGCGTTGCCCCTAGCGCGCATCACTCTCTCCCAGCGCTAGCGTGGGTTTCTGCGTACGAACAACGTCGGATTTCGCCCGAAAGGGGCACGAACAGATACCGACGTAAAAGTAACACAAACTTCGCACTGCGATAATACCAGTGCCTGTGGGCATGACATCTATACTTTAAAAAATGGTCCGCGAGTGCACTTCCATATGACGAGTTCGGGTGGTCAATCGTCGGCAACTTATTTCGCCAGAAAACCGGCAATAGTGTTCGACAGGTCAGTTTCCGGCCGGCGCGCACCGTTCGGGTGGTGGACCTCCGGCAAGCATAGACAATTAACGTTCCGGCCCTTTTTCCACCCGAGCTCGAAACGGCCGGGCGAGCAGGCGCCAGACTGTGTACGGTGTCGTCACTTACGAAATAGGAGAGAAGGTCAGTGAGAAAAAAAAAAATGAACGAAAGAACGAAACTGATCTGAAGTCACTTCAGCAGCCACTGCTCGAGTCAATCCGAGCTGTTGGGACATGGGTGACGGCGGCGAAAGCCTCTCGCGCGGTGTCGCGCGGTCTAGAGGCGAAGTAAACTACCACCGTCTGGCTTTTCGTATTCGGGTGCTGAGAGTCACGTGGTGTGTCGCCGGCGCGTTTCTGGTTGCCGGTTCCGCCGGCTCGGTCTCGCCGGCGACTGACCACCCGAATTCGCCATCAGAGAACACGGGACAGTCAAACAATACCAGTATCCCAAGGAATGACGAAGCTCAAAGTAGATTTAGAGACAAATATTCTACGTGCACAGGGACCATTAAATCAGCCATGACGTTTCGCTTACTCACAGTTTCTGCGCAAATTGCATTTTAGATGTATTCGTAATCTCGGCTTCTTTATTTGCTGGAATTCTGGAATTGTTTGCCGCGATTGGGAAGCAGGGAAGTGAACTAATGGAGCTTTTTTTAGAGTGTAGCTAGAAGAACCCGTCCGGGTTTCGCGGAGTCCGAAGTTCGTCTTAGAAGGGTTTCACTTCCTCCATCGACACAGAAGTTGATGGGACATGGAGGAAGCGCGGGGGTTGCTGCCGCAGACACGAGGGGTCAAAGAAACCGGCGTCTCGTCGACCCCGAAAGCAGGCTCCGCGTCATGGGAGCTGCCACCGCGTTCCCACGTTACACAATGCGCCGTTCCATTTCCTAGCTGGGTGAGAGGACCGCAAGCACCGGCCTGCGTGGCTAATAATAGGGGCGACTCTCGGGAGGGACCGCGCTGCCCGTCGCAACAACTGACGAGCCGCACCCTTCGATGCGTTTTTAGGGGCGAACTGGACGTTGCCGCCCGTCACCCGCGTGGTTCATAACTAGTACGGACACTGGTGACCCGCGGCCGCCGTGCATCTAGGGAACTTTAGACTTTCTGCACGTGCGAAAACCTCGCTGGAGCTCTGCACGTGTAGAGCATGAGGCGGCACGAGCCCTCGCATGCACGGCCGTCTGCTTCCTGTAAACTATTGCTATGGCGGCGTCACGCATGCACCGAACGCTTAGTAAGATCGATCTATTTCTCGTTCTGCGATTGGACATGCCAAACAGAATTTCTATTTGCTATGATACGAAGGACTGAATTTAGCCTTTCATAACGCTCCAATTGATGCAGTCCGATGTTTATATGTACCAGTATACTTTTTACAGAGCAGCGCTCTCTGAAAGAAGCACTGCAATGAAAATAAAGTGTTTCTTTTCTAAAGGGAAACGTATATTTTAAAACATTAGCACAAAAAATAAAACAAATTTGAGCAATATTTCCGCCGCTAGACGAAATTTAGGGGCAGAATGTGGAGTTCGCAGTTCGCTAAGCCCCGCCCCGTACTTACAAGGTACTTACATCTCGCATTGGCTGGAGAGACGAATGGCGTGCGAAAGGTTTGTTGTAAATTTGCATCTCCGTGCCGTAATAGTATCTTAAGCGACTTCTTTATGTTTGTGAAACAAATAATCTAGATATAGTCATAATTGTTTTCAAAAATATCCCGAGATTGACTTTCCGCTTCGGTTTCAAACGAGCACAAATACACTCTAAAAAATGTCTGTGCGTCTACTTTCACGCACAACACTCGAAAGCCAAACATCGCAACTTACGGAGGCAGCTCAGCGAATGACGATGCCGAAACATATGTTTAGACCAAAAAACGCAGTCTGAGTTGTGACATTAAGCAATTCAAAACGTCACGCTTGCATTGCTTAATGTCACAACTCAGACTGCGCTTTTTGGTTTAAACATATATGTTTCGGCATCGTCATTCGCTGAGCTGCCTCCGTAAGTTGCGGTGATTGGCTCTCCGGGTGTTGTGCGAGAAAGCAGACGCACGGGCTTTTTTTGGAGTGTATGACTGCCGGCGTCTGCAGAGTGCTCAACGACCGTGGCTCGTTGAGCTCGTCAATTTTTAGGAGTGCGGGTAGTTTTGAGCTGACAGATATGTTTCGAGGAAGATCTCATCAACCGACATAGTTGGCAGTAAACAACTGTGGCAAGTAGGCGCCTCTGGAAGCGCTGCGGGGAGGCTTCACTCTAAAAAATGCCTGCCCCTCTCTACTTACCGGCTAACCAATTGAAGAGCCAATCTCTGCGATCAACCAAATCAGCTCAGCGAATGATGTGGCGGAACATCTGTTTAGACCTAAAAATGAAGTTCCGCTGTGGCATTACGCAATGCAAGCATGACGCTTTGCATTGCGTAATGCCACAGCGCAGACTTAATTTTCAGGTCTAAACGGATGTTCCGCCTCATCATTCGCTGAGCAGATTTCATAGATCGCAGAGATTGGCTCTTTGAGTGTTTTGCGCGTAAGTAGACGCGCAGGCATTTCTTAGAGTGCGCTGACAGATGCTTGCATAGGACCGTCGCTGACGCATGATGGAACGCTAGAACGCCGCTTTCATGGTCGGGTCTTGCGAGCGTTGTAAAAGTGTTTAGACGGGGGCGAAATAGCAGACAGTCGACGGTGAAAACGGACGCCGACGGGCAGCGTTCATGTCCGCGTCCTTCAGGCGTGACAGACGACGATAGACGGTGGTGAAATTAGTAGACGATGCCAGAAGCTGCCGCGCGTTCGTCGCTTTCAGCGCGTCAGTTACCCGAGCCGCCACCAGTCGGCGCGCTCCCCAGGCCGTTATTATAGAGTTCCTGTTTAGACTCCCGCGTAGGGAGCGTATACAGGAACTCTAGACGCCACTGTCGGCCTGTATCTCCGCATGCGCCTGCACTCCGGTTACCCCGCTTGCGGGTGTTTGTATCACCATGAGCGACCGCAGTGGGACGCGTAAACGGCGACCAACAGGAAGACGGGTTCTGTAGTGGGTTTCAAGAATTGCAGGGGCGAAATTGAGGTCTGGAGCCACACTGTGTGCACTGAACATGCCCCACTGAAGGGTATGGACTGTCCGTGCGTGGTGCCATTTTCAATGCACTTTTTCCTACTAAATCACCCGGGCAGAGCATCTTTAAGACGGGTGTGGCAGCACTTACTCTGGGGCCGCGCTCGCAAATTAACGAGTGCTCGTTCGCGCAAGACTTTCTGCCCAAGGCATAGGTTGAGTGCTGTAACTCATTGCGATGAACTCGACATCGAACACGGTATGTTTCTGATAAGCGACGAGGCGCCGCGCCAAAGACCGCATTCGAGGGACTCCCGGGCAACGAGCGAAAATTACTATATGTACTCGTTTTCACCTAAAGAAAAAAACGTGGGTGTGTCCCTCTCGTCGCATGCTTATTGGTCGCATGCCGTCGCACATATTATTCCGTTCTGCGAAGTAGTTCCGATAAACGTTTGCTCTCTGGGAAGCTAGCGTTATTTAAGCTTAAATAAATTTGTTATTCTCAGTAGGATAAATAATACACCTCCTTAGTACGCGTGTATTCACGTAATTCAACGCCTCACAAGATCTGAGGATCGATGTTCGTAGCCAGCCGGCCAGCCGCTGTTGCTCGCCTTCCAAAATGGCGACTTCAACAACTCTGGCTGATCGGTCCGTGATGTCAGCACTCTTTCGTGAAGACGTTTCTCCTCGGGTGTACTACAAACGTCACGCAAGTGGAAATGTCCTGTCGAGCCAGACAAGGCACTGTGTTTTGAACGTTTATTCTTGGATGCGGCGGCAGTACCAAGAAAAAATGTGGTGGAACCTGACTGACCGCCGCAACGGGGATCAGTGTGAGCTCGTTCTACGAGATCAAGCGTGGCTTCAAACGTGTCAACGGAGCTGTGAAATCTCCTTCAAAGAAGCGCCCAAAATTTTTCTGAGAAAAGGAAGAGGATTTTAAATCACGACGCGTGCACTTTGACGGCCGTGAGAAGCTGCCTGTACAATTTCTTCCGTCGGGGGGAGATTCGAACGTTGAAGAAAATCGCCGCTCGTTTCCAAGAAGACGACGTGCTGCCGTCCTGTTCCGAGTCTACCCTGTATCGCCTGCTGAAGGACATGGGTTTCGAGAAACAGAGACGGAATCGCAACTCCTTCCTAATTGAGAGAGAGGACATCGTCGAGTGGAGGCGGCGGTATTTGAGGGAAATCGGAAAGCACAGAGCCCAGAACCGCAAGATCTACTTCCAGGACGAGACTTGGGTGAACGCCGGCCTTACAGTTCACAAGGTGTGTACTGACAGCACCATAAAGTCAGCAAGGCAAGCCTTCATGTCTGGACTGACGACCGGGCTAAAGGTTCTTTCTGGAAAAGGTGAAAGAGTGATTGTCACCCACGCAGGTAGTGACACTGGGTTCGTGTCCGGCTGCCTGGACGTGTTCCGTGGGAAGAAAAAGGGGGACTACTACGATGAAATGAACTCGAACAGGTTTGAAGCATGGTTTCTTCATCTGCTGGACCACATCGAGCCTAACAGAGTAATTGTTATAGACAACGCGCCATACCACAGCAGAAAGGCTGAAGCGGTTCCCACAACTGCAACAAAGAAGGGCGAGATCCAGCAGTGGCTCTCTTCCAAGAACCTAGACTGGACTGCCACAATGAAGAAAAAAGACCTTCTGAGCATCGTGGCAACGGTGAAGGATAGCTACACAAAGTACGAAGTTGACGTCATGGCTACGGACGCCGGACACACAGTGTTGAGGCTCCTACCTTACCATTGCGAACTAAATCCCATAGAGTTGATATGGGCACGAGTCAAGCAGAAGTACGCCTCCAAGAATATTACATTCAATCCCAATGACGCCGAGCGCCTCTTGAGGGAAGCAGTGGACAACGTATAACAGCTGGCCATTGGCATGACTGTGTAGAGCATGTGAAAAAAATGGAGGCGAAGTTTAGAGAATGTAATGTCCCAGAGTAGAACCTCGAGCCAGTCATCATACCCCTCGATGCAAGCGACACGGAGGAGGAGAGTGGAGACGACGACGAAGCTGACGACGAGGATGAGAATGAAGAGATCTTCGGTGTTCAGCCTTTAGAATGGAATTGACCGTGAACTAATGTCCCCCTAGGATATGTTCTCTTCTGAAAGTACACTGTTTGTCATACCCCAGAACACAGAGCGGTCCTTTTAAGGACCATTCACATACTGCAAAATCGGATTCCCGACTTCATACACGCCTAACCTCCAGTGTCATGTTGTTGTCGTGATTCTACCTTTCATTACGTAATAGCCTTGTTCATGGATTCTCGAGGTCTTTGAAATCAGCTGTATGTATCCCACTGCACCGCGGATAACCATTACAAAGATTCGCCCTAAAAAAAAAAAAGTTTGCAGTTGTACTGCACTCGCTAATTTGCCCACCTACAGCAGAGGTGTCAGGCGCCATTTTGCCTTTTTGCTTGCTAAACATATATGCGTACAATTACACTTTAAGGGTCGTTTTCATTCAAGAAAGAAGACGTAGTGTTGGGCGGCATGCCGAAAGTGGACCATTGTTCTGAAATGTTACCCTGACCGTAACATTTCCCTTGCTCACCTCATGCGAATTCAGTGTCGCTTACACCTCATTTTGAGGTCTAAACATCATGTTCAGCCCAGTCATTCATTGAGAATGAGATAGCTCCTCTATTGCAGTGATCCGTTCCCCAGGCGGTTTGTGGGAAAGTAAACTCACAAACTGCCATCCACATGCCTTGGGGTCGCTCTGGCAATAAACGTATCTCTCATCCACCATGCTGTTTCAAATTATAATTGCGATTCTTATCGCCATCCTCACACAGGGCCACTCGGGCAACAAGCGGAAGCTTTGATGGGATCCTGGAAGAACGAATCTCACAGCAACCACGTTGTTTCTGCTTATAATCAGGATTTGTACCACCATCCCCACACCACGGAACTTAAGAAAACAGAATTAAAGAATAAAAATTGAAAATCATCGCGACACACAAGAAAACCGACTGCCCACTGAATATATGCACATGAACCTCAACGCAATAACGTAAACAAAGGTATATTAGGACAAAATGAACTATGCAAACATAGGTTAGTGGCTGGTAGCAGGTCAGATCAATCCCAGTTCATCAAGTTTGCGGCGATGTCGATGATCTCAGCTGATCTTTTTGCTTTAGCGCTCCATGGTTGCCGTTAAGAACTATAAATACGCTAAAACTGGCACACATTCATTTTTTTTCTCATGGTGTTTTTAGAAAGCCGACGGTATAAACAATGTTAGATATACAAAGATATGTTTATTGAAGACAGTTTAAAGAAGCGATGCAAAACTGTGCAGAGCATAAGCATGTTTATCTGAAACAAACGCTATTTAACGAGGTATGTTCTAGCTTTTTGCCACTAGATGATGCTGCAGTGCTAAATTCGTTTTGGTTTCGGTCTCTAATTGTAGATCCCACCAACACCCGACGGAGAGTGGTGAAGTCTACGGGATATCGCGGCATTTCATGGTGGAAACCCAGAACACTCCGCCACCAGCCGGACTTGTTTTACTTCGGTTCTTAAGGTGAAAACGAGTATAGGAATTCACTACATCGGAGTGGTGCGACGAACAACAGCAAGCAATCCGCCACAACGACGATCGAGCCCGTCGGTGATCGCCAAGTTTTTCGCTCGCCAAATCGCCTACCTGATTAAAGTGGCCACATGCAGGGAGAAACAAGACCGCGACGAGTAAAGTAAAAAGTATGCACGCACAGCGATGCCTAAGATTACGATAGCCTTGCTGCGTCAACTCAATTTTTTGCAGAAGTCGCACTGGGTTACAACTAGCTTTACTTCCGCCAAAAACGTAACAAATGTGACAAACTCACATGGTGTCTGAAGTCTATAGGTCATAACGTTGCGTCGTCGATCCATTCACAGTCCGATTCCATCGTGTATAACACCCCGGCGGTGGCTGGCGAAGCGTAGTAAGCAGTGCAATACGTAGTGCAGCAGCGGGAAAGTAGTGGCCAGCAATAGTGGACGGGTCATGTGACTCCAAGATGACGGCGCTCATGCGAAGTTTCCTGAAAGCGTCTATAGCAGGCGTTGTCAGATGCCAGACTAAACGCGCCGGATGTCTGGAAAGGGAGTCACCAGGCTTGTTAGCACGTTCGGCCGAGCAGCCAAGTCAATCCAGTAGTAACGGGCGGGGCGACTGATTTCTGGGCGGGGCTTAGAGAGCAGGCCGTGATCGTCATGTAAATTTTATTTAACGGCGCATATATTGCGCGGAAATATTTCTCTTCTTGTGGAAACATGACAAAAAAAAGTGTCCCATCTATGTTCTTTAAAAATACTTTTTTTTCGTTGCAGTTTTCCTTTAAGTTGCGGCAACACCGCTACTACATATCATACAAACGACAGTGTGCAGCCACTGTCTGAGGCCTTTTTTATATGGCACTGGTCAGACACAAACTGTCTGCAGAAATGTTCGAAGCATACATGAAGGAAACGTGCTTCCCACATGCTTGAAGCATGACCGAAGATAATTCTGTCGTCCTGTCTGCAGCGAACACCTTGTGCTTCGTATAAGAGCCGCGTGACTGCGACTTTACGATTCAGTGGTAGGCAATCTGAAGGATATGCGTGCTAAGAGGGGACCTTTAGGAAACCGTTACCATGTTCCGCGTAGCCTTTGAAGCATGCGTTTGAGCTCGGGTGATACCGTGACCACGAAAGGCTCCGGTAGTGCGGTACGCGGAGCACGGTAACGGTTTGCTAAAAGTCCCCAGTGTCGTAGCGTCCACTGTAGGACGGGACCATCGACTCTCACCCCTGCAGTTTTCGTAAAAATACATTCAAAAGAAAAAAAAAAAAAGAATCGAGGGGTGGCGGGAGATACTCCCTACGATTGGTGCCGGTATCTCCATGGAGATATCTGCACCGATCGATCGTAGAGTCGTTTTTTACACTGCATGACGGTGACGGTACAAGCGGATATTTTGGCCGACATATCTCGGCGCTGCTTCGTTGCTATCAGTCACGTGGGCGGTTTCGATTTGATTTCATCAGACCCGTCCTTACATCTTTGCCATTGCTCCTGTATGGGACAATGCGTGCCGACTCCCGCCCACCAGCCTCGTTGCCACCATTAGCATGACAACCTTTCTTTCCCGAGATTTATTTAATTTTTTTCTCGCGCTTTTTTCCCTCCATTAACAAGCCTGATCCGGGCTACTATCCGTTGCTCAATTCTGGCGTCCACGAACATCTGCGCCGGGCCGTGGCATCCTTTCACCGAACAGAGCTGCCTGGACATGAGACAAGCAGCAGAAAAAGAAAAGGAGAAAAAAAGGAGAGAGACAACATAGAAACGCAGCCGACGCTCGTTTTGACCGGGTAACAAGGGCCGCAGAATGAGGTGGTCGGACCAGCAGGGCGCGGGGGCGGCGTCTACGAAACACTGCGCCGGCACATGGCAGCTCTGCACGGCCACGGCTGTCACAGTTGCCGCAAGCCGTTGCGACAGCGCCATGAACGAGCCACGCTCACATCGGCCCCGTTCCTCTGTCTCCACCGCGAACGCCCCGAAAGTCAAGGGCGGTCACGATAAAAATTAAAAACAAAAAAGTGGAAAAAAAGCGAGACGAACGCGCGGAATGCGAGTCGGACAGAATGGCTCACAACTTTCTCTAAGGCGTCTTTCCTCATCTCCACCCGCGTCGTCGCCGAGTCGCGACCGACGACGACACATAAGAGTAAGCCGCTCGAAATGTAACGAGGAGGCTCGGTTGCGCTTTGGAAGCGCCGGCGTCAAGAATCGCATTCTTTTTTTTTTCGATCTTTGATCCGATACGCGATGACCTAAAACGCGGCACGCGTGTATGGGACGCGGCTCCGAGGATATATAAGACTAAATAATAAGAAAAACAAAGGAGTCTACGTATACTCAAGTTAGCCTGCTCGCTCGCGATCGCTCCCGTCACTAAGTTGCCTCTGTGCTCGAATGTTTCGCGGTGCCGTTTCCCAAAGTCGACGACTTCGTGGTACGCATTATATTGCTTACACCACGAAGTCGTCGTAAGAAAGAGATATAGTAGCTTCATTCGATTTACTTGCACCTCCTACACTGGTGCAGAAAAGTGTAAAGCAGTCTACTCCTGGTATGTGTATTGAGGTACGATCGGAATTACACCGCCCTACACTTTTCTGCACCGGTGCAGGAGGTGCAGGTAAATCGATCGAAGCTACTCTCTCAATAGCCTGCGTCTCTTCTTTCTTTTTCTTTTTCGCGTGTTTGGTTGTTTTTACCAGCACGGGGCCTTCACTTTTTTATTATTTTTACTGAGAGGTAGGAAGAAAACGAGCCCGCTACTTCCGAGTGCCGCTAGGTTTGAGTCCTGGCTTTACACTTGCGAAAGAAGCATACACACCGTTCCAGGGCTTATCACCTGGCCGTAAAATGCTGAGTCTCTGAGCAGTGGACGCATGCGCAGCGTCTTATGTACCGCGTTGGTCTGTTGCGTCGTACCCCGCAGCTCTCTGTGCATTGACCACTTCCCTAAATCCGTTACCGCGCGCATTGCATTCTGGGAACCTGTGGGCCATATTTTGCTTCCCAGTGATTCCCGGGATGCGTAACGTGGCATTACGCTGCGATGAGGCGCTTCGAGTTTTGGACTGAGTCTATCGCAAGAAGGTGGTCCTTCTGCTTGCATGGCTTTGCCGATGAGGCAAGCACGTGCGATTTCAGTCTCGCTAAAGTCACTTTCACGTGCATGCCGCAAAATGAATGCCAGGCGGGACGCCATGCTTGCGAACTGAAATCACTGTTTTCCGAACTGATGATACCTTCAAATGTATTCGTTTAAATTTAGACGTCCGTCGGAACTTCATTGGCCACCTCAAATACAAATATTGCAGCCTCTCTGTGGCTTCTTTCTCTTGGAGTAATGTGTCAAACTGGTGCGTTCACTGAAAAAGGCGAACAGTAATTAACTACAGCGTGTAGGTCAGGTGTTTATCACAAACCATCGCTGTTGCCTGTAGTAAAGAATGCCGCCGATTTAAAAAACAATCACTTTAAATTTTTATTTTTTTAGAGATGATGTAAAATATAAATGAAGTCTCGGGTTCCTTCAGGGAGGAAACGCAAAATCGCCGTTCTTTCGCAAAAAAGTCAGCTAGAACTTCCCAGAACTGGCTGAGAGCGCGCCCAATTCCTTAACGGCCATGAGCACACCTCGAAGTTCTGGACAGAAGTTTGAGACGTCAGCAGCTACAAGGTTGGAACTGTCGAAGAATGTGAACGGCGCTTTAGTCTCTAGAAAGGGTAAGCTAAGATGATTCAGAAAGGGAAAGGGGGAAGGGTGGGGGGGAGGGAAGGGGGTACGGGCGTTCGAGAGAATGAAAAGGCGACGAAAACAGAAAACTGGGAGAAAAGCCGACAAAAAAGTGAGGCCGCCCGGTAAGAACTCAAGTGGCAGCCAAAGCTCGCGGGGCTCTCGTCAAGGCCGGAAGCTGGTCCTAATCCTAGATACGTCACCTCCTTTTTTTTTAAAAAGACACAGTGAAGGCAACGAGGCATTTTGAGTGGCGTGCACTATAGCTTATTCTTCATAACCTCGCGGCTGTAGTGATCTGTTCGAACCGATCAAATGAATCCTATTTTTTGTTGTTGTGCCTGCGAGGAGTGGAACTTCGACTTGATTTCGGAATGGCGCCTGTTGACATTAAATCTGAAGCAGGTAAAAAAAAAAAGGCTGCTCGAATTCAAGATATCAGGGGAGGACCCTTGCAAGGGACGTCCCCCCAGTCTAATCACAAAGAGGGGGAGGGGGGGGGGGGGGGTCGGGACCCCCCTGACCTTTCCGCGATTCACGCCAGTGGTTTGCAGACAGTTCTTGTATAACCAATGTCGTAAAAGGAAGACCCCAGACTTATTTATTAATGTTGTGACCGCGGCTTTAGTTTTCAGACACAAATGTAACAAAAATACGATGATTTGTTTTGGTTTTATCGCGAAGATATATTATGAGAGACATTCAAACACAATTTGATGGCATATAGGTATGTTCTTTCGATAAAAAAGAAAGAAAGAAAAGTCTCGGTAGTTTATTTTGTGCAACGCGGTCACTCGATGTCCGGCGAAGGAACTTTCGACGAACGCGCTCAAGCGCTTTCCCTCGTAATATGCGTTGGCCGGGAGTAACTACCGTTCCCCACGAAACGCAAGACAGAACCCGGCCTAACGCAACTCCCCACCAACTCTGACGGAAACACCATAGAGCACAGCGCTCGTTCGAGTCGGCGGGTCGTAACGACGAAACCACGTTCCGAATTCTCGGCGCGCTCGGAGTCCGCGTGAGCGTAGACGTGCCCCGCCGCACGGCGCTCAAGGGCCCAAGAAACAAACTCGGAGCCGCATGGGATGCCGAGGCAACGTTTATGCCGCACACGAAATCGCTTTCGGAAAAAAAGAGGCGTGCATGCCGGGTGTGCGCGCCAACTCCGAGCCGAGAACCGCGCAGCAGAGTGATATACCTCGAAGGAGGTAGAAGGCGGCAGACTTGCTCGCCTTCTTTTTGCGGTTCCTCCCCGCAAGAATGAGGGACGGTCGCTGCTCTAGAGATGCAACCGCTACACCTCAAGAAACGAGTTTTTTTTCTTTCTGAATTTTTGTTTAGACGGAGGGTGGTATACCCAAACTACAAATACGGGAGATATTTCTGAGAGCCTCGGAACCGCCTCGCGCCACAAAGGGAAACGATCAATACACACTGGCGATATCTAAAGCTCCGGACCGCAACAAGAGGCATTGTGCTCTTTCTTCGAATCGGGCGAGCAAAGTGCGCGCTTGCGCGACTTGTTTCGGCGCCTCCGGAACTTGGACCGTGGAAATTGCTTCTGGGTGGGACGGCGGTCATCGTCAGTCGCCTTTGTTCGACACCGCCGAGGAGGAGCCTTGAAAGAGAATGCCTCCTCATCGGACAAAACAGCTGTAATTTATAGCGTGTGGAGATTATTTTTCTCCGCGCTAACTACGTTACACGCGTTTCGCTGTAGAAAACAAAACACAAACCCCGCTCACGACAGCTATTTCGACTAGCAATTTTATTTATACTATTCAGCCAGCGTTCTGTCTGCGTTAGTTTTGGCCAGGAAGCTACCACTTTCTCCGCGCCTCTTCAGAGCACAAACGACCCTTGCTTCCTAAATTTCCGGTTTCTACTTGAAAACGAATTTTGGATGAAGCCCATCGAATCGGTCCAATTGTGTTCGCAGCGCTTCGACATTCTTTTACGACAGAGGCTCCTTAACGGCCATAGCGCCTGCTGCGCGAGTGACAACTTTGGCGCGCCCCCGAGTTTCCGACGAGCTTCAAGTCGTTCTAAAATCATTTGATTTAGTGGTTTTCGATGGCGCTCTCTAAGTTTCTAGCTTGAACGATACGTTTATTTTCACTCATTGAAAAGTTTATTCACGAATTTTAATTATTTCGCCGACTTATCGCAAAAATTAGCCACCCACATAATGTCCTCCTGGCCGTATAACTCACCTGCACAAACCGCATAAGTGCATCTTTTACGAATCTTTTGCAATAAATCTGTTCGAATTAAAAAAAAAAATATATATCACCCGGTATATGACAACTATGTAGACAGTTGAGCGAGTTGGTAAAGATTTTGGTTGTACGGGTTACATAGAAGATATATGGTAAATTTTAACGAGGTTCGGCTCTTAGAAGTGAACTTTTTCTATGATCGAAATTTAGTTCTCATAGTTAGAGTTGCGCACAAAAAGACAGGGACAGAGAAGAGGAACATGTAGACGACAGACAGACAAGCGCACGCTCGCAACTCATGTATTGACGAAAGATGAAAATAAATAGGTAGAGAAAGTGAAATCAGCTCGAGCGTTGGCCACACAGGCACGAGGGGCCACAGGCTCGAGGGCCCACAAGCTGCAGGGGACACCTAAAATTACCCACACGCAAAAGGATTTCAAAAGGCCATTTCCTCATCTGTTAATGAAGCAGACGGAAAGCTGACACATCGCTCGAACATGCTGAGGATAATAGAAGCTCCAAACATCTCTCTGGTATGTTTTTCCCAGTACCTGCCTATTATCTTTGTTTTTGCTAAGGATGGCGTACAATTACAAGATTTACGATGCTGGGGTAGAAGCCCCCACCATAGAATTTAGAGAGAGATTGTGCTTTCGTAGCCGATCATGTACACACCGTCCCGTCTGTCCAACATAGCTTCCACCACAAGAAAGGGAGATACTATAGGGAGTATACACTGGACGCCATATTTGTGGGTGCTGTTTAGCGCGCATGCTCAGAACGAGCTCACATCAATAAGCTACTAAAACCGGCACTATTGGTGGTGCGGAATGCACGTTGCAAAAAAACTGTGGAAGCTCGCCATCAGCACGCGCTCAGCATTCGCGCACACAGCTGTGGCCGCCAGTGATTACTCCCTATATACTACACTGAGGAAGCAGGGCGCAGAAGGGTGGAGGTGCCTCTTGGGGCCAGACATTTTTCTTTTCTCGATTGTTCACCTTAGCATAGACCTTTCGACAAATTTGAGCCATTTTTTGGGGCGCTGACATCACCGAAGGAATTCCGAACCGGCTAGCTTCGTCTTTCAGATTGCGGCGAATTCTGTGCATATACGGGACCGCAACAATCTTTTTTTTGGTCAAAAGTGGGCTTAGGTTTTTGAGCTCCAATCACTCTCTTGACCAATGTTGCCACTACCTCAGTCAGCACCTGCATAGGGAAAACCCGAGGAAGCTAGCCTTTCAATTCGAGCTTCAAAACTACATTTTAGGATATGAAAACAAGACTTATTTAGGGCGCTTATAAAGCATGACACAGCTATACCCCTTTTAACGACTTCGAAGTGAGAGGACGTGTAGTTTAGTATGCCTTTTTTTGGAACGAGGTGAAAAAGTCCAGCACAGGTGATTGTGTAGCATGGAAAGCGAAAGGTCTAGAAATTGCAACATTCCCTCCTTAGGCATTTAATAGGTAAAGATAAGCCTAAACCACATTTGTGTAAAATGTCCATTGTCTTACAGACAACATCATCATCGACAGTTTTTCGTACACTAGCAGGAAGTCGTCGACGTATCTAAACACTCTTGTAACAGTCGTAGGGTTAATGGAAGACTCAATAGCACGGTCAACCCCGAAAACCCGAAGGAGAAATGTCGTTGAAAACCAGTGCTACACATTAGCCAATGCACACTCCTGACTTCTGCAAATAAACACCATTTTTGCCACCCTATGAAAATAGAATTAGGATAGAAAAGTAGAAATTCTAAAAAACTTCCTAAAGTTATCCCACTTGAGCTCCGGAAGGAAAGTTCATCGTGAGTAAATCCAGGACTTGAGAGAAAATAGCAAAGAATCATGGGGAAGTGAGTAGAAAAGGTCCTGAACACCCACGCTGAAGAGGCAGCGATTGTTTAGGTGATTTGTCTTCAAAGATTCAAGAATGGCTTCCGAATTGCTAATTAAAAAGGGATCATTGATTTTTAACCCGGAAAGGCGTTTTTGCAGATATCTTGACACTTGCCGTTGCCACGCACCTCTTTCATTGACAATTGCTCGAAATGCGCATGCTTCCTTGTGTGTTTGATCCCCATGGTCCCCCTTCGCCAATTTCGGCGCTGCGCAGCGGAGGGCGACGGGTGGATCACTGGGGTCGTTTTCCGCGCATCGCGCACACGTCTTTCATGCACACGGTAAGTGACCTGATCCTGATCTGCTTGGACTAGGGAGAAAAGGGGTTTCGGGAATGGTCACCTCGCGGAAAAGAGCTGAGAGGCTGCATTCACGATGCTTTGTTATGATTCTCGAAGAAATGCACGAATGCATTTCTTCGAGAATCAGCTGTTACCGCCATGGCAGCAACGATTCCTGCCAACTTATCGCACAATTTTGCGCTTTCTCGACTTGTGATTTTTTTTTTTATGTCTTGAATTCAAGTATTTTGACACCTTCCCCCACCCCCTCCCCAAGCTTGACACGAGCCTTTAAAGGGGCTCTGCAAACCTACTTAAGCGTCTACCTTTTTTTGCGGTTTCCACGTCTCCTGTGGTTCGGGCAACCCAGCGGGAACGGAGGGAGTAACTAAATATGAGTGCGTCGTATTTTAACCGGACGACGCGGAAACCTCCTCCTCCTACGGGGGCGCCCCGTGGTGTGGAACGCGCGCGGCATGTGACGAAATCTTGACGTTTTTGGTCCTGGTCAGCCGAGGAGAGAGACTTGCCACCTTTCCCGGGCAGCTTCTCTCCTCGGCCTCACCTGCTTTCTCCGTCTTCCCCTCCCTTCCCACATTCCTCAGTCAGCGCAGCAAGGGGTATCCTCCGGCGCGGGAAAAGGGGGGACAGAGGACCAAGGACATCACGAAGGAGGCTACTTTTTGCTTGCTTTTGTAATTTTAATATGCAGATAACTTTTAAAATAAAGAGAATTTCGAGAAAAGAAAAAGTCCGCTAAGTTACTACGTTCAGTGCGCCAAGGTTCGGCGCAAATAAAAAAAAAAAATCAGTAAACAAGTCGTTGCAGGGCCCCTTTAAGGTATTGCGAATAAATAAATCATTAAAAAATATACTTATATTTTATTGCGGGTTCTAACCACCTCGTGGTAGAAGGAATTTAACCTCTCTACTCCGTCTCACCCTACGATGGACTAAAGCCCAATGCTACAGACCGCCGGGTCCAATCACGAGCCTGTTAGAAACCACGTGGTATACTTGCTCCGTCGTATAAATCAGTGCGCCAAGACGAGTCATGCGGACGCTGTGCGGAGGCCAGTTTTTCGTCTGCGTATCGAGCCCTCGCGGCGGCCCCGTCTGCTTGCTACTACTGACGATTACTGAAGGATTAAATACCGCCTGGAAGCGATGTGGCGAAGAGAACCCGGGATCAGAACCAGTGCCCATTAAGAAATGAAGTGAGTCGGATCGAGTGTTCGACAGGGGAGCGCACGTACGGACCACGTGCGGAAGGGAGATACGGGTCCGGGTACGTTTTACGTACACAAAGATTGGGTTACCTTTCATTCCACTTCTGACACCACGTATAAGTAATGAGGCGTTCACTCTTGATGCCAGGAATAAGAACTTCTTTTATATCTAGCGCGCGCTCCTTTATGTCTGCGCGTGCAGGGTTGCTGGCACTATTATCTGATACGAGCATGCGCTGTGGGCAGTCGCCTCAAATATGGCGTCTAGTGAATACCACCTTTTGCGAATGCAAGCACTGTGCGTTTAAGTTAGCGTTCCGGGTTTCGCACTGCGTGTGAGCGGAGCGCAAACTGCGCTCTTGGATTGGCGCATTGCGACAACGGGCATGCGCAGCATGGAGCACGCAACGCTAGCGCAAACGCGCAGAGCTTGCGTTTACTTCTATACGCCATACTATATAACTCTCTATTGGTACTTGAAAGTGAGCATTCGAAGGAAGTCTCTCTGGTTGGGGAGCAACAATAAGAATAGATAAAAAATGTATACACTAACCAAATCCTTGTTTAAAGGCGGAACCCTACGTTGCAAGACCTGCTCGGTCTCTTCTTCAGGGGTTGACTGCGGCTATGTCTCTGTCTCTTTGAGGCGTACCAATATCCCTATTGGTACGCCTCAAAGTTGACTGCTTTATTCAGCATCAGAGACGTGCAGCTTGAAGTCCAGCGTTTCCTGTGGGTAAAAACCAGTGTTGGCGGCTACGCGTTACTTTTTTCGGCCACGTAGTAGCATTCTCGTTAAGTTTCAAAACAGTAACTTATAATGCACTTAAACGTAACTTATTTTCAGTAACGGGTAACGCAGCTACGTTAGTCGTTACATCTTCCCAAGAGATAAGAAAAGTAATTTATTTGTGTTTCTAGGCGCCAAGTTATACGGATTGTTGCACTCATCCCACATACAATCAGCATGTTGCCTCTTTTTCCCCAACGCGGGCACTTGCACTTTAGAAAGAAAATTAACGCCCACGCCCTTTGTCCCAGTCAAAACACTAAAGCGTCTTCATTGATGAAGGAAAAAAGTAACACGAAAATTAGCGTGCCTTACATTTTATTTGCAACGGTAACGAAAACTCGTTCCTTTATTTTGTACGTAACAAGTATGGGGGGTATTCCCTTACCTTTTTTTTATGCAACGCTTACCACATTGGTGAAAACTGCTGCAGGCAGTATAGGCTTGTATACTTCGTCTCACCCTACGATGAACTAAAGGCAGGAGCAACAAACCGTCAGACCCAATCACGAGCCACTTAGACATTGCGTGGTGTTTCGCTTCGATGCACGTATCGGTGCCCGCGTCTCGGATCTGATGGGAACGGGCGGACAGTGGTTCGGATCGAGCAAAGAGTGACTCAACGATTTTACATTGCAAAGAAATCCACGCCGTATACTGGCACCTTGCAGTGTCGAGGCTATAAAAATGACGCAGCGTTTTTGGATACGGAGCATCATTCGTCCAAAGCTAACCAATGCTACGCTTGTCATAGTATAGCGTGGAACGTGATTGGACCTGGCGGCCCGTGGCTTTGGCCTTTAGTCCATCGCAGGATGAGATGAAGTATAGCTTTGAAGTTTGAGCAACGCCTCTAGCGAGCGAAATCTAATATTTTTCGGTCGCGTCGGTTGGACGTCATTACCCTCTCTCCCAACGCTCGCGGGCGCCAAAGCGGCAGAATTTCATCAGTTGATATAAATTTTCGACAAATAAACGAGAACAAAATAACGGCGAGAAAATCATTCTCTTTTTTTTTTTTTATATACACTAATCACGTTCACGTTTCTGTCGTTTATGCAAAAATATATTTTTTTTTTAGTTCTTTCATATGCTCTATTACCGCGCGTAGACAGGTGTTGCCGCACACTTGTAAACGACCCTGACTTGTGTATAATCAAACACTGCAGCGCCACTTTGTGCTTTGTGCAAACAGGCCTATATAGTATTGCACAAATGCGTGCTTTAAAATAGCTACGCGTCGGTGACAAGTTATAGGGGCAATTATTTGGCCCAGTTTAACACCTCATCCGTATACTTTAAGCGAAACGTGTGTAACGTAATATTAGTGCACAGTTATTTTATTACTCTCTGCGATTCACCAGAGCTGCTCTCAGATCCGCCGGTGTGATTCATTCTTCTCCACTGTGCCGTTTTGTCGCTGTGCTGCTTTAAGCCGGGGTCACACTACTTATATACATCACACTAAATGCAGTCTGCATACAGATTCGAACGCGAGTCACCGCGAGATACGTGCTTCGAATGCCGCATGGCAATGAGTTCAATGAAAAAACTCGGCTCGCGGCATTCGAAGTACGGATATTGTGGTGATTTATGTTTGCGGACCGTCTCCTGTATTTTGCCGCGTGCTTATCTTGACGGTCGCTGCTCTGTCGCTTCCTGACGCTGTTTCGACGCGTCTGCGTCGTGCGCTGTTCCGCCGTGTCAGCGTCCACTACTTCGTCATTCATCCGCAGTCTAATGGAAAATTCGATCCCGCCAACTGGGTCTACGCGCCATCCAAGCGACCCAACCAGAATGCAAAGAAGAAAACGCTCTGCGGACAAGTATCGACGGAACCGCGGGCGAGTGCGGCGGCGGCAGGGAACCAGAGGCGGCTCTGGCTCGGCGTTTGTGCGTGAAAGCGGACGACTGCCAAGTAACCCGGTTGCGTGTGTCGTATCCAGTCGGCCGCGAAGACCTCCTTTCCACGCGGGCAGACACGCGCCCGGCCGTGGCTCGAATCGAACAGTGGCTCGACAAAGACCGAGTGTTGCTTGGCGGCGACATATTCAGGGGGGCACCCACGAGGCCGCTCGACGCGATTCAAGCCTGTGACACTCTAGTCACGGACAACTGAAGGCGCGAGTCCATCGAATTATTACTCCGTAAGTGATATTGGGAGTCGATATCAATGCCGAAGAACAAATCACGAAGCAAGAGGCGGGAACACACATATATAAAAGGCCCGGCGTTTCTTGAGCTCTATAGGCGGTGGTTATAGGCCTTTGCAAAAATCACCTACGCGGAGCCATCTTTGTCTGCTGGGCTGTGGAACACCTTAATGAGCATGCGCTATAGCTCTGTTGTGCTGTATATCAGACGCTGCGCGTGCGTCCACAACTCACTGACTCAGCATGTTTTGCCCGGAGGATAAGCGATGCAAATGTCTATAGTGCGGTGCGTGATAAGACAGGCGGGGGAGGAAGAGGGAAGGGCAGCAAGGGCCGCCTTTGCGTTCAAATAACTTGCGAAACAGCCACGTCATGTCAACCCGAAGCTGCATAATTGGAGAGTAAAGTTTGGTTCACGCAGCAGCGTTTTCTTGCGTTACGTATGTCTAAGTCACCAAAACATTCGTGTCTCGAATATCACGTGCCCGGCTGCCTCCTTGAACTGGTAGCCACGTTAATATAAAGCAAAGATGTCCCAGTGACTTGTGGAGCAAGCAGACGTATTATTTCGTAACGTAACGTAACATAACTAGTATACAGGACTGTTTGAACCAGTAATAATTACTAGTAATAGAGATTTTGCTGAATTACCCAAGCGCCAAGAAGCATGCTATACGAGTGTAGTTACACGCGCTGCACGTGCTGGCGATTGCAGCAGTAACTGTCCTAAAGCAAAACAAATGGCAACAAATGGCAACTAGCTTGCACGCGCGTTCGTCAGCGGTTTATTTCGGTTATTTACCTCGAATATTTTATACGGAGAAGGCGAGCGCGCGCGGCGCGTAGACTTACATTCCCAGAATTATTGTTGATGCTTGGGTAATTTAGCAATAGGTCTAATGTTGTGAATTAAAGAAAATAACACACTATTTGAAGGAAACACCCAGGAAAGTATAGTGATTAAAGGCACAGGGTGATTAATTTTTCTTGTCTAGCGTTCGTTCGTGCCCCTGTGTATGAGTTTTATAAAGTTGTCGAGTTTAAGCAAATACGATATAGCTTCACCAACACACGAAACTCCTTCGTCATTCACTGGGCGCCATATTTGAGCGCGGTGTTCAGAGCGTATGTTCAGAACGAGCCCTCTTTTATTCTCTAAGAACTGTGATCTTGGTGGTGTGGAACTTAGGCTACGGAACTTTATGGAAACTCATCGTAAGCTCGCCCTCGGCAGCAACGGATTCAACAATGGCCGCCAGTGAGTACTTTACCTATGGGACCGCCGGCGAATGGCGACAGCGTCGCCCCTAGCGGACCTGCAGTCTTCAGAAGCCGACGGCGCGCTCAAAAAGTATAGACCCTTTCATCCTCGATCGCATGGGCGCTGCCATCTTGCAAGCACGTGACGCGGTCGCAATTAGGTTGCTTCCAACTTGTTACTCCGCTCTCCCTTCCGCGCCTTGGTGAATGCGTGGCATTCGTGTTTTTCGTCGCGTTTCGCCGCGCTTGCTTTACTTTGTAAGGTGTAGGCCAACACTTACGTATACTACCTAATAGCATTATACCAAAATTTGCCCAACTTCTGCTGGTAACTTTGTAGCACGATTTGGCTATTTGCACCGTTCGCGTACCGAATGCGTGTGAGATGAGGCAGAGGAATCAGCGTTAGCACTGAGCCAAATTGATTATGTAGATGACTAAGAGACTACGATGGTTCAAAGGTCAATTAATTATGACAACTGAGGTTTACCATGTTGAAATAACCTGAGACTGGGGTAGAGAAGAAGTATCAAAGCGTAGAAGGGACAGAAAATAGACAGGACGACGTCTATTTTCTGTCCCTTCTGCGTTTTGATGCTTCTTCTCTACCCCAGTCTCAGGTTATTTCAACATGGTTAATATTCACCAGCTCGCCTGCACCCTTACGATTTTTTCTGTGAACTGAGGTTTGTTTACTGAGAGTGGCGGAACGTTCGCAATAACAAGAGCGTATATTTATATCCCGCATTTAGGATTGGGTGGTGTCAAGAATAGTCAGCGTAAGCAGACTATCTGTGTTACCAGAAAGTTTCGCCCTTGTATCCATAATAGATCGGAAACAGTTTCTGTTGGTTATGTTAGGAAACTCGCGGTGGAGATAGGCAACGAACGTTTAAATTGTATTTTATCTGATGCTAGAAATAGTGGTACGACCACATGAAGCGATTTGTTTGTTCGTAATATCACACCAACATGTGTACGAGGTCGGTTTACTTACGCAGTTTAAGGAATTGTATTCCGTACTAGGTCCCATTTCGACAGTCCTTCAAGTAATTTATTGATATTATTTTGATAACCAGTTCAATCCATGGAATTTATTTTAACACAAGGATTGGGACTTCCCGCGTAAGAAACTGCCACAGACAGAGTAGCGAGTCCAGTCACGGTTTCGGCTCAGCGCAAGCGTATTATTGCCGACGCTTTATTTTTTCCTTTTTGCGTGCGCACCAATTTCGCATACGCTGTTTTAGCTCTCGCCATTATCTGAGGTCCGCATTATTTGACGCCGAAAAAAATCCGTCTGTATAACAATCACCCGAGTCCAGTGTTGTGGATGGAGAATAGAGGTTTACTTTTTGTGGCTTGCGACGCCGAAATTTACAAAGCGAATATGTTCAAACAAATACAGACCTGTTTACAGAGGTCCATGAAGTGATGCCAAGCGCCAGACTTCAGCCAAATTTTCCGAGGTACTCTTCTGCGCGCTTTAGTTTTATATGGCCAATTTTACGGAAGACAAATGTCAGACTTCATTTGACGCATCTGTCACTTTTAGGGAAGACAAATGCCAGACTTAATTTGACGGGCCCACTCATATCATATCTCGAAGTAAACGTCCATACAAAACTAATTGAATTGTTAGGGCCAATATTGTGAAATGTCGCTTTGGAGTACTTTAGCAGGGTTGATAATTTAAGAAATTTCCTACTCGGTCTATGTTGCACTGTCGAGATATTGCTCAAGCACTTAATTAAAAAAGAAAAACAGGCCGAGACGATACTACTTGTTTATATAAATTATCTGCGCCATTAGCCGGGACTTTTTTAGTCTGTGAAGTTTACTAAAAGTTGGGTGCCCACAAAAACAAAAGAGTGAGTAGTAAACCCGCTAGTTCATCTGTTGTGCCCGATTTCTTCACATTCACGTACTAGTGCATTCTTTAGTTCATATTTTTGGAAACTAGTGTCATCGGGTACGGCCGTAGACGATGGTAATTTTTCCTGTATATCAGTCTGGCGTTTCGCAACCGACCATAATCAGATCAAAGGTGTTCGTAAAAAGCACACAATTTAGACTCGACAACACATCGTAGTCCTCAAAGTGGTTCAATACCACTGTTTCATTGGTTACGTGCTACAAGGGAAACAATTGTATCATAAAATTAAGCAAAAACTACATAAAATAGCAACACAGCCGCGAGCACGTTGAAACCGAAACCGATTAAATTGAAGCAACCTAATGGCGCCCGAGTGTGTCAGCTCCCTTTATCCGCCGGTCAGGCAACTACTTAGATGAAAAGGCCTATAGGCTCTGAAACGTCATTGAGCTTTGCGAGCTCCATTTTGTTGTCTTAAGGGCTGAAACAAGTCCTTACGATCAGCGTGTTCGCAATGCAGAATCCATTGATGCCAGTCACAACGACAGACAAATTACGGCGATAATAATCCCTGGAGAAGGGGAACAAGGGTGACAAAGGACAAACACAAGTGTCCGTCATTCTTTTCCAGCCTGCTTGCACCTTTGCAATAATTGCATTATCATCATAACCTTAAAATGCAAGCCGCTCACTCTTGTTGGTGTTAGTCTGGTGGCAGCTGATAAAACCTGTTTGCTCTCTTAATGTCTCACTCCTGGTTAGCTCAGTTGGTAGAACGCTCAACTGGAAATGGAGAGGTGCCTAGTTCGATACCAGGACCGGGCGGAATTTTGTTTTGGTCGTGCACCATGTCACCTAGCTGTGTTTCGAGATTTGTGTTTGTCCTTTGCTCCCCTTCTTCAGTGAATATTATCGTCAATCTTTTACAGCCAAAACGCACCTTTGCAATAATTTCATTATCATAATAACCTTAAAATGCAGGTCGTTCACTCTTGTTGGTGTGAGTCTGGTGGCAGCGGAAAAAACCCGTTTGCTCTACTGACGTCTAACACCTGGTTAGCTCAGTTGATAGAGCGCTCAACTGGAAATGTAGAGGTGCCCGGTTCCATACCAGGACCAGGCGGAATTTCTCGGTCGTGCACCAGTCACCTAGCGGTGTTTGGAGATTTGTGTTTGTCCCTTGATGACCCCCTGTTCCCCTTCTCCAGGGAATAATATCGTCACTCTTGTCCAGCTCGCTTCTACTTTTGCAATAACATCATAACCTTAAAATGCAGGCCGTTCACCCTTGTTAGTGTTAGTCTGGTGGCAGCTGATAAAACCCGTTAGATCTACTGACTCCTAACTCCTGGTTAGCTCAGTTGGTAGAGCGCCCAACTGGGAAGGGAGAGGTGCCTGGTTCGACACCAGGACCAGACGGATTTTTTCCGTCTGATCCTGGTTACCTATAGCTGCGTTTGGAGATTGGTGTTTGTCTTTTGTCCCCCAATAGTTCCCCTTCTCCAGGGATTATTATCGACACGTCACGTCACGACACGACCAGCCATGAATAAATTTGGCGTATATTTGCGTATTCATGTTCATAATGATTTTCATGAATATTAAGGCGCCTTTTAATAAAATAAATATCACATCGGACTATATTTCAGCCCAGTGCACGTGCGGCGCTACTTAGTAACTTCCGGATTTCACCGGACAATCCCTATAAGAGCAAAACATAAATAAAAAAATATGGTAATATCAACAACAAAGGTAAAACGGGTTGATTGATGAGAACACCATAGAGTTCAGACGTAGGTAATCTTAGAAATGGTTAGGTATCTTCCTAATAAAGAAAAAAAAACAGTCCCATGATAGACTTGTGTTTTGCCTGTCTTTGTAAACTGTGAGATCTGTCGTTTCTTGGCCGGAAAGGCAAATTGCATTATAAAAGCCGTATTATATTAAATGCGATCGCATAACTTTAGGCAAATCAACGGTACGAAAATAATCGACAAATATGCCAAACAACGCATAATAAACACAGTGAAAATACATTGTAAATGTTTTTTGTTGTGAGAATTCTCTCCACGGCTTGGCAATAATGACTAACAAAAATTTTGAAAAAGTTATACGAAAATGACGTTTGTTAGTTATGTAAAGTAATTGACAACAACGATACTCTCTTACGTTTGCAGTGCGATAACGAAACTCCGTAAGAACACGTTATCTTTGAGTATAGACTAAAACTAACGCTATTTAGCTACTTACTTTCGTCGACGGGCCCAACTTTGGTCAACTGCGAAGAGGGCGGTACTTTGTCGTGCTTTCGACTTAACTGAGCAGTTGCATCCTGCAATGTACCAAAGTGCCGCCGAGGCGGCCAGCACGCGCAAATGTAATTTCCACTCTTCCATTACGCTAATTCGCTACCGGAATCAAGTGCCACGGCTATTAGCGTGAGCACGTACGTTTTGTTTATCCAGGTTTTTCTGCGGGCCATCTGGTGATTCTCTCGTCCTCACGCGGCGATTAAAGTTCCCGCGTCTAGGACACTAAAGCGGAATACAGGGGAGGCTACGGGAAGAAGTTTCATCTTTGGAAGAGACCTTCGCTGCACGAGCTATACTCCGCTTCACGTGCAGGGGTAACTCCTGTACATTGTCTCGATTTTAGGTTACGACGGTTTTTGCGAAGGATGTGTCCGTGAATTACGAGGCGTCAGTTCGTTTCGATGCCTTGTGCAGTTTCGTAGATATCCTAGCTCAAGTTTTTGTTACGGGGGTCTACGGCGAAACCGAAACTACACAGTAAATATTTTAACACCCAAAATCGTGTTAAAAGGGTGTTTGTTTTAACCAACACCCTTCCTACACCCTTCCTACACCCTTTTTACACGATTTTTAGTATTGGTGGGTGTAACAGGGGTGTACGAGAAGGCTTACACCCTACATACACCCCTATCACACCCACAATTTGAAATATGCTCAGGAAATCGTGTTAGAAGGGTGTAGGCACTCGTCGCAACACCCCCCGTTCATAACGTGTAGGAAGGGTGTGATGGACTTATATGATTTCAAGGAGTCGGAGTTAATCACGTCGAAGAAACCCTTGTCTACGAGAGGAACCGTTAAGGACATCGTGACATCGATTGATCGTCATCGCGGTATAGCAGCATGTGCCCCAAATCGAGGAGCTAGCTATGAAATGAGCCGGAAAAAAAAAATGTCGCCTGCATTAGCAAGCTCGAATTTTTATCTAATATGTGCTTTAAGCGGTGGATTTTATACTTTGTGCAATACCAAGACTCGCATCCTTGTAGAATGTGTTCGCACGGTAAAGTTGTTGATATTACTGGCCGGTGACGTGGAAACTAACCCCGGCCCTGATAAAGTTAGTAAAGCTGATACGCAGGATCCCATTCAGCAGATTTTAAAAAGCCAGAAGGACATTGCCAAGGACATCAAAGAAATGCGAAAGGAACAACAAAGCGTTAAGGAAATGTTTGTAGGTGTGAATAAGCGACTATGTGCTATTGAGGCCACCATTGAGGAGGTCAATGGCACGGCAAAGTCCTTCCAGGCTTACGAGGCTAATGTTGCTGAGCTAAATCACACTGTTTCCGATTTAAGAGTGACTGTTTCTCAAATGGGAAAGAAGCTTGATGACTATGAAAATCGTAGTCGACGGAACAATGTTATTGTTTTCGGTATACCTGAAGATCGTCAAGAAAACCCTGTCCAACTGAAACAGAAAGTTTGCAGTGATGTTTTTGTTGGTAAATTGGATGTACATGTCACCACCATTGAAAGGATCCACCGGCTTGGTTATAACAAAGGAAATCGCCCGAGGCCTGTGATTTTGAATGTTCGTGACTTTAACGAAAAGGTCAATTTATTTAAAAACGCTTACAAACTAAAAGGTTCCGAAATTTCTATCTCCGACGACTACTCAAAACAAGTACGATTACTTCGAAAAAAATTGTGGGATAGTGCAGACGCTAACAGGAGGCAAGGTGACAGGGTAAAACTCGTCTACAACAAATTGATAATCAACAACTTGTCTTACACGTGGGACACGGAAAATGACACGAGAATTTGTATTTCCACACCAAAACGTTCCATGGCGTCTGTTGAAGGTGCCTTTTCACCGTGACACGTCGTACCTTGTTCGAAATCGTTGAAATTAATAAACGTCAATGCCAGAAGTGTTGCTAATAAAATCGTTGACCTTGAGTGTTTGTTGTATGATCACGATCCTGACATTGTTGCCGTAACAGAAACGTGGCTGCATAGTTCTATTCATGATTCAGAGATTATTCCCCCATCGTATAACATTGTTCGGAACGATCGCGAATCACATGGTGGGGGCGTTGCCGTTATCCTGAAAAATCATTTGGATTTTGTTGTAATCAATGACGCTCCTGATATCGAGTGTTTATGGCTAAAGCTTACCGGGTTTACTCCGCCAATCGTCGTCGGCGTAGTCTATCGTCCGCCAAATGCTTGCTCATCCGTTCTTGATCTTCTTGCTGATTTTGTTTTTAAGATTAAACAAAAATACCCGGTTCTTGTTATGGCTGGTGACTTTAACTTACCCTTAATTAATTGGGATTCTATGTGTAGTGGCAGTGATTGCCCTAATTCATCCTTGCTAGTTGACCTGGTTTATAATAACAATCTACTTCAAATTGTTAGTAGTCCAACACGAATCACCTCGTCTTCTCAATCTACACTAGACCTCGTGTTTCTATCGGAACCACTTGCAGCACGTTCGTACGACTGCCAAGTGGTGGATGGGATCTCTGATCATCAAATGGTACTCGTTGAGTTTTCAACTTCAACACTTCGTCCTTCATTACGTAAAAAGATTTCTAGGCGTGTGTTTAATTTTTCTAAAGCAGAAGACGAGTCAGTACTTGACGTGCTTGAGGTGTCGTTTGATTCTTTTTCAAACATGTGTTCTGATGGTTCTTCTATTGATACCCTTTGGAATTATTTTAAAGAAACCGTGCTTGAATGTTTACGAAGGTTTGTTCCAACGAGTATCAAAGTTACCAGAAAACATAATCCATGGATCACTCGCGATATCCTACACCTAAAACGAAAAATTAATCGTGCCAGGAAGGGCAAAAGACGTTTAAATATCAATGAAATGCGTACAAGACTGAAAGCTATGATTCGTCTTGCAAAACATAAGTATAACAATATAACTTTGCACACGTTCCTTAGGGAATCACCCGATAAGTTTTGGAGGTCTTTGTCCCCGGTTCGAAAAGACATTTCCAAACTTATGGTTTCGGACAGATTATTAACGGATGACTGTGCCATCGCTGAAGGTTTCAATGATTATTTTTCATCTGTTTTCACCTCAGATAACGGCATTATTCCTTGTTTAAACCTGTCACCCAACCTATCAGTGTTACCCGATGTTTTTATCTCTCCCGATGGACTGTTTTCAGCGTTGCTTAATCTTTCGACAAAAAAAGCTGCTGGTCACGACGGCATTCCAAATATGTTCCTCGTTCGCTACGCAGAATGGTGCTCAAAGTATCTTTATCTAATATTTAAAAAATCATTGTCGGAGTCCGTCATTCCTGTAGAATGGAAGATTGCCAAGATCGTTCCCGTTCACAAATCTGGATCTCATCTCTTGCCTGGGAACTTCCGGCCGATTTCTCTGCTTCCTTACTGCTCTAAACTCTTAGAGCACGTTGTTTTTAAACATTTGGCAGCGTATTTAGAAAATCACAACTTTTTTAATGTGAATCAACATGGTTTTCGTCATGGCCTTTCAACCACAACGCAATTACTTGAAACCGTCCATGATTTCGCTGAAATATTAAATCGTTCTAAACAGGTTGATGTAATTTTTCTTGACCTCGCCAAAGCGTTTGACAGAGTGTCACACTGTAAACTTCTTCTAAAACTTAAATCAATCGTGCGAAACAATATCATCTACTCCTGGCTTGAAAATTACTTGCTAGAAAGAAAACAGTACGTTCAGATAAACTCTAGTGCATCCTCGCCAGTCCCTGTGCTATCAGGCGTTCCACAAGGGTCAGTCCTTGGGCCTTTACTTTTTTCAATTTTTATAAACGAAATCACTGCTAACATTCCTGTGCGAGCACGTTTATTCGCGGACGATGTTGTTATCTTCACTGAGGTAAATGGTGTTAGTGACCAGACATTACTTAACAGCTGCTTATCCAAGATCCACGATTGGTGTGACTCGTGGCAGATGTCACTAAATGTTAACAAATGTGTTCGCATGCATATAACCCGCAAAACTAGTTTTCTTTCCTATAATTATTCCATTAACAATACTGTCCTAGCCGAAGTGACTTCCTATAAATACCTCGGTGTAATCATTTCAAACGACCTGCGTTGGAACACCCATATCAAATATATTGTTCGCAAGGCATTAACTAAACTCTGCTTTCTCCGGCGAAATTTAAAGCAAACCTCATCGGATGTAAAATTAACAGCCTATAAGACGTTTGTTCTGCCTATATTAGAGTATGCGTCCGTTGTCTGGGACCCGTTTACTAAAACCAACATAAATTTACTTGAATCCATACAGAGAAAAGGCTTGCGTTTCATATACAACAAATTTCAGAGACAATACCCGGTTTCCGAACTATATGTGTGTTCCAGCCTTAGCCCATTAACCCATAGACGCATGTTTCAAAGATTAAAATTTTTGCTCGACCTACTAAACAACCGATTTAATATTGACACCTCTACATATATTTCACCTGCTGTTCATAATTACCCCACGCGAAATTTTCATTGTAGATCATTACAAGAATACAGCTGTAGGGTCGATGTATTTAAGTTCTCATTTTTCCCAAGGACCATTCATGATTGGAATGCCCTACCCAGTCACATAATAAATGCTTCATCTGAGTCATCACTCATTGCTAACCTTCGCAGTTTCTGTAACTCCTGCGATTGACGGTATTTCTTGTAGGTTGTTTGGTTGTTGTTGTTGTTTTTGTTTTGCTTTAATTTTTTATTCAATACTGTATAATGATGACATTGATGCCTTATTCGCGTGTGCTAAAATGACTAGAAATGTATGCCTTATACAACATTATGTACCCCCTCCTACCACATCTCCCGAAGGAGATAGTAGTATCAATAAATAAATAAAAAAAAAAAAAGACGTAACTCAAATTGCTTGGAATTATGTAGCGATGCATCGGTCCGGTGTCCCGTCAAAACTTCAGGACATCAACGAGAACGTGCAAGAATGCGCGTCACATTCATCTTACACAAATCCGCTTTCCCCTCTGTACGGTCAATATCATTGTCATCGACGCCGTTTTTCTTCACGCCAGAGGAGAGGCCATTTATTCCTACCGGTTTTTGCCCGAAAACCCGGCGCATATGACGATGAGCAGTGCTCTATGCTTTTGTCCCCGGTCAAGTGGTTAACGGACGTCCACAAACTTTTCATTCACACGGTGTGAGATGGGCGTAATGTTGATACTGTCGATTACACCCATGATTTTATAACCGTTCATGTTTATTCCTTTGATGAAACGGTTGCTGATGTACGGCGGCACCAACATCGAATAGTGCTAGAGGATGTTTTTTGCAACTCCGATCGAACTCTTCGTCCGAGAGGAGCCGAAAATTACGTGTCGCGCGTGCATCAGTTTTATCAGTTCAACTTCGATTTAAAAAATCACCTCTGCTCGCAAAAGGTGACCGAAGACGTGTAAATATACAGCCCAGGCAACACACCGTATGTCGCCGATATTGGATATATTCGAAAAGGTTGTGCCCACACCATTTTGGTTTAGCCAATACTTAACGAATGGGATGAGTCGCGCCAACGATATCCTGACATGACGTACGCGACGCCGTTTTTAGTTGAGTGTTGAGAGTATCCTGCGTGAATCGACTATGCCGGAGAGGTATTTCTATTTCTTTGCCGCCTAAAATACGACGTTAAAAATAAAAAAAAATTAGCCAAAACGGAATCAGCTTGCTTTTAGCCCGAGAAGTCTTTATCGGGCAAAAAGCGAGCAAATTCCGCTTTGCTTAATCTTTTTATTCATTTTCTTTTTAACTGTGCTGAAGCTTGAAACAAACAGTGGCGCCTTTTTTTGGGTAGCACAAACTCACCTGACTGAACCAATAAATACACTTATAAAACACATAAAGAAAAAAAAAAGGAAAGAGAAAGAAGAAATTCAAACGCATAAACAAGACGACGATCAACGAGTTCTACCCAGAAAGCATAAGCCTCTCCCCGGCTCCACACTTTTCGAAAGGGAACCGCCATTCGAACAACAACTTCAAGGTCCCACATACAAGGCGACCCTCCCTGTGCAGCCCAGGAGGCAGCAGAGGGAGATTAGCAGCTTTGTCCACCCCCCTTTGACCTCTTCTTCTGATAAGCCTCCCCACTTTCTTTTGTGTCCGTGTGGCTGTGAGCGAGTGTGAAGGCCGCTTCTAGCGAATCGGAGGTGTGGAGCGAAACACGTGACCGCTCTCCGTTGGACAAAAACGCTTGGACGAACATTTGTCACGCGACTCGCTCTGACACGCTGATGGCTTACTGGGGTCATAGCCTTCGCCGTTTGCCAGTTTATGGTGAGTTGTAGGGACCACGTAAATCCGGTTTCCAAAAAGCGTCCGTCAGTGTTCTCTTTCTCGTGCAAGCAGGTCCTCACGAGTTCTATTTCGCGACCGTGGTTTTTCGTCGTGAACGGCTGGAATACATCTATGCCAACTTTTTAATCTATTGGCCATTTATTTCGTCGGAGTCTATGGAATTATTGTGCTGTGTTTGTTGGACGAGTTTGGACAAGGAGCTGCTCATCGGCGGACGCGAGACTTCCGTTGAATGTGATCGACCGCCTTCATCCTCGACATTGTGTTTGCGGTGTTTCGTGCTGCCCGAATCGGATTGTGCATCTATCGCGACAGAGTGCTGCTCATCGGTGACCGCGAGGCTTCCGTTGAATGTGAGCGACCGCCTTCATCCCCGGCATTGTGTTTGCGAATTGTTCTGTGCTGCCCGAATCGGATTATGCATCTATCACGGATTACATGAGATCGCTCTCTTATTTGTAAGTACTTTGCAAGCATGCTTAAAAACATGAACTGCCGCTTGTGTCCCAAGTGACTTCCGGTCGTTCCGTTTTTCCAAGCCTGTCGAGTTTTGCTTACGTCACCAGTGCTAGAAAGAATAAATGTCGCAAGCAGGGTTCTCCCCAGGAATTTGTGAGAAGTGGACATTACCAGGGGGGGGGGGGGGGAGGGCTAGAAAGTAACACCCCTTTTTAGGGTGTTAGATATTAATCACACCCCTTTTTAGGGTGTTAGAAATCACACCCATGACTAAGGGTGTTAGAAAAATCACACCTTTATTCTAGGGTGTGAGAATATCACACCCCTTTTTAGGGTGTCCGAAAATCACACCCCTTTCTTAAGGTGCTAAGACTTACACCCATTTCCTAGGGTGTTCTGTTACACGAATAAGGGTGCTCCCCATAGGACAAGCCATTTACACCAATAAGGGTGTTAAAATTTTAAGTGTGTACCGGCTCGAGCATGAACCCTTGTTATCCAATTCATGGCCATCGTGTGACGCAAAATTCGTATTGCGACACCGCAAAACGTACGACTGGCCTAGTCGTAAAAGCAGTTCCGAACAGTCAGGTAAGATGCAACAGCTGTTTTACTGCCTTGCTTTGCAGGTATCAAACATATGTAGCAAATATTAATGCGCATTCATAAAGTTTCCGGCCGAAAAACGAGTTCGCCATGATGAAAGCAGGCTCAGTACGAGCCCTTACTTATCTTCTGAGAAGAACTACAATTTTGGTGCGCAATGCACGCTTGCAGAAGCGTTGTGGTAGCTAATCATAAGCACGCGCTGAGCAGGAACGGTCTCAACTATGGCCGCCATGCCACCTTCGGCAGCACGACGCGCTTGAGCGAGCAGGGAGTCAATAATCTTCGTGCGCGATCACCGAAGAGCACTTGGAATCTACGGCCGCTAAAACATAACACAATCATAAATCGTCCGATAGGATGGCTGAAAGCACAGCAGAAGCAAGAAGCCCTTGAAAACGAAGATGACATCAGGGCACTATGTCGCTTGACAAAAGAGCCAACCGGCTGAATGCCCGTTGAAAACCTGGTAGTAGCATTTTTAATATCGGCTATAGAGCGAATCGCGGTTTTCCATTAGTGTAATATTTTAACAGTGCCCGTATTTAGTCTCCGTAAATCTATATCAGACATTTACTTTGGTCCGACTTTTGACCGGAGTTACCCTTCAATGCGAGAGCATTGCAGAAGGAGCGAGCTTTGGACTTTCAGCGTCCCTGCAAAGGGCCTGCCAGGTTAGCACAAGAACCGTCCGCCAAACATGAGAGAGAGGAGCAAGGCTCAAGGCCCTTGATGTGTTTGTGGCGAGCAGTGGCGGAGCCCTCGCTCGTGGTACAAATTTCGCGCCTTCGCACACCAATGGTTCAGCTGTCGGTACTTGCAGAAACGCGAAGCGTTTATAGCGGGGCTTTAATTAATGCTGCATTCACTCTGGCGTTCGAATCACAATCGCGAAGCCGATACGCTCGTTTTCAACATCAGATGTGCGTGAAACTGAACTGAATGTTTAAAGAGACCATGAAGACGATTTGGAAGTTCAGTTTAACAATTTAAGTAGAAGTCATATGTACTGCAGGTAACGTTGACGGAGTTTTAGCCCGATGTTGCGCTTGTGCGCGCACAAATTAATTTAAAAATCCCGGAAAAATAACATCGAGACCGATGACAGTGACGCGCTAAACTGCGAAAAAATCCAGCTTTTCAGTCACGTAAACCGTCACATAAATTTAGGCTTGTCAGGCGGTTGGTCGAAGTCAACGTTACTCGAGGGGGTCAGTTTAGAAAATCGAGCTGCATTAACTGGAGGAGCGCGGGCCGCTGCGCTAGCGGGCGAAACAGTGGCGCTGCCGTCGCCCTGAGATTAAAGCCCCTCGGTGTTTTATAAGTAGCGGAAGGTGCGTCGATGCACGAGACACGTGCAACGTGCAGCCCTTGGGAAGATCATGGCGGAACAGCGCAGCACTGAACAAGATTTCAGACGCCATGTTCTTCCGAGAAGTGGCGCGCGGCACGTGTCTCGAGCATTTCCACAACATGGCGCCACTTTTCCCAGGATAGAGGGGCTTTACGTGAAATCGGTTCTCCCCGCGTCTTCTTCTACACTTGCATCGCTTCCATGGTCTGCAGCAGACTCCGCCAGATTCTTTAGCGGATCCTCCACTAGCGTGCATCGCTTTTGGAATGATCAACTGATCTCGAGCTGTAAATACACCTTTTTGTTCTAGAAACTGCCAATTCGAAACTGCTGTTGTTGGGGTTGTGGCAGTTGAAAAGAGCTTACAGGGGCATCCAGCACACACTTTGAGGGAGTCAACGTATCCCAAGAACACTCCCAATTCTTTGAGGGTTGATAGCCATTGCTGAGTCGTACTTTGACACCTATAGCTTGAATCTGGCACCAACTTTCCTATGTTGACAACCAGAGGGAGAGCCTTTTTGAATGTGACAGCCCTCATCCCATAAACTATACGCCTTGTTTCTCCACAGCTCGTAGAAAATTATGTGATCCTCGCGTGTCTTGAGCTTGTCTGTTCAGTTGCTGTCATCGTCGACTGCTTCGGGTCCGTACGTAATTATCACAACTGGGGTAACAGAACTGGCTGCAGCCTGAGCAGAGGGGGAAGGGGGGGGGGGGGGGGGTACATTCGGAAACAGACGTGACATAAAATTTCTTTTAATTACTATTAGACGTTGGCAGGGGTAGGCAGTAGTTCAAATACAAGTATTTCAAATACGTATTTCAAATACTTTGTGTATTTTGCATTTGTATTTAATTACAAATTGGGTAATGTATTTGACGTGTGTATTTAAATACTAAAACGTAGGTATTTCAAATACAATTGTAATTAAATACAATCTTGAGGGCGAAAATACATCCCTCGAATTTATTGTCACGGTCCAGAGCAGGAAGAAAACTACGTTCTGCACCGAAATAAGTGTCTCTCGATCAAGCACAAGCTTTTAGTGACTTTGTGATTACGGTGCTAGTCCATTGCAAGAATAGGGACGAAATCGACGTTCACAGGCAGGCTGGCTAAATAAGTGCCTGTGACAACTTGTGGTGCTTTCCAGCCTGATTTCCATCCATAATTTTACGTGGAACATTCTAAATGCGCGGGTCGTCCAAATTTTCGTAACTGGTGCGAGTTGCAACAATAAAAAATTCTTTAGCTAGTGCTGCGCGTCTTGGTCGTGTCGGTTCTTTGTTGGTCGATACCAAAATGTAATCGACAAAAAAAGCTGCTTGAAGCCCTGTACTTTTTTCACCTATTACGTCCAAGCTGATTAGATTTTTTGTGATTATATTTCTATTACGTTACTAGAGCCTCGCACACGAACTCCTGAGTGTGCGATGCAAAATTAAAACGAGATACCCAGAAACCCGTTGCAGGTGCCCTGAAGTCGCTGACGCAAATTTTGAGGAATGTATTTGGAAAAGTATTTGGAGGAGACGAAATACATTTGGTTGTATTTGTATCTTGTACTTAAATGTTCTTTTTGGAAATGTAATTAGATTAGTAATTAAATACATTTTTGAAGAAGTATTTTGTATTTGTATTTCGATACATATTTGCATGTATTTTGCCCATCCCTGGACGTTGGCCATCAAAACCGTCTGCTGAACAATGACTTCCGAGCAGTCCTATACGCATTACTGACAAAAAGTAACCGATTACAATTATAATTATTTATTGACAATTGTAACTGATTACAGTAATCAATTACTGCATCACAAGAGCAAATGAAAAATTACCAGAAACTACTAATTATCTTTTCACGTTACTTTTCTTACTTTTTATTAAAAATAAAAAAATATATATATATATTCAAAGTGGTTACATTTTCTTTCTTTTTCGCATTCACGCTTTGTTAAGCTTCAACAGCAGTTGCCACTCAAAGTTCGTCGAACGACAACTGCTGCTGAAGGCGTCTATGCCGCAAACCCGGATCGTAACAACCCGTACACAAGAAACGAGGCACTCTCGATAGCTTGACAGTCAGAACGTCGCTGAGTGCGATTACATATAAACCCTCTGGAATCTTGGTATCTTTTTTCAGTTGTTTCAGAAAAAAAAAAAAAAAACTGTCCAACCCTAGCGCAACATAGACGAGTGACGCACGGGCAGACAGAGCGATGTTTACGTAAAATAACTCAACTCAATCATTCTAACTTTTTCGGAAACATATAATTCATTACTTGTGATTCATTACAGAAAAATAGTAATCAGATTACTGCGAACGTTACCGCAGAAAAAAGGTAATTGAAGCGATAAAAAGTTACCATAAAATGTAATTGATTACAAGTAATCAGGGCTTGTAACTCGTTAGGTATGTACTTACAAGTTTGCGTGCGAGTAATGACGATTAATGGCGTCAAGCTAAAAATGCAAATCGCAAAAAGATTTTTTTTTTTTTTATGTGGCAGGATTGAAGAAAGAATAAACATGTGAGGCAAATACAGCAAAACAATGAAAGCTGTGGTTGTGTTGTCTCACATATTCATTCTTTCTTCAATCCTGACACAAACCAACACGCTCCTCGTCCATTGTTTCTATGCGGGCGGGAACTATTTCTGAGGGTTCGAATTCTGCCATACTTTTGGGCGCACAGCGTCCTTCGGAGCGGTAAAGAAGTGGCGCTTCACTTTTCGAAGCTTGTGAGGCTTACCCGTTGCGATAGCCGGGAGCGCAGCAGGTCGGCATGCTTGCTAATTGATTACCGAAAGACTCAAAGCCAGAAAGCAAAACTCAACGGGCGTACAACGACACGAGCGAAAATGCTAGGAACAGCAATGAACACGAGACGCCGCCGTGAATCGATTTTAGGGCGACGCAACCTCTAGCGCTCTCTGCGAATTGGTGCCACGCTGGGAAGCGAGTTTCTAAACTTAGCCGCACTATAGTCAGTTACAGGTCAAGAAGGTAGCGGCAAATGCCCCTCAAAGGGAATCACATATCCCTCCGCCACCTCCGCATCCAATAGCGTCCCACCGTTTCCGTGACGTTGCGGCCAACGCGCGAGGAGGGTCTTTCCTTTCTGTACATATTTGCTTTATTTTTCGAATCTGACTTAGCACTGTGGAAGCCACGAGAGGGAGATTAGAGTTCTGCCCCACCGACGGAAACAAATGCGACTTTCGGGGATTAGCTTCCCCCCCGAAGGATACAAAGGCCGCTTTCAGGGGCTCGGTTCCCTCTACGATGAATACAAAGGTCGCTTTCTTAAAAAGTGGGATCGGAGACAAGTTGGAATCTATTGAAGCGGAACAAGGAGCGTTTCCAGTGAACTCTTCTTTCGACTGCGGAGAGATTTGAAACGGCCGCATCACACTTGTGGGAGGAGCTTCTCCTACCTTCTTGACTTGTAACCGACTATAGTAACGTTGGTTGAGAATCAACATTACTATAGTCCCCGTTGCAACTCAAGAACGAAGGGCGAGGCTAAGGCGGGCCGGGGAGGAGGAAGCAGACTGAACGCTGGAGAAGAGATGGGGGAACCTCCTTCTCTCTTTAGCGTTCCGTCTGCTTTCTCCTCACCGGCACGTCTTACCCTCGCCCTTCGTTCTTGAGTAGCGATAGACTATAGTTGGTTCTGAACTTCGGCATCGTTCGCTTGGGTGTATCTCAAAACGCCCCATTCGCGTTTGAACCTTGCGCATTTAGTCCCATTCTCATTTGGTCCTTCTCGTTTGAACCTTCTCATAAGATCCGAATCGTGTTTTTCGCAAGTGGGCCCATTCTCATTTTGCCCGTTATTTGAAAACGTCCCATTCGCATTTTGGCCGTGCGCACTTCGTCCCATTCTCATTTGGTCCTTTTCGTTTGAACCTTCTCATAAACTCCGAATCAGGTTTTTCTCAACTGGGCCCAGTCTCATTTTGACCGTTATCTGAAAACGGACCATTCGCATTTGGACGTTGCGCATTTCGTCCTATTCTCACTTGGTCCGCCTCGGTGGAACATTCTCATTAAATCCGAATCGTTTTTTTTTTTTGTTTTTTTTTTTTTGCAAAGGGCTTATAATCATATTGCCTGTTCGCGCAACGACCGAATGGGACTAGCTCTACAGGCTTCTGCCGTCATTATGCCTTCCCGGCTTTGTACGTGAGTCTTACCTTGCTTGGGCACCCAACATACGATCAGATATAGAGTCGAAGTATAGCTACCCCCACCCCTTGGCTTGGTCGAATCCATTTTCCTGCATTCGAAGAAAGGCCGGGATACTATCTTTTATCAACGAAAATCTCTCGTAACCCCCCCCCCCCCCCCCACGCACACACACACACACACACACACTTCTCACCCCCCAAAAATACAAATACTACAAGATAACGTAATACGTTTGTACAATGATGCCTAGCTGCTTCCCTTTCTCGAAACGAACGCAAAGAAAAGAAAGAACGATGAACATTTAACTTGAAAACTCTGTTTGAACAGAAATAGCATATGCATGTTCAATATAGACCGGCACGCGGGCTTGGCGTCACGGCGCTGCGGCGGCGCTGCGATCGCGCCGGAGGCGAGGGGTGTGGGCCAAAGGGCGCACGTTTCGCATGGGCGTCATAGTATTTCAGCATGCCGCGAAGCTATGTTGCCGTTAACCTCACCGAAATGTACAAGAAAAGTAGCGGAGTGAACTTCTACAAGTTCCCGGCAGACTCTGAAAGGCATAGAAGGTGGATAATATCTGTGGATCGAGAATTATGGTCGCCTCGCGCGTTTGTGCGGCAAGCACTTTCTTGGAGGCAAGTGCGGCTTCCATTTCAATCTCCGTCCCGAGGCTTGCTTATGTACAGGGAAACGGTCCTCTGATCGAGACCACCCGGATTTTGTTCCCACGGTGTTCGCGCACAAAGCACCGGCCAAGCGCTCGTCGGAGGCTCGCTACGCCCGTGCTACCCAGCAGAAGGGGATCGGCGACAAACGGCAATGTTGTAGGCGTTACCAAAAAAAAAAAAAAAAAAGTAACGAAATACGTTACTCGTTACTTGCAAATCAAAGGTACGCGTTACTGAGCTACGTTTTCTAAAAATAAAAGGAACGCGCTACCTATAAAAGTTAACGCACGTTACTTCTGCGGTACTTTTTAAATTATGATTAAACACGTTTTACGGTTTTGACGGTACAGGTATGCATAAGCTCATATATCAAGAAACATTATGTTCATGCAGAAACAGAACATAATTACTTTTCTCTTTTTACGGTTTCAGCTAAATACGGACGAGAAAAAACGCAAAGAAAAACATGGCTTGACGCCTAAAAACACGGAAAAACTTGAAGTGTAATCGCAGTAACGCGTTACTGCCAAGACTTCAGAACGGACAAAGCGTTACTGCCTGTCATCCTTGTGGTCATGAGAGTAGTAAAAATAGCATACCTTGACTTGAAAACGCTGTGTGTATTTATTTAATTAATAAATACACTTCCGCAGACCCAGAGTCTGCTGATCCCGCCGGCAGTGCGGAAACCGACTCGAAGTAATCGTAGGCCCCGAGAGACTTGTACGCCGGCTCCGTGTCGGCCGTGAACTGGCTTGGCGAAAAAACTAAATAAACGACGACGTGAGCCGTCGACTTCGGTGGCAGCAACTTCACGTCGGAAGCCCAGCAGGCCTTGTTTACGGCGTACGGATCCTCGTAAGCAACGCCGTCCACGCACAGTTTGTTTCGATACCGCCGCCGTTCAGGCTTGGGTAGCGAGCTCAAATAGTCGGATAGCATACGACATGCGTTGTCAGGAAATACGACTCACAAATAAAGCTAGAAGCGTCCCTACAACGTCAACAACGAGCGCACGCCACACAACGCAATGGCGAAAACACGGAGAGCCGGGCTCCTTTTGCCCACATAGCTACCGCGCATGCGCGGCCTTCTGGCCATGTTGGTAAACAGAGGACCGTTCGTCGAATGACAATTCGTCGCATGACACCTGGTAGCAGGGCTATTCGTCACATAGGGCAATTCGTCATAGGGCGGTTGGTCACTATGACAATTCGTGAAAAATTTATTTTTGATAATTTTGTTATGGGTTTAGGTAAGTGCAATTACTAGTGACCCTTTTCCTTTCTTTACTTATTTTTTCCCGCACCCATGAAATTAGTTTTTGTGCTTCCAAGGTTAACTAAGCTGTTTATCAACTTAGAACCAAACAGGAGACTAATCTTTCTAAACAGGATACTACACACAACCTGAATAACAAAGCTACCGGACACCTTAAAATAGGTCAATGCTTATAATACCTTCGGCGACGCTTTTCGTTCAACAAAGCGCTATTTCAAAACTCCCGTTTTTCGACAAATTGTCCTAGTGACGAATCGCCCTATGACAAATTGCCCTGTGCGACGAACGGCCCTGCGACGGGTTGCCCTATTACGAATTGTCTTTCGACGAACGGCCCGTGCCCCCTTTTCTCGACGACCACGACGCAAGGCTAAAATCATTGGCAGAGAGAGTAGGCCGGTAGCGTGGCACACATACAAAAGAAAATATTAGTGAGTTTATGAATATATATATTCCTCGAAAAAACCCCAATTTGGAGTAGAAAGACTCAAATGTGATGGGTTGAAGCGAGATATTTAAGAGAATGGCTGTTTTGAGAAGGGCGAAGTGAGAAGGGCGAAAAGAGAACGGGCTCAAATGAGGGGGGTTGAAATACAAAGGACGAAACGCGAAAGGGCCAAATGCGACAGGTCAAAGTGAGAAGGCCTTTTTGAGAATGGTTGTTTTGAGAAGGACCAAGTGGGAAGGGCGAAACGAGAACGGGCTCAAATGATAACCACCCCGTTCGCTTGGCTTCGGCATCGTTCGCAAAATCTCGCGCCTACCTTTCGCCGTGCTCCAACTTCCGAGCTGGGGTGAAACAGAGCTGAGTTTCTTTCACCAATACGCGCGTGACGGTGAAATCTCGCAGCCTCATAATACCATGTGGCTATAGACGTGTCAACGACCACAAAGCGTGTCAGCCGGGTCTATTTATGACAGCTACATATACACTTCGAGGGCATCAAAGTGAGCGCTGCCGAAAGGAAACGTCCCTGCACCTCGCACCTCGTCCACCGGAATCGGGGAATCATCAAAATCGGCCGGCTGCTGACCTCCGCGCGGGATCAATCTCTGATCGTACGAACCAGATCAATGAATGCTGACGCAGATTCGGCGCGGTCTGCACCCATCGCTCGTGTCATAAGCGACGCCTCGCATATTTTATGAGCCATAAAGCTCGCTTCGTTGCCGCAGCAATATTTCGGCGGGGCTGGCAGTGAGCGCTTTAGCGTTTTATCGGGCCGCTAATGATCTTCTCCGGCTAATCACGTCTTCCGTTCGGAAGCCAGTCTTCATTTGGGCTGCGGGGAGGGGCGCCGCCGCGATGCGCTTTTATAGGTAAATATACGCTGCGGGCCTGTATGAAGTATAGCCTGACGCCCTCGCTACACGTAAGTGGTTTTTCTTGAGTGCGTGGCTTGAGGAAGAAGGGATGTTTTACAAGCCTGGATCAGATTTGCTTTTTTGATTCGCTTCACACTCTAAGGAAAAATGACGACGCCAAAGTTGAAATGGCGTTTTGGCGGCGTTGACCACCCCAAGGACCTGCTACTATAGCTTCTGAGAAAAATGACGACTCTCATCCGCTGTAAAATGACCAGAAGTCTGAAAATAACGACAGGCGGACAGTCCCTTTCGAGCCACATGTACTGTAGTGCAGGGAGTCGTACAGTTATAACTCTAATATCCCTGTTACACGAGCGCTTGCAACTGTCACTGAGCCAAAGACAGTTGACTCAATTGCAATAGACCGGAGCTACACTGCGGCACTAAACAGTCGTCGAGTCACTGGCGACAGTTGAACTCAACTGAGCTTGCCAACATCAATAGACCCCTTCACAAACTCAGTGCCATTTAGTGGCTGCAATATCAGCCCAAATTGTCGCAGGCTCATCGCGGATAAAATATGGTACCCATTCATCAACGGTAGACGTACGAATGTTACGGCGTTTTTCGATGAACAATTATTTTTCTATTTGCTTCAGTTTTTGCTAAAAAAACGTTGGTATTTTAAAGCACCATGACACAGGAGGGTATTATAAAGCAGCCTGTCATTGTGTTATTTCGTGATGCACTTTGCTAGCTACTTGCCAACTTACCTTCGAGATGCGAAATTGTTATAGGTTGTATCTGCTTCTGTCTTGGATGTAAAAGTCACACTCTCTATTTTTCCTAAAAATATAGCAACATCATTGAGATTTGGCTCGTAAAAGAATAAACTCTATTGCACGTTGTAGAGGCGAATTATTTTTCTTTTGAAAATGCCACCCATGTGAACATCAAGTTATCTAAATAAATTGACTAGATTCTATCACAGGACACTGTGCCAGGTCTTTCTCGCACGTTGGAATGTATGTATGTGAGTAAAATATTATGTAAGTGGGCAGTGAAGATGGCATTAGGTACTAAAACTTATGAAGACCCTTTCATCACTTATGAAACTTGAAGTAAAACCCCTCCTGCAGTGATATGACTAATACAGGTATTAAAAGTTGCGAAGACCTTTTCATCACTTCTGACTTGTAAAACTTGAAATTAGACCGCTCTATCTTTGGAATAAGTTACTTCAAAAGTCGTCGACTCGTTTTATTTTGATGTTTTGAACCTGGAGTGGCGAGTGCACAAAGAAGTGGAGCATGGTGGGGTTCAAAACACAGAGCGACTCCCGCGCCTAGGTGTACCTACCATGGCTTTCTTTGAACAACAGTGTCCCATTTACGAAATGTAGGTAGCCAACGGGCAACTTTCCCTCCTTGTCAAAGAGGATTGTCACGACACCGGTAGGGGCACTTGATTTTCAGTAATATGGTGTCGTCGCCAGCCTGCACTAAGCCAATGCCTGCCTTGGACCTTGCTGACGACGAGATCTATCCGGGTGACCGGTACAGCCCTTTCTCTCCCCATACTTCTTCCTTGCAGTTGATTCTGTCTCTATGCCACACTTGCAAGCTTTTGATTGAAATGTCTTTTGGTTGCAGAGATCACGTGCAAGCTCCTCAAATCTGTTTCGCACACAGGGATTCTGTGTGATTTAGAACTTGCAGAAAACCTTTCCTTTCCGAGCAAGTGCCATTCAAGACACAGGCTCTGTTGCACGATCATTGCTGCCTTAGAGTCGCACGTGTATACATCAAGCATGATGTGTTCGAGATTTTCAATGTCTTGTGCAGTGCACTCGGCTGACGCAAAGTAAAGAGAGGACCACTTAATGCGTGGCGGTACATCCTGCAGACGTTGCGCGTTTTGGTGGAGCTGCAAAAAGAATCTTAGCATAAGCCCCTGAGCACTGTTCGTGTTTAGAGCCATCTCTGAAATGTATGAGCTAGGAGTAGGACATGTTTTCGGAGGGAACATCTAGAATTCTACTCCTTTAACACAGAGCTTCAGCTGTTTGTTGGAGGGCGCCTTCCAATCGATCGGTCGAGAAGTTTGGGTAGCGAAGTCTTCACTATTGACATATGGGATGGGTGCTGTTGTGTGTTTACATTTCCTTTCAATCCGCCTTTGAAGTCGCAGATCAGGATCGGTGGCCAAGTGGTCTAGCGCACACCAGCTCGGAGCACGTGGAGCGAAAGCTCGCGCTGCAGAACCCAGGGATTCTGGATTCAATCCCCACCCCTGCCCGGTTCGATCTGGACGAGCATCGTACCGCGGCGTGCGGTCGTGTACCACTACTGCGTGGTGCACGTTAAAGACCCCAGGCTAGCGGTTGTACTGCACTGGCTAAATTTCTCATCTAGAGCTGGGAGACCCGTCGCCCGTTGAGGCACACCAAGTTCTAGGCTGTATAAACATTCAAATGACCCAATTTGTTTTTTAAACTTTATAAGACCCTTGGTGACTCAAGTTGCCGTTCAGATCTATAACATTTGAAACAAGTTCACATAATCTTCTAATTTATACTGTCTGCTATTCCGTGACAGAACCACTTTTGGTGTAGAATTATTGCAATTCAAATATTTCTTTCTTACTCTATCGATAAAAACATAATATGTATATAAACATAACAAGACCCTCGGCAGCTGTGTTTGCCGTTCAGAAGCTAATAGATATAACATATAACATACTTCTAGGGCGCCTTTCCCCGCCTTCAGTATATACATATATCTACATGGGGTTTCATATAAAAGTGAAAAAATTTCTAAAATTAGGATATTCGAGGTAAAAGAAGAGTTTTCTCGGGACCGCATAACTCGTAGTGGCGGACGTCAAAAAATGCGCAGTACTTACTAATTCGCTTTTTAATTAATTAAATATGACTAATTGACTTTCAATTGGTGAAAATAGACATATTATTTCAATTAGAAACTTGCTGAGCGTCGTCGAAAACTTAGAAATCAGTCATTTTTAGAAAAACTTTGAGCGCGTGAGAAGCGTAGTAGTGCGCTAAAGTTACCACACGTGGCGCAGGTTTAAGACTGGGACTCTCATAACAGACAGAAAAAATGCGAAGGTGCCTGACCGCAACCGCTAGCCTTGTACCTGTTCCACGAGTGGTAACTTTAGTGCACTACTAAAGTTTTTCACGCGCTGAAAGTGTTTCTGAAAATGACTGATTCAGTGGTCTTCGATGACGCTCAGCAAGTTTCTAATTGGAACCATATGTATATTTTCGCTACATAAAAAGTGAATTAGTTACTTTGAAATAATTATTGAACTAACTAGTAAGCATTGCGTATTTTCTGACGCCCGCCACCACGAGTAATGCGGTCCCGAGAACATTATCTTTTTACGTGGAATACACTAATTGTAGAAATTTTTGACACTCTTACTTAAAACACTCGCGCAGCAGGCGCAAAGCTAACAGTGGCGGAACGCGACGATAATCTAATTATTCTCGTTTTTCCACTCCCAGCTGTGCGCTTGCTGTACGAGTGGTAACTTCGGTGCGAGCCCGAGTTTCCCACGAGCTTCACGTCGTTCTAAAATGGACTGATATAGCGGTTTTAGATTATCCTCAGCAAGTTTCTAATCGAAACCATATGTCTATTTTCACTAATTAAAAAGTTAATTAAGAAAGCTTATTTAGTTATCCGACTTATCACAAAGATTAGCCACCCGCATGATGTCCCCCTCGCCGTATAACTCTCCTGCACAAACGGTATTAGTGCATCTTTTACGAATGTTATATATATATATATATATATATATATATATATATATATATATATATATATAGAGAGAGAGAGAGAGAGAGAGAGAGAGAGAGAGAGGGGTTTTCTTTGTAAGCTTTTCAGATTTGTTTAAAGAACTGCGTGAACGCTACACTTATGCGGTTTGTGCCAGTGAGTTATGCTGCCAGGGGACATAGCTAGGGGGCTAATAGTAACGATCAGTCAGCTAATCAATTAAAGATATTTCATTAACTTTTTATCGCGTTCTGCCACTGCTAGCTTTGCGCCTGCTGCAGTAGTGGTAACTTTGGTGCGCCCCCGAGTTTCCCCACGAGCTTCAAGTCGTTCTAAAAAGAGTTAGTTGATTTAGTGGTTTTCGATGACGCTCAGTAAGTTTCTAATTGCCATATGTATATTTTTACTAATTAAAAAGTTGAATATTGAATTTTCATTAATTAGACGACTTATCGCAAAGATTAGCCACTAATATAATGTCACCCTGGCCGTATAACTCACCTGCACAAACCGCGTACTCGTAACTTTTACGACTTTTTTTAAAACAAATATGTAACGCTTAAAAAAAATACCCTGTATATACTGAATATATATACATATTAATAACTGAATTAGGTATATAACAGATGCATGCCGCTTGCTTCGTTGGTTACAAACCGAGCCACGGACGCGAAAGTGCGCAGGTCCACTCAGAAAAACTATCGCATTAAAAGAAAAAAAAAATAAATGAAAGGAACAGCGTCGGGCCAGGTACCGGCCCCGCGCTGCTCTCCGTGGGTACCGGTACGGCCGACCTTGACAATCAATACGGTATAATAAGCGGAGATTCTGGCGCTGCTCCCTCGGCGACGCGGGTGCAGATGGACGGGCCCGTGACCTACAACCCTCGCCGCCGCTCCGGTATGGCCCCGGTGTCGCAGACGATCGACCCTGGATTGCCGCTACTAGCGAGATTTTTCTTTTTTTATTATTGAAGCTTAGGTTAAGTTTTTTTTTCCCGGTGTGTTTTGTGCACTACGGGATGTGAGGACTAGCAGCCAAAAGTGTTCGTTTTATTCCATCCGACACAACCGCTTCTTTTGTTATTAGTGCACTACACATTAAGCGGCTACGATGACTCATGATCTGATTGGTTGATGAGGATTTTATTGAGCTGCAGCGACTGAGGCTCGTCATATTATCGTGCATGTGCACTGCGAGAAAGTGGATGCTTTGGGCGATTGCCGAGAAATCGACGGCACCTACACTCTAAAAAAAGTCTGTGCGTCTACTTCCACGCATAACGCTCGGAGAGCCAATCAGCGCAACTTACGGAGGCAGCTCAGCGAATGGCGATGCCGAAACATATGTTTAGACCAAAAAACGCAGTCTGCGATCTGACATTAAGCAATGCAAGCGTGACGTTTTGCATTGCTTAATGTCACAACTCAGGCCGCGTTTTTTGGTCTAAACATATGTTTCGGCATCGTCAATCGCTGAGCTGCCTCCGTGAGTTGCGCTGATTGGCTCTCCGAGTGTTGTGTGTGGGGAGCACGACCTGTCTCGTTCCCCGGGCGAACGTAATGTCCGGATTGTCGCTTTGCAGGCCAGGTCCGGATTGTCGCTTCGCACGTAACGGTCCTGGGATCCAATTTTCGATCAAGGTGAGAGGGACAGCGTTGTTGGCTGCTGATGGGACGAGACGTGACAGCTACCTGCTGTAAGCACGTAATGAACAAATCGGACATTTTATAGCCGTTCGCAAGTTCACAGCCAGACAATATTTTGGTGAGAACCTCTCACCGCCACACAAATAGCGAGGAAGGTCTCGCAGCCTCTGATGTGCTTTCCTTAGTACTGCTTCATCCGCCGATCGATGTCAGCTTGTGTACGGCAGTAGGAAAATCTAAGTTCCCAACCACTGATGTTTCGGGGACCCCTCTTCGAACGACGAAAGCGATAGGGGACCCGATCCACCGGGAGGGAGGGGAGGCCATTGGACGATTGCAATGACAGAAGGGTAAACATGAAGGAAGCTAAATGTGTACAAACGAACTATGAAGGAACGGAGAATGACCAACCCTTATTGAGTGTGCATGGTTTGGTTCATTTAGCTTTGTGGGAGAGTCAGCATCAACAGAAGGAAAGTTTTAGTGCTCGGCTTGACTGACAGTCGAAGAATTCAGAGACCCCAATAAGGCCCTCGGGAACCCCAAATGGTTCGCGGACCCCCATTTGAGAACACTGAACCAGAGGGCAGAAAATGATGCGTAAAATTGCAGACGATCACAATTTCAGCCTCAAACTCTCAAACTCAAACTCTTTATTTCTCTCCATTTGGAGGGTGGAGACGGAGAAACAAGCAACTCAGTTGTTGCTTGACGAGCGGCTGCCTTCCTACAGCAGCGAAAGAGGACAGCATGTAAATACACGTAATGCTTTTTCGCCATCACACTTATAGCACAAAACTAAACGACATAAGGTGGGGGAGGGGGGAATGGGGGAAAAGTAATCAATTTAGCTATGCTTACAAATTCCAGGGCCACTCTCTCACAAACATGAAACGTACATTTTTTATGGTTTCATTCAAAACTTCTACATTCAATTCACTCAGCGTCCCATCTCACCTTGCCGCGGCGCTCGGTTCGTCCAGACAATCAACATTTATGTTTTTTTTTTTTTTCTGTTAGCAGGCGACGTATAGTGTTTTCTAGTTTTATTTCCGTCTGCGAATGACGCTTGGTAGCAGACGAACCGCGTGCTACACTCACGTTAGCAGGCGAACCGTCTACCAACGCTATCTTAGCTCGCCCCGCGAAAAGCAAATTACATCTTGCCCTCGCTCTCGCAGTGAACAAAATCGGACCCCTGGGGGCAGATACGGCGACACCGGTGATGTCGAAACTCGTTTGTCGGAGCCGTCACGCCCAGTCATCTGCCGCACTTCTTCAGGCGTGTCGCGGGAACGCCGCTGCTATAGATTTCCTGTCTGAACGTCCGACGAGCGTGAATATCCAGACTTGTGCCTATCTCAAATACTCTAGTCAAGGTACTGTATTTCAAGTATTTTTTGAAGTATCTTGGCATTTTGCAAATACTGTTGATTGAGAGTATTTGATACTGCATTTTAATTACATTTCTGAATATCTTGCACTAATTATTTCAAATACCTATTTTGACATTCCGCCATTTTCCGAGCTTTTTCGGTATGAAGTGACGGGGGCGTGGCGTGAACAAACGTGAACATTCTTTCGAGGAACAAAATCCTGTTGCTAGCTCCGATAAGCTCCGATGACTTAGATTGAGCTCGTGAAAACATCGCTTTTGGGCCGATTGTGACTCATATTTCACACTAAAGTTTGTCCAATGAAGATTGTCCCCCTCGCCTTTCCAAAGGCGCCTTTTTTTTTTTTCGTAGAGTTTCTCCCCAAAAATACTTTAACAAAAAGGGTAGCTTTACGGAAGTAAAGCTTGACACACTGAGGCGCAACTCAAAAACGACCCATGACAACAATGCAGACTTCAGTGTCAAGAAAATAACAAACAGAAGAAAATAAAAAATAACCAAAAACAAAGTTTTTTTCCCTTTTTTTTTTTTGCTTGTATAACTTACCTGGCTACAGCTAAACGTCATTTTTTTGTTTTGTTTTTTTGTCGTTAGTTCGGCACTTATTGCTCTCGCAAACACTGTCTGTAAGCGAACATTGATAAGCATAGAACAGGACAGGAATGTAACTACGTGCAGGATGACCCCCAAAAAGTGAATAAAGCGTCTTCCAACTTTGCGTGCCTTTCTGAACGCAACCTACTTGAAGACATTCTTCAGAGGACATTCAGACTCGTTTAACATTCAGGCATTGTTGAACCTTCGATTTCATTGTAAATTCAGACTCGTTGGACATTTCATCTATACTTCAAATCAACATAAAGGGGCAGTGCAACGATTTTTGAACTTTGTCGAAATAATTGTGGGAGTTGGTTTTGGTCACTTCTAGATCCAAGAACAGAAAACCATTTCTGCTTCTGTGCGCTAGTTTTCAAGATGGGCTCTGTGACCTCTGTTTATTGGTCCTCCAGCGCTCCTCCTGTGATCCTGAGCACCGTGGGAACCGTGCTCTCGACCAGCACGGCGTCATGGCGTGTTGTTCTTTGACACAGCGTACTCCTCAGGGGTTTCTCGCGCGGTACTCCATGATAGAGGAGATTTTGGTTTACGAGCAGGGGACTCGGGTTCGGGCACAACAAAACACCGCACCCGTTAAGGGTCGCCCATGATCGCGGTGGACGACACGATCGTACGTTCAGAAACACAAGAAAACGAAAGTTCAACCTCCTATCTGCTCCTCGGACAAACCAAACTGCTGGCCATTACTCGAGACGTTGCTGAAGCTCTTTAATCTATGTATCGATATTTACACAAGGCGTGCTCTTGGCAGAGAACGGGACATCGGCAGACCGTTGGGATAGACCAGATAGACCAAAGCAGTTCGATTTTCGCTCGCGCATTGGCTCACGAGACTCTTCTTTTCCGTCATCGTTAGTGCGCTCCCACAGCACGAGGAAACAAGATGCTGTCTGAGATGCAGCACACACAAATGACGGGGAGGGTGGTTGCGGAGGGGGACGGTTTTATTGACTTCCGGTAGATGGCGCGACGACAATATAATATGGCTCGAGTTTTCATCTAGATTCACCTCAAGAACATCCATTCGAAGTGGAGGAATCGTGTCACCCGCCTCGGCACAAAGTTTGAAGCCTTTTGCACGAGTGATGAGCCCCAAGCTGAAAGAGATTGGGTCCGTAAAGTGCGAACGCAGATAAAGGCTGTCGAAAGGGAGCGCTGCACATTGGGAATGAAACAGCATACTAGCATGCACTTGTATGCATCTTTCAAGACCGAGATTGCTCCAATAACACTCTGCAGAAACACGCTGGGAAGTCGCCTACTCATCGAGGCCCGCGGCGGTGCCCTGCGCACCAGACAATACCGTCGAAAGTTTGACACTAGCGTGACGGACATGACATGCAGCGCCTGTGGAGAAGAGACCACCGAGCATGTGCTGCTCACGTGCCAGAGGCTCCTGCCAGCGCCCATCGGGGATTCGCGCATCGAGCAGGCACTCGGCTTCACGAATGAACATGACCACGTGGTCTGTTCTAGGCAAAGACTGGAGGCGCGGTGGAAAGTGCGACGGTGATTTGCGCACCGACAAGTCAGCGCGTACTAACTGAGGCACCGTGATCGTGTAGTTGTTACCCTCCGCCCACCAGGGGTCATCGACGACAGATGGTGGGTCCTGACGACCTCCCCCTACTCTCCCCCTTCCTGTTTCTTTTCTTCTTTTTTAACTTTTTTGGAGTGTCCAACATCGACTCTCGTTTCAAAGAGATTGCGCCGCAGAATACGATAAAATACCATACAAATCTTAGCGATTATACTAGTCTTCGCACGCAGTGCTGTATGCTCAAACGCCAAAATTTAAAAAAAAAGGAAAAACAACTTTAAATTGAGCACAAAATTGCACAAATCGCTAACTTACAAACGACATCCCCAGAGTACGTAACACAGCAGTTCCTGTAACCGTCACACGCGGCTGCAGATCGACAAATGATTCGTTTTTGCCTTTGCGATTACGCAGCCAAGTCGCTGTATTTCGGGGGAATGATGCATGTTTCCGTTTACTTGTGGAACGATAAGCAATATACAAACACAGACAGTAAATGTTTCAACCTTAGAATCGTTTCACTGCCACTTTAAGTCCAGACGCAGCCGGTGCTACGTCTGGACCTTCCGTCTCATTGGACATTTAGGTTTTTTAGACATTCCGCCTCGATTGCACATTTCGCCTCACTTAACATTTTGACTTTTCAGACATTCTGACTCGATTGGGCCTTCCATCTTATTGGACATTTAGACTTGTTAGGCATTCAGACTCTACTGGAACCTTGGATCTCATTTTACATATAGACTTGTTAGACATTCAGACTCAATTGGACTTTCCCTCTCATTTGACATTTAGACTTGTTATACATTTAGACTGGAGTGTATCTTCGACATTTAGACTCGTTGGACATTCATACTCGATTGGATCCTATGTTTCGATATATATTCCGTCTCGCCTCTCACGTGATCTATTTGATTTTAGGAACGTTGGATAACCAGTCTCGATAGACATTCATGCACAAGCGACTACTACTTTCAGTTAACGTTTAAGCTGACAATATGGTGGGAGCTCCGCACTCGGCGGACCAATCAATCGCCTCCCGCTCATCACCTCACGCCGCTTTCTGCGCTTGAGTATGGACGGGACGAGAATCACGCGCCGAAAGATAGACGTAGGGCTGGTCCAACGAAAACGTTCTTTTACATAACTTTAAGGGTGAACGTAGTATTGGACTTGTCGAACCGGACGCCGCCAAGGTGCTAGAACAAAAAGCTGCAGTGGCAGGTTCGCTCGTCAGCTTTCTCGGGCAATTCAAATATTCACAGCGCCCGCAAGTCAAAAGATAAGACCGTGAAAGTAGGTTCAAAACGCGTGATGAAAATCGCCAATAGGGTCCGCCTCTTCTGTCAACGGGCGAAAACCACCCGGTTATTTTGCAAAGCAACTTATGGGTGACATTTTGCAAAGACTTCGTCCTTGTCCCTTGTCGTCGGCGCGCGCGCCAAAAAAAAAAAAAAAAAAAAAAAAAAAACAAGGAAAAAAAACTTTTTTTGTTTTTGTTGTTTTTGTTTTGTCGCGAGGAGATGGAAGTCGGGACTTCTCGTCCGCCGTTCCGGGCGAAGCGAGCAAAAAGCGTAGCCCTGGAGTCACGCCAAGATTCGCGCAACCAAGGGAGAATTACCGTGTCGTCTGGACTAAAGACTTGTGTTCAAACATTACTCGCGTTATGCGAAATCGCCCTTTGGCGGTTTCCAGCTGCTACGCGTTATGTTGGTTTTAGAGACTTCCACCGCGCCTACCCACTTACTTCACGGATCACTAGTGGCAGTCGTCAGTAGCATCCCCGACGCCAACCACGACGCCAACCACGACGGCTATGAGGATTCACCACGTCGCACCTCCGTCATTAAGTACGTGACGGCACCATTCAACCCGCGTTGCGCGTCCGTGTTACAGATTTAGCTTTCGTTTCTTCGCAGATTGTGGGCGAAAATTACTTTTTTTTTCTTGTAAAAGTTAACAAAAAAAAAAAAGAAAAAGAAAAGCGAACTAATTGGTTTTGAAAGGCAAGTGGAAATTCGAGGCTGCTAATGTAGATTTAGTGCGATAAATATCGAGCGAAAGATGTCCTGGGCTTGAGGAGAACAATAAATAAATACCATAGATCCAAAGAGTCTGACATATTTTTATGTATATATGAATTGAGGCAATCATGCATTAAACAGAACCATGCCATCTGGTGACCGTTCGTCTTTAGAATTGTTTTTGTACTTGAATACCCTGTTTTAGAGACAAATTAAGGATTTACGAGGCTTAGCCCCCTAAAGTTCTAGCTGGCGCGCGCGAAAAAACACTCACTGCAGTACAAAGAAACATATCGTCTTCAAGTTAAATGCTGCTGCTTCATACTGCCATTTCATTCCTAAAATCTATATCATTCCGAAAGTCGGCGCCTCAAGGAATGTCGATCCTCTCGAAAAATAGGAAGTGTACAATTCATCTAGGAGCCTTAAGACACACCAGACACGGGTACAGAAGGGGAAGCTAATCACTGGAATAGACGTTTCTCAAGACCACATCAAGCACTGTAACGGTAGTGTCACTGCTCGCGTGGAGTACGATTGAATCCTATCCCAAAGCTGAGCGTCCACCTACGCATTTACTGGAACAAAATTCAAGCCGGACGTATAAGCCAGCACTCATGCCCGATGCACAGTTGGAGCACACGACAACACAAATGAGGGCCACATCCGAGGCAGGCTGTTGCCCTTCTGCATTCGGCCAATTCGTGAACACAATACTCGGTGTGCACTTATCGATATATTGAATTAAAAAATTGGCTACATGTGTGGTCATTCTGTCAAACGTGTTTAAATGCGGAAGCTTTATAGGGTGGGCGGTGCTCTTAGTTCAGGTGGCGCCTATTCAATTTCTTCGTTTAGCCAAGCACCCAGCTACGTCGTCTCCGTATCCGGTATGCATACCGAGGAACAAAAAAAGCAAGAGATTACAACAAGAAACAAGCAAACAAGTATAGACAGGATATAGCAAGAACGACTGACGATTGCAATTAAAATATTAACACGTTCTACTGGCAGGCGAGAGGAAAGCGATGGGGTTTTCACGCATACCGAAAGTTCCAGAATTGAAGATCTCATCCCCCCCCCCCCCCCCCCTAATAGGCGTATTCGGTATGGGCGACAAAAAAAAAATAATAAGTCGTTTGAACCTTAAATTAGTAAAAAAGAAGAGGGGAAGCAAATCAAGAATGTGTGGCGGTTTTGCTTGTATCCAAAATGTCTTTTATTGGCGTGGCGACGGGCAAAACAATGTTTTCACCCACATTGGAAGTGACAACAATTCAATATGGCGGCGCCCTTGTGGAAAGGGTCTGCACTGTGCAGGCAGGGTTTTTGTTTGGAAACAGATTAAGTCACACCATTGTTTCTTTGAGAAGCTGCGCGTCCCTTCTTTTCAGCACCAACCGGATACAAATCCTTTTCGCTGAATTTTCTGGTTAACCTGCCGTTTCCACTCGTCCTCGTTCCACACGCTCTTTCTGCGCCATCTGCTTCTGCTCCTCTCTGTCTTGCCTTTTCCACCCCTCTCCGCTTCGTGTACTTTCTCACACCACCTGCTTCTGTTCTTCCCGTTGCTGCGTGTTTTGGGTTCGGAGCTCAATTAGCAGCGCACTCGGGTTCCACGCCGGTGGCGATGTTCAGTCCGTTGCACCGTTTGCAATTTTTTTTTTTTTTTTTTAACGATTGTTTAGCGGTTACGCAGCGACCGACCTAGACATTACGTTCTCACGCGACTCCGGGTTTATAGAGCCTATAAAAATACCGCCTTGAAACGTTACCGCATTAATACAGAAACCTTGACATCCTAACGCACACGCGTTTGTTGTACAGAAAAGGGAACAGCCAAGGACGCTGAAATACTGGCTTTAATTGACAATTGCATGCATGGCGCCCCGACTGGTGCCCCAGGCGTGCATATGGCAAGCTTTCAATGGTTGTTATTCACTGGACGCCATATTTGAGTACGCTGTTCAGAGCGCATGCGTAGAACGAGCTCACATTAATAGGCTGCTAAGACCGGTAAACTTGATAATGTCAATTGCACGCTGCAAAAAAAAAAAAAAAAAAAAAAAAAAAAAGCTGTGGGAGCTTGTTATCAGCACGCGCTCAGCAGTCGCTCACACAGCTATGGCCGCCAGTCAATACTCCCCATAGACACACCTTTGGAAAGTAACGTGCCGATTAAAAAAAGTCGTAGTTTCCCCCCAGAATGGGCGAAGAAACGAAAGCGAGCGATTGCTGCAGCACGGTCGCGCAATGCCGGTGGAATGGTGCCGTCACGGACGGAGGTGCGACGAGGTTAATTACCATACTCATCGTGGTTGGCGTCATGGATGCTACTGACGACTGCCACCATGTGTTCCGGGAAGTAAGCGCGCTTACTTCACGGAACTTCCACGCGCTTACTTCCACAACGCGTACCCGCGGGTACGCGTTGTGGAAGATTCTAAAACCAACATTACGAGTAGCAACTGGATACTGCGAAAGGGAGATTTCGCATAACGCGAGTGCTGTTTGAACACAAGTCTTTCAAGCAGACGACACGATAATTCTCCCTTCGTTGCGTAATTCTTGGCGGGCCGTTAGGGCTGCCCTCTTCGCTCGCTTCGCCCGGCACGGCGGAAGGGAAGTCCCGGCTTCCCTCTCCTCGCGGCAAGAGGGGAGGGAAGAAGGGCTTTTCTATTCTTGGAGCGCGCAGCGACGACAAGCAAATGTCGCCCATAAAGCAAAAAAAAAAAAAAAAGAATAATAATAATAAATCTGGTTCACTGCACAATGGTGGAACAACCGACACCGTGGAACCTGCAAGCGCGGGCGGGTAGCTTCGACCTGTGTCACCTGTGTTCCCGCTGCACGAGGGCACGTGGAGTCAAACCGAAATCGAGTGCAAGACGCTCGCACTTGTGTCCAGCATTGTGCAGAGATTCTACAGCTTCCAACAGAGGACACACCTTCGAAAGGTGTCCAATGCGCAGGCTTGCACGCACAAGCAGACATATGGCGGCGGCCAGTCGCATTGCTTGTAATTGGCTATTACCAGTAAGAAGCTCGCGAGCGGCGCTGATGTTTTTCTATATACGGGTAGTACATGTGCTACCCACGCGGTTATGTCTTAATTTTCATAGTGCATGGAAGTTTGTCATTGCACGTGCTTGCACCAGCAGAGAAAGTCGAAATATCCTCACTCTGGGTTGTGAAAAAATTCCAACAGGCGACAATACCTAAATTTCTCGCCGGGAATATAAACCGCCGAGCCTCTGAGCACCGCCTCGTTTGAATTGGATTCGGAACAAACATATACCTACAGTAATCTGCCTCGCATATATCTCTTCTAGAGACATTGAGTGAACCTTTGGGTTTCAGCGGCACGTCATCGCGTTTTGTCACCTTCGCCATGGGAAGTTTCCGACGCCTGACAGCTTCAGCGCTCGAGCCGACAGAGCAGCTGTCGAGTCAACGAAGATTCCGCTCTATAGCCCGTTACCCGCTGAACGGCGTAGAAATGTGAATTCGCGGGCGGCAGCAACGTCTCGAGGCTGCGATTCACAGTTCCGTTCATTCCGTTCGTGACACCGGTCCGCAGCGACTCCAATGTGAAATCACTTCGCCGATGTGTTTCCTTCAAATAAAAATCACCTCTGCATGCACAGTAAATCTGCCATAAAAAAAGAGGCGTCAGACATAAAGACGTGACACAAAATGCAATCTCACGCTTTCTACGCGCCTTTCGCACGGCAGGTCACCGACGCACACCGCGCCTCCGCGGCTCCTAGGTAATTTTGTCAGCCTGTGGATCCCGAGGGAACGGGTAGGAACAGCCGATGGACAAAGACTGATTGCGTCAGGCACCGGGCACCGAGATTTCAAGATCATCAATGAAAACCGGGTGATGAAAAACCTAAATTTAAACGCCTTAATCGGCCGGGTGGATCCGGGGAGCAGACGAACGGTACTGGTGTGCGAATATTAGAGTTCCGAATTTGAATCGAATAATGATTGCCCGAAGAATTCAATTCGACTTTTGAATTCCTAGTATTTGAGTTTTCGAATAATTGGATACATCGAATTCTTCGCTGCTGTCAAATACTCTGGGAACTGCTGGCAAAAATTCTGGTTTATAAAGGAACCCTGTTCATATGGTGGAAAAGTCCTCACAGCCCTGTGCTGGATCTAAATCAAGCCTATTCAGAAGTCAATTGAATAAGGAATCATGTCGACAGAAAGTAGTTTGCTTCCTCTGTTCCTCGAACAAAGCAGTCATGCTCCTATCTCTTGGATGCGCTTGACGATAGCCCGTAAATCACGCATGTCGCCATTTTCGAATTTAAATATATCATACGTCACCATGCAGCCAGCCCTGTGCACTATAAACCTATTCTCGCTTGTTGCGTCCATAATATAGCAAATTATTGTCGATATACAAATTCCAGCGATAACTGCAACTGACCTCCTCCAGAAAACCGTCGCTCACCGCTGCGTCGAGCGAGGTGACAGGGCTAAGTGACGCTGGACGTCACTCGAATAGGCGGTTCAGCCACATCCGCTCATTCATCCAGCACGCCCCGCGTCTACACGTGGATGCACTCTAAAAAAAGGGTGTAGTGGGTACAGCCACAGGGGGTGTAAGTGCTGCCACATATACTACACCCATAAAGGTGTACAAGTACACCTCAAAACGAGGTGCATATATACACCCTCCTTAGGGGTGCATACGTGCACCCTTTTATACACCTTCAGCATTCGGGGGTGCACAGATACACCCCATACTGGGGTGTGTCACTACTCCTTTCTTACACCCTCCCTGTCGTTTCGGTGTGCAGGTACACCCCAATTTAAGGTGTACAAGTATACCCTTCTCTACACCCACCAACAGGGTTTGCTTTTACACCGTTGTTTACACCCACCCCGCTCATAGGGAACGGAAATACACCCGCCAACAGGGTTTACTATTACACCGTTTTTTACACCCACCCCGCTCATATGGAACATATATACACCTCATTCAGTGATGTACAATTACACCTCTTTGTGCACCCACCTCAAGGAAACCTGTAAAAAATGTACGCGCCCAGGTGGTTGCAAAAAGGCAGGTAAACAGACACAACGGATTGTTTTCAAATCTCCCATAAGTTTATTAGACAGCCTATTCCGTAAACAAGTGCAAACGTGCAAGCGATCTGTGATATGGGAAGATATACAACGAAGCTGTTACACAACTGAGGAGATTACTGAGCGAACAAGAACCGGGGTGATTCTTAGGTAGTGTCTATTCTCTGAGCAGCCGGCAGAATTATTTACCCGAAATCGTGCCGGCAGTCGTCACTCATTGGCGATATAATCACTTCATCGAACGACGTGTCATCGACAGCTTAGGTTAGCTTTCCTCTATAAACATTTTTTTTTTGTAATGAGCCGCCCCAGGCTATGTGCGCGAGGTGATATATACAGGTATCACAGGTAGGATGAACATTTTTTTTAATGAGCTGCCGCATACTGTCGCCACGAAGCGACGTGAACGGGTGGGCTGGGTCGGTGAGCACGCGCCTCGGAGACACACGCACGATGAAATTTCCCTACAGCGTGTATTTCGCGTAACGAGTAACGGTGAAACCTTAGTTTCGACAAAACGTGTCTAGAAAACGTGTATCAACGAAGAGGTGTCCATGAAACGCGTGTTCACGAAACGCCGGGAGAATAAGAAAGTCACCTGCAGTTATCACATGATTGTAGACAGCTAATGGCAGGCGACTGCCGATAGAATTTGGGGGAAATTATTCTCCCGGCTGCTAAAAAATAGACACTGCCTAATTTTAGACGTAATCAGGAACGGAACGGTTAATTGCTGCAAAGGAGTCGATTGCAGCGCACTTACGATGAAAATATCGGACTTGAAATATGTAATCCGAGATAGATGTTGACACGGGTACTGCAGAACCACACAAACACAAACACGGAAGGAAAGGGGTCTGTGAAGATTCAACACGACGTGGCAGAAGAAGTAATTTGCCAAACCGAACACTAAACGCATCACATGAATTCCTTTGGCTTTTTTGAAGAAATCGCTTGTTGTCGATGTACGTTGGACTCTTTAAACACTGGAAGCCTTGGTACACTCGAATACGTTGTCACGGACGAAATCTCTGGCAGTCCCGCTGGACGCAGCACAGCACACATGAAACTAGGCCGGGAATCAGACATTTCCGGATCGGAAAGAGCTACTACGTCACCCGTGAAACCTTTGCCACATGATCACGCTCCTGTCATTACCCGCGCCCAGACACCGGAGTCAAGGCATAAAAAAAAAAAGCCTCCGGTTTTTCGGTCCGACGACTGCGTAGCCTGTTCCACGCTTTCAGCTTAGGGAGAGAAAGAAAAGACAGGAGTATACGAAAATAGCAGCTCCTTCAAGGCCAAAAGTGGTCGTCCTCGCGAAGGCTTATCTTCAGGGTTATATCCCAACAATGAACGCAGCTAGAGGATTTGTCCCCTATATCCTCTTTTAAGTTCGACCCAAAGTTAATAGTGCAGTGGATGCTATCCGTGGCCTTGGCCTTCAGGCAGGTGCCGTGCTCTGCCTTATCTTGTGGGATTCTAGTTTACCCCAAAGTCCTCAGTGAGGCAACTACCCACTCCGTAACTCGTCAGATGCAGTAAAGTGGGTTTCGACTTACCTTGCTGATCGCTGTGAGGCAACACCCACTCCGTAGTTCGCTGCTATGACGGCTACGGCCGGGTCCGTCCGTTGACTGCCGTTAGGCTCCGGTGGACGGGAGACCACACCAAACACAGGGATACCGTAGAAACGTGTTTATTGGGCTTACGCCACACGCTTTGCGCCCGTAGGCGGAACCAAAGAGAAATGAGGTTGGCGCTGCCTTAATTGACAGGATCACCAGGAGAAGGGTCCGCGCTGCCGGAACTGGCAGGATCACGGAAAAGGGGGAGCAGGAAAATAACGATGAATGCTCCGTCGAGCGTAGCCCCCCCTTAACCAAGAGCCCCGGCCACAGGTGGGTGGCCGGCTTATGTAGCCTGCGGGAAATAGCCGCGCCCGGGGAGGCCGGTAGAAGGTCACTCGAAAACGGGACGCGTCCATAATCACTCCCAAGGGTGTGCCGATGGCGCGTTCACCCAAAAGGGCAAGGGAGAACCGGCCCCTTCGGGGAATTCGGCCTCGTGGTTCCTTGTATCCGGGAGGCCGACGCCATTGGTGACGACGACTCCCACGGCCTGCTTGAAGCTAGGCCTAGATAGGGATAGAGGGAACCCAATGGTTCCCACACTCCCCCCTTCTTAAGGCTTAGGTAGGACTTGGATAAAACAAAATGTCCTACCGGCTCTTAAAAACAAAAAGAACTAAAAAAAAACGACCGCGTCCGGTGCCGACCCCCACATGCCGGGGTTCACAAATACGGTCTGCTGCGACGTTCCCGGCGTTCGCTCACCGTCGTGGAGGTGGTTCGTGGAGCCCTTTGGACGGGAACAGCCGGCCCCTGGACAGAGTGTTGTCCGTCGCCGCGCGGGTCCCGAAGTCGAAAAGCGGGCAGGACCCCGCGCAGCTGTCGGTCCCGGTGGCGCGCGTAGCCGGCGGGCCGCTGGTTCGGTCCCCTGTGCCTGGTCCGCTGGCGTCGCGGGGCTGCTCGAGGAATCGCCAGCACCCGTGGACCAAGAACGCCGTCGAAAACCCCGGAGCCAGGAAACAGGCTGACGCAGCCCCCGAACGGCCCGAAGCGCCGTCCTGGCTGGAGATCCTCTTCGTGGATGTTACTGTGGAGTCGTACTGCGGGAGAATGACATCACGGTCTCACCGCTTGTGACGACTGCTCTCGCCGTGCCCCTACGATGACGTAGTGACACACGTGAGCCTTGGCGGCAGTAACTGACCAATGGGCGTTACGCCTACCCTTTCCCTCAGATGCCGTATGTAGGGGAATCCCCGTACGGGATGATCCGGAGCGAACGTTGAGGTGGCCTTGTATTTAGGTCACGGCTTGCCAACAATGGTGGCTGACGCGTTCGCGAAGGCAGCTGGTGCATTCTTTGCCCTTGCACTTCCCTTAGTGTGACATTTCGCCACTTATTGGGACTGCCTTTGCGAAACTCCGGATATTAGTTTCTCCGAGTTCGCAGATTGTAGCGGGGCGCCTCGTTTTTGGCGTCGTCTCGCGTTTCGCGTGCATCCTTGCGCAAGAGTGGCTTTGGGTTTTGCTGCTCGTTTTCCCTTCTGTGGTAGGGTTTGAGATCGCAAATATGCACTGGCCCTCCGACTTTTCGTGACTCTTGGTCAGTCAGCTTGTACACGAGCGGTGAAAGTATTTCTCGCACTTCGTACGGGCCCAGCCACTTTGGTGCCAGCGAAGCAGAAAAGCCTTTGCTGGCATCGCTCAAAACGTGGTTTCGTCTGAGCACGAGATCGCCTACTTTGTAGCGGAGATCTCGGCGAGAGCGATCGTACTGAGCCTTTTGTTTAGCTCGCGCTACCCCGAGATTGCGACGGGCCTCCGAGAAGGCTTCCGTCATCCGAGTTTGTAGCGAGCGCGCGTGTTCAGTCTGTGTCGACTGCGCGTCGTTTGCCCCGGCGTTCGCCCTTAGGACACGGTCCATGGGATTCGCCAACTCTCTTCCGAATGTGAGGAAGGCGGGGGTGAAGCCTGTCGAACGATTGACAGTGGAACGGAGAGCAAACCCAATTTCAGGAATGTATGCGTCCCAGTCGCGGTGCTTTTCGGCAAATGCTGCCAGCATGGGTTTGATGTTTCTGTTACATCGCTCCGTGATGTTCGCCTGTGGGTGGTAGGGTGTGGTTGTTTTGTGCTTGATGCCCAGGGCCTTGCAAGCGTCCACAAATACCTTCCCGACGAAGTAGCTTGCTCGATCTGTTAGGAGAGCTTCCGGGAACCCGCATCGGGTGAATACCTCCATGAGCTTCTCCATGATCGCTCGGGCTGTCAGCTTTCGTAGTGGAAAAAGTTCTACCCATTTGCTGAAGTGGTCCGTGACAACCAACAAATATTGGTGTCCTTTGGGGCTCCTCGGCAAAGGGCCGACCACGTCGCAAGCCGCCAAAGACCATGGTTCTTGGCTGTGGGTCGGCTGCATTAGGCCCGGAGGTTTGCCGCCTCTTGGTTTGAAGCTTTGGCAAGTGTGGCACGTGCGGGCGTAGCGGAATACGTCCCTTTTCATGCCCGGCCAGGTTGCGATGTGACATAACTTTGTGTAAGTCTTGGAGCCGCTCGCATGTCCGGCCAAGTGCGAGTCGTGATAGTAACGCATTACTGCGCACCTCAGACTTTTTGGCACTACCACCTTGAACACATTATCTGTGTCCTTCTCAGATGGGATATACTTCAGCAGGAGCCCATCGGCGTTCAGCAGAAATTGATCCAGCGTGTCAGTACCAGTACCAGATACATCCCGACACTCGGCGTTTACTGCAATACCAGCAGCCGTACGCCCGGCGGACGCACCGCCCGACTCCACGGAGTCCGACTCCACGGAGTCCGACTCACTCGAGAGTCCGTCGATCACCTTTCGACAAAACGGATCATTCTGTTGAGCTTTCAGTAGCTCTTCTTTGCTGAACACGATCCCCACTGCGTTCACTGCGTCTATGTGGTTCACGCTCTCGTCCGAGGAGGTCAGTGGTGCTGCCTCCTTTTGGGACTGAATTTCGGCTTCGCCGGGCATTGCATGTGCCGTTGGCTCGGCCAGGCTTTCCGCGGAAAGATTTGCGCAGTCTACGGGGGCTCGCGACAGTGCGTCGGCCACAACGTTTGTGCTGCCTTTCCGGTACCGCACGACATAGTCGTATTTTTGCAGTAGCAAAGCCCATCTCGCCAACCGCCCTGCGGGTTCGCGAAGTCTTGACAGCCATATTAGGCTCTGGTGATCAGTTTCGATCGTGAATGTGGTCCCGTCAACATAAATGTCGAAGCGCTTTAAGGCAAATACAATAGCCAAGCACTCTTGTTCGCAGGTGCTGTAGTTCACCTCTGCCGGAACGAGCGAACGGCTAGCGAAAGCCACGGGACGAAGCACACCTTCGTGCTCTTGGAGCAGGACCGCTCCCAAGCCCAGTTTGCTCGCGTCCGTTTGGATCACGAAAGGCTTGTTCAAGTCGGGAAGCTTTAGTTCCGCGGTGTCCGCGAGTGCTTTCGAAGTGCAGCGGAAAGCTGCCTCCTGCTCGGGACCCCAACTCCAGCTCACGGCTTTTCTGAGTAGCCGCGTTAGTGGCGCTTGGAGGGAGGCGCAGTTCGGGATGAATTGGCGATAAAAATTCACCATTCCCAAATAGCGACGGAGTGAGCTTACGTCCGTCGGTGCGGGGAACTCCCGGATAGCTTCTAGCTTCTCGGCGTTTGGCGCAATGCGCCCGCAATCGAGTGTGAAGCCGAGCAAGTCGATTCGGGTTTCGGCTATTTGAGCCTTTTCCGGGTTCAGCGTGATTCCCGCGGCTTTTAGCCGGTCGAACACATCCTTCAGGTCTCTGAGATGATCTTCGAAGGTGTTGGAGTAGACGACAATGTCGTCGAGATAGGCCATTGCATGTTTCCATTTGGCTTCTCCCAGTATGCGGTCGATCAACCGCTGGAACGTCATGGGCGCTCCGCACAGACCGAAGGGCATTCTTGTGAATTCGAAAAGCCCGCGGTGACAAACAAAGGCCGTTTTCGCCTCGTCACCCCTCTCCATTTGAACTTGGAGGTAGCCTCGGCTGGCGTCTAAGGTTGTAAAATACCGTGCGCTGCCGAGGTTGGACAGGATCGAGTCAATGCTCGGTAGCGGATATGCGTCTTTCCGCGTGACGTCATTCAGACGGCGATAGTCGATGCACAGACGTGAAGTGCCGTCCTTCTTTGGGACCAACACGACGGGGAATCCCCAGGGACTGTTTGACCGCCGGACAACTCCGGTGTCGATCATTTCGTCCAGTGCAACGTCAATGGCTTTTCGTTTAGCCAAACTAACGGGTCGTGCGTTTTGCCTCCGAGGGAGCGCATCGCCCGTGTCGATCCGGTGTCGCACTACATTGGTGCACCCGGGTCGATCTGTGAACATCTTGTCATAATGTCGTAACAATGTCGACAAACGGGCTTTTTCTTGCCCTGACACGCTGCATGACTCAGTCAGCAGGGGGTGCGTTATCTCCGACGCTACGGCGCTCGCTTGCAACCGCGTCGGAGAAGGTTGACCGTGGGAGGCTGTTGCCTCGTTTCGGCTGCTGCTGCCTGCCCCATTAACCAGCAGTTTTTCTGGGGTTGGGGGTTCGCAGAAAGGTTTCAGAGGAGCGAAAGTGCCCTCTCGGTAGCCACCGCTACTCACGTCGATCACGATCCCTGTTTTGGCGAGAAAATCTCTGCCCAGGATGATCGGAACGGAAAGACTGGGGAGATGAACGAAGCGTTGCCGTCTTGCTCGATTCTCCCATCTCGCAACCAACCGGACGGTACCGCTTGAATGTGCGGTGCCGCACGCGAGTCGAAAGGTCGTGCTTCCCTCCCTCATTCGGACAGAGTTTTGCCGGAGGTGGGTCAACACTTCGTCACCGAAAAGCGATGCGCTTGCGCCCGTGTCGAGCAGCGCCTTGAACGTCCGACCAACGATCGTCAACGCTATGAATGGCGTTGGCGTCCCTGTCGGAAAGCCTATTCTGTAGGCGGACGGCAAAAGAGTATCTTGCTCCGTGCCGTTTTGAGCCACCGGGTTGGTTATCGGCGGCTTTGCTCGTTTCCCGACTGTTGGAAACCGGGGTTCTGCCGTTCTGGGCATTGTCGAACCAGGTGGTCGGCGCTGTTGCAGCGAAAGCAGCGTGGTTGCGCAATCCTTCTCGAGTCGCGTCGCACGTTCTGCTGCGCGCCGGGCCTTTCGTCCTGTGCATTGTGACGCATTGGCCGCGTTTGCTCCCGGGGCGTCGGTAACTCTTGTCTGTTCCGATCTCGCCTTTGCCACTGCGGCGCGGGTTCTGCTGTTCACCTCTCGTAAGAGTATGGGTCGAGCGCACGATCTGAGATGTCGTACGTGTTTCGACCCGGTCCGTCGGCGTAGTGGGCGGCTTCGTTCCTCCTGTTTCGAGGCGCCGTCTCCCCATTCCATGCGCAGCGCGGCTCAAGTGCCGATGACGCAGGCGGCGGAGGTCGGTACGCTCGGGCGGCTAGAATGTCTCCCTGGATCCGCCGAGCTTCCGAGGCTAGTTCGTTCAGGTCGCGGAAGCGACTGCCTCGGAGGTACGCCGCAAAAGTTGGGTGCGCCTGTCGAATGACGCGCTCTACCCGCTCTGCATGTGGCGCGGAGGGTTCTGCTAGCTCGAAGAGCTCTTGCATCGCCCTTACGAACTCCAACAGTGACTCGTCTGGGTGCTGGGTCCGTTGCTCGAGCTCTCTCCTCATCCTGCGCTCGTAGTCAGCGGGGAGGAATTCCTGGCGAAAAGCCTTTCGGAACTGCTCGATAGTCAGCAGCTGGTTTCCGGTTAGACGGAACCATCGCGCTGCTTGGTCCACCAACGAGATTGGCAGGATCCGTTCCAGTATCTCGTTGTCCGACATTCCCATGGCCTGTTGATAACTTTTCAGGTCCTCGAGGAAGTCCGTGGCGCTCACTCGGTCTCCGTATCCTCGGTATGTCGGGATAGGGATTCTGACCGGTGGCCGCGTGGGCGGCGGCGGCCTCGTCGCTGCTTGCAACGCTCCCGTCAAACTCTCGATAACTCGTGCTGCGTTATCTAGCAGTGGCTGGAACGAGTTTAGCGCATTTTCTCTTTGATGAGATACGCTTTCGGCTGGCGAGCTGTACACTGGCTGTGTGCCGCCGCGTGCCGCCGTGTGTCCTGTTGCGCATAAAGTTGCTGAGCTGGGCCATTGCTCACAGACGGCGGCAGTGTCTTCCGTTTGTGGGGAAGCTGCAGGCCAGTCTGGGGTCAGGAGATCATCGCAGTACGAGGCTGTATTTGCCTGTTGTTGCGTCGCCGCGCTTTGTGCGAGCGCGGTGTTGACCTCGACAAGCGCAGGTGCGCTTCGCTCAGCAGCGTGGGCTGGCGTGTCGCGGAGGGGGACGCCTCGGGCGCATTCCGGACATGTTGGGTCGCCTCCGCTTAGAAGCAAGCTCGGCTCAAGAGACACTGCATTGTGTCCGTGCGTGGCTGACGTGGTCACTAAGCCGTTGGGTGGCGTCGGGTTTCGGGCGTTCGCCTCTCCCTCCGTCCACGAAGTCCAAGGCCGGAAATTGGCCTGGTTCGCTGTCATTGCGAACGTGCTGCTTTGTTTGCAGACGCCGGACGGGCCGCACGTTGGGGCGCCAGATGTGGGATTCTAGTTTACCCCAAAGTCCTCAGTGAGGCAACTACCCACTCCGTAACTCGTCAGATGCAGTAAAGTGGGTTTCGACTTACCTTGCTGATCGCTGTGAGGCAACACCCACTCCGTAGTTCGCTGCTATGACGGCTACGGCCGGGTCCGTCCGTTGACTGCCGTTAGGCTCCGGTGGACGGGAGACCACACCAAACACAGGGATACCGTAGAAACGTGTTTATTGGGCTTACGCCACACGCTTTGCGCCCGTAGGCGGAACCAAAGAGAAATGAGGTTGGCGCTGCCTTAATTGACAGGATCACCAGGAGAAGGGTCCGCGCTGCCGGAACTGGCAGGATCACGGAAAAGGGGGAGCAGGAAAATAACGATGAATGCTCCGTCGAGCGTAGCCCCCCCTTAACCAAGAGCCCCGGCCACAGGTGGGTGGCCGGCTTATGTAGCCTGCGGGAAATAGCCGCGCCCGGGGAGGCCGGTAGAAGGTCACTCGAAAACGGGACGCGTCCATAATCACTCCCAAGGGTGTGCCGATGGCGCGTTCACCCAAAAGGGCAAGGGAGAACCGGCCCCTTCGGGGAATTCGGCCTCGTGGTTCCTTGTATCCGGGAGGCCGACGCCATTGGTGACGACGACTCCCACGGCCTGCTTGAAGCTAGGCCTAGATAGGGATAGAGGGAACCCAATGGTTCCCACAATCTCTAGCTTGGAGACTGTAGTCCCGTGATCCTACCCGGAGACCCGATTGGCCTAAAACAAGCATAGCGTCTACTCTACTTTCAATACCGAGTGAACAAAACAGTTCCATACTTCTTAATTAAGAAACTGACCAACCCAAAAGTGACCCCCAAGAGGGCATCCAAGCACACGCTGGTCGGGGCGCGTGGCTAGCGTGGCGGTGCACTGATACACCTAGTGGTTTTTGAGGGAGAGGAGGATGCTCACTGTCGGTGCACAAATACACTGGCTGGGCAACTGAGGGTGCATCTTTCAGGAAAGGGGTGCATGTGCTGCTGATACACCCGACTACACCCGTTTTTTCTTAGAGTGTGGATGCACACCTATCCGTCAGCTGCCTTGAGTTTGTCGTTTCTACCCAGATTAAACACACCTTCAGAATACCCAGGCTGTACTCCTCTCCACACGCTATTTATTACCTTCAAAATTAATATAGCTATTGAGAAAACGCGAAACAAGGCGATTAAAAAAATCTCCATTCCAGTTTTTCAGCACTCTGCACCAGGGTGGTGCCCCACGTATAACTTGCAAGTCGAGCAGACAACCTAAAAAAAAAAAAATTTTTTTTGGCATTCTTTTTGGTTTGCTCGAGTGAGCTCAACCAGCGTTCATTTCTCACTATCAAGCTCCTTGTAACCCGTCGGGAACCAGCCGTATATTTTCCCCCGTAGTACAACATCTGACGTCACGTTTTCAGTGTTGTCAATAGAGCCTCATAGCATCTCATTCCTAATTTTTAAACTCGACAACTCCGTAAAAAAGATTATCGTGACTTTTAGTTTGGGTTACTAATTCAGATCTGTCTATTAGTATTGACCCACTTTTGAGACAAATCTGAGACTATCGAAATATCGTCGGAACTCCCTGTTAGAAAGACACTGAAATGCAAAAAAAAATAATATGATTTTTATAGGGCCTAGATGGAAGAAATATTTCCTACACAAAAAACTGATATGGGGATATTTACGCCGACAGACGCAATTTAGGTGGAAAAGGTCACGGCCTGCTAAGCCCCGCACAGTGCTTATACTGACTGGAGAGATGAGCGACGTGTGAACTGTTGCTTGTAAAATTGTTTCTCCGTGCCGTAATAGCCTTTTGTCCGACTTTTTTTTTTGTATGTTTGAGAAACAAACGTTATAACTACAGTTATCGACGTAGTTCATTCTAAATTCCCTCACGGCCCTCTCAAATTAGATGGCGATTTTAACTACCCCGGTATTGATTGGGCTGCATGTACACATCGCGACACTGTTAGCGCGAACACGACGTCGGCGCATTTTCGCATTTTATTCCTAAATAGTATTAGCGAGCACGAAATGTTATCGCTTACATTATAGAAGTTAATGAGCTCTTTCCATACCAATAATAACTTGGATGACATCCTTTGGTTTCAAAGAGAAACACTCGAAAAACCGGCGATCGCTTGTTCGCGCTAACAGTGTCGCGCTCTGTACAGTGTCCGATGAATGCCCCCCCAAAAAATGAGTGCCGGAAATTGATGGAAATGGCCGACTACTTTAATATGCAGCAAATGATTACCACGCCTACACGTGAAGATGCAGTTTTAGTTTCAATTTTCACCACCCATCCCGAGTATGCATTTGTACGCGTCATCGACAAAATTAGTGATCATTGTATTATCCACTCCGATTTTGCCCTGACTGTAAACTAACGGGACCAAATTAGCAAAGAAATCTTTGATTATAAGAGAGCTGATACGGAAACTTTGTATTCTGTAATAAGTGAATTTTCTTGTAGATTCCTGAGTGGGTTTGATGAACGGTCCCTAAACAACAGTTGGGTCCTCTTTCGGGATAAGTTACTGGAGGCTCAGGCTGTATGTGTACCCACTATAAAAATCGCCCCTAGCCCACACAAACCGTGGTTTACGACGAGAATTAAACGCTACCTACAAAAAAAGAAACGCCTGTACAGTCGTGCCGTGCTTTCACACAGTCAACACGATTGGACCATTTATCATGCTCACTCAGTATTCAGAAAAAACGAAATAAAAAATGCCAAGCAACTTTTTTTCGATGACGATGTCTCAAACATGTTTCGATCCGACACCAAAAAAAGTTTTGGAAACTAATAAATCGAAAGCCACCTCCAGTATTACCTTGTATTATTTATGACGACGGATCAGTATAAACTTCACATCAATTAGCTGTTAGTTTTAATACTTTTTAGCAGTGTTTTTACTGAGGAGAACGTGTTTGCACATCCTACTTCTATTTTTTCACTTACCGAAAATATAATGAACGATATTGCCATTTCTAGTTACGGAGTTGAGTGTGCCATTGATCGTTCGTAAGCTAACTCTAGCCCAGGTCCCGACGGAACATCTACTAAGCTTTTAAAATTAACCAAACACATATCTGGAGTTCTACTGTGCAGGTTGTTCCACCAATCCCTCTCCTGTGGTCAACTACCTGATGACTGGAAACTCGCTCATGTCATTCCAGTTTTCGAAGCGGGAGATAAAAATAATTTTAATAACTACAGACTCATATCGCTCACTTCCGTTTCATGTAAAATCTTAGAACATATACTTTCATCACAGATTATGACCTACTTATCTTCAAACAGCCTTATTTTCTCTAATCAGCATGAATTTCCACGTGGTCATTCCTGCGAAACACAACTATTTGAAATGATTACTGACCTTCACCTTTCTGTTCACTCCTCTTGTCCTACTGATGTTATTTTTATTGATTTTGCTAAAGCTTTTGATCGGGTTCCCCATAACAGACTAATATACAAATTAGAAACTGAATATAAACGCCTTTGTTATTCAGTGGGTAACTGCTTTTTTAACAAACCGTTTTCAATCTGTTGTAATTAACAAGTGTGCCCCCTCCCCTATGCCGGTGAAGTATGGCGCCCCTCAGGGCTCTGTCCTCCGTCCGGGGTTTGTTTCTTTTATATATAAATCCCCTTGACTCTAACATTCAATCTACCATGCGTCTTTTCGCGGACGATCGCGTCATTTATCGGGTCATTTCTAGCCCCTTGAATTTTCGCATACGACAACGGGACCTAGACATTGTCCAGCAATGGTGCACCACATGGTTAATGCAAATAAACACTAACAAAACTAAAGCTGTCACTTTTACAACGAAATTACAAATCACTCATCACGCGTGCACTATTGAAAAGGACCGCATTGAAAACGTTACGTCAATTAAATACCTCGGCGTCCACCTAACAGCTAATTTACCATGGAACCTTCATATTGAACATGTAACCCGCAAACCTTCGAGAACTCTTGGTTTTCTTAAACGCTCTTTATTTCTAGCTAACAAAGAAACTAAACTCCTCGCCTATACTACCCTCGTCAGGTCGCAATCGGAATATGCATCCATCATATGGCACCCTCATCAGCTTTACTTAACCAACCATATTGAGGCAATTCAAAATAAAGCTGCAAGACTTATAACCCGCGACTTCTCCCGTACTTCCAGTGTGTCTAACATAAAACGTAACCTCAACCTAACCCAACTGCAGTATAGACGATGTATTGCTAGCATGTCATTTTTCCACCAGCTCTATCATGGATCATCTCCCTTTATGACTTCATTCATTCAGCCTGCACATCGTATTTCGTCTCGCGTAGATCATCACTTTAAAGTATCGCCGATCTTTGCCCGCACTAACTTGTTCAAGAATTCCCTCTGGTTCTTGCCACCTCCGAATGGAACAGCCTGCCCAGAGAAATCGCGTTAATCACTTCACCTGATATGTTCTTTAGTTCTTTAAGTAATATGTACCAACTTACATAGTGCTGCTTTGTGTAATGTTTTCATACAGTGTTCTTGTTATTTATATTGTTTATCGCTTGTTTAAGATTGTTTATGCCAACTATGTAATGGGTTTCTTTTTTTTCCACTTGACCCAATTGTATTAAACTTTGTACTATCGCTCCCCCCCCCCCCCCCCCCCCTATGTAAAGCCCGTTTGGGACTTTAGGGTATATAAATGAATATTTGAAATGAATATAGATAGGGTCATCACTGTTTCCAAACATATCGCGAGGTCTCCTTTTCCTCTATGGTTTCAGACAATAGGGAGTTTTCGTAGACCGGGTTTCCCCCTAGGCTAGTCCCGCCGCAACATAGAAGCCGCTACTGCGCCTGCGCGCCGATGGCCTTGACTGTAGAGTTCCGGGTATCGTAGCTGGTTGCGGAGAGCCGTTGCGGGACGGCGAAAACGATCTGCGAAAACTCCCTCATAACAGATATGGCTGCGGGCGTTTGCAGCGGTTTCAAGCACCGCGCAGCTCGTTGAGCTCGTCCATTTTGATGAGTGCGAGTCGTTTTGCATTCACCGAGGTGCTTAGAGGAATGTCTCCTCAACCGACGTTGTTCGCAGCAAAAAAAATATTTGGAAGTACACGCCTTGGAGGTGCTGCAAGGGTGCCTGTTTTCATAGCGGGATTGGCGTACGACGGTCCCGCTATGGAAACCAGGCGAGACATAGACGCTTCCTTGCGAAAACAACAGGGTTGTGACGTCCGCGAAAACCCCTTTGTCAATCGTATTCCGAATACGCTGGCCGCCCAATCCCCTAAGCTACCCCAAGCAACCGGCTCGCTGACTGGCTCGCTGACTGGCTCGGCTTCGCCGTCGGCCGACGCGGAACGGCCGTACGAGCAAGCGTTGAAACAAGCCGCCGAGTTCGGGGGATTATGTTTCTACAAAAACGAATCCGGCTAAAACGATCGTTCTTCGCCATTTTATCTAAACTGGGTTTATCTATGAAGGGATTCTATAAACGGGGGTCTCCAAACCGGCATTCGCTAAAATTAACTTCGATAAAATTGACGCTTCCAAGTTCACCTGGCTTGCCAAAGTGAATATTTTCAGTTCGCATTTTAATAGTGCGTCATGATGCTCACACACCTTGATTGTGGACGCTGTGCAAGAAAGCAATATTAACAAAAAAATAATATTAAAAAGCTGAAAGGTCTGTATACATGTTCTGTTAAATTTCTTCTTTTATTTTTTATTATTTTTTTTTTTTCGGGTTTTCTTTAGCGCACATTGACAGACGCCAAGAGACACTTGTATTGGACCGTGGCTCGTGCACGATGGAATGCAAGATCGTCGCTTTCATGCACACCGTGCTTTCATGATAGCGTCTTGCGGGCGTTGCATGCGGTACCAGAATGTGTTCTAACACAGAGATGCGCAAAGGGAGGGCCGCGAGGCGATGTTTGAGGGTCACGTGGGCATAACAACGCCGAGACACTGATAGCTTTGATACTGTTCTAAAGTGTGTGTGTGTGTGGGGGGGGGGGGGGGGGGGGGGGGTCGCCGAACGGCTTTTGGGTATTTTGGTGGTCGCGGGCCTGAAAAGTTATCGCACCTCTGTTCTAGTAGATGATGTCGTACGCTGCAGCGCGTCTGCCCGCACGACCTGAAGATTCGAGATTTGAATGAACCGAAATGGAGATTGCCATGAGCCAAATGGAGACCATACGAGGAGCTTGCCGCTACTTTCCCAGGATCCAGTGATTTTATCCCCACCAAGAGTACCGGCCGTCTATTAGCGGCGAGATGTTTTGGTGGCGCCCTCCTACGGTTCCCTCTCGTGACATCATTACCTTGTGAACAACAATCTCAAGGATGTATGTGATCAGCATGGAGCTTGACATCAAAGCGCTCTGAGCCCGACGCTGCCGACAGCGTCAACATTGAAGTTCTTCCATTACTCTTATTTCCGTCAATAAGAAATCCTTTGCTGACGTCGTAGTCAGCATTCGGCCAATCGTGGAAGGCCGACCACAGCGACACTTTCGGTCGTGCACGTCGCCGATACTTCTTTAGCGCGAAGCATCCCGACACCTGACCTAACAAGTCGCTGATACAGATGGCGACCTTTGGAAATTAGTTCCTCGTTGTTCTTATCCGCAAAAACTGGAATTTCCCACTAAGATAATGTCGAAAGGCACAAGAGTCAAGCAGAGCACACTCGCTCACCTAATGCACTCTTCCGAGCTCCATCGTCTTCTCGTATATAGGGATTCCCAGAAAAATGAGTAGTCACAAAACGTGCGAAGTAGGGTTTGTTGACAGAAGGAAGAAACCACATGAATATCATCTCAAAGTTATCCAAGTGCCTCAACAAAACAATGAACAGGAAATGTATTGCCCTGGAAAAAGTGCATGTATTTTTTCGTTAAAGTAACCGCAATGAAATATCAAAACAAAGCTTTTGCGAGATTATGGTAGAATAAAAAGTGCCCTTATTTGGTTAGGGATTCCCTAAAGCGATCGGAGAGTCAAGAAACATTTCAAAATCTGGTATAGGTCCTTCGTCAGTCTGTTAAAGAACTATATAACTTCGTTCTTTTTCAATGTCGTATACAAAAATCTACGAAGGAGGAGTGTTCAAAAAAAAAAAAAAAAAAAAACTTCAAAGTGAAAAAATATATTCTAAATAAGTACTTCACTTAATGTTCGTTAAAAAGAGGTGAATCAAGCAGGGACCTGTGGAGGCACAATCCAAGGTGGGTGTTATCTATATTTTTCGTGTGCATGGATTCCTACTCTCCATCTTTCGTTCTCAGCCTCTCTCAACTGTGGCGGAGCAAAGAGGGAGTAACCCCATTCGCCCATTGTAGGATGCCCCAGTAGATGAGCTGGTATAGGTCTCCAGAGTCACTGAACCAGAGGGAGAGAAACGAGGAAACAGTGCGGTCGGGGGAATTTTCATCCCGCTGAAGGCTATTCTATAGATCGACCTTTAAAAAGCGAAATCTAATTTTTGTTTAATTAAAATGCTTGGTGGGAGCGCCCCTAGGAAAACAGACAGCGTGCTAGAATAGCTCCAAGTCGCTTGGGTCCACGAGTTAGGCCACAAATGCACAGTACCCTGCACAGACAAAGGTTGCTCGAAGAAGTCGCTCGGTACAATATTGACCCTATACTGCTCTCTGTCCAAAGAAGAGAGCACCAAACTGCCTTCAAGCCAGTTCGTGTCACACGTCCGTTCACTCACTGCACACACCGGCTGTCACGCGATAGGCCGTTCCCAAATTGCGTAACGCTTCCCAAAATAGGCGCGGCAAGGCGCGCCCCGCGAAGCAGTGCTGCGGCAGAGCACTGTGACGGTATCAGTTGCTCCGCCTGCGGCGGCTCCGTCGGACCTACTGCAGCCGGAACCATGCGTTCGCAATGCTCGCACGCAACAAAGACAGTCGGACTACTTTCGCCCGCCCTCGCCTATTCTTAGCAACCGTGAGTGCGGCTCCTATCTCTTCTGGGCAGGCGAACGCGGTACGTCGTGGAAGTATACGCCTATAAATACGCGCGCGCAGCCCGCCGCGCCGGGCGGCGTAATTAAGGTGCATGACCTCCCGGCTCGGTGGCCACATTTGCACAACGTCCGTCGGATTCTCCGCGCGGGGCCACGATGGTTCCCGACACGTTATCGCACCTCGGCGCAGCGCTGTCCTCGGTCGCACAGAACGTGACGCCGGCCCGTTCGTCATCCGCAATGCGGGTGTGCGCTGGCTTCGACTTCGAGACGAGGTCTCTAGAACCGGGACGGCCCGGCTCCAGGTCGCTTCTAAACGTCAGTTGGGCGTTTTCTTTTTGACGTGGAAGTACGCTTTCTCCGCGCTTGGAAAGGGGTGCAAAATTGGGAGGTCGATGTCACAAAAACTCGATCACGGAAGTGACGTTACACAGATTGCCGCCTGCTACCGAAAACCGCGCAGTGCGCACGCGTGTCCCTATCTGCTGACTTGATTGCTCGTTCACTCGCTTCAACACGACGCGCTCCTGTCTGATTGCAACGGCGATAGACGCCGCTCCGGCAGCCGTCATTCCACCACCTTCGCTCATCGCTCTGAACAGTCATTGAGCGCGCGTGCTCTGCGCTACTGGCAGCTCATGCGACTCTCGCGCGCGACTCGGCGAAGCGTTAAAAGCAATCGCACGCAGTTTCGCAAAAGCGCCTCGGAGATGGTGGCCCGGGGGTCGCACATTTGCCACTGCCAGACCTCAGAGCCCCGGGCATTCGCTTCTTGCGCACCCGACATCGTCATGCGGCAGGGGCACGTGGACGTTTCTTCAGCTGCGACCGTAGTTCTACGGAAATTCGTGCAGCCTAGTAAACCTGCGCACCGACCAATTTTTTTCCTTAATTATATGTTTTAGCGTATCTTAGAAGCTGCGCCCAGACCGTGGAACCAGCCCGGCTTCAGATTTTAGCTGTTCCAGGAATCACCAGGTGGAGCAAAAGGTGGCAACCCCAGTCTCGAGAGTTTAATGTCAGTCTCGGCATGAACGGGTGGTGCACCGGCGCTGATTTGCGCAACTGCGGCTGGGTGATGCACGTCACCTCTGTTTTACGTCGTACCCCATTCAAGTCACCGACAGCTTAAGAAACGCAGTGCGTGGTGAGGCATCATCTTATTCTGCGGCCCACGAAATTGCGGCCAATACCAAAGAACGAACCTCAAGAACCGTGAAGATGGTAGGCCCGGAGGCCGACGACCAGACACAAGATTCTACAAGGCTGAAGATCCTCCTCACTGTGGGGGAGGAGGAAACTGGGAATGGTGGACAGGGTAGAAGGGGGAGAAGAGGAAGCGGGGGAAAACAGGAAACCGCGAACTGGTCGTTGGTCTTTAAGCTGTCGGCGAATATCGGCAAATTGCCTCGCTACACTGGAAAGACCAGACGTCACGTTTCGGGGTAATCTCCCCTCGCCTTCGGAATCTATAAAACCACTTTTTATTTTAGAATGGAAATTCCGGAAATTTTCACTTTAAAAAAAGGAATTGAGAATTGCGTGATTGTGATGCGCGTTTCAAGCGCTGTCGTCTCGCGAGAACTTGCCTGAACCGCAAGCGAGCCTTCCAATTCGGACGAACATTGTTAGCCAGTATCGTGAGCCCAGTACGTAAGACGTCGCCTCTCCCTCCAGATGGAAGACGACCTATGCAGGGTAATTAAAAAAATGTCGGTCAAAATATTAATGTAGAAACTACGCATGGCACGGTAAAAGAACTAGTATGGTAATATTCTACTTCGTATGACCTATCTATCGAAGAACATAGTGATTAAGGTTATTGGATCCTTAATTAATATTCCATACTTTTTTGTTTTTTACTTAGTAAAACGAAACATACAGTTTCAATAGATCTTTTTCGCATAAAGACGTCACCCGGCGGTGGATATACAAACTAAAGGTGGTTGTAGGAACCTGCTTTACCAACTGTAATGCCCATCCGGTTTGTACCGAGGGCACGGACGGTACACCAGGAGTACGCACGTACGGGACGAGGAATGTTCACGCCGCTTGATCAACTTCGCGGGGAGAACCAACGGGCAACGAGTCAAGGGGTGTCCAAACAGGACACTACAAAACGAACTACTCCGACAAATCGTGAACATTGAAGCGGGCGTGTCCGCTTCAATTTTCACGATTTGTCGGAGTCGTGCGTTTTGTAGTGTCCTGTTTGGACACCCCTTCACACGACAACCTATACACCGTTTACCCTTAAGCTGAGACTATAAGCTACGCCTTCAGAGCGAGCTCGCTGGCTCTGAGCAGGCATGCCTGCTCGTTCACACTTGTGTTAGCACGGGCAGAAACCTCGCGCTGAAGGCGGAGCTACTATAGTCTCAGGTTAAAGGTGAACGGAGTATGACAAGATCGGTGAGATCGTGGTGACCGCGATGCATGCGTGCAAGGAACCATGGCCCGGTTAACCAGGTGCGCCGACGAGTTCGGCACGTATTCTGCCAACGTAGCGCATTGTACGCAAAGATACAACAAACCCGCAATTCACGATCGCGATGAAGGAGCTAAGGCAAGAGGGTCATACGGAGTCTATGCGGGTCTAGGTAGGTCTATAGAGCCACTGAATGTTCCCAGAGTGGCCAAATTACAAGGCTCGATGGCGCCAAGACGGTGGCTCAATCTTTTCTTCTTTTTTTAGTGCGGTCTCCATGAGCGTTTAGAAAGCATGTTTTTGCGTAAAAACAAACGGAAAAAAGCTCTTTTCGTAGGAAATTTTCTTGGATATTAGTACAGAATGACAGGAGCGTTATGTATTCATAAAATATTAGTTTACAAGGTAGTGCGGCACAATTAATATTGTTTTCATAAAACCATGTCTCACCGGTGATTTCAGGTAGCGAGGTTCGACATGGCCTCATCCTCTTCGGTGGTTATTCGCAGCGCGTCCGCTTGGGAGACGGGGGTTGGCATCCCTGAAACCCCCTGAACCGTATATGTTTCTGCCCCAAAATGGCCATTCAAAGCTGAAATATAAAAGTCACAGCACTCGATATGGAATGTGATACTCTGGAAGCATTCGGTAGGTCTAGGCAGTGATCGCCGGAACCCGGTCGACGCGAGACGCTACTCGATAACTCGTAGCTTTGTTCCGCTTCCGCGGATCAACAAGCGGATCAACTTGGTGTAATTCGAGCATTCGCCGCTGGGCGTCTGGAGCTCTCGCATGCGTAGCACTCTTCTTGAAGAAGGTCCATTACAGACTTGCTAGGCATCATGAAAAATAACTAAATTCGTCAAATTCAGAAAAATTTAAAGCGAATGCTGCGTTTTTTTTCTTTCGTGTCATTTGCATGTTCGCTCTGTCAGCCTTGCACCTGTAGCACAAGCTGTAGCATTTTAGCCTCACTACGTGTTCCTAATGCTGCGCGATTTTTTTTTTAATTTTATTGATTTAATGGGGTTTTATGGCGCCCCGAGAACGTTGCTAATTGAAACCATCCATTTAGTTTTACCAATCAAAAAGTTAATTGTGCAAAACTAATTAAGGATTTAACTCTCCGCAACGCTACGTCACTACAATGGTCCTTCGGCAGTGACTACTGTTGCACCAATTATTTTTATGTGTAATGCGCGGTTTCTCAAGAATAATTCTGACTCAGTTTCGTGAAACACCCTGTAATAATGTTTTTTTCCTTCTCTTGCGTTCCTTCAGGCCCCTGCCGGGATCCCTAAAGAAAAAACAAATGAAGGAATTAATATCTGAGTTTCGTGAGTTGTGATTAGTATACTATAACTGCTTGTGTCCAGATTAAAATTTTTTTTTTTACCTCAGTTTTTTTTTTTATTTTTCACGTGTATGCCTGAACAGTGGTAGCCTAAATAAACACTGGCGTAAATTTAAATACACACATTAAAACAATAAAAAAATAAACACAATATAAGACGAATACAAACAGAACTTATGAGCTGCTCACTCTCGTACATTTTACAACACTGAGCGCATTGAAACTGTCCTCAGTTGAGATGGGAAAGAATGAGCATGTGTATGGCTTCTTTCAACACCATGACAATCCACTTGAGGAACAAATAAGGACGGCGGAGAAACCAGAATAACTCCCACCCCTTTTTTTATTTACTTTTAAAGAAACAAATCCACGATAATTGCGACGATCTTCCAGTGGTTGCATATTCGTCCTGAGCAACATTGATTCATAGGAGCAACAACAACAATCAAAAACACCGAAACCGTGAGAACGTTCGTACGTAATTCGTATCAACCTCCTCTGAGCTCGTCTTAAATTCTGAGACTTATATAGTTGGTCCTATAGTCCCTGCTAGAATAAGAACAGTAGTTGCGTGTCTTTCGAACGTCCGGACTCCAGAACGTTCTTCATGCCTTCCGCCGTGCTTTGGCCGCGCAGACGCGCTCGAGATGCAAGAGACGCCGAAGCGCTGTCGAAGGAAGCTCGCCCAGGAGGCAGGACAACTGAAGTTCCTTTCTGCCGTTCGCACTTGTCAGTGAACTATAGACCATTCCAGATTACAGGGCCGAACTAGCGTTTCGAACGCACAATGGAGATATAAAGACTTGCAAGACGCAGTCTCTCTGGAGTCACGAGTTACATAAGAAAATTATCCACTAAGGCGCAAACTAGAGAGAACCAAATACGATACATGTACACTGCGCCACACTGTGAGCGCGAACAAAGGATCGCTAGTTACTACAGTTTTTACTTTAAAACTTAACGTTTGCCACAAAAACAACAACAAAAAACTACTTGTGAGGCAGAGGGTCATCATTCAGGGCAGAAAACTAAACGCTTAAAGGGCCCATGAAACGAATTTTGGGCTGGATAAATGAATTTAGATTGGGATTTTACTTATAACATATTGTTTAGTGGGCCAAACGAAAGAAGGTAGAAAGTAAAAGCCCGATTTTCGGTGCGAAAATTTGAAAACAGAGCGGGCTATTTCGTTCCTCCTTCCCTTCGAAAGCTCTCTGCCTTTTCACTGTGATACATCCGCGGTACCCAAAGCGCGTCACCCGGCCCAAACGCACCTCACATGGCACCGCCCCTAAGCTGACAGTGCGGTGGAAGCTATGCGCTTGCCGCACCAATCAGCCGCCTCCCTCTACTCACCTGACCTCATTCTTTATGCTTGAGGGAGCATGATCACGTGGCAAAAGTGTGGCTGGCTCAAGGAGCACTTAGCTTCCACAGCACTGTCAGCTTCGGGGTGAACGTGGTAGGGACAGCGTTTAAATCACTTAGAAAATCCAGAAGTATTCGAAAACCATTCGCTGTGTAAAATTCGCACGAAAGATACATTGTACAATAAGTTTGTGAAGACCAGAAACCTAGATGATTTCAGGGTATTTAAGTCATATCGCAATGCTTTGACAAAAGAGATTTGACGCACCAGAACTCGTTATCATTCTTACGTTTTTGAGTCTACAAACGGACGTGTGGATATTGTAAGGAAACAGATAAACTCCATTTTAGGTCGCAATCAACCAAGAAGCTCTGCCGAACAAATAGAGTGTGATAGCGTAATACTGACAGGATGTTTATTGTCTAACGCTTTCAATGACCACTTTGTGAGTATAACGAGCACCAAACATAACTTGAATTCTAGTTTTTGTGATGCGAGGAACGATGCCTCAATATTTCTTGAAACAGTAAGTAAATCTGAGGTAATTTCTCTTATCCTGCAGTCAAAAAATAGCGGAAGGTGTGATGCCGATGGCATTTAAATGAGACCAGTGAAGAAGAATGTTGTTGATTTGATAACTCTAATTCTAAGTAGTATCTTTAAGCTGGCTTTAGTAACTTCGGCATTCCCAAAGCACATGCAAAAAGCTAAAGTTGCAGTTTCATATAAAAATGAGACAGGAATGAAATGAGAAACTGCAGACCCATATCAATACTACCGGTCTTCTCAAAAGCGCTGCAAAAAGTGTTTTCTATCCGCTTGACAAATTTCATAAATAAATACAAAATGATTACAGATTCGCAATTTGGTTTTAGGCAACATCGTTCAACTGAGGCCGCTTTACTTGTACAGAAAGTTTATCTCGCAAAGTTTCGAAAGAAAAAAAAAATGGTTTTGGGAGTTTTTATGGATTTTACGAAAGCGTTTGATTGCCTTGATCACGAAATTTTACTAAAAAAACTTTATAGTTATGGCACTCGGGGACACGCGTTACAGATTTTTAAGTTTTACCTGGAGCCCAAATTTCGTAGCTTTTAAGACTTTTGTAACTAACCTGTGAACGTTATGTTGTGCATCATTACCAAGGCGTCAAGCTGTTCATGAGCACAGAAAATAAACAAATGAATGAATGAATGAATGAATCGAGCCCAGTATGTTTGTTTAGTTGGGAATTCTTCCCCAGTAAAACCAATACTTTTGTGGTGTTCCTCAAGGCAGTATATGCGGTCCCCTCCTTTTTAACCTATATGTAAATAACGTCGTAAAAATTAACCCAAACGTAAAATTTGTAATCTATGCCGACGATACAACAATACTTATGTCGAGAGAGGAATGTGATGTGCTAATAGACACCGCAAATCTGACGCTGTCCAAACTGGAAATTTGGAGTCGGGAGAACTCGTTACAAATAAACATAAACAAAACGAAAGCTGTACTTTTTCACACCAAAGGTAAATCGGTCAGACTAACGCGAGATATCACTTTAAATTCAACTCCAATTTAGATTCTGAGTCATTTCAGGGCACTGGGAGCAATTTTTTTTTTAAATATGTCCTGAGACAACCACATTAATTTTATAATCCCTAAACTGTCAGTAATAGCTGGATTGATATACCGTCATCGATCAATTTTGCCAAAGAATGTGAAGTTACTAATCTATATTTCACTATTTTTATTCCCACTTAAATTACTGCCAGATCGTCTGGGGCTCAGCTACATTATTCAATCTTGAGAAAATACTTTTATTACAAAAAAGGGTGTTGAGGTCTACCGGTGACGTCCTGTTTGACTCTCATACACTCTAAGAAATGCCTGCGCGTCTACTTACCCGCCAAACACTCAAAGAGCCAATCTCTGCGATTTACGAAATCAGCTCAGCGAATGATGAGGCGGAACATCTGTTTAGACCTCAGAATTGAGTCTGCGCTGTGGCATTACGCAATACAAAACGTCATGCTTGCATTGCGTGATGCCACAGCGCAGACTTCATTTTTAGGTCTAAACAGATGTTCCGCCTCATAATTCGCTGAGCTAATTTTGTAGATCGCAGAGATTGGCTCTTCGAGTGTTTGGTGGGTAAGTAGACGCCCTGGCATTTCTTAGAGTGTACAGCTGGTCTGTTTATGGCTCTTCGAGTTATTCATATATACAATTTATACAACTATAGACTTAGCAATACATTCAAATTGGAAAGCTACAGAAACACGCGTTTTCTTACAAATTTGGGACATCTATCTGTAAAGAAAGCGGCTTAACCCACTCGTCACGCAGAACATTGGGAAATGGTAGCGTGGAGGACAAATTACGGCTCTCAGACGATTAGATATACACTGCCTAAATTGCTCAACCAGTTTGATGCTGGTGAGTTGGATGATGGATCTGATTAGGATATCATTTAAGCAACTTAGAGAATATTTTGTAAACCTTGATAGGTAAAATACTAGTAAACTGGCGGTTTGTTTAATTTTTCCAGGATTATTCAATCTTTGTTTCATTTGTGTGTTGTGTGCGTATATTATTCACCCGTTTTGTACTTTCGCATGAAGTAACATTTTTTTTCCCCTGTACCTCTGCTGTTGTGCCTATTTAGGGGGTCGAGGGCCTTGTAAAGCTGTATTTCACAGCTTTTTCCCTTGAGCTCCACCATCAATGTAGATTGAAATAACTTTTGTCCGAGTTTTGAGCGACGGGCTAATCTCCTAGGGGGAGAATGGCACTGTCCCGGGTACACAAACCAGGGTCCGAACAAGAGGGGAGTCCGTCCTTTCCGTCTCCTTGAACTGTTTGGTACAATGCGCGATTTGTGAGTGGAGGAGGAAAGCTTAGAAGGAAAAAGTTGAAAAATCATTTCATGACCCCTTTAAGTATGCTGCGTGTCGACGTTCTGTTTAAGCAAAAGACAGAAAGGCACCGATATTGTCTCTTTATGCATGACCGTTCATGTTATCTTGCTTGCTTCTTATCTTGTTATCAGCGGTCCGTGGAATGTTTCAGCGGAGTGCCGAAAAGGGCCCGCCTCAATATGGAGCGCGGTCGACGGCGCGAAACCGCGATTTTACGACAGCTATCGCTGTAATAAAATGAGACAGAGACGGCCAGCTTCATTGTTCTCGGTCCAAATTAAACTCGATTTTCATCTATATACCTTTTTGCACCTTCTCTCAAATCTTGATTCACCACCGAACTAATCTAGAGTGGTACATTTCCTTTCTAAATCTAATGCCACTTGTCCATGTCCTCCATCCGAATTGGATAATTGCGCAAGGTGTACTGCACTGCAGAACTGCAGAGTACGGCAGCAAAGACAATCGACTGAAGGTCATTTTTGTAGCATGAGAATAAGCTTAAACCAAGGAGGGTTATACAACATTGTTTGGGACAAACAACTAAGTCGAGTGTTTTACGAGCCAAACCATCGAAGGGAATCTGGCACGCCTCAGCGAAAGACTGAAGATCGATTTGAACCAACCGGGGATCTTTCGACGTGCAAACGCACACAGCAGCAGCGGCGTCAAGGCTTCCTTTCGGAGGCTAATTCTTGTCTTCACCGTTTTACAGAGTTCACGGCCGCTGGTGCAATTGCACTGCCTGTCTTCGCTGATACCATTAAGCTGCTCATCGACGCTCTTATCACCGTGCCGCCGATGCCAGCCTGCGATTGGCCTGGCTTTTTTGGATATCGTCGGAAGACAGCTTTAAAAGAAGAAGGCTCTGCGAAGACTCTTCAAACGCACACAGCAGCAGCGGCGTCAAGGCTTCCTTTCGGAGGCTAATTATTGTCTTCACCGTTTTACAGGTTAGTGTTGATTGATAGCAAAGTCTATCTACTCACACGTATTCTTGACGCGTCTGCTGCTGAAAGTGCTTTTTCTTGTTTAATCGTGAGCTGAATGGCGAACGCGGATGTGCTGATTCCGGAGTTTTGTGTACAGTGTAACGAACCACTACCTGAAGTTACGAAGTATTTAACATGTTCGGACTGTGGATATGGGTACCACGTGGGAACATGTTCCGGTGAAAGTACTTCCAAGGGCAAAAATAGAAACTCCAAAAATAATGCATGGAAATGCCGAACATGCCTTACCGCGAAGAGCCGAGGCATTCAAAGCCCTGGAACGCAGAAGCCCGAACAGGAACCGCATCTTAGGCAGGAATTAGCTGCTATCAACAAAAAGTTGAGTGAAATCATGACGATGAACGCAAAAGTAGAATCTCTTATGTCGATCAAAGACACAGTCGATCAGATAGAAAAGTCAGTTCAGCTTATGCCAAATCAGTACGATTTGGTTCTGAAAAAAATGGACGAGCAGTCAAAAGAAATTACTAACTTGAGAAGACGAGTGGAAAAAGTTGAGGGAACCCAAGATACTGAAGAAATCTGCATACTGAAAAAACAAGTAAACACTTTAGAACAGTACTCCAGACGCCGGAACCTTGAGATTCATGGAATGTCACCAAGCGCAAATGAGAACCTATTGAACAAATTAAATGATCTCGCAGAAAGATTAGAACTTCCAAAACTAGCTGAGAATGATGTGGAAGGTCTGCACAGACTCCCAGCAAAAAATAAAAAAGACCCAGCTATTTTGGTTCGATTTGCATCACGAAGGAGCCGAGATCAATGGCTAGGAAAAAGGAAATACCTAAAAGAAACCCGATCAGACGTCTGGTTTCTTGATAATTTGACCACCACGAACAAGAAGCTTCTCTGGATGCTGAGAGAAAAGGCTGCAGAAAAAGAGTATCAATTTGTCTGGCAGGAAAATGGCAACTTGTTCGCACGAAAAAAGCAGGGTGACCGTGTAATAAAGATTGAATGCGAGGCAGACTTCGATAAGATTGTGTGAAAAGCCGGCGGGTTGCGATATGTATTTTTTTTTCTTTTCTTTTCTAATGGACGTAACGTCTACTTATCACGATCGAATATCGTTTACTCATCTTGTTCAAGAATGTCTTGTCTATAACAAAGATATGCTTTCATTTTTCCACTTAAATGCTAGAAGTCTTGGGAATAAACACGATGATGTTGATATGTTTCTGAACTCTTTAAATTTTACTTTTGATGTACTAGCATTCAATGAAACTTGGTTTACTAGCAGGGATGACGTTGTCGGGTTCATAGGATATAATAGCGAGGGAGTATATCGAAGTGATAAAAGGGGAGGAGGGGTCTCTGTTTATTTTCGTGATAACTTACATTATGAAGTATTGCCTGAATTTTCAGAAATATGCTCAGACTACGAAGCACTTGTGGCTAAATGTCGTTCCCTGGTAATAGTCACTGCTTATAGACCCCCCGCCGGGTCGTTGATGAAGTTTTTTTAATTCATTGAGAACGTTATGGAATATGCTGCCTCACTGAACCTTTCTATAATCTTAATAGGTGACTTCAATATTGATATGACCTCGCCCGTGAGTGGATCCCTTGAACTACTTGATATTGTTCAGTCCTACGGATCTGATAATGTAATAAACTTGCCGACTAGAATCACGGTGGAAACAGAAACGCTAATTGATCTCTGTATTACAAATTGTCATACCGAGGCTGCTGGTGTCTTTTCTTGTGATTTAAGTGACCATTTTCCGATATTTAGTTTTATTGTCGGTCCAGTAAATTTAAAATTGAGCTCTAATAATGCGGCTGAGACATTTAGAAGAATTGATAATAGTTCAATTGAGCTGTTTCATTCTACGGTATCGAATATAAACTGGGAGTCGGTAGTAACTGAAAGGGAACCAAATAAATCATATGGTATATTTTTTGACCTCCTACAAAAGTGTTATGAGGAGTCATTTCCATGGCAAGAGTTTAAAAAATAGAAAGAGTCCAAAAAACCTTGGATCTCAAGTCAGTTATATAAGCGTATAAAAGAGCGCAATAAATTATATGATAAGTTCGTCAAGACAAGAGATATCTCAATATTACAGGAATTTAGGAAAGTGAGGAACAAACTCAATGCTGATATCAAGAAAGCTAAAGCTCAATACTACAAAAATAAGTTTAATGCAATACATAACAATCCGCGGAAAGTCTGGCAAGCCGTAAATGAACTTTCTTCTAGGCCTCGTGCACATGCTCCAAAAGAACTTACAATCGAGCGGGTTACTTACTCGGGTCAGTCTCTTGTAGATAAATTTAATTTCCACTTTCTAGAATCCGGTTCTTCTACTATGCCCTCAGCGAGAACGCCTACATGTGAGTCTTATATTGGATACCCTTTACATAACTCAGTATTTCTGGCACCTACCACTGAACTAGAAATAACTACTATCATTAAATCCTTAGGGAATAGCGGTGCCTGTGGAGAAGATGGGCTATGTTCTAAGCCAATCAAAGCAGTTTCCTCTTTCATATCTACTCCGCTTTCGCATATCTGCAACCTTATTTTAAGTACCGGTATCTTTCCAGAAAAAATGAAAATAGCAAAAGTCTGTGTGATCCATAAAGGTGGTCCCAAGAATAATATGAATAACTATAGACCAATATCAGTACTTCCAGTCTTTTCTAAAGTAGTGGAACGCGTTATTTACAAACGTTTAAGTGATTTCTGTAATAAACATAATATTATTACAAACAACCAGTATGGTTTCCAAAAAGTTAAATCAACTGAAATGGCACTGATAAATATCAAAAACAAAATCATAGACAATATTGAAAATCAGTGATATACTCTGTGTGTTTCTTTAGAGTTCAGGACTCCTTTGATTCTATAAAACACGACATCCTACTCCGAAAGTTACCGCTGTATGGAATAAGAGGCAGTGCGCTAAACTTGATAAGCAGTTACATGACCTCACGTTTTCAATATACCGTCCTCAATGATATGCGCTCTCCTTTAGCAAAAATTCGATACGGTGTGCCGCAGGGGTCGATTCTCGGGCCATTACTTTTCCTTCTTTACATCAATGATATAGTAAACATCCCACAAACACCTAACATAATTTTATATGCAGATGATACGAATGTATTCTTTACTGGTAGCTGTTTGGATAGCATAGAAAGAGAAACAAATAATTGGCTGGAGCAACTTCATTTATGGTTAGGCTCAAACCAGTTAGAGCTGAATACGGCAAAGACTAAGTACATTATTTTTAGAGCAAAAAATAAGTCCTTAACTAGCGAAATTAGTATATCTTTTCAAAACTCGAATATTGAACGCGTGGAATCCTTTAAATTTCTTGGTGTTCGTTTTCACGAAAATCTGTACTGGACTTGTCAAGTGAACGAACTCCGAAGGGATATTTTTTAGATCAATTGGTTTAATTTGTAAGCAAAATACCTTCTTCCAGCCTGGTTAAAAAAACAACTGTATATATCTCTGATTCACTCGAGGCTGCATTACTGTTTATTGGTCTGGGGGACGACTACAGCAAGTAATATTAAGCAATTATTTACATTGCAAAAACGCGCAGTTAGGTCAATTGATAATTTACCTTGGACTGAATCGACTTCCCCTAGATTTATTAAACATGGAATATTAACGTTAGACAATCTTTTTTGCCTAAAGGTCGCAATTTCAGTTCATGCTCAAATAAACACGAATCCCGCAATATTTTACGAAACATGTTTATTTAAGCAAACAAATTACAATTTGAGACACCAGCAGTTTTCAAAACCTAAAATAAGAACTAATTACGGTACACAAAAAATATCCTACCAGATACCCGATCTTCTTAACAGAAATTATTGTGTATTCGAATTAGCCCAGACAATAGCGTCCGTGTTTCTTTTCAAAAAATACCTTACGGTATACTTCAATGTGCCTAGTGTGCATTCCTAGTTCACATCAAAATAGATTGTACATTTTTTGAGTGTCATATTTTTATCTTCTCAGATATTGTTTTATTTTTTATTTATGCTGTTTTTGATTCATTTCCTGTGCCCTGCTGCTGAGTGCTGTAACGGGGGTTGGGACCTAGTCAGGTGATTCGTTTTCGCCTTTTGTCCCAACCTCCCTGACGATTGTGTCAAAAATAAAATAAACAAACAAACAAACAAACCGGCGAAAGCTCGGTTGCACGACGCCGTTTCCGCAATAAGCCTCCGTCAGTTTTGCGGGCATCAAGACCGGGATTCGAACCCGCCAAATAGGGGTTCTGTAGTCTTAGAATAAAGAGTGTCTATTCACCTTCTTTTTTTTTATTACATAATATATGTTGTAACGAGAATCAAATTATAGACCCATGCGTTTCTCGGCGTGTTTTCAGACTTGCTTCATATTTAGGAGGTGGTCTAGCCGTGAGCACAACTCTGGTGCTTCTTTGCGCCATTGATAAACGCTCTTGACACATGCAACAATCTCGTACGGAACTTCCAAATAGTGTACAGGCCTAAAAGTATACAAAGATATCATAGGCTGCAATATCGTCTTTCTCCACCGGTAGGAAACGGATCCCCATGGGCGTAAATACAAAATTCCTTGTTCTAAGTTCTTTTCAGCCAGTCCCTTGTTGGTGTTGGACTGGTGGCAGCTGATATAAAACCTGTTTTCTCTACTGACGTCTAACTCCTTGTTAGCTCAGTTGGTAGAGCGCTCCACTAAACATGGAGAGGTCCCTGGTTCGATACCAGGACCAGGCGGATTTTTTCGGTCGCTCACCAGTCACTTAGCTGTGTTTGGAGATTAGTGTTTGTCCTTTGTCCCTCTTGTTCCCTTTCTCCAGGGCTTATTTTCGTCATTCGAGATAGACCCTGGCTGTACCGGCTGTACTTACTGAACATGCCTCCAGCGTAAAAAAAAAGAAAAATTTTTTTTCTTTTTTTGCAAGGCCAAGTTTGTGATCTTATTTCAATTATGACGTATCCCAGCTTTTGGAGCATTTTTTCAAAACAGGAAAAAGCACGTAAATAATACACTGAACGCAGTCTTGTCCAACATGAGGCCCAACAACGTATGGCGAACAGGCACAGCAGTAATGATCGTAATGAGCGCGCACAGCGCGAGAAGCAGAAGCGTTAAAATCGCGTGACTGTTTGCCCGGCTCTCATTAGTGATAGCAGACGCCTACTTTCGACGCCGGCGTCAGGCGCAGCTTTTTTCTCGCCCGTAGAGAAAAAGGCGCGTCAACGAAACCGAGTACGAGCGTCGCGCGCGTCCGACATGACGCCGCTTTGACGTCGACGCGCGCGATTCACGCACAAAAACGCTCCATGCGGGTCACGCTTTACTCGACGGAAAAATTTATTGCGCTGCATAGGCTACATGATGACGTCCAAATAAACATCGCAGACACTCTGTGGAACCGATGTATATTTATTCTGGCATAATGTATCACTTTCACTACGTACCATAACTTGCCAACAACAAAAAAAAAAAAATATTACGCACGCGTGCCTTTGCAAAAATCGCAAAAAAAATGCGGTGGAGCCATTTGCTAGAACGAGCCTTTACGTCTTCAGGTACTCCCGACTAACATGGGTTAGTGGTGCGGTAGTGACGCAACCCATACAAAAATGGTCTATGGTCGGCTATAGAAAATCCTTTGTATGGCCGGCTATAGAAAATTGGCCCAATTAGCTATAGCCGCTTCTATGGCTGTCTATAGCTTTTCCTATGGTCTACCCTATGGTTGTCTATAGCTTTTTCAATAGAAATTTGGCTATCGAATTTTGTATGGTTTAATCTATGGGTCTCTTTAGAAAAGATGCTATAGCCGCCTATGGCTTTTCTTTTGGTTCCTTTGGCCGTCTATAGCTTCTTGTAAGGTCTTCTATAGAGATCTCTATGGCTTACTTTATGGTTCGCTTTAGACACCGTGCTATAGCTGCCTATGGCTTTTCTTTTGGTTCCTTTGGCCGTCTATAGCTTCTTGTAAGGTCTTCTATAGAGATCTCTATGGCTTACTTTATGGTTCGCTTTAGACACCGTGCTATAGCTGCCTATGGCTTTTCTTTTGGTTCCTTTGGCCGTCTATAGCTTCTTGTAAGGTCTTCTATAGAGATCTCTATGGCTTACTTTATGGTTCGCTTTAGACACCGTGCTATAGCTGCCTATGGCTTTTCTTTTGGTTCCTTTGGCCGTCTATAGCTTCTTGTAAGGTCTTCTATAGAGATCTCTATGGCTTACTTTATGGTTCGCTTTAGACACCGTGCTATAGCTGCCTATGGCTTTTCTTTTGGTTCTTTGGCCGTCTATAGCTTCTTGTAAGGTCTTCTATAGAGACCTCTATGGCTTACTTTATGGTTCGCTTTAGACACCGTGCTATAGCTGCCTATGGCTTTTCTTTTGGTTCTTTGGCCGTCTATAGCTTCTTGTAAGGTCTTCTATAGCGATCTCTATGGCTTACTTTATGGTTCGCTTTAGACACCGTGCTATAGCTGCCTATGGCTTTTCTTTTGGTTCCTTTGGCCGTCTATAGCTTCTTGTAAGGTCTTCTATAGAGATCTCTATGGCTTACTTTATGGTTCGCTTTAGACACCGTGCTATAGCTGCCTATGGCTTTTCTTTTGGTTCCTTTGGCCGTCTATAGCTTCTTGTAAGGTCTTCTATAGAGATCTCTATGGCTTACTTTATGGTTCGCTTTAGACTTTTCCTGTGCTTTCTTTAGCCGCCTATTGCTCTTTGTATGGTTTGCTATAGCTCATTCTATAGTTCGTCCTGTGGTTCCTTCTACCCATCGTGCTACGGCCGCCTATAGCTTCTTGCATGGTCTGCTATAGAGATCTCTATGGCTTACCTTATGGATCTTTTTAGACACCGTGCTATAGCTGCTTATGGCTTTTCCTATAGTTTTTTTAGCCGCCTATGGCTCTTTGCATGGTCCGCTATAGCTCATTCTATAGCTCGTCTTATGAGTCTCTTTGCCATCGTGCCAAAGCTGCCTGTAGTTTTTCTTTTTACCGCAATCGTATGAAATGTGAAACAAATCATTTGTTGTCACTGAACATCTTTAAAAAAAAACCTTGTGAGACGTGCCGAACTTCATAGCCCCATTTAAAACAAATAGCTAACATTTCAACAAAACAACAACAAAAAACAAATGCACTCACTCAGGTGTTTGCAAAAGCACAGGTAAACAGACACAAGGTATTGTTTTCAAATCTCCTAGAAGTTTATTACACACAGCCCATTCTGTAGACAAGCACACATTAAGCAATCTCTACTATGTGAAGAGGTACTACTGAGCTGTTATACAACTGAGAATATTGCAAAGCAAACAAGAACCAAAGGCAATTCCTGGGTAGTGTCTAGTCCCCCGGCAGCCGGCCGAATTCTCTCCCCCCCCCCCCCCCCCCCCCCTTCCCCCCGAAATTCTAATGCCAGTCGCCACTCATTGGCGCTGCAATCAGTTTATCAAAAGACGTTTCATCGAGATCGTTTCATCAACACGTGACGTTTATAAACAACTCAAAATATGTTTTTTTTTTTAATAATTTGCCAAGAAGTGGCGTGAACAGGTGGGCTGAGTCGGTGAGCACGCGCTTCAGGAATACAGGCGCGACGAAATGTCCCTGCAGCGTGCAATTCGCGTAACGAGTGCCGACTAAACGTGTGTCCATGAAACGTCTTTCCACGCAAAGGTGTCCATGAAACGTCTTTTCACAAAACGCAGGGAGAATAAGAATGTCAGTATTCTAACTACAATTTTCACATGATTTCAGAGAGCTAATGGCAGGCGACTGCGTTAGAATTACGGGGAAATTATTCTCCCAGCTGTCAGAAGATAGGCACTGCCAGGAGGTAGACACTACAGAACGGTCAATTGTCGCCGAGTAGGTTGCAGCGCACTTACGTTCAAAATACCGGACTTGAAAGATGTAATCCGAAATATACGTCGACACGGGCACTGCAGACCAACCACTCAAACACAAAACCGAGAAGGAAGGGATCCATGAAGATTCACCACGATGTAGCACAAGCTGTCATTTGCCGAACCGAACACTGAAAGCATCACAAGAATGTCTTGGGCTTCCTTGAAGAAATCGCTTGTTGCCGACATACGGGTAGGACTTTTCGATCGGGATACCTTTTACCATAGAAGCGAAATCCACAGCAGCCCCGCGGGCCGCACGACACGCGAAACTAGGTCCGCAAGCAGCCTCATTCCGGGATTGGCAGTGGCTAATGCGTCATCCGTCAAACCACGTGATCACGCTCCTTCCGTTACATGCGCACAGAGAGCGGAGTGAAGCGATAAAAAGTCTACGGTTGATTGGTCCGCCGAGTCCGCACCTTCTACAATGCTTTTAGCTTAGGGGAAAAGAGAAAACAGAAAAATTGAAAAGCGGAGCTTCTTCAAGGCCAAAACGGGGGTGCGATCACAAAGACTAATCTTCAGGGGCATACCAACAATGAACACAGCGAGAGAATGTGTCACTTATATCCTGTTGACAGTTCGAGCCAAGGTTGATAGTGCAGTGGATGCTATGTGTGGCCTTGGGCTTAAGGCAGGTGCCGTGTCCAGCGTTATCACCAGCTTCGAGACAGTTGTCACGGGACCCTAACCCGAGACGTGATTGGCCTCAAACACGCATAGCGCCTACTCTGCTGTCACTACCGAGTGAACAGGACAGCTCCATGAAGGCCCCCCAGCTTTTGGACTTTTTTCTAAAGCTGCACTTCCCAGAAGTGACCCAAAACGAGGGAGGTTTGAAGATATCATATTTTACGCCTTGTAGCCCACATTATAATTTAAAATGAATAATTAATGGCGAATACTTTTTTTTTGCGCAGGATGTCCACAAGCAAACAAATAAATAAATAAATAAATATATATATATATATATATATATATATATATATATATATATATATATATATGTCTTTTTTTTTACCAAGCACTTTTGAATTATGTGTACACTGTTAGGTTCGCATTTTTAAACTTAAATTTTGGGAATCTTTGCATCGTTGTGGCATCTATGATTGCGTGGTTTAAGAAATTTGTGTAATACGTTTTTCATCCGTGAGTTCAGTCTATATCACTGCCATCAATTACAATCTCTGAGCACCATGATGACACGTGGTGGGGATGTGTGCTCCAAGAAGCTCTAATGACTTTAATGTCTCATAATTTAAAGAAAAAGAAGAGAAATTAGCCACAGCGCTTGCTGATTTGTTGAATTCGCAGAACAGAGAGATAATAGGACGCACCTAGGGTAGCGCGTGCCTAATGATATTAATTTTTTTTCGGCTGTTATTTGTGTATATTTCGCCGTTCTCGACATGGGCGTTGACGGAGATTGCACCGCTGCTCACGACCCTGCCGGGGTAAGCTTTTTTGTTGTCACGACACTCTATCGCGCTATAGACGCGTCGATTTAACGCTCATGAAGTCTCGAGAGAACTGTCAATTGTTTAGTCAGAGCAACGACGCAGCAATCGCGAAGTGAGAGACGACTGCGCCTCACTCTGATAAAATGTGAGCGTGGGACTCTCGAGCAGCGTTAACTTGCTGATGATGCAGGGCGCTGCTTTGTCGTTGAGAATCTTTGTCCTGCGAACGCCGGCGAAAACGTTCCAGTGCTCGGCGTACCCTAGGCAGCAGCGCCTGTCAGCGACCGCCCGGAGCCTACTGGCAGTCTGCGAGCGCCGACGATTTATCGTCGCGACTTCAATGGGAGCATTTTATGAACTCCTGCGGCGAACATGAAACACCGCGAACATGAACTTCCGCGAACATAATCCCCGCGACGGCGAACCGCCGGGGCTCGCAGACGGAGGGTTCCGATGCTGTGCGAACGGTTGTTGGAGGACACTGCGTAGGGTATACGCCGGGCGCTGGAACGGCTTCGAAGCCATTCGATGGGCAAAGGATTCGCGACGACCAAGTAGTGTCTTGCATCTTCAGTAAGCTAACAGGGCTCGAGAGTCCCAAGCTTACATTTCCACAGAGCGAGCGCGGCCGGCCAGATCGAGGCGCAGTCAGCACTCGCGTCGCGATTGCTACGTCGTTGCTCTACCTACACCGATGACATGTCCACCGGCATTCGAAACCGCCCTCTCGAGACTTTATACGAGTCCAATGGACGGCTTTATAGCGCGATAAACCGTCGTGACAAGAGTAAAGCTCACCTCTGTAGTGGCGTAAGCAGCGTTCTTGACGCCGCGTCGAGAACGACGAAATATACACAAAAAACATTAAATATATTTAACACAGCAGGCAGAAAGAAATAAAAACATGGCAGGGACATGGACAAAGTAGAAGGCGCGCTATGAAATACATATACTTACAAAATACACTGGAAACGACAGATAATTAGAGCTAAAAAACGGAAGATTGAGATGACGTCAACGCCGAAATAAGGCAATGTGCAGGGAAAGCAGCCGGCAAAACTGCAATAGTCCTATAGGCAGCTAAGGAAGCTTTTCTGATCGCGGGCGTATAGCCGCGGCGACGTACGCCCCGTTAATTTGGCTGAAAAAAATGCTCGCCCCGATCGAGCGCATGAATGACTCTCTCCCACTTTCGTACATCTGCAGTAAAAAAAAAAAAAAAAAAAAAAAAAAGGGTCGCGGACCTATAGTTTAAGCAAACCATTGAGCCGACTAAAAAAATTGGATGGTCGCGAGTCTATAGCTCGGGAAACATACATCCCTCTATAGCCGGCTAAAGCACATTGTAAGGTCGGAGGCTATAGCTTTGGTGACATAGAACACTATTGAGACGGCTAAAAAAAATTCAATGGTCGCGATTCTATAGATTTAGGGACATACACCACTCTATAGTCGGCTAAAGCACGTTGAATGGTCGGAGGCCTATAGCTTAGGTGACATAAAACACTATAGAGACGGCTAAAGAAAGTTCGATGGTCGCGAGTCTATAGGTTTAGGGACATACACCACTCTATAGCCGGCTAAAGAAAATTGAAAGGTCAGAGGCCTATAGCTTCGGTGACATAAAATGCTATAGAGTCGGCTAAAGAAAATTCAATGGTCGCGATTCTATAGATTTAGGGACATACACAACTCTATAGCCGGCTAAAGCACATTCAATAGTCGCGAATCTATAGCATCAAGGACATACATATGTCTATAGCTTGCTAAAGAATATTGAATAGTCGCGAGTCTATAGCTGCGTAGTCATAAATTATTCTATAGCCAGGTATAGAAATCGGAATGGTCGAGATTCTAAAGCTTTGAAGACATACATTTTTCTATAGGTGGCTATAGCGTGTTTTATGGTTTCTTATGGCTGACCATAGAGGGCCATAGAAGGTGATAGCTCACCATAGGATTTTCCATAGACGTCCATAGACCATTTTTGTATGGGAAAGACACGCCTAGATAATTACCAGGTGTTTCACACCACGTAATGCCTTCAAATTGAACCGGTTTCGTTCTCCATTCATCATGCCAAACCTCTTTGCAGTTTTGCCAGTTTACTACCGCGCCTGTCGCCCCACAGAAAGATCAGGGGATGGAAAGTACTTCTCTTGTGCTTTTTGTCTTTACAAAATACCGCGATGTCGTCCGCACATAACAAAACCCTTTACCTCAACAGTGTGCAACATGATCCATTGGCACTGCTGACTAAACAAAATGGTTCGAGATACAGACCAAACAATTAAGGGAACCTGACAGTCCTGTCGCACGGAAGAAGCGACAAAAATGCTTCTCATTGTTAAAACGGAGGTTCGGGCGAGTTGGTTGTTCATGACTGACATGGAAACAGCGCACCCTCAAAACAAGCACTTTAAGCTTTCATGCACACAAAAGAAAGAACCACTTACACAGCGCTGACTGACAACTCTGTTATATTTACAATTTTCGTTTTCGTCTTTTTTTGGGACTAGTGTTTCTATGGCAAAAATTGCCCTTTTCTTCTTCCTTTTTTTCTGTGCTTTTGTAATAGGAAGCTAAACCATAAAATTATTGTATGGCTAAGTACTCTAGTTCTTTGTTGGACAACATTATGGAAGGAGTGCTGACACATCTCTCCTTTTGCCTGGCAATGTTCTCTGCTTCCATGATTTCTCTTGTCAGCTTGTCGTAGTTCCTGCCTAACACTGTGCATTTCTCCAGCTGCGCTGTGAAGCCACAGTCTCGGCAGTGAATTCCCAGGTGTCCGGAGTTTTTGTTGGTGATAGTGAAGTTGTGCTCACGAAGGCGATCGCTGACGCACCGTCCGGTCTGTCCTATGTATTGTCGTCGACAGGTTAGAGGGAAGGAGTAGACCGCCTTTTCGGTACACTGTACGAAGTTGTTTTTATGTTTCTTCGTGCACTTGACTGTGGTTCTTGTGGGTGTGTTTACTCGCTTGCACAGGCTATGAAGTTTGTTAGGGGCTGAGAAGACGATGTCCAGGTTAACTCTATTAGCTAATTTCTTTAGAGCGTGGGAAAAGGTGTGAATATATGGCACAATGATCGGTTTTTTGGCCCTGTCTTTTTCTTTTTGTTTAATGTGGTCCCCTTGCTTGATGTCTTTGATGAGTCTTTCGGCCACTGATGTTAGTAAGGAGGTTGGATATCCTGCGCATTTTTATCGAGAGACTTGCCCGTTGAAGCTTGTTTGCATGGAATGGCAGCATGATTTTGTAAGTGCGTTGTTGAAACTTAACCGCACAATGCTCCGCTTAACAAGTTTCGAGTGCGCGGAGTTGAAAGGTAGAAGCGGCTTTTCCCCCCTGGGCTCATAGGACCAGCATACATAAGGTAAAATAAAAAGTCGCAGATCCAGGAATCTTAACGAGTGGTCAACTGGAAGTTCGTGCGTGATGTTTAAAGGGTTCATGCAGCCTTTAAAGCTGTCTAGAACTTCGGCAACCATGGTTGTAAAGTCGTGATCATCGGTTTCTAGTACGATTAACTTTTCCCACGCTCTAAAGAAAATAGAGTTAACCTGGACATCGTCTTCTCAGCCCCTAACAAACTTCATAGCCTGTGCAAGCGAGTGAACACACCCACAAGAACCACAGTCAAGTGCACGAAGAAATATAAAAACAACTTCGTTCAGTGTACCGAAAAGGCGGTCTACTCCTTCCCTCTAACCTGTGGACGACAATAGATAGGACAGACCGGACGGTGCGTCAACGATCGCCTTCGTGAGCACAACTGCACTATCACCAACAAAAACTCCGGACACCTGGGAATTCACTGCCGAGACTGTGGCTGCACAGCGCAGCTGGAGAAATGCACAGTGTTAGGCAGGAACTACGACAAGCTGACAAGAGAAATCATGGAAGCAGAGAACATTGCCAGGCAAAAGGAGAGATGTGTCAGCACTCCTTCCATAATGTTGTCCAACAAAGAACTAGAGTACTTAGCCATACAATATTTTTATGGTTTAGCTTCCTATTACAAAAGCACAGAAAAAAAGGAAGAAGAAAAGGGCAATTTTTGCCATAGAAACCCTAGTCCCAAAAAAAGACGAAAACGAAAATTGTAAATATAACAGAGTTGTCAGTCAGCGCTGTGTAAGTGGTTCTTTCTTTTGTGTGCATGAAAGCTTAGAGTGCTTGTTTTGAGGGTGCGCTGTTTCCATGCTTCTCATTGTAGCGTTGTTGCCCGTTACACGCGTAGAATCTTCACCCCTTCGAGTATGACTTTCCCAACTTCCACATGAGACAAAATATAACGAAGAAATTCATGCCTCGCGCAATCAAACGCTTTATCGAGTTCGATTTGTAACATTGCCGCTTGGTTGGCGTTTCCGGTACAAAGCTCTTTCCCAGTCCGTGCGACATGGATGTTTGTTTGAATTGTCCTTTCCCATTATACCACACATTTGATGACCTCCTCTCAAAACAAAAATGACGCTTTGCAAAATTTAGATTTGGGAGTCTTATGTGTCAAACCAACGAAAGACATCTGTCACGCCCAAGCAGAGGACTGAGGATTGATTTTGATCTCCTCTTTTGACGTGGAACCGGAAATCTCGGTTCCACGGCGCCTTTTATACGCAATAAGCCTTGGTCAGATTGCGGGCACCTGGCCGGCATTGGAATCCGCCCCCTGGAGATCCATAACCCGGCGCCTTGCCTCGGAGCCACAGAGCAGGTTAAATTACGCTTGGAGATATTTAGCCGAATTGTTATAATTGTTGTAAAAAGTTTTATAATCCACATCACACAAAGTAATGGGTCGGTAACCAGAAACATGTCTTGGCCTCGTCCTTTGGTAAACCTCCTTAGAAAAGAAAGGGGCCAAACGCTGTATTCATACGCCTGATGAGTAATTTCATACAACAGAGGGCCTAATTACTATTATGTATCCTATAAAATTTGAGATTAATTCCATCTGGACTGTGCGTTTTACAGGAAGGCAAGTATCCATTACCCATTCTAATTCCTGCAGATAATTCGGTTACTGAAACCAAGTTTCCACTTCCTGTGTTAGCTGTGGTAGAAGCTTTATAAACCTGTCACGCTTCAGTGCATTGCTAGATATTACTCTTTTTACTGAACAAGTCGCGATAGTAGTGTGTAAAAATTGCTTCGATTGTTTCTTTGTCTGTACAAACAGCGTCCTTTTGCACTATCTCAACAATTTCTCATTTAACGGCATTATCTCTTTTAGGCTTCTAGTACCCGTTTTATAGGCTGCTCGCCTAGTCGAACAGTCTCCCTCAATATGGAAGTCCCATTCACCGTGACAGTTTACGTGACAGTGTCTCCTCATACGCTGGCCAGAGGCACTTTATTTTCAGAGACAGTACAGCGTGCGCGGAGATAAACAAAAAAAACATGACCAAACTTCCGGGTTGAGTATGTTGCCTCCGGTTGGCTATTGTTTTTGATTGTTCTCGAGGCCTCGCAGTGAGTAGCGCGTACTTAGAAAGGCTCGCCACTGAGGACTAACTGTAGTACCTCCTGAAATTTGAAATTTACTTCTACGGATCGACATGCATTCCTGATCCCTTAAGTGAAAAAAAGAGCAATTGTTCCTCAAAGATATGACAAATTGGCCGAAGTTATCGTGGCCAGCGCATCTGCACGACTACCTATTCGAGCCGCAGTGGTGTAGCCAGGGGGGGGGGGGTGTTCAAGGGTCGAAACATCCCCCGAAATTTCAACGCTTCCCTTTCTCCCCCTTTCCCCTTTCCTCTGTCATTTTTTTTTTGTATCTGTGTGTGTGTGTCTGTTTCGTGGTTTTGTCAAGGCAATAAAAATCACGTGTTTCTCTGTCCGTTCGACAACCCACTACGGCGAGTGGCCGGGCCCACAACATCCCAAAGCAAATCGAAGATGATGACACTGTCCGTGGACTGCGTGAAAACGCAAGTCCGGCTCCGGCACTCCGAAGAGCTCTCGCCAAACTCGGCCGTGTAACCGAAAGCTTTTTTTCAGGCTCGCGGGTGTGAATGGCTCAGCTCCCGACGTCACAAAAGTCGCAAAATCCTGACCTTGAAGGACGCAGGCCTCGTCTCGGAGAATGCAGGCGGCTTGACGAAAGTTCCCCTACCCTTTGAGTCTCAAGGACTCGATGACAATTTCAGGGTAGCAAACCCTACAATGAAAACAGGACGACAAAATGACAAACAGCTGAGCGTTTTTGTTTTCTTGCTTTTCTTTCGTCTTCCCTTTTTCGAGTGTTTACTAGCCTGCACTCCTTTCGTTTCAGCAATACACCAAACAAATGATTAAAAAGAGTCCCCTTTAGGAAAAAACAGCGAGGGAAAAAAGTCGCTGCATCCTAGTTTACTTATTTAATTGTTGTAGTGGGTAATGTTTATACTCTTCCGTTCAGCGAGTAAGTCATAAAAGTAATGAGTTCAATAGCCAAGCTATCGTTTGACGCTTTTTTCAAGAATGATTATTGACCTACAACTTCAAGCGTGTCATCAAGGTTTCCAACAGAGTCGGCACATTCACGTCTGGCAGCATCGTTTTCCCTAGGCGAGAGCGATGTTGTAGCCAACGACGTCGATCTCCATGTCGCAAGCCTCGACTTTGAGCAAATCTCCAGCCTGTGCGGTGCATTCGTTTCGTTAAAAAAGTTGCCTGGGAAAGTTCTGGTTTGGACACAGTTGTGGAAGGACCGCACCACTTAGCGCGTCTCAGCGGTACAGGCAACGTGCCTTTGTCCGGTGGCCTTGTACTCTATTGTAAAAAAATTCAAAAGCGCAAACACCAAGGAAAAGAAGAGGGGACAGGACAAAGCGCTCTGTCCTGTTCCCTCTTCTTTTCCTTGGTGTTTGCGCTTTTGAATTTTTATACAATGTGTAGCCAACTAGCCCAACAGTTAATTTGGACTCCATTGTAAACTCCCTGTTGGAAATCCTGGCCACCATGCCCGTTAGCACCGCTAAAACGGAACGTTCATTTTCGAGATTCCGAAGACTCAAGTCATATCTGAGAGCTTCAACGTTCCAGGGACACTTGCTAGGGGTTCCACTTCTGAATCACCGGAACATACAAGCCAGCCCCGAAAGCGTCATCTTGCTCTAAATGTTTAGGCCGCACAAAATAATACAAACAGGTACTTTTCTCTGCCCCTTTCTTGTAAAATTCCATCGAAGAACGGAAATAAGCCAAAGCGTGACCATAGCACGATCATTTCTGAAAAATGTGATCCGCGCAGGAACAATGAGCGTGACGCTTCACGTGCTCATTGCCCCAGTGCGCATTGCGTTTTTTTTTTTTTTTTAATGTTTAATCGTATTCTAAACTTCACTATTCTCTGGCACTCTTCCGTAGTTTTTCAGTCATCGAATACCCGCGTATTCATCAGAGAAGTGTGCACACCGGAATATTTTGTAGGCCTGTATGGACTTTTTTTTTAATGCGTATTATTATATTTTTTATTGCGTGTTTTCGTTGTTTACCAATAAATTTTTCCTCTTTACGGATTGAAGGAACGAGATGTGGCAAAAAGGGTTGAAGTTTTGTCTTCTAAGAAAGAAGAAAATAGTAACTAAAATTGTGTTTGTGCAATTCCTTTTCTTTTTTTTTTTCATTTTGAATGGTTTCAGCGAAGAAAAACGCCCCTAAAAACATTTCCTGGCTACGCCACTGCGAGTTAAAAACTACAAATCTTTAAACGCGTTCAGCTACTTTGTGAACGTCAAGACGTCGGTGATGGCCACTGTTATGACCCATCCCCATCTCCCTGTGTTTGTGAGTGCGTGGGAAGCTAGCCGAATAATTTTCCCAGTCGTTAGAGCCTCTTTGGGGGATGGATTAGCCCAGGCTTAGCCGAACGCTCGGGGCCTGGCCAGTCTGCTGGCGTCAGTCGCTTCAGGGAAGCGCCACCAAAGGATCTTTCTTTCACGTGTCAACCCTTCTGACCTCTACCTGCGGCTGGCACCGAGGTGATGGAATGCGACAATTTGTGTTTCGAGCCTTCCGGGTGCTTATCCGTCATGGTGGCGGGAGGTGAATAAAACGGCGCCGGCTGTCTGCTGGGAAACAATCCAGGGATCGTCCAGCAGCCAATGTGCACACCTTGGAACCGTTCCACAACCCATTATAGGATTCGAGTGTGAGGGATAATCGTCGTCTGCAGGGACAGGGATCTACGGCACTCCGATTGCCGTCGGTCGCTTCAGGAGAACCATAGCCCACGGAATCCACCTCTCCCTCAGGTGTCCACAAAAACTCCGACGGTTCGAGGGACGGTTGTCTTCGATCAGATATTTCGCTATGAAATCAACCTGTTAAGTTTTCCCCATCTGTTTCCCCGACTGACTGGCTCGGACGTTGTTCGTGAGAACGTCTGGACGCCAGCGAGATGGCCATGCTACCCGAGGGACCAGGCTGGGCGTCGACACCTAACACCACCTACCTCCAGTCAGGCGCCGAAGACACGCGCCGAGCTTCCCCGCAGGAGAGCTGGGTCTTGGTTTAAGCAGACAATCTTCTGAAAGTTTTATCACGTTTCCTTCGGCGCGACAGGAGTCGCTGTAATGGCCAATTTTCTCTGGTTTTGACTTGCTTGCTTTGGTATTTAAGGTTTCTACCCAGAGCGCCGTGTCAGCTTGCATGTATACGTGCCGTAATGGCCCGGTTGGCACCTATCGTTGTGCGGAAATGGTCGGTCCAGGTGCCGCTGGCGCCGCATCCTCGAGTTTGTCGCGTTGCGCCATCTGTCGGCGACACATCGAAGTAGGCGAGCACCGTCTGCTTAGCTGCGTGTGGTCAGCGAAGCTCGGCGGCGTCGGTGGCGTCCTTTCTATTGACTCTCGAGATAAGCGAAAGAACTTCACTTGTGACATTTTTTTTCGAGCCGGTGCATATCGGCAATTTTAAAGGGGCAGTGCAACGGTTTTAATGTTGAAAGAATTGCCAGTTTGCATTTTTTATATTGTTTATACAAGCCCAAGTGACTAAAAACGCGTCACCTTTCCCCAAAAAAATGCTATTCTGCTGCGTAATCGCAAGGCAAAAAACGAATTATTTGCCGATCTGCAGCCACCTGTGGCGGCTACGGGAACTAATATGACGGCGTCTCTGGGGGTACGCGGAAGTCAACAAACCCTGTCCCCCTCCGCTGCTACACTCGCCGTCAGCCCCGTGGCGAACCGTCCTTTGTGTCCATCGCTCTTCGCGACCTTCGACGAGGCTAATCCTTTAAAAGTACACAATCGCAGAGGAAGCGGCTGCGGTCTCTGAAGAGAGTGCCCAAGGCGAAACCACGTGAACCACCAGAGTACGTCACTCGAACGTCGACATGGACGTCGTGGAGAGTTGAGAGGCACTTCGACCTTCGATTTGTTTCATTTTTTTTTTTTAAATAAGAACTAGCGCTCGCCAGAAAACGCGGTTTTCTGATTTTCGTTCCATAGGTGACGCAGATATATTTCCGCAGTTAACTGGCGAAAGTGTGAAATTCGTTGCGCTGCCCCTTTAAAGCATGCGACTGGGGCATTTCTAAAGTGTATACCCCTCGCGCACTTGATCGCTAGTGAACCAAGAGTCATGGCGCGCCAACCCAAACGCAAGGTGAACTATAGGAGAACCGGCAGTACCTCTCCCCACTTTCATGGTGGGCAGAAGTGGCGCGAACAACCTCTATCGAACAAAGGTTAATTTACTTCCTCATCACGAGCAATGTCGGCAAACCCAAGGCAATGCCACACAGCTGTTTGAAACTGCGTCGTTAGATGGGTATTTGATATTGATCGAGACTGCGCTTTTCTGCCCTTGAACGGACAATTGCTCCATGATCGTAGTCAGTGTGGAACCGTTTAATATGGCGATTGGTGCGTTTAATATCTTCCACTCCTGCTCCAGGATTATCAGACTCCGCTTTGCACAAAGACTGCGGATTTTCTTCCAGCTAACACTGTTCTAAACGAGCATTCTATTTCAAGGTGGCCGCCCTCTCAATCGCAAGTTGTTTTACTTCGGTTGTAAACATTTTATAATTCTCACATACAGAACAGTTTTCGGGCGAAAAGACGCGATCCATGACATATTCGATACTTCTCACAAAAGCTTCCTCATTGACTAAATTTTAATTCAGTTTCCAGCGCTCCCAGTCAAACATTGGTGCACTTCGCCCCTTTTCTCCGTCTGTTATGGCCACGAGGCTGTGATCCTTAAAAAACACCGCCTTTACAATATAGCTGCTAAGAACTGCAGACATACATATTCTGAAAAGCCTTGAATGCGGTGTTCCTTAGAAATTCGTAAACCTAAAATTTTCGTTGCCTTGCTGCATCATAGTGCCATCTTCTAAGCCGAATCGGTCAGTCATTTAATCTAAAAACTGGACACTTTTGCCCTGACACATTTCCGTTTGAACTATCGGTCGCGTGGCAGACACAGTTAAAGTCGTCCAATATAGCAGTAAAAGCTTTTCATGAGTAAAGTATTGAACTATGTGTCGAAAAAACGATGATCGCTCGTTGATCCCATTAGGAGCGTACACAAATCACGCGCCACTGCACGTTATGCATCGAAACTTCGCACAAAGTGGACTGCCCAGCTGGAACCGTTACAATGGAAAGCTCAGGAAGACTTTACGCTTTTAACGTGAAACATTCTTTCGCTAGGTGTTCGGCATTTCGTAAGCCCAGATAAAAGTGAATGCTGGACAAAAGCGTGGCTTGATACTGATTATCATAGTTATCGGGTGGGGGAGAAGGAGTGAGCTGCTCGACGCTGATTGATTAACGGGGACGTCGTGTGACCAAAAGGGGTAGGCGAGAAGGAGTGAGGTTGGCGTGGAGGAGCGCGACCACCTGTGCGCGCTAAAGGAAGGAGCTCGAGAGTATGGAAGGCTCTGGAAGATCGACAGATTTATCAGCCCGATTGGCGGCTGTATCGCTTCGTTCTAGGAACAACTACCAAGTGTACACATGGTACGCGTTAAACTATCTGATGAAGAGCGCCGTGAACGTAGGCATCTGGCGTCTGGAAATTCAGAGGATCGCTAAACGCTTGTGATACTAGAGCGTTTCACGTATCCGACACAATTGCCTAGCAATGTGGCATGCAATTTTTTTTTATTTTTTTTAAAGCAATAGTCAGCCGGCAACGGCCAGGCGGCGCCAGCAGGGTGAAAGCGCACGGTTATACCCTGTCTCGCTGTTACTTGGCAAAGGGTGAACGATAAGCCCCACATTGCGTGCGGAAGGCTTCGAAATGCGCAACGTATACGAGCGCAACGCACACGTATTGGAACATGACGCTGCGAAAAGACTGATACTTCTTCGGAGTTGAGGCGCACTCCGGTGATACGCAGTAACGTTCCGATTGGCCCGCCAGGGGCGTAGCTTCCGCTCCACTGGCACGTTACGCGATCACGGCTTCCTGGCCTACCCAGTATTTCTTGCTTGAGACACTAGGCTAAGCGGCGCCACCAGAGTAAAAGCTCACGTTTGAGCAATGCAGCCGCCACTCCCAGGGGTACCCAATAATTCTTGCTTCAGTCGCTAGATGGCGCCAAACCAAACAGCATTGCAGGTTGCCTATAAACTGACGCGCCAAAAGCATGATTGACGCAGATACCATACACTGGTCAAAATGTTCTGACCACGCGAGCAATGTTCTCATCATGTTACGTTTTGGTTTCCTGCACAGTAACTATGTCAAGTCATTCATCAAGTGAAAGATGCAGCTGATATTGCTTTCTACTCACACCCGAGCAACACCTCCTAGACAGCTTTCAAGCCTGCGCGTCACGTAAGATGACGTCACGTCCCGGAGGACTGCACGGGCGCTGATTGGATTTGAGTGCCGCGTCAGCCTTCGCGTGGGACTAAGATAGGAACCGAGTCCCACGGCGAACTCTGACGCGGCACTGGCATCCAATCAGCACCTGGGCAGGCCTCCGGGACGTGACGTCATGTCACGTGACGCGCAGGCTGTAAAAGCTGTCTAGGAGGTGTTCACCCGAGTCGCGAACATTTATGGTTGCAAAACTCACTGCGTCCTTGAGCTCAAACGTTACTCAGTTAATAGCACACAGCAATACACGGCACCGAAATGAAGAAAAACTGAAGCGTTACATAGAATCAGTCAGTGGAACATTTTAAGACCTAAAAACGATTCCCGGAGAAAAGCTCATCGAAGAAAAGCTCACCGGAGAAAAGCACGCCGCAAAACCGGCGAATGCGGAAAAAAACTCACCGGCCATTCTGCGGTTGTAGAGGAAAGCTCAACGACATTCTTTCTCCTTTTCATATGGAGGCTGTCAGATCATGCTTAAGATACATAGTTTTGTTATCATTAAAATTTGTCAGTTTTGTAAAAAAAGAAAATGACCTTTTTCGGTAATATTTGTTAGGCTTATGGGGTATATTGCCCCCAAATTAATAATTGCGGGCGACGGTTTTCTGTGGTTCACTCTCGAGGCAACGAAAGCCTAACTGAAAACTTAAGGAACTTGAATACAGTAAAAAGTTCGAAAACTTAATAATGTCTGCCTAAAACCTAAAAAGCGAAACTGTAAATGCCGAAAATCTGAAAGTGCGTGCGCCACAACACAGTGCCTGAAATTCTCTTTGAATCTTTTGTTAACATTTGAAAATAGGGTACAACGGTTAGTAGGGTAGCGAGGTTTCTTTCTTGCTACGGACAAGGACGTTTTCTAGCCGTTCGTGCTGGTGTCTCCACACGTGGCCTTTGTGTAATAGCGTCCTTCTACGGCGAACGACTTTTAAAGCTGCACACTGTCACCATTGTTACTATTGACCTATATAAGAACTAGTCTTCTGTGAGGTAGCAAATTGGGCGAGTTCGTAAACGTCATACGTGATGAAAACAGCGCAAACGACGAAGACGAAGCGAAGACAACAAACACGACAGGATGAAGCTGCTCTCGCAACTAAAGTTTTATTAGTGAAAAGATACAGAAAGAAAACCTGATTATATCAACAAACACCTACTCATCTATCAGGCACCACACAATCTTCGGAGCTGAAACAGATCACCACACCGCTATTCATATTAGCTTGTAGAAAACAATATTCTTTATCTGACAGAGCTACCGACGGTGCACTGTCAAGCTGTCAACAAATTGTTTTTTACGGGTATCCCAAGTTCTGATCTTATACTTGCGGCTTTTGATATTTTGTTATTAATAATTAAGTTTATTGATAGTTTGATGTTTTAAAAAAATATACCAATGTCTTTCATGTATCTTTCTTTATACACGTTTGCAAGTCCGGCTTCAGGGCGCTGCCATCTTGCCAGTCTGGGGTGCGCTTGGACCAGTCATAATCCGATTACGAAGCCTTGCTAAGGCGTCGTAACCGGATTATGGCCGCTCCCGAGAGCGCACCCCACTGAGGAAGATGGCGGCGCCCTGAGACCGGACTTGCAAACGTGTATACATACTCTATGTTTGAATGCAACAGAATCGGAGAAATTTACATTAACGCTGACATTGTATGTTAATGAATGGGATCTCAATGATGTCGATGTTGACTTATATTTAAAAATTTTGATAACATTGATATTAATTATTGTGATTACGATGATTAGCTAATGCTTGGCTACCTGGGTCCTGCAGCGCAAGTTTTCCACCCACGTTATTCTCCTGACGTGTTTAGGTTTGAGGCCAAATGTGCTAATGAACATGCGCTTGCCGCGTTCAGCAGTTGTAAGAACATTGGCCGGGCTAGAGTGAACAGGCGCGATCTCTTACGGCCTTTGCACGGAGAGCAGTTGCTACCTGCGGCGGCAGCTCGAAGGGGTCGCTGTAACCCTACCACTCCAACAGCACTTTAATTCCTTCTGAGAGGCAGCCCCTTCTCACCGTGTTGTCCTCTTGGCTCCGGGGTTGAGTTGGACAAGTTTCTAGAGCAATTAGACCCACAGGTCGTGAGGCCGGCTGCCTGCAGGGACTTATGCGGGCAGACGAAGTTTCTCTTCGTCGCCTCAAGAAACGAGTTTGTAATGATAATAATTTAATTATCGTAAGTCGAAACCTATTTCGATCGGCTCACTACAGTTATTTCAAGCAAGTATAATTGCCCACATTTTGAATCGCAGTGGTCGGGGAACAGTCGTTCAGGATGGCTCAGGCGGGGTTGGGTATGGTAGCGTGATCGCACCCCACGCGGCTAAAGAAGTCCCATTGCTCCTAGGCGAGAGTGAAGGCCACGAGGAAAACCGCCTTCTAGCCTGGTCATAGAAGAACATGGCAGGACAGTACTGGGCATATCGCTTGATTTTATTTCGGCAACACTGATTGCGGGGACTCCCAAAAAAGAAAGAGAAGCGCGAGGAAACTTGAGGAGTTGTGATCCAGGGCCGGCCTGGTAGAACACAGACTTAAGAAGTAATCCGTTACTCTTTCAAGTAATTTTGTATTTGCCACGTTACTTTTTTTCGGAAGTAATTTGTAATGTAATTTCATTACAAGGTATTGGCAACGGATTACTTTAATTACTTGTTACTTTTTGGAAATATGAGCATAATACAGCAACTGGAGCATTAAGAGCAGAGCATTCAGCAGCATAAAGAGAGCAAGTTAAAAAAAATAGAAAACACCAGGAAGGGGAGAATAGCCGAAAAGAAAACACGATTTTTTCATCAAGTACGACAACACCGAGTAGGCTCTCTGTCGCTTTCCATCGCGTTTTTGTTCTCTCCCGGGCAGGAGAAAGCTCTTTGTGTTTGTTTTTGCCTTTTACAACGTTTCCCCCTTTTTAACTTCTTCGACGTCTCCCGCCCCCCACCCCCTCTACAGACATCAAACTTAGGTCGGTACCCCCTAGATTCGCGGGTTCACAACTCGCGTAACAGACGATGTAGCCTCGCGCAAGTGGGTCGAATTCTCTTTGTCTTTGATGTGCGCTACTTTATACTATAGCACGCGCTTGAGGCACAGCGGAAAAGCGTCCGGCGCGAGGCTAGAACATCGTCCCCGAGGGTACGAAAGATACTTCTTTTGATCTACTGCTCTGGGCATAGTGGTCGAGTCCACTCCTAACTTTACAGTCAACTGTCAACATAAAGAGGGGGGAAGGGGGGGGGGGGGGGTTAGGCCATCTAAGGACAGAGAGAGAGAGAGAGAACGCGTAAAAGTGCTGTGATCCTCTATTGTTTTGTGAGATCGATGGCCACCGCTTCTCTCGCTCTCTATGCCCTCCCCTCCCCTAACCTCTACGAATATTGGTATGAAACGAGAGTGAGTATTAAGGAACGATCTATAACCCGTAACCACCACTTTTTTTCTGACTGGTCGAGTGTTCGGTCATGGAGTGTCCGTCGTCTCCATGGCGATATCTTAATGAGATGTTCAAAATTCAGGGCATTGAGGAGAACGGAAACCTAGAGTTTCAGTGCATACTTTGCTTGCCAAAAAAACACGCATTGTCATCAGCACGAACAACAAACTCTAATCTACTGATACACACCAAGATAAGATGGGACACCTGCATTCTGCATTGGCTATACATTGTAACATTAGAACCAAGTTTTTCTTTTCTTATGATTTACAGGCAAAACACCCGAGTCAAAAGGGAGCTTTTGTAGATCGCTTCTTTAGCTCCGAATCTCGTAGCGGAGGTAGACGCTGCTACTGATCATGCCCACCGCCAGCTTTGTCTGCACAGCTCCAGGGATCATTTCCGGAGGCCGTAAGCTAGCGGGATGGCGGATGTGATTGAAGCTTTATTTTTTCAAGGACTACCACAGTACGGGCGTATGAGAAACGAAAAGTAGTGTTGCAGAACATTTTTTTAAAAACATCAAAATTGTTTGTATTGTTTGCTGGATAAGTGTACGGGAAAAGTAACGTGAAGTTAATTTGTAACGTAACGAGTAAAGTAATCCGTTACTTTTCAGCGAAAGTAATTTGTAACGGTAATTCACTACATTTGAAGCTCGGTAATTTGTTATTGTAATCCATTCCATTTTTCAAGTAACGTGCACAAGTCTGCTAGAACAGCGTCTCAGCTGAGACTGGGTGTAAGAAAGTAGTGCAAAACGGGGAGCGCGAGCATCTTGAGACGTGGCTTGAGTCACGCTTGGCTCGTGCACTGGCATGGCACTGCTTTCTTTCCTACAGCCTCAGCTGAGACGCTGTTTTTAGCGAGTCGGCCCTGGATGCTTATCATTGGTTTCAAATGACAAGAGTCATGGTTGGTGTAAAGCGCAAAGTGGAAGCTTCGAGTCATTGCATTATTAAACCAACACCATGAAAGTTGATCGCCTGACATTATTTTTAATTAAATAAATGAAATACAATGACTGACTGTTTGTTGCCTTACCGTGAGACCCAGTCACTACGGTTTGGACATAAAACATTTCGTAAGCTGTCTACAAGTAGAGGAATGTTCAAACTGAAAATCTCAAATCTCTGCACGATAGCGAAGAAAACAGAACCGGCGTGGTTGGAAAGCTGCAGGGTTGGGCAGTATCGCGATATAAATGTATCGCGATAGTATTTCAGAAATACATTTTGTATCTGTATTTCTGTAACGCGATACATTTTCGCCGCTAGTATCTGTATTCCTGTATCGAAATACATTTTGAATGTTCCTTTGTATCGCGCTACAATCAGGGTGAAATGTATTTCGTTACATTTCTTGAGAAATACTCCCCCCCCCCCCCCCCCGGAAAAAAACAAAACAAATCAGAACGCTTTTTTTTTTTTTTTACTTCTGATGGTACCAGGGTCAGGGAGATGCTTGGGCATTGTTACCATGCTGACCAAGGTTCCTTCCGTTTCTCCAAACTATTTTTCTATGCGTCCTCTTCTCTCTTCTGAGAAGTGTTGCGTAGTACGGCGACTCGAACCAGGTGGCGTGCCAGGAGTGGAGTCAGAGCATCTTGTGCCGCAGGTTTTTAGGTAGGGGTTTCTTGAGTCATTGTTTGCTGGCATCCAAAGCTCGCTGCTAACCGTCTCTCTTGCCTTAGCGTACACAGTACACCCAGCCGGAAAAGCTGAGTCACAGTCCGTTGCAGCACGAGCCTGGCGGTGGTTGGCTTGAAATAGTAGGATGACTTACCCAGTGAAGTTCAACACATATTCGAATGCGTCTGCGGCTGCGCCCGTAATATTGCACGGCTCAAGGGTACGTCCTCTGCCGACGTGAAAGTGACCTGCTGTTCTGGTGATCCGAACCAAGGATGGAGCTCAGACGTGGCCTCTCTGTGCTGACCCAGACTTCGTACACCTGCGGCTCGTCTCGAGCGCGCCGTTTCTCGGAGAGCTCGCACCTGTGCCGGCAATATCAGGTCGCCATTCATGAGGTTTCTATTCGGAGTATGCAAGACGAAACTTGAGGACTGCAATTCATGCGTTGGTGGTGGAGGGTCGGCAGGAAGGACCTTCACAACAGGGATGCACGGTATCGTTTTTTCAACCGTAACAGAAGATAAGACATGTGTTTCAGAATGCTTCAGGTGGTCTACTATTCTCGAAAATTCCAAATGACACTGCCTGCACGATCTTCAACCAGGTAACCTACAACGAAAGTACGTATTGTCCTTTCATACTGCAGCGTGGTAAAGTTTCATGTTCAAGGCCACACGTACAGATAAAAAATACCAGTTCATCCCACCGTGACGTCATGTGATAAATGTTGACAGTTGCACAATTGGACAGGGCGTGGTGACGCTTTGATGTGATTTAGAATAACATAAAATTTATTTAGAGGTCAAAGTCTTTTCGCATCCCTCGTCAGACAGACAGGATGTCAGCTAAGGGGGCAGTCCTTCATGGACGTTTTTTCGAGCCCATTGAAGACTCCTCGTCGTCCGAATTCACTACCTTTAAGGCAAGAGTCCAAGCCTACGGGAAAGTAGTTTGGGGATCAAAAACTTGCACTTCAAGCTTCATCTCAGTTGGCGTCTCAAACAAATGTGAAAAATGTATTGCAGTATCAGTATTTCTGTATTTGTATTTCCGCCCTCCCTAAAATGTATCCCTCTATTTGTATTTCCAAATACTTTATGACTCTTTTTAAAATGTATTTCCGATACGTATCGCGATACACTTTTTGAGATGTATTGCAGTATCAGTATTTTAGCAACTATTTTAATGTATCCCAGTATTTGTATTTCCAACTACATTTTTGAGTATTTCTGCCCAACCCTGGAAAGCTGGAACCTTAAAAAAAATGTCGGTTTGTTTATCTTGGAGCGAAGAGAAATGAATTCCCCTTCGTCGTCGCTATCATATGTATATCATATGCACGAAATATGCATTTGCATATTTCGTGGTGTCGGAACAGGGCGGGCAACATTGAATATTTAGTGGGGAAGAAATCGGATAGTCACGCCTCCAGCGGTACGCTTCAGCTGTGGGAACAACAAACCGTATTTTCTTGTTGGTTTTTGATCACAGAAATCGAAGATGATGAGTCGAAGACCGCTCTTCGTGCGACCAAAACACTGGTCAGAGCGAAGCTCTCGTGACCAGGCCGCGCTAGGCGAGGCTCAATTTTTTTTGTTATGCTGTGTTAGTAAACACCGGGTTCTGGCGTCATCAAGTAAAACATCAAGTAGCTAACATCAAGTAGAGGGGCTTTAACATCATGTAGAGTTCCTGTATAGGCTCCCTACGGGAGCCAGAGTTGCGCGAATGTGTTCCACCTGCCGCTGCGCCGCTATTCGCCGAGGTCCGATCACGTGAGGAGCAGGATCAAGTGCCGTGCAGGAAAGTAGACGTTGCACGCGCCCCGGCCTACGTTCCCCTGCTTTTGAGCGCGCCGCACGCCTCGTACGCGCGGCGCCGCTATTCGCCGAATTCAGTCACGTGAGGAGCGAGATCAACATGCCGTGCAGGAAAGACGGCGCTATGGAGATGAACGCGCAACTGACTCCCGTAGGGAGCCTTTACAGGAACTCTAACATCAAGCACAATAAAGCGCCCCTATAGTTCGATCTACTGCCCAATAGGCGCTAGGTGTTTTCGAGAACTGGCTCGTGACCCTTGTAACACACTTCTCGTTTTTTTTTTTTTTTTTTTTTTTTTTTTTTTTTGCAAGTTTAGTTTTGATTTACTGCAAGAACGAGAAAGAAGTGCGAGAAAATATTTGAGACAAGAATCCTCTGCGTCAGGGACAGAATCAGCGCCACTTTTCCTAAACTCCTCAACCTCGAATTTAACCACCTTTCAGAAGATGGCGCAAGGGCGCGTCGTCTGCTACAACAAAAGTCATTTTTAATTTTTAGGACAATTAGTCTGCTTTAACAAATTACAATCGTAGAAATAGATTATAATTAGAACAATAAAAGCTCTCAATTAAGAATCGTTGTTTAAATAGCTGTCCACTTCTCTGAAACCGGTCTCTTGCGTACAGAGTCGAGCTTCAAAATAGTCCCATGATTTAAAATTATTTTGAACAAATCTGAATATGAATACAACAAAATTAGCCTAAACATGATTGTAAACCTGAGACTGGGCAGAAAAGAGAACACAACAAAAGGTATTTGAGAAATATAAGAAATTAGCCTTTCAGTGAACCAGCCCAGTTCCTCCAGCACACAATTAAAAAAATAATATCAGATGCCAGAACGCTATCTGAGGAAACGAAGAACGCATGAAGGGAATTCTTTGAAATTTTATCACAATCAAGTGATGTTTACAAGAAAACTGCTGGCGTTGCACCTCTAATATTTTTTTTATGACGAGTTCTTATGTTTACCAGGAGCATTCTCTTAAATGTCGTTGCGGCGTTATGATGTGAAACTGAGTTACGATCAAAATCACATAAAAAAGGCTCTTCTTGAATAGATATTAAAAACGAATTTGAGAGTGCTAATTAAGACAAATCGCGTATACTCAGAACCAGACGAGTCCTTCGTCTACTCATTAAAAAAAAAAAAAAAATAGAAACACATCTTGGTTGCATTACAAGTCTATAAACTTGAAATGCATTAAAAATTCCATTTTTTATTTTCTTCTTGTGCGTTAAGTTTTGAAAAATGCATATCACATTCTGCACTAAAAGAGTGATGATGAATTGGCAATTTATTTGCAAAAAGAGTGAAACACGTGACACGCGCAGGGACGCGATATTTGGACCGCAAACAGGAGCGTTGGCACAGCTGCCACCGGTATTATGGTTGGGGCCGTGAGACCCCTGCCTTAAAAAAACCCTGAAAAAAAAATTTTTTTTAACAAAATTAATAAAACACGCTTTTCAAAAAAAGAAATTACGCGAAAAAAAATTAGAGCAATATTGACGGAGCGAGACGCGATTTAATCGGTAGTCACCTCCTTTCCACTTGTTTTCTCTTTCGGCATTTCCGGTTCGTGGAGGAGAGGTGGATCGGCTTGGCCATCGCGTTGACGTGGAGAGAGTGCATTACCATTCCGTGACGTCATGAAATTTGCGCGCAGAATTTAGAATAAATCTCGCTCTAATATTGCTGTAAAATTATATTTTCTTTCGCGTAAAAGTAACTTCTTTACACGTGTGTCCCAACCAGACTGTTACAAAAAAAAAGAAAATTATTTTCAGGGGCCCTTTAAGCGAACACTGTCCAAGGCGGAGAAAAATTACTCCAAGACTGAGAAAGAATGCCTTGCGGTCGTCTGGGCAATCACGAAGTTTCGTCCGTACTTGTGCGGGAGCCCGTTCCGTGAAGTCACGGACCACCACTCGCTCTGCTGGCTTGCGAACCTCAAGGACCCGTCAGGACGCCTCGCTTGATGGAGTCTCCGACTACAAGAGTTCAACAAGACTGTGGTCTACAAGTCAGGCCGCAAGGGTAGCGACGCCGATGGCCTGTCCAGTGCCCCCGTAGAAACACCTCCCGGCAGCAGCGACGACGATGACGACGAGTGCTTCCTATAGCGCAGTGAACACCGACGACATGGCACGACGTCAAAGAGACGATCCTGAGTTACGCGCGCTAATCGAGCACCTCGAAGGACGAGGCGATACTGTCCCCCGTGTCTTCTTGAGAGCCTGCCGACTTTCGTCCTCCGACAAGGTGTACTTTACAAGAAGAACTTCGGAGACAACAGTTCGCCATAGCAGATGGTAATCCCTACCGACCTTAGAGCGGAGATCTTTCAAGCCTGCCACGACGACCCGACGTCCGGACACCTTGGTTACAGCCGTACGCTGGCCCGAATACGTGAAAGGTATTACTGGCCCAAGCTGCCCAAGCCCGTTCACCTCTACACACGGTCGTGCCACGAGTGCCAGCGACGCAAGAAACCGTCAACGGAGCCGGCAGGTCTCCTGCAGCCGATTGCTCCCCCGACCGCACCGTTCCAGCTGATTGGAATGAATCTACATGGTTCTTTCCCACCATCGACGCATGGAAATAGATGGATTATCATCGCCACAGATTATCTCACACGGTACGGCGAAACGAAAGCCCTTCCGTCAGGGACTGCTGTGGAAATTGCCAAGTTTTTATCGAGTCCATCGTCCTCTGGCATGGCGCTCCCGAAGTTCTGATCTCAGACCGTGGATCGTCGTTCATGGCCCAGCTGACGCAAGAAATCCTTCGTCTCAGCCACGCCAGCCATCGGCGCACCACGGCGTACCACCCGCAGACCAACGGGTTGATGAAGAGACTCAACAAGACTAGGGTGCTTCAATGTCCTTCTGTTTAGGGTGATGCCACCCTTTGTAGTACCCGATGCCGACAGCACGCGCTCACGGGGAAAATACAAAGAAATCAACGAAAACAAAATGTCGACATAATACAGTCAACGCCACAAACGCGTGCAGGGCCACGCTCATCACGCGCTTCTGAACAAAAAATAAAAATAAACGTGTGAGACAAAATGGCGAGATGCCACCACCCTAACCAAAGCGCACATGAAGGCACCCTAAACAAGACCATCGCCGACATGATCTCCATGTACGTCGACGTGGACAACAACACATTGGACGAGGTGTTGCCGTACGTCACATTTGCCTACAACACGGCCGTGCAAGAGTCCACCGGGCCGGGGTGACATCCTTCCAACTGGTTCATCGTCGCAAAGTAACGACAATGCTGGAGGCGATGTAATTCCACGAACTGGCGGTCAACGGAAGCGACGACGCCCAAGTGGCTGCCCAACGGGCAGAAGTCCGCGAGCCTGCCAGACACCGTATTCAAGCCCGACAACGTGTCGACACTGGCCGCTAGAACCTTCGTCGTCGGGACCTCCACTTCCAGCCCGGAGACAGGGTGTGGGTGTGGACACCGATTCGCTGCCGTGGTCTCAGCGAGAAACTCCTGAAGGGCTACTTTGGACCCTACAATCCAAGAAAAAAATTACACCATCTTCCCGAGGGGAACCATGGGGTGATGCGGAGCATCGCGGATTTTTATTAACGGTGTTAGTTTGTGGGGTGGTGCTGACGCTTGCTTGCGCCAACCCACTAACTGACGGGACTGTTGCTTCCATCACACTTCATCGGAAGAACGGAGTGAAGTGGAGTCAACAGCGGTGAACTGAACACGCGCAGCGCGCTACCGCTGCTTATATTCACACTTGAAGGAGAGGAGACTAGAGGAGAAGAGTTGCGCATGCGCGCGCGGTGTGAGTAGAAGCGAACGCACGCGAAGTGCACGCAGCTGGTAGAGAGAGAGCGGAGAGAGTAACGCGCAGCTGTTGGAGAGAGGAAAGGAGGAGAGTTGCGCATGCGTAGCGTGAGTGCGGACTACGACGCCGCGGGACATAGACCCGAGCAAGAGATGCTCCGCATCTAAAAATGGAGGAAAAAGGTAGCAACGGTGCGTCTTCCTCCCTTCTACTGACGCGCCCCCAAGCGGACGCTAGTAGGAGGGAGGAACGAAACGTTTTTCTCCATCTCCAGGCAGACGGGAGAACGCTTTCGCCCTCCCGACTCATCTTCCGGTTTCGTTTTTCGAGCACGTCGCGCACGTTGTTTAATAAATTTTGTTGTGTTGACTGAGCTTCAGCGGCAGCAAAAGCCGCCTGTAATTCCGTCTTCTAGTCTAAACTTGCAGAACATTTCGGTTGCATTGACGTTTTTATCACTAATTTTATCAAACGAGCAAACGAAGCCTCTAGAAACAGCGAAGTTCCGGTGCAGTGCCAGCAGCGCTACATACACTTGGTAAGAAGGCCGTCTCCGGTTTGCGCAAGGAGGTTGGGTTTGCGGGACCCACACGGAACTATACCACGCGGAACTGTGTCGACGTTTTTGACTTTATGGAAATCGCAAGAACTGCGTCCAAGACAGGCAGGTATTGCTGAGTTCGGTTATGTTTTCCCATGCCGAGTGCCAATCAGCAAATAACGTGGTTCTATATTTCTGCGTGTCAGCGACATCGTGATGGCAGTGTTGTGCGCTGTAAACAGAAGACTGGAATTATCGCCGATGTGACCGTGTGTTCGCGTATCAGTGGTGTAACAAGATGAGATGACTTAAGCTGTCGGGCATTGATGCCGCTGGTCGGGCCGTGATCGGAGGGGGCGGGGTGTCGCAGGTTGACATTCCTCTTTACATTACATTAAAGAGTTTGAAACCACTTTAGGGATTAGGTGCAATCGATCGACGTGCGGATAGTCATGTTGGATCGCTGCTCTCAACGGTAAGCTGCTATCATACAGTGGCCAATGTGACTGTCGCGGTCCCCGAGAGCGATCGCGCTTTGGGGAAAGGACTGAACAGTACAAAATTATGACGGAAAGTACGTATATTTATAGTGGAATTTTAGCATTAAAAATATAGTAGGTAAAATCGACAGAAAAAAGAGAAAAAAAGCTATCCTTCATTTTGCTAGGAGCGGTGCAACCATATTCAGTTGGAATGTTTTTCACTTTGCACGAGCTTACTGGTACTAGTGGGACTCAAGGATACTCGCACGCAACGCCACTGGCCAAGAAACTCCTTGTTGCGGTGTAATTTCAAGGACAAAAGCGATCATTGTCATGCAATCTCTGCTTTGCAAAATTTGATGCAAACGTGGGGACCGCAGTACACAACAATCATAGGCGTAGACTACGGGGGGCCATCGGGGTCGTGCCCCCTCTGGTAAGATCCAAGGGGGGGGGGGGGGGGGTAGAGCCCCCCCCCCCCTTTCCCTGGGCAATGATCCTTACCGAGACGCTGTTTACGTGCCATGTAATGACCTTCTATAGTGGCATGTAAACAAAAGAACGCACACAGCGACGGACACATGGGGATATACATACGCTGTAAAATGTACCCCCTAAAATAAACTACTGGTAATTGTAAAAAAAAACAATTGCGCGGAAATTCGAGATTTCCGCGCAATTTGAGAGATGAGATTTCAATGTACGCATCACTAACGCACCATTTCGATAATTTTTCTGCACCATGACAACGGAAAGGCCTCTCGTTTTATTCGGGGCATCTTCCCCGTTGACAGTTGATCACACGTGCGTCCACGGTTAGAGCGCTGTCTCGGCGATTACAAAGTATCACGATTGGCAGATGGGCAGCCAGGCATGACAACCCGATGTATTTTAACCTGTTAAGTACTCTACAGAGCGCAACTCCAGCGTAACAAATTCACCAAAAAGGCAGTTTTTTTTTTTAATGGAAATTCCAGATTCAGAATTACTGAGGCTACAAGCTAGTTGATTCCAAACTAGAATGCCCTCGAAAAGAGTAATAAATTACACTCGGGAATTACTCGTAAAGTACTGTAATAGAGACTTTTTAAAAGTGGGCGCCATCCAGTCGCTGCTTCGCCAATAATCCGAGCCCGTCATTGTTTGGCACGCGTGCTCTGAGCATCCATTGGACACGAGGACTACGTCAGTGTTCGGCGAGAACTGGTATCCAGTCATCATACGCGTCGTGCCCAAGAAATGTCGATAGTCAGTGTTGCTTGATTGGGTTCTTGAAAGTGTCTTTTGAATCCTCATAGTATTCCTGGGTGTTATTCATGAAGATCTTCTTCGTTTTGCGTAATTACAAACGGTTCAAACAACAGGCTTGGATAATGACTAATTTAAATTCTTAATTTTTTTATATCACGGCACAGCCTCAGGTGGGATAGGCCCACGAATTAGAAGCAGTTATGAAGTTTAGTCTTGTGCTCTTCGCGCATGTTTTAGGACACTCGAACTCAAAATCTGCCCACAGCGGCCTTTCGTGCACCAAGGGAGATCTCGTGCACACTTGCGGCCCTTGACAATTGTCGCGAATCTTACCACAACGCCCGATGCATTCGTTCAGGAATGATTCACTCTTCGTTAAACACTTGATTCGAAAGGAACCGACGATACCCCAGCATGATAGGTATAAGTGTCAGCTAGAACATACACACGAAAACACAACGGATAGAAAATAACGAACACACCGCTGACTAACCACTAAATTATGATGCCTCTTCTTCGTCTTTGACCCTAAGCACTTCCTCTTCAGAGAGCTTTCACACGGTCCACATCATTGTGGATCCTGTTGATCTCCAGCAGTTCCAGTCAGATATTTTGTCGACTATTTCACCGAGATCACTCGCGTGCCCTACCGCATCGTTTAACATAGATAGCGTCCACAGAATAGCACCAACACCAGAATTGGTGTTGGGGACAGCTGGCTGTCTCAATAATTCGTGCCAATTCCATCGCTCGCGCTTCTACGCTATCGGGTTAACAACTCATCGTACTCAACTGCAGGTGTGGTTGTACCTATACAGGGAACAAATTTGGCATCAGTTTACCGCACCTCATCAACCACATCAGAGGTGATGGCTATTAAACAGTGTTCAGTTTACGTATCTATTTTCATCGTCGGACGAGGACCATTTTTGCCGACCCAAAAGCAGCATTGCAGCAGACCCTGCAGCACTTTCTAGGACGTGCCTGAAACGAGCAGCTAATATTCGGGGCAGTCACCCTCTGTCAATATATTGACAGAGGGTGACTGCCCCGAATATTAGCAGATTTATTTTCAACCGTTTCCGTGCCAATCTGCCGTTTCTGGCAATTCGATTGCTGAACGAGCAGCAAAGAGCTGTCATAAAAATGCCCATCACGTTGCTGTTCCGTTTAAACGAACGTGAGATGGAGCAAGCGCTTTAGTGTTTTGGGTCGGCAAGACAAGGAAGACTTCAACCAGCCATGAAAGCGATCAATGGCTGGTGGAAGGGACTGCATAAATCGGTTTGGGCCTTTATTGAGCTACATTTTTGTTCGAGAGGTGGCCGAAAAACGTGCATTTAGGTTATAACATTTTCACTGAACACTCGAGAGAAAAAAAAGGGAGTAGTGTTTTCTCCCTTAAAGGAGGAACTCGCGTGTCCCTGTTCCTTTAGAAAGAGAGGAAAGCTGCTCCAACAAAACGGGGCGGAAATTTACTCCCCTAAGAAGGAAAGAACGTTGCCACCTATTTTTGCTTGCTAAGAAACAATTGCTCCCCATAAGAAGGAAGGAAAATCACCATATTTTTTATCCCAATGGACGAAACTTTTTCCCGTCGTGTAATTAATATAGCTTCCACCAGATGGCGCTCAAAACGGCAAAAAGATGCCAAAGAAACGTGATTTTGTTTTCAATTTTCCACGACTTTCAAACGCTACGGAACAAAAGCAGAACAATACACACAACAAAGAAAACGTTAGCACTATCTCTGTATATGGCAGTCTTATTTTTGAAACCGACTTGGCCGGTGTCTGCCATCATTTGTTGCAGAAACACGGAGAGGCGGAGCAAATATTACTTGTACCTCACACTTTTTTTTATTCTCTCTTGGAATAGCCCCCATCTCTTAATTCAACACCTTGAGAAAAGCAAATGTAAATCATTAGTCTAATTAACTAAAATTTAATAGTTATCTCTTTAATAAGTCTGATGTATCATGATGACAATTCAGTGTTGAAATGCAGCACACTGGTGCTGAACATTGAGAACCTGCTATTGCTTGATTGTAGTGTTCAGCACCAGCGTAATCTTTTTTTTTTAAGTTTTAGGAGGTAATCATTCATTTTAATTGTTGCACAAGTATTCAATGGATTTTTCAAACAAGCAATATTACTGGCTTTAACAAGATTCGTTTTAACAGCAGAGAACAAATCTTGGGTCATGCTTTGTCACCGGTATTACAGAAATTTAATACTGTTTTAAATTTCTAACATGGAACGCCTTTCCTAGAAAAAGTAAGTGCCGGGAGTGATAAGGACACACGAACCACGACTTTTATACCGCAGTAAACAACTAAAATGAGACTGTCTCTGGTGATCTAATACAAAAGCTTTAAAATATCACATTGCCCAAGTCAGAAAGTTAAAAAGCGCGCGTTAAGAGTTTTAGTAGATCGTTCAGTCACTTCCGCAACTCCATACGCAATCCGAGCGGAGCCGCGTTTTCATTTTTTTAGCAGGACGTTTGCAACCCGGTGCGTTACGAGAGCTAACGCAACGCAGCTCTTTCAGACACTAAGCGCACTCTAAAAAAAGCCCGTGCGTCTGCTTTCCGGCACCACCTCGGAGAGCCAATCAGCGCAACTTACGGAGGCAGCTCAGCGAATGACGATGCCGAAACATATGTTTAGACCAAAAAACGCAGTTTGAGTTGTGACATCAAGCAATGCAAAACGTCACGCTTGCATTGCTTAATGTCACAGCTTAGACTGCGTTTTTTGGTCTAAACATATGCTTCGGGATCGTCATTCGCTAAGCTGCTCCGTAAGTTGCGCTGATTGGCTCTCCGAGTGTTGTGCGGGAAAGCAGACGCACGGGCTTTTTTTAGAGTGCACATAAAATAAAGGTTTGTAGAGGAATTGTTAGTAATATGTTTATGCATAGCTATCTAAATATAATGATATTTTATTTTCGAATAAGCTCTTGTTCATCTCTGCTCCTTTCTTAAGTCCATCCAGTACGTCTGCGACGAGTAGACTTTAGATCCACGTTGTTGACACCGGGTTGGCTGGGTCGTGTGCAGCCGTGCTCATTTCGCGACACGAGAGGAACCGCGCGGTAATTGACTAAGTCGGCCGCATAAAAGAAAAAATAAAGAAAGTGCGACTTTTTTTTTCTTTTTCTGAGAGTGCCTTTGTTTTTTTTATATATGTAGCAGGAGATGCAGCGCAAACTAAAAAAGCAGCGATAATATAGTAAGGGTGCAGGCGAGCTGGTGAATGTTAACCATGTTGAATAAACCTGAGACTGGGGAAGAAATGAACATATAAGTCGAAGGAACAGAAAACGACAGGACGACGGTGAACCGTCGGCTGTGGTGAATCATTCGTTCCTTCAAGACCGCGGGTCCGCCCTCCCTCCCTTTCTTCGCCCCGTAACTGAATGGAATGTTTCTACGACCCTTTCTTCAAAGTGGTCTCTTCCTTGAATGAATAGTCGAGCTCGTTTTCCGGATCCGTTGCTTCGTTCCTTCGCCGAATCGTCATTTCAGTGTCATTTCTTGTGCGGGACTGTGGTTTTTGAAAAATGGGTGTTTCCCGCAAGCCGGTGGCGGTCTGGATGTTGACGGACTACAAAGTGTGTCGGAAGCAGTCGCTCGTCGAAAGGCAGTGCTCGTTCTTTTCGACTGAATATGATGTTCTGTTTTACACAGAACTGAAATAAAGGATTATCTTTCGCTGTACGGTACGTACGCTTTATTTCGAGAGTATATGTTTCTCGCGGAGGGGACGGGGGTAGGGACGTAGAAACGGGTCAACTCAAATAGAGCAGCGATCTTGGCAACTACGTGATCACCCAAAAAAAAAAAAAAACAACTTAAGATTACGACGATTCATTTTCTGTGAGCCCTACTTGTCATACAGCACGTAACGCGACGAAAGTAGCCGTACTTGGCATGCCAGTCATAAATCGCCACCTGCACTTATCGCAGCAGCAAGGTTTGATCAACCATGGACAAGCGCGACCTCGAAGAGGGTACAAACGGCATGATTCTCGCGAGAAACACGCCGCGCTACGCGACTCGCTTTTTTTGTTAAACTAGCGTACCTCCGCTGGCCTCCGCAGCTCCGCCGTTCCTCCGCTAGCATCGCGCATGGGCACTAGTGGGATCGCTCTAGCGTAGCGGTAGAACCAGGACAATCTACTCAAACTCTCTATTTTTTGTAGTGCACACGATAGACTGTGCATAGTGCATGCAGCTGTGAACACAATTATTATTAATGCGATCGAAATTTAGCGCACCATTCTAAGAGATCTAAGTATGTAAAAAGCAGCCATTCCCAGTCGACCGCAGCTGCCGCCGCGAACATGGAGGAGGAAATTTTCGTCTCTTTTTCAAGCGCCACCAAACAGCGCAGCATGTGAATCGGTGAAACGGAGGAACGGGAGCAATTTCCTTCCCCTCCGTTGGCGACAGGGAGGAACATCGTTTTTTCCTCCCTTTCTCCTCTCTCTTTTTTTTTTTTTTTTTATTGAGTGAACAAGCTTATCTGAGTAAAAAGTCAGAAACGAAAAACGTCAAATCCCTATCACGGCGGCTATGTACTAACGAAAGGCGTCTGTTTAGCGCAACAGACGATAGATGGCGGCACATAAGATCGCAGGCGGTTAGAGGGCCTGTATTATAGACATAATTAATTAATCAATTAAATAATTTTTGAAAGATATCCCATTCTGTGCTCCGTCCCATTTGTTTACCCTTTCGTGCGAAGAAAATGTACAGCGAGTGCCCCACTGCTCGATGGGGGTCACGTGGTTTATGTGCCGCATTTGCAATACGAGCTACGAGCAGGCGACGATCGCGTTGATCGTTTGCGAGCGTCTCCGCCTTTCTATCTGCTCCTCTCATTGCCACGCGCAAGCACAGAGCATGCGCACGTGCGACCAATCGGCGCGGGAGGCGTCCGCCATTAAAGAGCAAACGCTCCCCATGTTTCGATCTGCACCCCCTCTACAATCTAGGCTCTCTATCATGCAGTATGCTTGTGCCGTGCCGCGGTTGCAGTCGATAACATGGCACATGTGTAGTTGGGGGGGGGGGGGGGGGGGGGATTGCCGGCGTTTGTTTAGTCCTTTCTCTCCCTTCGGCTTCTAGAAAGCTGTAATCCAAACTGCCAGTCGGATGTAGAAGTCCTTTCATCCATTGACTCCCAACCTGCGCTGCTGTAAAATTTTGTAGTTGTTTATGCTTCGACCGAGAAAAACGCGAAGAGGCGGCCATGTCGTGTTCGCGCTAACCTTGTCTCGCAGTGTATCGTTTGCATCAATAGGGAGGTTTCGTAGACCGTGTTTCCACCTCCGCGAAGCCCTCCGCAACGAAGAAGCCGCTGCTGCGCCTGCGCGCCGATAGCCTTGACTGTAGAGTTCCAAGTATCGTAGCGGGTTGCGGAGAGCCGTTGCGGGACGGCGAAAACCATCTACGAAAACTCCCTAATGTTTCGGCCGACGTGTGGACACGGGCTCCTAAGCTTCGTTCGTTCGTTTCCTTTCGCTTGCGGCAAGCCGGAAAGTGGTGAATTTTGAAAGCGGCAACCGCGAGCGTGCTCTCTCCAGTCGCCAGTTGTTTTCCTCGTGTTGACGCTGTGACGTGGAGGTTAGCGGAAAGCGGCGTGCGACTGACGTAAGTCGGCGGGCCGCAGCCTCCGGGCGCGGTTTCATATGACGCCCCGCTACCCCTCTCGCTGGGGAGAGCGAGCTCTTTTCGCCTCTGCAGCCTCGGAAAGCGGTGCGCGCCGAAATGTTCCGCAAGGAAGGCGAAACGAAAAGAAGAAAACGCGGAAAGAACGTTCCGTAAGTCATGATTCTGAAGTGTATATATACTCAGACTCAAAACATAAGAAAAGAGAGGGAAAAAAAAGTATTTGCGAAACGGTCAGTGGAGTAGCGACCTCATCTGGGCTCTACAAATGCTTAAAAAAAAAAAAAGTTTTCTTTGAACGTTTAGGGTTCCACTACAGAGTTAGTTTAAGTCCTCTGTGTTTTTAGCGAGTTTAGCTGAATGTGAATTAATAGCATTTCCGCGATGAAGGCCAAGCCCATCTGTACAGGAGGTATTCACTGGGCGCCATATTTGAGGGCGATATTTAGATTTGTTCTTTTGTGGTGTTGTTCTTGCTGCCGTTTGTTTTGCCACTGTAGGGGGCCGGAGGCTCGTCAAGCTGTTCCTTTGCAGCTTTTTTCTCCCGCCTCCCCTTCATCATTGATGAGAAATAAAACTATTATTATTATTATTATTATACTCGGAACGAGCTCACATTAATAGGCTGCTAAGTCCAACAATCCTTATGGCGTGGAATGCACGCGTCAAAAAAGAACCGTGGAAGCTCGCCGTCAGCACGGGCTCAGCAGTCGCGTGCACAGCTATGGCAGCCAGCGAATACTCTATAGGGAACCACAAGACCGCGGGTGATGGAGGCAACAACTGTACTTATATATATATATATATATATATATATATATATATATATATATATATATATATATATATATATATATATATATATATATATATATATATATATATATATATATATATATATATATATATATATATATATATATATATATATATATATATATTTATATATATATATATATATATATATATATATATATATATATATATATAGGAACGTCGTTTTTTGTATTGCATAAATACACTTTATATCGCGCAGAGCTTAGTTTTAGACGAACGTGCATGGTCCTCAACATTGGGTGCAGGTGCCAAATTTTAACCTTTATAAATTAATAATGCCGTCCGCCGAAGCAAAAATGGTCCCTTTCCCACAATATAGCGTGGCAAAGCCCGTGGTAATACAAAAATGTGATGCGTCACAGAAACTTGGCACATATATGTCAATTCTCGGTGGCGTGAACGTCGCCGCTCGAAATGCATTTGTTTATCATTAAGACGCGCTGGTCGAATAGTGTGCACCACCTGAATGCCAACGGGTCGTTGTATTCCTTGTGTTCTAAAGTGTTTACGGTGAAGAAATCGCATCAGATCATAAAGTGAAGCGTGAATTGTATTACGCATCACCAGAGTGTCGAACCGAAAGTTTTAATCAGTTCGGTTTGCTTCGGGTTCGGGTTCATGGCTTTCAGTTCAGTTCCGCGGTTCAGCTTCAGGGAGCAAAAATAGCGGTTCGAGCCGGTTTGAACGGAATCGAAAATATATCTTCTGTGTCGCTATATATATCGTGAAATATAGTTAATGAAATATACGTTTCAAAATATTCGCCCCCTTTTTTCTTTTTTTTCTTTTTTCTTTTTGTTTGTTTGAAAACAAACATCGGGTAGCCATGGCACACTTCCGGTCTGCGTGTACTTCCTAATTTTGTACTCAGCATTCTTTTACCATAAGAGTAAATTACGTCCAAAACTGCTATAAGCTACCGTTCCCCAAAGAGAGCGCGTAGATTTCATCCCGCCAAATGCTGCAAACCCCGTCGCCTAGTTCAGGAGCGGAAGTGTTTGAAGGACACTGACACGGTATTTATGCTCGCCAATGGTTTTTATTTGTACATGACATATGAGAGCCCAACTACCCAGAACACAATTCGCGGCTCGAAATTCGTTTTCTTTCCTCCCGAAAACCGCCGATCGAGAACAGGCCGGTTCGAGTCGCGCTCATTTTCTTCTCCGTGGTCCCGTGCCGTTCTCTATGGCTTAGACAAACACACCAAATATAATCAAAACAGACATCAAAACAGACATCATCAAAAACAGACACTCAATATTAAAAAAAAAAAAAAATATTTGATACCCATTTTTTGTGGCTTCTAATAATTGGAATTGGTTGATTAAAAAAAAAAAGTTTCACAAAGAACCGGAAGCGCTCTGTGCTTTCTCTTCGTAATTCTCAACATGGCGTCGTATCGCGGGAGTCCCGTGCTGGGCGGCTGAACGAAGTATACTAAGCGATGACGGCGGACGACGGGCTTCTGAACTGTTGTTCACGGTACCGGCGAATCTGGCTTCGATAGAGAAATCATTTACTGATCAAAACAATCAGGATTTGTTTCGTACAAGACGTCTGACCACCACGCTGATTCGCGCGAACCGCCGAGTTGCCGCCCCTTCTCCGTGCTGAAGTCATCGATCGTCTTATGAACACGAAGTGTTTAGAGCTTGAAAAACGCACAAACGTCAAGCACGATGTGCTTAAATTTTGTGTTTTTCGAGCGACGAGCGAGTTTTCCGAATGCTTCGCACAGTTAAAAAAAAAAAAAGAAAAAAAAAAGCAGTTGGGAGTAGCCACGTGACTTCAGGCAACTCCCTCCTCCTCTAAATTTCTTTTTCGTCCCCAGTCCAGTTTCGGTTTCGAGCAGTTGCGCTTTTTAACCTACGGGACGATGTAGCAATGAATTGATTGGGCAGTCTTCCCACTCTATATTAGAGCCCCAGTCAAAAAAAAAAAAAAAGTGGGTGTGTCAATGTTTTTGTTTTAAGGGCTATTTGCCCTTAAAACAAAGCAAACTAGCAAACCAGTCGCGGAAACCCGAAGAAAGACCAATATGTAACAGCTTCGACAGCAATAAATTGTGATCTACGAGGTCAAACGCCTTCGAACAGTCAAAATAAATAACATCAACTTGACCACGGGACCGAACTATAGGTTGTGCGAACTCTAGAAGGTTAAAAGATTCGTTTCAACAGATCGTCCACGACGAAAAACGTGTGCTGATTTGGACTGAGTGTCAGCTTAAAATGAAAACGCACACGCTTAAAAATGACTTTTTCAGAAACCTTCGAAAAAGCAGAAAGCAATGCAATCGGTTTGTAGTTATCGATACACATGGAGCTTCCGAATTTGTGTACTGGCACAACCAAAAGAGTTTTCCAGGCTGACGGGAATATACTTATTATTAAGGACATGCTAAAAATGTGATGCAGTACAGGAGTCAAGATATCATAGCACCCTTTAGCAATAAAGGTTGTTGGAGCATGTGAAATCGCGCGGTTGTTGGAGCATGTGAAACCAAACGTTGCGATCGCGAGAACTCAACTCGGGCTCATGACAAACATGGGCATCGTCATGACGCGACGTCATGACAATGCTCATGACGTCGCGGTGTCCCGTGACTCGCGGTGCGAAGCCACGTCACACCGCCATGTGACGTCAGGGTGCCAACAACGCTAATAAATCTACAGTGACGTTCTTAATTTATATTGACTGCATAGATGGCTAAATTACTTTTCGAAAGTAATTAAATTACATTACTAATTACTTGCCTGCAAAATGTAAAAATGTAACTAAATTACATTAAAAATTACCGAAGTTCATAAGTAATGACATTACATTACAATTACTTTTGAAAAGTAATGCCATTACTTTGAAATTACTTTGCAATTACTTCTGACAGAAATGTCTGTACATTTTATTTACAGCATACACATATATTTACAGTACACACTCAGAACTCTGCAGTGCACCGCAAGAGCAACTGTGACCCGAAGTGAGCGTCAGAAAGGTTTCCACGCTTAAAAGACAAAGTGTCGTTTGCCATACTGAAAAGACGCTCTATTGGTGCAGATGAGGGCAGGGCTGTGTTGTACATGATAAACATCTGTTTCACCTTGGGATATGTCTCGAAGACAGTAAGCTCAGCAGTGCCGCTTTTCATCCAACGCTCAAGTTCATCAGTTGATGGCTGGGGTGTCCTGTTCTTATCTTGAAAAGGCCGTCATCCGTGTCGGTGACTTCCGGCGTCTCGCTAGCTTCCAAGGTCTCTTCTCTGGGAAAGACTGCCTCGTAGTGGCGCCGGACCAGCTGCCACTTCTGCTGCTTCAATTGCTCGTCCCCAAGCCACGACGACTTGAAACGAGGGTGTGTGGCGGCTGCAATGACGTAGTCGGCGTCCTCCAGGTGATTTTAAAACCTGGAACAATAGCAGGATTGACGGGTGTCAATGCTTGTGGAGCCTATGGGCTTGTTCAGAAAGATTACTGACGCATCGCTCAAGACCACCCAAAATATAGTGTCTTTTTTAAACAAATCTGCACATGCTATACTGTATACATTAATAGACGCGGGTCATGGCAAGCCCCCAACATCTTAACACCCCGAAGCCTAAGGGATTGCGGCATTTTCCGATAAGAATGTCGAAGAAGGAAGCAGGAAGCGTGAACATATTAAGCCATATCCTGCGTTTCTTAGCTGCCAGTAACTATAATCCCGAAGCCGACAGAAGAAATTAAAAATGCGAAGGGCGCTGCGATAGTGAGGAAGCATTCAGTGTTCCTGCGCACTTTAGGTGCTTTAATCAAACCGCTATTTGGTCTTCGTCATTTGCTGAACGCGTTTCGCAGATCGTAGCGGTTGGCCCTTTACATACTGTGCGAAAAAAGAAAAGCACGTATTTTTAGAGCCTAGTAGCACAAGAATACCACCGTTTTTCATTAAAGAGTAGGACTGTTAATAACACACCTTTTTGCGACTCCACCTTTAAGTGCATCAAGGAGTGGCCTGCAATACTTCAATTCCCGCGGGCTGTGAAGGGAGCTCTGAAGCGACCACAACGTCGGTAGAAGGGCGCCCATGTACTGTTAACATGAATACCCCGCTATGTGGACACCTTTTTCGGGGACAAACTGAGAAAATACATGCCTTCTTGTCTTTTTATTATGGACAACTCACATTATGGACGATTTTTTGGAGGAACGGAGGTGTCTATATTAACGAGGCATCACTGTAGATATGTTTCTCATTTCAATATGGATAAAACTTTCCTGGAGTCTCCTCGCAAAACGTTTGCGGTTCAATAACGCAGTGCTTAAGACCAGTAGAGAGCTCAAATAAAAAAAAATGTTTAAGAACTGAAAAAAATGATGAAAGATCTGTTTGTGTTGTCCCAGTTTTAATTGTTTTATTCTTTCTTCATCCATTAAAAAAAATGCTTTCCAATTTCTAGAAGAAAATAAAAATTGGAAGAAATGAGAAGGTCCGATTCTTCGAAACTTTACCACACGCCTCCTTGACATATTTCAGATACTTTTTACGTGACTCGTTTTACAGGGTGCCTCGTAAAGAGTGCTTGCTCCTTACCTACAGTCGATCCACACAATAAAATAATTTCTGAATGTTTGACTGTGAACGAACCACTATGCGAAAGTTCATACGAGTAAGTTGCGAAAAATGGCGGGCCAAACCAACGTGCTAAAATTTCCAAATATCTGACCGTTATTTTAAAAAGACAATGGTAATTGTTTATTTTGTCATTTATTTACACGTATACTGCTCTAACCTCCTTTTGGAGGTTGTAACAGAAGTGGTTAAAATAGTTATTTGCACCAGAAGTAAAAAAAATAAATAAAAACAGAACGACGCGAAAATTTTTAGTACAAAAAGTATGCACAGAAATGCATCATTAGTCCTTTTACGAACATCTTTCCAAAGAGTTCACAAATAAATCAACTGATGCCGAATTTACATGTGCTTCAGAAAGTCTATTCCATTCCTCGATGGTACGTGGGAAAAACGAAAATTTATTAAAGTTACTTCGACACAAAAAGGGAACAAGAGCCTTATGAAGATTCCCTCTGGCACGAACAAGTCCAGAAATTAAATACTCTGTATGTCTATGTTAAAGTCACCGTTTAACATACAATAAACATTTTAGTCTCGCTCTAAACGACTAGTCGACACAAAAATCAATTTGAGCGATTCCGTAAAGTGGGGCAACAGATTCGATTCTCTTGTATTGGTTATATACGAAGCGCAGTGCAAATCTCTGCCCCTCCTCTAATTTTCAGTGTTAGTAGCTGCGGGCGGATCCCACACTTGGGAAGTACGGTATATTCTAGGACAGTCTTTACCAGAGATTTGTATGCTGTGAGCTTTATATCAGAAGAACGTGCTTCAAATTGCGCTTCAAGTACCACAGTTTGCCGTAAGCTTCCCGAAAACCATAGTCAACGTGTAGATTTCCCCTTTTTATTTACCGAAAAAAAAAAAAACACTCCTGGTATTTTAATCCCTGGAGAAGGGGGAACAAAGAACAAACCCAAATCTCCAAAACACAACTAGGTGACTGATGTGCGACCGAAAAAATTCGCCTGGTCCTGGTATCGAACCAGGGACCTCTCCATCTCCAATGGAGAGGTTCCTACACCAGGCGGAATTTTTCGGTCGCGCACCAGTCACCTAGTTGTGCTTTGGAGATTTGTGTTTGTTTGTCCCCCTTGTCCCCTTTCTCCAGGGATTATTATCGTCATTCTTGTCCAGCTCGCTTGCGCCTTTGCATTAATTGCATTATCATTATGGTATTTGTACGTGGCGATACATTGCAGAAAATTATTATTAACATAGTAAGAGAAAATAAGTGCCGAAACCTTTCTAGAAAAAATAATCTATACACATTTTTTTTTAAATCTTGAGCGGCAGCTAACAGGCCGAGCACCGCTCGGGCATTCGTTCTAGAGAGCGGTTAAATAACCACTGATCGTTTACGCTTTTCACTTCTTGAAACAAAATAGTCATCAACGTAAAATCTGATATCGACACCAACGAAGTTTTAAACGTCATTAATAAAGATAAGAAATAAAAGTGGACCCGAGACTCCCGACAACACGACTGCTATTTCACTGAATTATACGTTATCATCTTGTTTAAAGAAAACCAACAATGAACTTGGAAAATGTGTTATTGTCAAATGACTTATGTCTGCAAATTTAGAAGGCTATGTCCGTGTTAGCCCACTAAAAACGAATAAAACGTTATTCCCATGTAATTTCCGTTTTTTTTTTTTTTTTACGCTTAATTCTCTAGACACCAGGGCAAAATGCAGGTGTTAATTCGAGCTGTCAAATCGAATCCAATGGTACGGTTTATCAGACAAATATAACGTTCACGACACAAACAAATTGTTCACACCTGATTTTTTTTTTCTGAAATAAGTTATTATTCCATGAGTTTATACTCTTTGCGACAAACTTCGAACGACGGAATATCAAGAAAATGAAAAGGACTGGTTGTTTATAAGTCAGTTAAGTTCGAGTGATATGTATAGGTGAGAAATTCAGAAAGCTGATTGCTTTTCTAAACTGACATTGATTGGCTATAGTAAAAATCGCCGCTTTGTTAAAAAAAAAATCACACTCTTTAATGAAATGTAAAATTCACAGGGGTCTACAGACAGGGCCAGCGTATAAAAATAAACCTTGCAGTTACCACCATAGAACTCCCTGTCTTAACTGCAGCATATTTCGTTTTTCTCTTTTTTCTTTGTGGAATTGGAGAATCAGTCAGCAACAAAATTAATGGCATTCCACAAATACGCTACAGGGTGTTTTCACGTGACGTCAATCCGCCATTTTCTTGTTAGATGCCAGCGTGATGAAGCCTATAGGACTCAGTGTACTACGTACTTGATGGTCTCAAGTGAATCCTTCGAACGCTCGCCTTCGGCACGCGCCAGGCAGCTTGCAAAAAAGAAAACAAAAATTGTGGACATAATGAAGTCAATGAAAACACCCTATAGGTATTAATACCCGTGGGTGTGAACTGGACCAAACACACAATTTCGGAATCAAAGTAATGCGCCAGTCTCCATGGGCATATCAAATGGAATGAATGCCAGACACCTATGAAAGAAGAGACGAACCAGCACGCAGCGTGCCGCTGGGTGCTGGTTCGTCTACGCGCAGAGTCAGGATCGCGAGCTGATGCACCACTCGTCCACATGACTTGGGCATGAATGCACTTTTTACATGTTTGTGAGACAGGGGTCTGACTCGAGTCGGGTCGCGTGCTGCCTGGGAGACGTAAGGGAATGATTAACGCGGATTGCCCGGCCCTCGCTCAGCTTCTCCATCAGCATAATCCAACACAAAATGAAATTGACACGAAATGCGAATTCGTCGAGCCTTTCGTATCGTCAGAATTCGTCAATGACTATATGTATAATCCTCTAGAGTGGTGCGCCCTTTGGGCTTTAAATTTCAATTCGGCCTTGTGTGAAAACTGAAAACTAAAAAAAATTCTTAACCCAAGCGAGGAAGACTAATAATAAAGAAAACAGCATATTTTTATTCGGGGTTGTTTCCAATATAGACATACAATCACTGAAGAAAATGCCCTCCCCGCAGTGCAACTGAAACCCTAAGCGATCGCGCCGAATGCAATCGCGCTCCTTCCAAGCATCACCATTATCGGTTATATTATCTCGTGTTCCTAGAACCTGTACGTCTTTATCATATGTCTACCTTTCCATTCCTCACTCTCTTCATCGCATTCGGGAAGGCATTTTGAAAGATCCATTTGACGGCAAACCCAAGACAACAGATCACGACGACGACGGAAAACAGAAAAACAAGTATGGTTAAAAAAAATTCGAAACAAAATACACGCTGCACATGCGCACACACACGCCCTGCCGCTACGACTGGTCCGGAACATGTCAGGCTCAATTCCCTTCTATCAGATCGGAGGCGAAAGCAGTGTGCTTGTGTGTGGAATGGGGGGGGGGGGGGGGGGGGGGGGGGGGGGGGGGGGTAGGGGGTAGGGGCGGGCGCACGCCGTTCGGGCATGCCTGGAGAGGACGCAATCGACGGCGAAATCGGTCCCGCGGCGCTCAGTCCAATTTATGGAATTCGTTAACGCCGCGGTCTGGCCTCCCGACAGAATCCGAAGGAAGGAGCGGGCCTTGGCCCACTTCCCCAAATGGGAAACTTTCAGCGGGCCGCCGCTGGCCCGGCCACTCCTTCTCACGTCCGCGCCTTTCCCCGCGGCAATGAGGACCGGCCAGAGATTCGGCCTTGAGAGGGAAAGATGCGGGCACGACGACCTACGCTGGCCGGCTCGCCCAACCTTCGCGCCTCGCCGAACTCCCTGACCCTGAGAGCAGATTTTTTCGGCTATTTAGGCGGTCGACGCTCGCGAAATCGAAGTTTTCACTGGTCCTTTTGTCGCCCTCCAAGGACGGCAACTTCTTTATTAATTTATTTTTTGCAGGGGGGGGGGGGGGGAGGGAAGCATGAGGCAAAGGAGGTATCTGACAGTTGAATCGCGGGTCAGGTAAATCGATCGAGGATGTTCGGTCCGCGACCAGCGTGTCTAAAGAAAGGCCACTGGGCTCGGCCGCACGCACGCGAACGACTCGGTGTCAAGGAGAACGCGGACTGGATGATTGTCCGACAGCCTAGGACGTGTTGGTAGGGGGCTGAGGAGAGAGACTCGCTGAGGGAAGTTCAGTTTATGACGAGCAGGTTTCTCTCAAATCGATTGAATCGGAAGAAGAAATGAGCACTCTGAAGACTGCGGGGACTTTCTGTAATCACATAACAAGAGCTGGTGCCGACGATTCAAAGGGAAGAAAGAAAGAAAAAGGTGAGCTTAGCTTAGCCATTACCCATTGGCCATTGTTGTTCTCGTTTTGACGCTAATCTCTATGTCTATTTGCTGGATCGCATTTGACCAGCTCCGCCTATGGACGGGAATGCGGCCACGATCGGCCATCTTTTTGGTCGAGTTATATTATCTCTAGTTATCATAGTAATATGGCGGACACCGCTATGGCGGCAGGCTGCGATAAAAATAGCCGTGGGTCTAGAACACTGTACCGTGGGTGATATTTCGTGCTAGATTGAAGTCCTTCGACGAAGCAGATTCTTGAAACTCGGCGTGAGCGGTAGCCTCATCTTTGAGGACCCTGCGAAAGTTCTACGAAAGCGCAGCACCGGGGGAAAGCAGTGCAGCTCGCATCGAAAGCAGACTCCGTACCGGCGTCTGCTTTCGCTGATTCTTTCGATGCGACTTTCGATGCGTGCTGTGCTGCTTTTCCCCGGTGCTGCGATTTCATGAAACTTTCACCGGGTCCTCAAAGATCGGGCTACCGTTCACGCCGGGTTTCAAAAATATGCTTCGTCGAACAATTTCAATCAAGAACGAAATATCACCCACGGCTATTTTTATAGCAGCCTGCCACCACAACTGCCACAACGCTGTCTGCCATATATGAATAATAGTGGCTGCACCAGCTGTGCATTGGCTAGAGGTAGTATAACTCTACCAAAAAGGATGCCCGCCAGTGGCCGCATTCGCGGAGCAGGCAAACGCGATCCAGCAAATAGACATAGAGATCAGTGCGTTTTGAGAAGTGATGATACTGATTACGGAGCGGAACAAATCAGCCCTGTGTATTCGCAGCTTTTACGGCCTATACGGGGCGCACAAGTTCCTATCAAAATGGCTGTCATCTGGATGGTTGTCATAGAAAACCAGTACGAGGTTGGGAGTGTGAGAGACGCGGAAGTAATATTAATTTTGTGAAATGCGAGCGATATCAGGGCCCTCATTCGTAATTCCGCGTCAGAAAGGTGTAAGCAAGCACCTTCATTCTGAGGCCGATCATCCAGGATCTAGAGAACGCGATTGTCACACTGCTGTACCACCGTCGCTGCAAGCTGCGACTCTTCGAGGCCACTCAGTCAGAGAAAGGCAGCCGCACTATTTCTTTTCTCAGAACTGCCATTGAGAGGTGTCCATTGGGTGTCCCCGAGACGAGTCGGTGTTCACCAAGCTGAAACTGGAGTAATTGCCTCCAGTACGAGGGCACGAAGTCGCTGCTTTGAAACGCTCTTCCGCAGAATGAGCGCCCCCGCGCTAGAAATGCACGCCTCAAAGCCAGGAGCCAGGGCCATATCGCGAAGGGGGAACGGAGTATACGCACGGTGACGAAACCCGGAGATGTTGTTTGAGAAGGGTCTCTTACATTCAAATCTTCACTAAAGCGTTTTGGTTGAGTTTTACACATAGCGTAAAAGGTTAGAAGCCCAAAATTAAATGGTAACTACGCTGCGCACCGGTGCCATATAATCTATATATTAATGGTTCTTTAATGTGGAGGCTATGTGGACTTGTCAAATATTCCGTTCACCCTTAAGCTGAGACTACGAGGGGAGCTACGTGTCCGCCTAACCAATCAGCCGCCTCCCTCTTATCACCTGCCCTGGCTCTACGCGTGTGAGTATGGCCGGGAGCGTGATGACGTCACCAAAGAAAGGTATATGATTGGCCCAACCAGGACATAGCTCTCGCTGTAGTCTCAGCTCGGTGGTGAACGGAGTATAGTAGTGCGGAATTGTAAATGTCCTTCATGTTGGGAAGCGAACTGCTGGCATTCGGATAACCTTAGCGAGACACAGCGTTTTAATGACGTCATTATTTCATTCGTTTGCATGTTCGCATACATGCCAACATGACGAGCTAAAGAAAGTAGCCATTTTTTTTTTCAGCGGCCGCATATAGATTGTTTTTGTATACGGACAGTTGCCATGTTTAAATATGACGTAGTTGGGTTGGGCGATAAAAACTAAAGGAAACAGCTGAAGCATAACTACAATGAAAAGTACAGCCAAGAAAAAGGCAGATATATTGCCACGAATTCCTTGATTTCTAGTGCCTCCCAATCGGCAAAAATTTTGTTTGCTCTTTGTCCCCAACTCAGCTGTGCCAGAATTCAATATGGCGGCCAGAAAAGGCGTGCCAGCAGAACTACGTCCTGACTGCTAAGTACCAATATAAGCGATTGTGAAGTGTGAGATGTGTTACATTCCTATAAGGGTATTCATTTTATTTAATTGAGTACGAGACAGTTCACTCAAAAATCATAAATCGCGATGCTTTACTGATTCGTCATCCTCCTTGACGCGTACACTTAAAAAAAAAAAAAAAAAAGCCGGTGCGTCTACTTTCCCGCACAACACACGGAGAGCCAATCACCACAACTTACGGAGGCTGCTCAGCGGATGACGATGCCAAAACATATGTTTAGACCAAAAAACAGTCTGAGTTGTGACATTAAGCAATGCAAGCGTAACGTTTTGCATTGCTCAATGTCACAACTCAAGACTGCGTTTTTTGGTGCAAAAATATGTTTTGGCATCGTCATTCGCTGAGCTGCCTCCGTAAGTTGCGGTGATTGGCTCTGTAAGTGTTGAGCAGGAACGTACGCCCACAGGCTTTTTTTTAGGCAGTTTTGAGCAACATATGAAAAGCAGAATCCGGAGTTTTCTTTTCAGGCGGGAAGCTTGGCAGAAAAGATGTTTCATTCGAGTTTCTTCATGGCACAAATTTCTACTAGCTCGCGTTTGTCTCTGCCAGCTGCTTACCAAAGCAATTTATTTACGGTTTCAGGGTGTGGCGATTTACGTTGTTTAACAACGATGCGTTCTGAGCTAAACATATCCTTTCACGTGGTACAGAAGCAGCTGAAACACAAGGTTCGCGATTGTGTACTTGGAAAATATCCGTCTTTGTGGCGCAAAGTTTCGCCAGCCATAAAATTTTTTATGTTGAGTTTGACAGCGAAAAAGATGATACGTAAGACAACTCCAAAAAAGGGTCCACTTTGGATCGGGGTTACAAAATAAGTCGCCGATTAATTTTACAGGCCTAATAATAACTCTAGCCCTAGCAGTGCCGCTCTGTGTTTGGAATAATTGTTTGTTCCGCAGACACGATCGTATTTACAGCGTGAAGAATCAACGATCGGCAGCGGCCAGAAAAGTCGAATAAACACCTATATGCCCGTGCGAAAAAAAAAGCAATATATATATATATATATATATATATATATATATATGTTTTTTTTTTTTCTGCCGTTACCACATTCTAAGAAGCATCTGCGTGTCTACTTACCCGCAAAACACTCAAAGAGCCAATCTCTGCGATCTATGAAATCTGCTCAGCGAATGATGAGGCGGAACACACCTTTAGACCTGAAAATGCAGTCTGCGCTGTGGCATTACGCAATGCAAAGCGTCATGCTAGCATTGCGTAATGCCACAGCACATACTTCATTTTGCGGTCTAAGCGGATGTTTCGCCTCATCATTCGCTGAACTGATTTCGTAGATTGCAGAGATTGGCTCTTCGAGTGTTTTGGGGGTAAGTAGATGCGCCGACATTTCTTAGAGTGTATAATACTCTGTTACAACATAAGGTCAGCAGTATATTCTCCGCCTTCAGCATGCGCTCGTTGCCTGTGGGCGTGTTTCGCGTTCGCTGAAGTGTTATCAAACACTCTAAAAAACGTTTGTGCGTCTACTTTCACGCACAACACTTGGAGAACCAATCACCGCAACCTACGGAAGCAGCTCAGCGAATGACAATGCCGAAACATATGTTTAGACCAAAAACGCAGTCTGAATTGTGACATTACGCAATGCACAACGTCACGCTTGCATTGCTTAATGTCACAACTCAGACTGCGTTTTTTGGTCTAAACATATGTTTCGGCATCGTCAGTCGCTGAGCTGCCTCCCTAAGTTGCGGTGATTGGCTCTCCGAGTGTTGTGCGGGAAAGCAGGCTCACGGGCTTTTTTTAGAGTGAAGGTAGAAAGTTCGCGCCGGAGGCGATGACTTACGGTATTCGTGCACTGTGCCCGTTCCCTAACATCTTAAACAATTATTGGCAGCGTGGCTCAGCGGCGAATGATTCTGCAGCAAGTTGAGAGTGTTTCATGACATAAAATGTATTGTTCTTAGATGAATGATCTGCTGCCATCGCCAACCAAACTTCTGCCGGTCGACTTGGCGGGCCATGCGAAGATGATTCATCGAAATACATTGCAATATTTCAGTTTGAATTTGACATCCTTTGCATGAATATTCGCATGCCTACCTACAGTATCGCGACAAATTTGTGGGAGCCGAAATTAAGTGTTTTCTTTTGGTTACAGAGTCAAGACATTCAGCGAGACTTTTGAGCCAACGCAAAAAGAGGTACGGAGTATAACTTCTTTTTTTTTTTTAATTATAATACAGGAACAAACAAGCGCGCTCCTCCCCCCCCCCCCCCCCCCCCCCCCCAAATCGGAAAACTCGTCTTTCAAAAATTGGCAACGTTTTTGTTGCTTTTTTTCGTTTTCGTTTTTTTCACGTGCAATTTCAGCGGTCGCGGACGAACGGCTTTCTGTATCGCGTTTTCCCAACAAAACAAAAGGCAACTAGGAAAAAATACAGAAAACAACAGCAGGGAAGTCGCGTTTACGCAAAACCTCTCCGACACACATACTATTCAAAACGGCAGGAGCAGGGCCAACGAATGAATAAAAAAAAAGTCTCGCGAGGCGAGAGAGTTGGACGCCGGCAACCGAGTTGGACAAGTGCGTCGGCGCGTTCCTCCGACGGCAAGGAAAAGGGATCGTCCGCTGCTGCTCGCGTCGGGCTCTGGCGAGGGTCAGCAGGGCGGCTCGCAGTGTGCCCGCGGTGGGTGGGTGGGGGGCCCTCGGCGCGGAGTAGCGTCGGCTAGAAGACGACGATCAATAGGCCCCCGCGGCGGAAGGGTCCTGCGTGGTGGGGCGCCCAAGCGGGGGCCAGGTGCATGTGGGGCCCATCGATCGCGCCGATGCGGTGTGACGTCAAGCGGCGTTGCGCTTGCGCGTCGGCAAGCGCCGCAGCGCGCGCCGCTCACGTGCCATCGCCGCGCAGAGGATCGCCGGCAGGAAACATGTGCGAGCCGCGAGCGTTCGGCCGGCTGACGGGGGAAGCCTCCCGCGGATAGCGGGGCCACGAGGAAATGCCGGAAAGGCAGCAGCGCGTGCACGCGGCCGGCTTCCCGATCTGGGTCATCGCGGGGTTGTGCCGGCTTTCACTTTCCCTCTCGTTGCAGCGAAGCAGCGGCACCTGAGTGCTGCCCGTCAGTTGGACACGGTGGCGCGTCGCGCGTAGAGGGCATGTTCATCAGCGGCGACTCCGAAGATCGCGCCGTGCTGGGCGTGCTCTCGCGGACCGACCTGTTCCTGTCGCTGGAGGAAGTGCCGGCCGAAGAGTCGCTGCTGGGGCCGTCGGCCAACGGCGGCGTGGTCGAGCTACTAGAGCGCAAGCCGGAGCTCGTCGAGACCCCCTGGCGCGAGCCGGAGGAGCCGCGGCAGGAGAAGCCCGAAGAGAAGCCCCCTCCCGGAGATGGCCCGTGCGCCGCGGACAGCCCCGTTGTCAGACTCAGGCAGCCGCACAGCCCAGCGGTGGCCTCGGCTGGGGAGCCGCTGCTCGATGTCAACGGCAGGCGACCCGAGGCGCACCGCAAGTTCCTGGTCGAGGTGCGTCTCGAGGAGGCGTCCCACAAGAAGGTGCCCGAGCGCTGGGACGTGTGCCACTTCAGCGCGCTGCCCAAGTGGCTGCAGGACAACGACTACCTGATCCACGGCCACCGCCCGCCGCTGCCGTCATTCCGGGCCTGTGCACTGTCCGTGTTCCGGGTGCACACGGAGACCGGGAACATCTGGTCGCACCTGCTCGGCTCGCTGGCCTTCGCCACCACGGGAGCGCTGTTCCTCTGGCGTCATAGCCTGGCGCTGCCTGAGCAGGCCGTGTTCGGCGCCTTCTTCTTCTGCGTGTTCCTCTGCTTCTTCACGTCCACGCTGTATCACACCATGCACTGCCACTCGGAACACGTGGGCAAGTTCTTCAGCCGGCTAGACTACTGCGGCATCGTGAGCATCGTGGCCGGCTGCTTCACACCCTGGATCCACTTCCTGTTCTGGTGCGAGCCGCGGACCAAGCTCTTCTACCTGCTGCTTGGCTACCTGCTCTGCGTGGTCACCATCAACCTGACCATGTGGGAAAAGTTTGGCCGCCCCCAGTTTCGGCTCCTCAGGGCCTCCATCTTCACGGGGCTGGCCATCAGCTGCTCCCTGCTGCCGGGCGTCCACTTTGTGGCCGTGCACGGCCTCTATATGGCCTTTGTCGAGCTCGCCTACGGCTGGCTGCTGGGCATGTCGCTCGTGGCCCTGGTCGGCGTCGCCTTGTACGCGCTCCGCGTGCCCGAGCGCTACTTCCCGGGCCGCTGCGACATCCTCTTCCACAGCCACCAGTTCTTCCACCTGGCCGTCATCGTGGGCGCTTACGTCCACCTCAGGTGCCTCTGCGTCATGGCCCTGTTCCGGCACCAGGCGGGAGCCGAGTGCCAGCCCTGACCCGCTGTGAGTCGTGGGAGCCGGCGGACCAGCAATAGCAAACACTGTGATACTTGCCCACCCGGACGCATTCGAGGGCCCCCGCACCCCCCCAGGGCTCATCCTGCACGCGCCTATACACAGACGATATACATTTCTATTTTGCATACTTTTATATTGCTCGTCACGTGCTAGGTTTTGGTCGCATCCCTCCCCTCTTGGTTTCCAAGGTAGAGCCCCTGTGAGCCGCTCTCTTTTGTAACATAGCTTCCTCTGTCACTCTAGGCTGTGAGCCGAACGGTTGGCGCTAAAGGGCACGAACCACACGGGGCGGCAGCCAGCCTCCTGCATGCATACACCATCGCTTCTCTCGTTGTGTCTAGCTATTGGTAACGGCGCAGCTCAACCCTGTGGCCCACCTGTTGAACCCGCTGGAGTAATCAGGAATGTGCGTGGTGAGTAGGATATCTGATACCCTTTCTCTTTCCACTCGTCTTCCCTCTGGCTCTGAAAGTCAAAACCAGCGAGGACCCGCTCTTTGGCTCTTAGACGCTGGGTATGCCTGGCTCTTGAAGCCGCTTGAAATGAACGTGGTGCTGGCTGTGGCTTGTGGTGCCATGTGTATGCCTGAGAAGTGACATTCACAAGGCGATGATAGGTGCTTTTGGAATTATACTAGTGAATTGCAGCTTACAGTTCGCTCTTGATACACAGAGCCAGCTGTAAACTGGTTCGTTACAAGGCGTTGCTGTTAGAGTCGTGCCCTTTGGCGTCGACCGAGCTATAAGTTGTTGCACGCGCTACGTTTTATTGTTGTTTGAATGCAGAGTTTGAGTTTTGTAACTGTGAGTTTTCAGTCTGAAAACTAAGAGGGACGCGACTTGTTCACACGTAACCTTACAATTTTCTTGAAACATATTTTCGTCTACTGTCGCATGAAAGTATGTTTTAAGGATGAATTGATCGAATGTGAGATCTGAAAATACTTTTTTCTTTTGCCTTGACCAGCTTGAAAGAGCATCGTCATTCACGTTTTTTTCACCGAAAGCACAAAAGACGGACATAGCTTCCAAGCGGCTCTAGACAGCGCCTATTCGGGTGCTTGTATGTACAGTTCGCGTTCCAAATGCCCATGTACAGTACAAAATCGGGTGATGAAGCGTCCTACAGGCTCTGGCGCCGTGCTATGTTGTCTCCACTCTAACCCGCCTGAGGGTGCATGTACTAAACGAAACAACTACTTAGGAAGAAAGAAAAAACAGAATCTCTATGACCTTACTTTCGATAAAAAGGCCGCCTTGGAGTGAATGTCTAGAGCAGCAAGCAGTATTTTTAACCTCGATTTTTCCACTACCGTCTCTAGGGATTCCCGTGATAAGCCCAGTTCAACTCGCGTGAATCGATAACGACAGACAATATCCATAGCTCAGTTTGTGGTCTTTCAAGAGAGATCGTCGGCGGACCGTCTTCTGTGTCTTCTCGACCACACGTGTTGGCAAGCATGTGTTTCTCAATCTCGTCAAACCGCCGGTAACTACGGGAAAATTGCGCAGATCGGTTTGCCGAGGTCTCAAGGTATCCGCGACAATATCATACTTTTTCGAGATGACCCCAGCGGTGAATATGAGGCTTTTCTGCTGTGATCAGTTTAGTTCTGGCGGAGCGCCTTCGACTGTAAATCCCGGATGGTGGCTGTTCCTCATGATTAACGAGAAACGTTCATGGACTCAAGATTACGATTGTCATTTATGTCAGTCGCCTCTGCATCGAAGCCGTGAGTCGCAAATGTCCGCGCCCTCGGATCTGAGAAGGGGTCACGGACACATACCAGCTGGTAGCTGGTATATCTATTGTTGACCATTGACCAACGCGTGCCATTGTTCGAGCACAATATTTCAGCTCTCGTACTGAGAGAAACCTTATCGAGCTAGAAACTCAAGTCATATGACGCGCAAGCAGCGGAGGATGCAAAGTCAACTTCAGCTGCTAGAATAGATTGCTTGCAACGAACACGCGTGACGGCCGACCTCTGATGACACCAACATCAAACCACAATGCAGGTGGAAGGCAACGACCACGCTGTGCCACATGGTGCGAAGTGTTCGAATCGTAGGAGAAATCCCCCGCTGTGTCTACACATTCTTCCTTTGCCGCGCTCGTCTCGGGGAGTAGGTTTTTATTTTAAAGACAACACTGTCCGCGATGCAACATTCACTCTCGGGAAACGCGAGTACTTTAGGCCTTGGTTATTTCTGCTCAGCGCAGATATTTAACTTAATGCCCCAGACGCAGCGATTTGCTAGTAGGACGACGGTGACAATCGTAGGCAGCATGCTATCTAGTGACTCAAGTTTGAGCAACAACCTTAAGCTTTGTCACTCGGACCACCTTGTTCTACCGACGCCTGCCTTCCGTAGAAGAATATTTCGCGAAATGTACGTCCTCGTTCAGGAGAACACTGCGGACATAGGACTTCAGGCAGGCGTACCTCGCCTACTCAATAAAAGTGACCTAGCTTTGAAACAAAGCTGCAACACGAGTGTCTGCTTCTTCGTCCGTTTCCGCGGTCCCACCTGTCTCTACTGTGCTCCAGAGTTGAGTTATAGCAGTGAATTGTTCGAGCCTTTGAACGTTTGCGACTTAAAAAAAAAAAAAAGGAGTTTTTGTATGAACTGTTTTACAGGGAGTTGCAAAACCATTCACTGATTTCAAACTTCTGCTAAGCATTATTCGACGCAAGTGGGAAACATATATGATCAAGAACTCGGCAGGTTTCAAATTTACAAGCGAGCCGCGATGGCGCACAGCATTTATGCTCACAGGGAGCGTGCTGTGGAGACTCGATACCTATGTGCGAAGGCCTAAATACCATATTTGCTCGAGTAATAGCCGCACTTCTTGAACAAGGCCCCTTGAATCTACTTTCCTGCACAACACACATACAGCCAATCACCACGCTCTGCTTAAAAAAAAAATAATAAGCGCTGCGAATAACGAGGTCGAGAACACGATTTTCGGTAAGAATGCGATCTGAGCAGACAGCACTTTTCGCGTGGAGACGTAATCTCTGTCCCGTAATTCGCTGCCAGTTTTCTGCCGATCGCGGTGATTCGCTATCCCCATGCTCCAGCGCGTTCATGAACAGCGCGGCTATTACCCGAGCAAATACAGTATTGCGATTTACCTTGATGTAAGTCCTGCCTGTTGTGCTAACGGCTACCGAGTATAAAGTCCTATTGCTCACATATCACCACTGTAGACACGATGACATCTGCGGTCACTCCTCAAGCGTGTTCCCAGGATGCCTGCTTCATACATGATACGCAGACAGTTTTTGTACGACCAATGCGAGAGGATCGTCACACAAGAAAGAGGCGCGCCTCAGACATTGTCTGCAGGTTGTCCTTTGTATGGGAAGTGTGGCTCTATAGAGTCATCGAGGTCTGTAGCGGAGAGATGAGAGCATTATCAATGCCACCGCGAATCTTTTGCGCCGGTTCCCCGAAACATTACTGGCTTTGTGCGCAGTTTTGGGGTTCTGGATGACACCATTCCTGCGGAGACCAACCCTCGGGAATCCTCGTAAATAGACGAGCACTACACATTTGCCACTTTGAGAGAAAAAGTATACGGGTGCCGAAAGCCAATGTGGTCGTTCCTTTTACTGCGATTTCTCACGAGTCATGGCAGTTGTACGGTCACTAATAGCTTAAGGAATACAGGGTGCGACCCATCATGCTCCCTGCTTTCTGATTGGTTGTCTGTCGTTCTTCTCGGCTAATACCACAATCTGATTGGCTGCGGAGCGATAACCCTAGTGCTGGGGGCTCGGCCCACCCTGCGTTGCTGAAGCTGTCAGTGACCATAACAGAGCGAAGCCGCCTATCCAACATAGATTTGTATACCTGATTAGAAACAAGTGGAATCAATCCGGATATACTTCGTTTCAGTTTACGTGCAGACGCAGCTGACGCTACGAGCTAATGGGACCAATCAAGCAGTGTCAAAAGGGCAAGTCACTGGGCTTTTTGCGTTTATGATTGGTTCGGCGTGGATAGAACACTCAGAGAAACACGACGAACACCACGATGGTGCGCCTTTGACTCCGTCTGATTGGTCCCGTCGGCTCGTAGAGTCGGCTCCGCCTGGACTTAAGGCGAAACGAAGTACAGCGGTTATAACATACCGCATTTACTCGAGTAATAGCCGCACTGTTTATGAAGAGAACCTGAGGGTTCGCTTTTCCGCGGAGCATGCAGATTGCCAATCACCGCGATCGACAGCATGATTCCAGCTGTTTACAGGACAGAGATAAAGTCTTCGTGCGAAGATACCATCTGTGAAGATTGCATTTGTATGAAGAATCGTGTTCTCGATCTGGTTATTCGCTATGTTATTTAGGCGCAACGCAATGATTGGCTCGATATGCGTTCTGTGGGAAAGTAGACGCAAAGGCCTTGTTCATAAATAGTGCGGCTTTTACTCGAGTAAATACGGGTTAGTCCTGCTCTGCCTCTGTTTCGGGTTGGGTAGTGTCTTGCGCCTACCGCTTTGCGTTTTGTTTCTAATGCTGTATGTGATTATCGGGAAAAGGGGGGGGGGGGGGGGGCGGTGCACACTGCAACTGCCGTTTTCTCCCCCCCCCCCCCCCCCCCCTCAAACCCACCCAGAGACAAAAGACTACGTATCTGTATTAAGACAGGTTTAGCAAGGTGTCGTTTATTATTTATTTTTGTATTACTGATGCTCCCGAAATTCAGTCACACCATGTGATTTGTGAGCTTTCAGAAATATTACCGCAGAGGTATGACGTCCAATCCTCGCAGACGGATTTGCCCATCATAAATAACAACAGTGTAAGCGTTCTTTTTTTTAAGTTTTACAGTAAGGTGTGTTAAAACATCTGCTGTAAGTCGGATTCTTGCCGGGATGACCAGCGGGTCATGCTGCTGACTCTAGGTTTGGGCGAGCTTTGACGTGCTCCGTACGCCCGAGAATGCACCCTCTGAAGCTGCCAATTTTAAAGAGAACAAAAAGAGAAAGAGAGAGAAAGGGCGAGGGTGGGGGAAAGGACGCACCCCGCCATAAAGGGCTCTATTTTAGATCAAGCCTTTTCCCTTCTACTAAATCCGTGTTTCAATTACAGCTCCCCATGAGCACGCATAATGTCCGCGGAAGCTCGCCCCGATCCTGTAATAACGACGCAGGAAACGACTGACCGCTGCAGGCCAGACTTAACATCTTCGCACGGTATACTCTCTGCTGCAATCCCCGCAGAAATCTTCGTTTCCTTCCTTCCTTCGGTCCTTCCTCGTCCACGAGGCTGGTGGGCGCTGCAACGACGCCGGAAGCCCGGGACAAGCGCCATGCAGGTACGCCTCACTTGGGTTTCATCGGTGAGATAACGCTCGCGACAGACCACGTGCCGTCCAACCCCAGGGTCACCAGAGCGGCGCGTCTGACCGCGAGACGGCGGGGTACGAAGGCCGTGGTCGCGTGGCGAGTTTATGCGCCCATCCACCCCCTGACTCCTTGAACGCCGGGAGTCGCGGGACGTTGGCGTTGGGAGAACTCCTCGCTGAGGACTTCTGCCGTGCTTTTTCGCCCCGCGCATCGAACTTGGACAGTACACGTTCTACAGCCATCGATTTTTAAGTCAGTCAGTTCGCCACGGAATGAACACACCAACGTAATGAGTGCCGTGTGCGACAGCCGTGTGACTGAAATTGTCTTCTTGCTTCGCTGCGACTGAAACGACTCCTCGGGTTTGGTGGACTGAGACTTGTACGCAAGTGATTATAAGTATTTTAAAGTAATTTTGTAATCGTTCGATTACTTTTTTTTGCCTAGCAATCACACGAATATTCTAATTACTTTTGAAAGTAATCTAATTAGTACTTAGCAGCCATAATTGTCATTATACACTCCCCTTTTTTTTTCTAGCGTGAGCTTCAGTCTCTGTCACCACCGAATTTTAGACCCAACAAGGCGCGACTACAGTCGCGCCTTGTTGGTCTAAAATTCGGTAGTTAGGAGCCGTGCGGGGAACAATCAGAAAATAACAGTAAGCCAACCAGAATTTCTACAAGATCATGTTCCGCGTGTCATCTCTTTCTCATAAGCATTGCAAAGCTTAACTTTGGGGCGATCAATAGATTGGTGAATTCAATTTCCTGAGGGAAAGGGAGCAGACCGTTGCAAGGCTTGTTTATAGAAAAGCTAAGAGACGGTCAAATGATATGAGAGGCTGCTCCCCTAGGTTCAAGGCAGGGGGAAATAAAATACGGTGCTCGAATAGCTCGGGGAAATGACTCGTATTGTTGTAGAAGACCAGGTAAACGAATAAATATATAGGGACGAAGGACAAACCAAAGCTGTTCACTCACACTGGAGAGGGTAGTATAGACGGGAATATTGTTTCGCGATGATAACTATAGCAAGTTGGGACTTTTCAAGCAAGCCATTTCTGTCAATGGCACTGATCGTGCCAAACCTTAAGAATTACGTGACCTTTAAGAGAAATAAAAAGTAACGTTCACTTATTTGAGCAACGTTCAATTACTTTTGTGGTCGAGTAATCAAGAAATGTAATCGATCATGCTATAGAGCGCAGCTCTTAGGCGCCCGTTTACGGCTTGAGCGGCGTCGCCGCCGGCGTAACCGCGCGGGGCATTATGCGAAATGTCCCTTAATGCACCGCGCGGGGAGGAGGAGAAGGGATGTGGAGGACGAGGGGAACGGGAGTAGGAGGGGGAGGAGGGTGCGGCAGGGGAGAAGAGGGGAGAAAGAGGGATGAGGAGGAGAAGAGGAGGGAGGAGGAGGAGAGAGGAGCTTGAAGGATAAGGGGAGGAGGTGAACGAGGAGGAGGGCAGGAGGAGGAGGAGGAAGGAGTAGCAGGGAGGATGAGGAGGTGAGGAAGAGGGGTATGCCCTCCCCTCAGTACCCTTCCCTCTTCCTCCTCAAGAGCTGCGCTCTCATTTGGCGTTACAGGGAGTTGTAAACGGCTTTCATTTTTTTGGTCAGGAGTAATTCTAGATGTAATTGATATATTTTTTTTCGGTAACGCGTACAATACCTAATTGCTTACCTGCTCCATTTGGCACCGGTTGGTACAACTTGTAACCCTTGCTATATAATGGCGTTCTGTTCTTTAAAACGCAACCGGGGACTATAGCCCAAAAGAAACCGCCCGGCAAAAATCGGCAGTCCGGTGAGACAGTGCGCGTAAATTCACAGTTTGATAATGACACGTTCAAGCAGACCTAGGAAGCAAGAGTGGTGAACATTTGATCTTATTTAAACGCTTAGCTACCCTCTCCTCCTCCACCCTTCTTGCTCGGAACAATTGTGAAAAGTAATTAACTGTTAAAGCTCACAAAAAAAAGTGTGAATAAGTTTTGTTTCGTAAGCTTGTGCTCGGTGATCTTTCGCCGAGTGTATGTCTCTTTTTAAAATACGATAAACTAAAGACAGTGTTTTTTTTTCTCGATTGCACCGCATGTGATAAGGGAATCTTGAGGCGAGTATTAGAGAGGGATGTTTCAGGGCATTGTCTGGCATGCCTGAAACAATTGATTGAAGTCACAAGAAATGGCGACCACAAGCTATTGAATGACGAATTTGACGCAGAAAAAACTCTTTCGAGGGTCACGGAAGGACGTAATTACCCAAAGACACTGACTGGAACTCCTGCATCTCTGCCACTAAATTAATTTCGATTGCGACGAAGCCGGTGCTTCTACTTGCCGTCTTCTCTCATTCGAATGCTTCGCACTCTGCGCTGTAACCTACTTTTTGGTTCGCTTCCCTCCGGCGAGATGAATACAAGCTGAAAGGCGAATGCGAAAAAGACTTTAAAATAAAATGAGGGGGTAAAAGTAAAGTAACGCGATTCCTTGAAATCCCCTCTCATCTGAAGGAAGCGAGTGCAGGCTGCGTGCACTCCGCTTTGCGTTTTCGCGTTGCGTGTCTCCGTTCAAGTTGGTCAGGAAAGCGCGCCACGGCCCGCCCTCTCACGATTAACTTTCCCTGGAGTCTAGCGTCCGGAACGATCGCAGCTAGCTTTGCCTGCGTGAAATAAATAATAATAAAAAAATAAAACGAGATACACAAAAAAGTACGCATCGAAGGAAGTAGGAGCACTCATGTCTTCGGCGTTTCCTGCGTGCACCGAAATGTAACGTCATTCGGTGGCGTTTATTTTTGTTGTTGTTGCGGTTGTGCTCGACGTTCCATGAATATACCCTTTTGTACTTTATTATGGCATCAGTGGCATGCAGAGACTTAAAAGGAGGTTGTTTCGGCACTTGCCTCGACTTTGTTCTAAGAGTTTGCCATTCGCAGACCGCCTCGTCGGAATGGCACAAGAGTGACAAATGTAGTTTCGCGAGGGACCTTGTGACCGACAAACGAACTATCAAGTTCAGAAGAGCATTGACATTGAACTGGTTTCGCGTCTGTCAGCCACGGCAGCGAAAGAAAGACGCGGCTGCATGGTCACCTTGACTCGTGTCTTCGGCAGGCGCAGCCCCCGTTGAACGTCGATTCCGTGCGACTCAATGCCAGCCGCTAGGTCAGCGTAGCACGTGATAGAAAGCAGTGCGTCAGCGAAAGCGGGACAAGGTCGAGCAACGACGCGAGGATACTAAAAACGAGAGTGAACAACAACCTTACGAAGCGCGTAGCGCGCGCCAATTATTTCTCGCTGGCGCCCGTTTCCCCTCGCCTGGAGTACGTTCCAAAGCCGATGTTTCATAATGGGTGTTTTTCTCCAAGAGATCATGAATTACATGCGTGTGTACATACGCGGCGACGGCGGGCGTATTGGTTTGCGTTCAGAGATCAACGCCTTTCACAGTACCTCGCACCCACAGCATTCACAGTGTTGCAAGCTATTCGCGACTCCAGCAAAATGGACGGCACTTAGCGGAAAAACACTGAACTGGCCGGAGCAGGTTCTTCCGCGATTCATGCTTGTCGCTTGTGTCTTCCGTGATTTTATGTTGTCGGGGGCTGGCGCGATAAAGTGAGGGAAGTTACGTTGGTTGTGTCCAAAGAGGAAAACGGCAGCAGTGACAGAGCTGGAAAGAAAACAATGACTCATGTCATAATGCTATAACGAATTAGGTGCGCCTTGCAATGCTTCTCGTGTTATGTAGGGCGAACATCTGTCTTCGTGACTGTCGTTACCAGTGGCGTAGCCAGGAATTTTTTTTCGGGAAGGGGGTCGGGGGGTGCTGATGTGGCTGGGCCCGGTGCAAAGGCGGGGAGGGGGGTGGAGGTTTGGGGGGGGGGGGGGGGGGGGGTGTCAAAACGCATGTGTATATTATAAGGTCGGCTGGTTCTTTTTTTTCTTTTTGGGGGTGCGGGGCTGAAGCCCCATAAGCCCCCCCCCCCCCCCCCCCCCCCCCCCTTGGCTACACCCCTGCTCGTTACTATCGTATTAGCGTGTTGCCTAGGCCGCACTGAACCCAACCTCGCAACCGCGTGAACCAGACATTTATCCGTTTATCAACGTTCACCAGCGCGGCTGAAGGACAGTAGGCAGAGTGTCGAACCGAAATGTTTATCGGTTCGGTTCCGGTTCGAGTTCACGGCTTTCGGTTCAGTTGCGGGGAGCAAAAATATATAGTTCGAACCGGTTTGAACCGCTATATTTGAGAATATATTTTCCGCGTTGTTTTGGCAATAGGGGCTGTATAAAGCGTGAAACAAGTAACTGTGTAGCTTTTTGTCATTCGTACAACCCATTTTTGTTTTTAGGTACCAAAAATAAGAAATGTGTTATTGAATTTTAAGGAAACAGTCAAAGAAAAGCTAGATTAACATACAAAACGTCGTGTTTATACGAATCAACATCTATTTGTTCACTTCAGTTGCATATGTTTTATTTGAATCGAAAGGTTATCCATCTCGTAGGTTGCCTAAAAGAGCCGTGATTGGTACAACTTTGCGTCACAACGTTAGAAGTTGGATCTTAGTTGTGTTCTTTAACTTAGGAATTAATTACAGTTCATAAAATCATAGAATGGGCATCCTCGTCATATGTATCGTGAAATCTTGTTTATAAAATACATTTCACATTATATATATGATGAAGACGCAACTTATCTAAAAGCAGTATTTACAAAAAACGTTACAGACGTTTAAGGACAGGCCCTTTCGCCCTTTTTTGTTCGGCAACAAACTCAGTGGCGCCATTTATTGGGTTGCCCCGGCACACTTCCGGTTCACGTATATTTCCAAATTTTCGGCTCATCATTTGTTCATTGTAAAAGTGAATTATGTCTGACAGTGCTATAAGAGGTATTTACTGAAGATAGCGTGTATACTTCATTTCGCAAGTACTGCGAAACCCGCCGTTTAGTTCAAAACCGGAAGTGGTTGGGGCTATTTGCACACTGGCGCCACCAAGTTGCAACTCACGCGAGAAAGAATGAATAGAATCTGTGAGAATGAGAGGCAATCACAAGGCTTGCTTTCCTGACTAACATTGTTTACACTCAGCACCGTGATGCAGGCGAATAATCATGCAGAAAAGGGTGATCAAATCTGTACACTCGAATCTATACGCACCTTCCTACTCTGATCATATCTGGCCTAAAATAGCGCGTACCCAAGTGAACATTTTCGGCATAGCTTGTCGTTTGCGGTTTGTTCTTAACAAGAAACCGGTCAATTCAATTTAGTATCACCCCTGCTAATTGGTGATTTTTGTTAAATATAACAAAGTAGTATTTCATGCTCTACTCAACATTGCCGCTACTTTTCTAATCACTTTCTGACGGTCTACGTGCGCAATCTTCATAGTTTCTCCACGCGCCCCCGTGTACTTCATTTTTGTCCAGACCACAGACACATAAAATTATTGTTCATCACATAAAAGAGGCAACAACAGACTTGTATAAGTTTTAGAAGTTAAATATGTGTAAGGAACCCACAGTTATTTAGATTAACGTCAATAAAAAAATTGTTTAAGGATCTCCCAAATCACTCATAAAAACTCCGGTCACTTTCAGGCGTTTTTATCGGGGATAAAAACGCAGGAAAAGATTTTCTGAGCATATTTCAGATGATACGGAGGTGCATTTACTTATGATGTAAATCTTTAAAATGATCGATCTTTTATTTTTGTTTTCAAATCTTCAGGAAGTAATTAAATATATTTTTATTATCATCCATAAACTTGACTGTATGACGTTTACATATTTGCTTGAGACGGAAGGGCAATACTCGAAAATACTCCAGCTGCTGAGTCTGCGGATACATGCTTTTTTGTTCGCTGTTTGGCAGTGTGGAACACCGAATCCCAGGGTATATGCGAAACAAAAATCGTTTCCTGACATAATTGATTTGAAGGCGAATACACGAAATGCGCAGAGAGATAATAAATGGAATTCTTCTAAATAATCTCATAGACAATGCCTTACTGCAAAAAGAAATTCATAGAGATGCATGCAATGATATTCCTAATTACATATAAATAGCGCGAAGGACAGAAAATATATTTATAATATAAAAAAATCACATTTGGACATTGGCTTGCACGGTTTCGGAACTTCGTAAAATACCGTCTCAGGAGGCTGATGTTATATTCGGTTTTACGTGCATTTGTTTGGGCCCTCACTTTACAACTATGTGCTTTTTCGGTAATGCACGCTCTAACATTCTATTAGGCTGCCGCATATCATCGCGAGACTGTTATATATATATATTGCACAACATTACAATTCGGACATCCTTTCTGGCTAGTGTTGAGAATACCGCATTTCCCCAGAAAACTTATCTGTTTAACATGGTTTGCACGTCACATCATCGCACTGTATGCTGGTGGTCATTGCAATTTGTTCTTACTGAGCAAATCAAATCCGGTGGTGCGAAATCCACGCTTCAGAAGGTTCGCGCTCAGTGCAAGCCATATATTCGAGTATTCGAGAGACATAGATTATTCTTGATTGGTGCAGCGTTCTGAGGAACGGCGCGGGCGTCTGGCACAACAAAAACACGCTTTCTGGTAGAAGTGTTCTTGCAAACAAAGTAGTTTCATCGGCCACGCTTTCTGGTCTTTGCCGAAGATACGGAGCAGAGGAACCTTTACAACACAATATGTGTTAACCCCCCCCCCCCCCCCCCTCTCCCCTTTTCTTCTTTGGATGCTCCTCCAGATAAAAGTGTTTGTTCCTGAGAAACTCCCACGTCTGTCTGGGGGTATTACTTTGACAATTATATTAGTGACATTTGTTAACAGTAATCCTCGATTTATTTTATCTTGCACCTCGAGACTGTGAAGTTTAACCAAAATACGGAGGTGGTCAAATCTTGGGGGGAAATTGAGAACGACACTCCTGCGAGACTTCGAGCGGCTGTCAACGTTCGGCTCTCCCTCTGAAACCACTAGGGTTTTTCTTTCAGGTAGCCATCCCGTACACACTTGCAGTCGAGTTTATAGTCGAATTATTAAGTCACATTTAGTCCTTTCAGTGATTTTATTCTCGGGGGCAACTTTCTGAGACAGTTCAGCAACAGCGAAAACGTGTTGGGTGCCTCAATGATGTGTACGTGTAAAATGGGTCGTAAAACAATTTTTGTACTTTTATTGTTTTTTTATTTGGAACATACTGCAGGCCCAAGACTGGCCCAAGCAGGAGTGTAAATAACAAGTAAAATACAAATAAGCACGTTTGAAACCGAAAATTAAACACATCCATATACATATTCGAGGCATATACCAATTAATGCAATACAAGAGAATGACGTGCAAAATAGTAACATGCAAGATATTTTATACAGAAAAAGTAAGCACAGCTAAAAAAAACTATTAATGGCATCACGAAAGTCGGCAGCCTCAAAAACGCTAGAAGGTAGTGAGTTCCATTCCGAGATGGTGCGGTGAAAGAAGGAAAATTTGAAACGATTAGTGCTTGCAAAGATTGGTGTTAATGAATATTGATTATGGTGCCTCCTAGGTCGTTACATTAACGGGATGAGGTGATTATGCGTGCCAAGCCGTACATTGTTTCGTACCATAATCAATAAAAAATTTAGCCTGGAGAGCTTCCTACGCAGCTCAAGTGTAGCTATGCCATTCGTTTTCATAAGGTGCGATGGAGAGTCCTATCTTTTAAAGTTTCCATAGATAAATCTAACCGCGCGCCTTTGAACCATTTCCAGCTTCGAAATGTTATTTTTTGTGAAGCGATCCCAGTCAAGGCTGGCGTATTCAAGTTTAGATGGCACAAAAGTGTTATAAGCTAAAAGTCTGACACTATAAGGTGTTTTCATTCGTTTACGCCTGAGTAAACCCAGTTTACGGAATGCGGATGAGCATGGTGTTATTGATGCGTGCACCCCATGAGAGAGTCATGACAATCAGCATCTCCAAACACTCTTCAGTAAATGCCTCTAAGAGCTAATCCCTGACGTTGATAACTTGCAAAAACACCCATTAGTTTTCCTCTCCGCTTAATGGAGGACGCCGGGAAAATAAAGGAAAGGTTTTTCCCTCCTCAACTCGTTACTAGAACGAGCGGCCACGTGATCTCACAGTAATTATAGTATAGACCAGTGTCCGCGCCAATTCCAGGGCGCCGCCATGTTTATCTACGCTCGCGCCACCACGCGGAGAGAACCGGCAGGCAGGAGGGGGGGGGGGGGGGCTGCGTTGGCGGCGTTGCTTTGGGGAGCTGGATGCGGCAGGCTGTCCGAATGCACCGGCACATCGTGAACGATGTCTTCACCAGAAGCCTCCGCGACCCGTTCTTCAACAGATAAGATGTCGTGAACATTCGAGAACCCATCTCGATCAAGAAAACAAGAGAAATCCTTTCTTGTCTTAAATGTTCTCGGTGTCTGCTGACCCTTGACATCTGCGTTTCAGTCCGGGTTCATTGCGTAGTAAATATTTCGCTACCGCTTTCTTGTAGCTTTCAAATGCTTGATTGTTGGCTTCTTGTATACGACATTACATTCGTGAAACGTTTGAGACCGATTTTCGCGATCTGCTTGCCTTTCTGCGGCAGCGCGGCTCTGCCGAGCCGAAATAAGTAGGAGGCGTTCACTTGATCGAACGCCGTTTTAGCGAATGAAAACGAGACCACGACGTTTCATCGAATGACTAGCGAATGGGTCTAGTTACATAGACAGCTCGGATTAGCTTTCTTTTGTAATGTGGCGCCTTGTCTGCCGCTGCGAAGCGGCGTAAACGAGGGCTCCGAGTATGTTAGCACGCGCACCCCCCCCCGCCCCCCCCCCCGACACACACACAAACACACACTGCGAGCGTCTGGGTTCGAAACTATTAATTGCCAGTTCTAAAGGATGCTACTTACTTGAAGTGGGAGCTGGAATTCTACGAGGTACCAGGAGACACTTACTATCGGGCAACGAAGCACGGTGCCTGTAGGGCGGAGTCTAGGAACGCTACTGATTAATATTGTGGCAGGCGATCAGTTATGATAGCAGACGAAACTTCAACTCGTTTGTTCAGAAGTTCGCGGTGATATTTTATTAGCCCTCGTTACAGCACACCAAGGATCTTAGGCAGTGAAATTCACATCACGCAGGCTCGTCCGTCGTAGTCAAATTAGGGAGCCTTCATGTGCGCTTTGCTAGGGTGATGCCACCCTTTGTAATACCACTCGCCGACAAACCAGCAGCCATTTTGTTCCTCGGCGATAATCCGTGGGGCTTGTAACCCTCCCGGAAACAAGCACCTTATCTCAGAAGTTCGGAGTAGCGTTGTGGAACCCACGGAGGGAGGATTAGCATTTTCCCCCTCGGATGGGATTACCGATGGACACAAAGGCCACTTTCCGGCGCACGGAGAAACAATGAGAGGAACAAAATGGCGGTGGAAGAGGGTGTGGGAAAGGGAAACAGGCAGTTGGCATCACTCTATGCGAAGCGCACATGAAGGCACTCTGAGTCAAATGAGCGCAGTCGACGATGAGGTGTAATGAGCTACTAAGCTTCACAAGAAAAATGCGCGTGAGAAAGAGTTTTGAGGAAGTCCAAAACACCGATCCAGCAGACGCACGTACGTACGTTTACTCCGGACTTCATGAACCCGACGGCGCAAGATCAAAGAGCACCGCCGCCATCGCCACCTGGTTTTCTCTGCACTTTGCGCGACGACGGCACTGCAACGGAGGGCACTCGCCTCGGCGTTAACAATCCGCGAAATAGATTAATGTCCCATTCTTGAAGCCATTCCAAATGATAAATGAAAATACCTCGGCGTTGTTGAACATCTGACGACACAACCAACACAACTGTGCCGAGCGCCTGCTCGGCACCGTTGTTGCTCGTGAAGGCCTGCTTATTTGTAGTTGAGACGATGATTCCACATCTTTCGTGGTGCTTGCAATAACTTCGAAGAGCAGGGGAACCTTCTCACGAGGACGTTGAAGACACTCAACACCGGAGCCACCAAAGCAATCGCACAAACCGTCGCCATGTTTGCTTCTTCGTCACTCGCGGCGCGGTCAACTCGTCGCGAGATGTTTTCTGGCTCGGCTAGATGGAAACCAACAGCGGCAAAGTGGCGTATGGACACACAGCTTTCACATTACGGGCACTATACTCACATACCGCGGTAGACAGGAACGATGCCGGCGAAACGGCAGTCGGCACACCAGCGAAGAAGCCCTCAACGGGAAGCGGCGGCGCAGGCCGACGCAGCCCCCCCTCCCCGTGAGCGTCTGGGTTCGAGATTATTGTTCGCTTTTGCTCCTTGCGGTCGAGGCTAAAAAGAGCACTTCCGGACAAAGGTCTATACCGTCAGTGTTCATCACAGTTATGCGCTGGGGTTGGAAAAAAATAAGCATGGATTGAGCTTTAGACGTGATTAGAGTTCAGCTATTCTCATCTTTGATTGAGCACGAGCCATTACCCGAACGTTTGGAGATGCTGATTGTCATGAACCCGCGCACTGGACTCGGGCTCATGACAATCTTGTACGTCACCTTGTCTTGTGACTCGCGGTGAGAATTCGTGATACGTTGTGACGTCACGGTGTAAACAACGCTAATATATTTAGTCACATTCTCAATTTAAGTAGACCTGACGCAGTGAGTCACGCTACTACGTCACGGGGCCACGTGGCGTGACACCACTTGACAGCATGTCTTGACACCATGACGTCACGTGAGCACGTGACACATGATTAATCATAGTGCTAAAATAAAAGCGCATGAAAACCTTCCATTTCTCACACATTGCAATTCGGTATATGACAATTTGATCACTACGCAAAAATACAGCTGTCAAGCTCTTTTTTTACTCTAGAATTCATTTTGTAATACAAAACAAAAAATGCCATCAACCGTCTTGAACCGGTTGCCGTTATATTTTTTTTCCGGTTCAGTTCCGGTTCAGTTCCAAGATGGCGGCAACGATTTCGGTTTAGTTCCGTTCCGGTTCGGCTAAAAATAACGGTTTGGTTCCGGTTTTCCGTTTGGTTCGGTTCCGGTTCAACACTCTGAGAGCAGGTAGTCCTCGCTTTCTCGTAAAGGGTCAAGTGTCCGGAAGCTTGCTTCCGCCAACACACCGCCGCAGGTTTTTGGAACGTAGTAGATAACAATCGGGGCAAACCATTTTGATGCCAATGCCTGCCGAGACCCAAGCACTATGGGTCGAGCTGGCGCATGACACGCCCCGACCTATTTTCCACCGACATGCTGACCCGAGAGTGGCGACCGCTAGAGGTCGCTGAAGTCGCGAATAGACTGTGAGCGTCGCAGTTCACCACATCGTGCATGACGGTGGAATCTCGCGGTCAGTGCATGCAAAATTTGCTGATCTCCTCAATAAATCCGAATTCTCCATTCCGTCTTGGTGGCAGCAGCTGTGGAAATATCTCAGGTATTCCAGTGGCGAAAACTGGCCTCGAGTCATCTCTACCGGACTTCACAAGAGATGAACTTGTGATGGAAACCTTAAATTACTTGACCACATAATATATTCAAACGTCTTGAAGCTTGTCGAAAATAATCACTTATTTTTCTTTCAAAATCAACGTGGGTTTGGACCATCATTCTCTTGCGAAACAGAAATGGTACAACTGGTTTATGAAATGCAGAGTAACATCGATAATAACATTCAAAATGTCGCCACATTCACTGACCTTTCTAAAGTATTCGATACGGTTTCCCATAGCTTACTTATGATTCAAATAAATCAACTTCACAATTATCTATTAGTGACATCATGATCAGTAAATTTTTAACAAATTGAACTCAGCACACTGTAATTAACATTAGGTGGTCTTTCTGTTCTCCTGTATCGTCCACAGTCCCCCAAGGTAGTTTGTGTACTTGAGCCGCTGCTTTTATTCCTATTTATATACGACCTTCCTGATAACATAACATCTTGTATTCGACCTTTTGCCAATAACTGCGTAATATACCGTCCTGTATCTAACTTGAATGGTCACATATCACTACAAACTGACCTTAACCTAATAGGTGACTGGAGTCAAAAGTGGAAGATGTCAATTAACTTTTCCAAAACGCAGCTTGTTTCTCTCACGCGTGCTCATAGTCATCTCTGTTTTTACTTACGCAATGTGCAGGAAACCTATTACCAAGTGTCCGTTATACAAGTATATCTCGGCGTTCCCTTATCTAACTACCTCTCATTGAACACTCATATAAAGCCTTTCCTTCTAACGCTAACCGCTATCTTGCCATCTTCAGTAAAGCAACTAGCTACGTGTAAGGTTGAAACTCGAATATGCCTCATCCGTCTGGCCCCCCTGGCAGAATTCATTGGTAACAAGTGGAAAGCCCTGCATATCCACGGATTACCCGATAATCATTCCCAGATATCCGCAGTCAACTGGCGGATGCGGATAAAAATGAATCAGATATGGCGAATTGCAGCGGATAGGATGCGGGGGCTGCGGATGCGGATCAGATGCTTATATCCGCGGGTCCGAATCTACATGTTTGCCGAGGCGGACCACAAACGTATGCGACCGCAGAATGTAGAGTGAATGAATGAGTGATGCTATGAAGTGCATCATTGAATGGTGCCTGGGAGCAAATCACTTTTGTAAGCCGGGGTCACACTGCTTACACATAACACAAACGACAGTCTGCATATACAGATTCGAACGCGAATCAACCCGATATCCGTGCTTCGAATGCCGCATGGGAATGAGGTCAAGGAGAAAACTTGGCACGCGGCATTCGAACCACGGATACTGCGGTGACCCGTGTTAGCAGATTGTCTTTTGTATGATGTATGAACAGTGTCACTCTGGCTTAAAAAAACAAAAACGCCAATAGAAAAAAAAGAAACATCGTTTTCTTTCCACCAAAAAAGCCGCGATTCTTACGAAAAATCGTTTAGAGCGCGCTATCTAGGTAAAAATGCTGTCCCTCGAAAAAGTAAAAAATGCATGGGTATCAATCGTCTTTCGAAAGTGTGTTCTTGTTTGGCAGGGAAAGAGCAGAAAACGTTCTTTAGGCGAGGAAAATCCAAAACGTACAAGCCACAACGAACTAGAAGCCTCCTCGGCAAATAAAACGTGGTGCGTGTGTGCGTTTTTTTTTTTTTCTCGATAGTTGGTTAGTTGTTTGATAACTATGTGGCTCAGAGCACGCAGTTTTGAGTAGTGTTTAAAACTGAAACTGACAGGTGTTGGCATTTATTGGATATTGCGGTATTATTCCAGTAATGTACTCGCGTCTTAGCATGTATATACCTATATGAGTACTTATCTGAGGTGAGTGACAATCTTTCCTCTCCTACTTTTTTCTTGTTCAACCTTGATAAAATTAGACAATATTATGCGTCTGTTCTTTATTAATTTTCATGTTTAGGAAATGCACGTCTGCTTAAAATGAGGGTTGCAATGCAAGCAAAATAAAAATATTTTGTCCCTATTAGGGGGCATCTTTTGGGCAGAATGTCGCAGACTCCTACGACGATCTCATAACTTCGATCATCTTTCCAGAGACGCAAAGTGTCTCTGGAATGACGATCACTTGTAATACAAATACGACAAAACAAAATACGATAAAATGACGTTCCCCATACTCTGACTCGAAGACTTCTTGTACAACGATAAGCAAACGGCTTATAAAACTCAAGCGCTTTATTTTTTTTTATTTTTTTTTTTTACGATGTAACATGAATGCGCGGATGGCCTGTTGAATCCGGTTCCGAATTTCGCAGATGCGGTTCGGATGCGGGTACAAATTAGGCGGGTATTGATTGAATGCGCGCAGGGCTCTAGTCACAAGCATAGAGGCCGTTTAGAGTCGCGAATTCATTTTTTCCGACCATTCTCGAGGCACCAGTACTACCTCGCTAAGTATAAAATCTAACCTCGATTTACTTTCATTTAGAGCATCATCACGGCTGTCCATTTTTCCCAAGATATACTCTCATAACCTTAACATCAGTTTCATTATCACCCCCCCCCCCCCCCCCCCCCCCCCCCAACTTGCATATCTGCTCGCATTAAACGGGTCATGAAACGATTTTCCTACTTCTTCCTCCCTAGAGCTTTAATCCTCAACTCAAACGCGAATTGTGGAATCACGTCTTTGTGACATTCTTCGGCACCGGTGCGATAACTCCTAGCTTCCACCGTGCTTTTTATGTACACCATAGAACTTGTCATTCGCCAGTGACTATAAGTTCCGTCAGGGCACTCATTGGCCACGAACGCGAATCCGAATATTCGTCGACGGATTTATTGTTGACGAGCGCATACGTCCGAGTGACGCAGTTCTCGTGTCCAATGCGTGAGCTGGGCTCGGCTGACGTCAGGTTGGCACCGCTGACGCGCTTTGGGAACCGCAGATGTATCATGTGAAAAGGCGGAGGGCATTCGAAGGAAAGAATGTACAAAATAGTCCGGTATGTTTTCAAAAGTTCGTACCGAAAAGCTGGCTTTTGACTTTCTACCCTCTTCCTTTTGGCTAACTAAACGATACGCGATTAGTGAAGTCCCAATAGAAAATCATTTATCCTAGCCCAAAATTCGTTTCATGGCCCCTTTAATAACGTGCGTTATGTCCGCCCATTTTCGCTCTAACTGTCTCATTTCTTAACTCCACTATGCCATTAACATAGCGAACTGGAATAACCTACCGAAGAGTATTGTGACCCTGACAGATCATACCGCATTCTGTTCACAACAAACCACCCATTTGAAGTTGCACTTGTAGGAAAGACTTCATTAGTATAGATATTTTATTTGTGAAGATTCCCGTTTGACAACTGAGTTTTTTTTTTTTTTTAAATTTGGTTGAGTGTTCATTTTATGTTTTTCTTTGCTCTTCTATAAACACACTTTGCAGCATCCCCCTCCCTTTGTGTGATGCCCGTAGGGGCCCTCAAGAAGTAATAATTGATGATGATGATGATGATGATGATGAAAAGTAGAAAGGATTATTGTCAACTGCCTCACTTGATAATAGTCGGTCATGAACATAAGATAACTGCTTGAGCGGCATGGTTTATTTCACGGCTCATTTTTGCCCTATAGAACCAATTAATGAATCTTATATGCTACTTTCAAATTGCACCATTAGTGATAATCGAAAAGGTTTTTTTTTATTCACATATTAAAATTCCAGACAAATGAAATGACAAAATGAGGGGCGAACAAAACAGCGTATATCCAAACACTAACCTTGCCTTTTCCTCCTCGCTTTTTAATATGTGTAGTTTCCGCTCGCTTGCCTATAGACGCTTTACACACGCGCCAAATTACAGCCGCCATTGCTGACCTTCTCTTGTCTTACCGAGATGCCAAACAACTGAAACGATAGTTGACGATCATCTACAAAGACCAATGCTTTAGAAAAGGACGCAGTTGAATCTAATATGGCAATAACCTGGCGTGCTATGGTAATGATGAAGTGAAATAAACGGAATAAGAGGAAACAAAAAACTGAAAATCAGTTATGGCGGCGTCCATGCACAGCTGCTGCAAAGCGTCTATAGGAAGTATTTACTGGCGGCCATGGCTGTGTGCATGACTGTTGAGCGCGTGCTGATGGCGAGCTTTCACAGTTCTTTTGCAACGTGCATTCCACACCATCAAGAGTGCCGGTCTTAGCAGCCTATTAAAAGGCCTCTGACGCGCCAAAAAAAATTTTTTTTTCATGCCAGGCGTTGAATTGGCATGTCAGGACATTACCAAAAAATTGTTTCACTATAGAGTTGCGTAGTTTTTTTTTTTTTTTTATATAAAAAAAATAGAAATACGAGGCCCAATTCAAAGTTCCCGCCAGTGCACTGTGACGTAACAGTGTACCGCAAGGTGTCGGGGCGGTCAGAAGGGAGGCATTGAACTACGTCACAAAAAGTGGGTTCGCAGGAAGTCACGTGAGTTTCACTCCCCGTGCTCTCCGCGACCGTGCCTAAGACTTTTTTTTTTTTTCTGCTCTTTGTACGAGCGATTGTAGAAAACGGAGTTTCAGTTCCACTAGCTCTTTATCGCTGCACCGTTGGTTAGTTTGCGTGCTGTAAAAGTTGAGGACGAAGAGTCAGTGGATCGACTTGATGGAGGTCAATGATGAAAGCGTTGTGAATACAAGCCAGTGTACGAGTGCATGCCGTCAGTCCGATGATACAGAGCTATACTGGGCACAAGACAAGCTATCAAGTTTTGAAGAAAAAAAAATCAATTTTGGAACGCTCGCAGAAATTAGGATTGCTAGCGTACGACACGCCCAATTGCATTTCTGAAGGTTCGGACACCGAGGTCGTCGAATCGTCGTATGCTGTCCAGGCTGAAGATGCCTGCCGTCTCTCGGAAATACATGCAGTGTGATCTCTTCTTCAGTTGCTGAAATACCGGGACAGTCCCTCACAGAGCACCTTCTAGGCATTGTAGTTGATCACGTCAATTCACTGAGTCCTCTTCTTCTACCTTTACAGCAACATTAAGCGATGAAAATCAAATAAAAGAAACCTAGCTTGGATCGCTCGTGGAGGTGCGGAGAATGACAAAAATATTAAAAAAAATATTACACGCGCTTGCGGTAAGCACGTGACTTCCGGCGATGCCTCCCTTCTGACCGCCCCGACACCTTGCGGTACACAGTTACGTCACACTGCACTGGCGGGAACTTTGAATCGGGCCTCGTGTTTCTATTTTTTATTAAAAAAACTACGCACCTCTATAGTGAAACAATTTTGTTGTAATGTCCGGACATGCCATTTTAACGCCTAGCATGAAAAACATTTTTTTTTCTGGCGCGTCAGAGGACCTTTAATGGGGGCTCGTTCTTAGCATGCGCTCTAGACAGCACCCATAAATATGGCGCCCAGTGAATACTCCTTATACATAGCTTGCATGTGACGTCATTCGCGGCCGTGCCAGTATTTTATGCTCCGCGAGCGTTCGGTTCACCGTGTTAGTTTCACACCACAGAAGTTATAGTTCAAAGAATCCAGTAAGTAGAAATAACCACCAGTACCCAGCAATGGCGACCCTTGCAAGCTGTGCATATACTCTTTCGCTAAACTGCGACAGAGAGTCGAACTGATAGGTAAGAAAAGATGGACGCGGAAAAGAAACCCGTTGCAGAAAATATCTGGCGGTTCACGAAGGAGCTACAGGACACACCTCAAGGGTTCAGTGCAATGTCGTGGCAGGCGTGCTCACATGTGTCTATAAAGGGCTCTCCTCGCGCTAGTTCCTGCAAAACAAAAGCGCTGTTCTGGCCGCCAAAACCCTCGTGTCTGTGATTTCCAACAGCACGGCGCACAACGTGCGAGATGTAATGTCTTTCATAATAACATTAAAAGTTTAAACAAAATAAGTACACCCCCCTAATCATTCGTACGTTATTTTCTTTGACATGGCCTAATAAACAGCCACAATCGGCCCAACATCTGTCCGTGTCTGACAAGTCGGTTCCGCACCAAGACGAATCAAAGAGGAGGCCGGCGGTTATGTAAGCGCAATTAAATCGAACAGCGTAACATCCGTCCCGCACAAGGATATCCCGCGTCGGTAGATCGAACCAAAAATAGGACCCGGAAGAGTCTAACGGGAAGAGCAGCGTCTCGGCGGCTTCTAGCTCGCACCTGACACAAGAATAGATACGCGCACCGGGGCTGTCAACCTCGAAAGTAGTTTTGCGCATGGATTCCTTTTCTGGTCGTTGGGCCGCGCCTTTCGCGGCCTTTCTCGCCCTTTCGCGCAAATCGGCCGCCGTCGAGGTTCGAAGAAAAAACGCGTTGTGCCGGGCGGCTTTGTCCGGTTCACCGTCCTCGCTTTGAGGGGTTTCCCAGTCGAATGGCGTGACTTTGGAGCGTGCGGTCTATCCCCTCGCAGCCCTTCGGCTGGTCCTGACATTCTGAAAAGAAGCGCACCAGGTCGCTTTTTCTTTTTGCGACCCGATCAATGGGTTTCGGTGTGACATTCGTACGCAATTCTATACCAGACAGGAAATCAACTCAGCGGCGTCCACGCACTTTCCAATAGGCCGAGGGGCAAGATCGTTTCATGACCCATTAAAGCACGCCCAAAGCCGTGTGCGCTATTATATACCGTATTTACTGGAGTAATAGCCGCACTGTTTATGAAGAAAACCTGAGGGTTCGCTGTTCCGCGGAGCACGCGGATTGCCAATCACCGCGAACGACAGCATGACTCAAGCGGTTTACAGGACAGAAATAGCGCCTTCGCGCGAGGATACCACACTCTAGAAAATGTTTGTGCATCTACTTTCATGCACAACACTCGGAGAGCCAATCACCGCAACTTAGGGAGGCAGCTCAGCGAATGACAATGCCGAAACATATGTTGAGACCAAACAACGCAGTGTGAGTTGTGACATTATGCAATGCAAAACGTCACGCTGGCATTGCTTAATGTCACAACTTGGACTGCGTTTTTTGGTCTAAACATATGCTTCGGCATCGTCATTCACTGAGCTGGCTCCGTAAGTTGCGGTGATTGACTTGCGGGAGAGCAGACTCACGGGCTTTTTTAAGAGCGCATCTGTGAAGGTTGCATCTGTACGGAGACTCGTGTTCTTGATCTAGTTATTCACCATGTTATTTATGCGCAACGCGATGATGGGTTGTATATGTGCTTTGCGGGAAAGTAGACGCAAGGGCCTTGTTCATAAATAGTGCGGCTATTACTCGAGTAAATACGGCAGGACGAAAACTATCACCATGAAGAAATACAACCCACGCGTCAGTGGAAAGCCATCGTATAGTGGTGGTAGTGCGCACTCAGCGTGCAGGACTAAAGGGCGATTCACACACTTGCCTCAAGTCCGACCGAGTGCAAGGGTTGCTATGGCAACAGCTGTGTCGGCTCCAGCAAAACGGGGTAAAATCGGTTTTATTGGAGGCGACGCAGCTGTTGCCCTAGCAATTCGTAAGTCGCAAACCGTTGCAGCTGCACTTGGTCAGACTCGACGCAAGTGTGTGACTCGCGCTTAAAGGGATTGTCCGGTCTGAACCGGTAGTACTTAAGTTTTGGCGCTCGTTAGGTCTAGGGAGCCTTCATATAGACAAACGTCATTTTTATTTTGATATATATAATGTCCGGATAATAATTGAACTAGTCATGAGCGTGTGTACGAAACTGCATCCCGAATTTCGCCAGTGTCAATGGCTGACATCCTGCCGTTACGCGTGACGTAATATGAGGCATGGGATCGTCGGCTATGCAGGCACTTCGTGTACGCGGGGGTTGTAATATGTTCTTCGATGAGTGTTGTATTTTTTTTCTTCCTAAACTCTATTTTAGGTTGTTTTCAGTTCAACTGCGTTTCTTGTCACAGCAACAAAAAGAAAAAAAAAAATGCCACTTTTATTGAGATATTATTTCAAGACGGCCGTGAGCTTGGAGCAACTATCCATGCGTTCCTCGCATTGACATATCATTCTTTGCAAAGAGTTACCACACCTTTGCGAAGATGATTGCCGAGGCTGTTTATGTTTCTGACGGTATCTGTAACCGTGCATTTCCATGAATAGTAAAGATGATCCGTAATTCCAAGCAATTGTCTGGCAGTCTCAACGCTGCGGCAAGTGTTCAGGAAAACTCTGTGAATGTGCAGTGGGACATGTGGTCTCCGGATAATAAAGAATAATAAAGAAAAAGAATAATAAAATGCGCGTACCCGCATTTTATTATTCTTTGTTTCTGAAACAAAATTTGGGAACCGATAACTTCCAGTGGAACCTCATTTTCGCGAAGTACACGTTATTCACGCGGCACTTGTGTGATGTCTACCTTCGCACCAACCCACTGCACCGTTTACACGGTGATGTTGCTAATCGACTTTGGATCGAGGAGGCTGAGGTGTTGGCTTGTATGTTTTGGGGAATGTTTACCGATTAACACTTTTACTGTTCTTAGGAACTCGAACCCTCAAAACGTTAGAATGGAAAGTGCTCTTCAGGCATCCGGAGAGCACTTCCCTTACTGTCCTTTGGAACATGAAAAATAGATTCCTTTGAAACTTATTGGTTGCTTAATCGTTGCACGAGCCAGTTCTGAAATAAACCTTGTCTGTGCATATTTATGCGGTTCGAGGACTTAAATTTTAGTTGTAAAGTTAGACAGGATGGTGATCATAAAATGTTTTAGCTCAAATGTGCAATGTTCTAGCCCTGATGAGTTGTATCAAAAACAAAAGTGTTGAAACTTGACGAATATGGGGCTCCTTGCTGAATGGTTCCCAAAACGTCTGAAATGTGGGATAGCTATAAACACCTAGTTGTTATAGGAATATCAGCACGCTTTCAAAAAAGTAATAAATATAAAAAAGGGGCACACCAATCAATGGACAGTATAAATTGTTAAAAACCATGTCAGCCAGGCAGGGGGCATGATCCTTCGAGCGCGTTGGCGGGCAAATAAACGCACGAGAGGCGCGAAAAAATTATTTTCTTCACCGCTTGCTTACTAGCAGGCGTATATCACTCTAAAAAGAGCCAGTGCGTCTGCTTTCCCGCACAACACTCGCAGAGCCAATCACCGCAACTTACGGAGGCAGCTCAGCGAATGACAATGCCGAAACATATGTTTAGACCAAACAACGCAGTCTGTTTTGCATTGCTTAATGTCACAACTCAGACTGCGTTTTTTGGTCTAAACATATGTTTCGGCATTGTCATTCGCTGAGCTGTCTCCGTAAGTTGCGGTGATTGGCTCTCCGGGTGTTGTGCGTGAAAGTAGACGCACACACTTTTTTAAGAGTATACTTGCACGCCATATAAATTAGTGTTGAAGACAAAGCTGAAGTCCACGAGATCAATCACATCGATTAGAGTCATTACTGTGGGGGACAAAGGATTAAAAACGATGCTCTATCGTCAACGTAGACGAGATCATGAGGCATTGAGCGTAGAGCAGCAGTTACACACACACACACAAAAAATAATGTCTATGCGGCGCAACCGAAACTGAATGCATTTTGCATACGAATAGCATTAAAGGTGAGCTCTATCGTGAATTAAGACGTTTAGACTATTTACATGTCTTGCAAGATCATGAAAAATTGATGCTAGAGGAACAAATGTATTTTCAAAATATATGTATGCGGCGAAACCGAAAGCAATCTGGAACCTGACAGGTCGGGGCCACATTTGCACGCGGACAGCTCGATTCCATTTCACACGGTGACAGGACATGGTTTGTCTGCAGTCCGAGGGTTTGTTTCAACGAACCGCACAACAAAAGCCCCCTTGAATCCATGAAGATCTAGTCTGACAGAGCAATAAGGTTAAAAGAATAAAAAAACGAAAAGTTACAGTACAGCAGTAGGGAGGTACCCCAACGCGACTCTTTACTTGATGTCACGTCTGAGCTTCCGCGGTTGCCAATGTTGCCAACAAAAATGCCGTTTATTGAGGACACGTTTTTGCGAAGAGTTTAAAATCCAATTTCTCGCGTGGAGGAGGATGAAATATTCTGCTATTGGGCGGAGGGTGTTCCCAAACACAGTTAAAACAAGATTTAATTGTTTTCTTGAAGACAAAAATTGACCGGACACTCCTTTTAAGGCTTCGCGAACTCAACTGCGACGTGCGTCACCAAAAACGTCGCCATGGCCGGCCTTCTAAACTTGGCCAAACGATATCCCTATGCGGGTGCTAAAAAACTGAGGGAGAGGAGGAGACGACAGAGGACGTCAGAACCCCGTGCTCTGGTTGGAATGATTAGTTCGCAGACGCGAAGCTAGCTGCCTGCTTAGTCTCTGCTCATTCTTCGAACGCGCTCAAGCAGTGGTTAGAGACTAAGGCATCTAGCTTTATGTATGGGGGATCGGTGGCCGAGTGGTTTAGCGCACACCAGCTCGGAGCACGTGGAGCGAAAGCTCGCGCTGCAGAACCCAGGGATCCTGGGTTCGAGCCCCACCCCTGCCCGTTTCGATCTGGATGAGCATCGTACCGGCGTGCGGTCGTGTATCACTACTGCGTGATGCAGGTTAAAGACCCAAGGCTAGCGGTTGTACCGCACTGGCTAAATTTCTCATCTACAGCTGGGAGACTCGTCGCCCCTGCGAGACAGACCAAGTTCTAGGCTGTATAAACACACACACAACCCAATTTAGCTTTATGTGTAGCCACCAATCATTTCAGTCAGAGCTCTGTGCTCTTGCGCTCCCGCGCGCTCTCATCTCCTCCTCTCCCTCTGTTTCTATTGCGCCTTTTGTGATAATAATTCTGCAGCTTCCATTTAGGAAATAAGGGTGATGTCAGAACGTTGTCTTCACAGTGCTGGTTTAAGAACGGGAGGGTCGATGCCAAACTTCTATCGTGTTCTTTACACACACAATCGAACATGCCATTCTTTAACTGATAACCTTGCCGATGACGTCATGGGCAGCAAGCGAGAGGGCGGCCCTAAAACGTCTTGCCTAGAACTGCATGCGAAAAAAGTAATAACCTGACAGCCCCAGAAGAACAGACAACTTTTTTTTTCTTTTCTAATATATATCGGTTTGACAAGCTCTAGGCCCTCAGCCTATGTAGCAGATCCAAGTTTCTTGGAAAAACGTCCGTTCCTGCTCCTCAGGTCCAGAAGATCTCTTAAAAAATGCGAGACACCCTACTACTTCATTGACTTGTTTCGTAAAGACGACGGCAGCTGACACGTTTTCCGGTACTAGATATTTGCTGGGCTAACTTTTGCAACGTGTGCAGATTACCGAGGTAGTATTTGCATCGCAAACAAGTAACAGGAAGCGCAGTGACCATCGCGCTCATGTGACATGCACGTGGCATACGTCGGGTTCCCCTCTCGCTGGTGAACTAAATTTTATTCACCTCGGCCGTGCTTTTGTAAGAATACGATTGAAGTCAATTCCCCCGGAAAAAAAGGTGTGTACAAAGAGGGTGTCCAATATATAATTGATTCGTAGCATTAGAAAAAAAAATGGGTACAATGAACATACCTATAGATATTTGAAACAAAAACAGCCAATCCAAATCATCTCCGATGTATGACAGACAACTTCGGGTTTTGTAGATTATTCCTGCTAAAATTATGGACACTTTTTTATTTTATTGTTTTGTTTTACTTTTAACTAAGTTTGTAATTCCGTGGTTTGGATTCCTCATTTAGGGGGATGTCTATTTTCCCTAGTTAATTTAACCTCGTACACCACCTTTTCTATGTGAATATGGCAAATACCTCCCTTTCCCTTATTATGAATTTCGTAAAGGTATGCTCTGCATTTCGTTTCTTTAATCACAAAGAAAAAAGTAATAAACTAGAAGAGAGACATTGACTGTAGCTTTAGCGGTGCCGGCTACTTATTGGAACTTGATAATTAGCGATCAATCACTTGAGAGTTCATAGATGTTGCCAAACCAAGCACCCTATGGAGCCCCCTGCAACACAGTCTGAAATATGAAATTGGACTATTTACATCAAGGTGCAAAATGTATGCTACTTATATATAATAGCTTATTCAAAAGCGAGTACAATGAGTATTAGGAGATATGCACTGAAGAGTCACAGTACATATTAGATCACTCAGAGATTTCTCTCGTTAAGAACTAATTTATCACAATATTATACCGCCTAGCTACCGTATTTACTCGAGTTATAGCCGCGCTATTTATGAACAAGGCCCGTGCATCTGCTTTCCCGCAGAACACATATACAGCCAATCATCGCGTTGCGCATAAATAACATAGCGAATAACTAGATCGAGAACACGATTCTCCATACAAATGCAATCTTCACAGATGGTATCTTCGCGCGATGACGTTATCTCTGTCCTGTAAACAGCTAGAATCATGCTGCCGATCGCGATGATTGGCAAGCCGCGTGCTCCGCCGAAAAGCGAACCCTCGGGTTTTCTTCATAAACAGTGCGGCTATTACTCAAGTAAATACGGCGTATACCAGTACCAGACTCGTACGGTAATACAAGTAGTCTTGATTGTAATCGATTTCTTTTTGGAGCAATTTTGTAATCATTCGAATACATTTCTTTGTGAGTCATCACAAGAGCAACCTCATTACTTTTGGAAGTACTAAAATTAGTTGTAAGCATTACTCTTTCCCCCTCACCTTTCTCATTGCGTCCTTTATTTCTGCAAGTTTTCTCAGTTTCCTACCAGTCACTCGTGGAACCAAATATTCGACAGATGGTTTACCGAAATTGGTGGATTAAAAAGATAAGTACTTTTTACTTTGGTGATTCTAGAAATGTAGTTGGCAGTTACTTGAAAATGTAACCGTTATTTTTTTTTTATTACTTCATATTTTTACAACAACAGATTTTTCTTTCGGGTTGAAAACAGGTCTTTCGTACAGTCGATTCGATAAGACATTCTAATCGAGTAATCGACAGTACAAAAGACGTGTTTTCAAACCTGCAGAAAATTTGTTTCTTGAAAACCTGAAGGAATCTGAAAAGTGACGGTTACTTTTTCAAGTAGCGGCCAGTAACTTTTCTTCTCAAATAATCTAATTCAATACTTTTTAGACAAGAGATTGTAATTGTAATCTTTTTTAGTAGCGTGTACACGACTGACCAGTGCACATCGCATTTTATAATTAAAAAATATAAAATGCCTACATATCATAATATTATGTTTCTACTGATGTGCAGTAGGCTATACGGTTGTGTTGTTCCTAGTTAAGGTCTATGTACTCTCAATGGCTATCCCCTATTCTAGTTTTTAAGATAAAATCACGCAAAGCAGACAGCGCCCTCTTTTGAATTACAGGAGTTAGGTCTTATGAGCTTTGCTACTTACAAGGGGCGGTCGTCAGGTACCTTGTGCCTTAAATTGATGTCTTTACGGCACATTTTCTAATTTGGACCCTAGTAAGAGATGAGTTTCTCTTTGAACGTAGTGTCCACGTACACACTCTGGAGAAACTGCACGACGTATACGGTGTAAAAAGCTAGCGATGTCACCGACGTTGAGACGGGTCCTGTGCGGTTGTGTTTCTATGGTGGGTGGGAGAGACATAGGCATGCGAAATTTTATCTCAGAATCGACTTGGTGAAGGATGGACCGTTTAGAGCAGGGGCAGGCAAACCGCGGCCCGCGAGGCAGTTTCATGCGGCCCCCGGCACGACACCAGAAACACCCTCCCCCACCATTGCCGCTTCCTCACAGTCTAAAGGACCACACGGTAGTTTTGACCTCAAAAGAAGTTAGATAGGAAGAAGAAGCACTTGCAATTGGTAGTGTCCAACATCCCTATTCACCACATTCCGCGTAAAGCTCGCCACGAGGGCACCACCAGTCACTAAACTATCACGCTGAACCTGACGCTAACGGCAAGTTTCAAGCGTGGAACCTTCGTCAATACGACGGAAATGACGTTTTAAGTACCACGTGATCAAGAATAAGCGTTTGTTTTCTTTGTCCAAGCGTTAGAGCAGTCTGAGGACTCCCGCTCGGCCTTCTTTCCGGACGGGATTAGGAACGTTAGCGTGACGACCGCAAAACACACGCTTAGATTTTCGGAAACACTTCCGCGCCTTCTTTCATCGTCACGCTAATATATATCCCAATGGATTGACCTTCCCTAAAATGTACTTGCGCGTGCTTTTTTGTTTATTTTTTGTTGATGTGGGAGCTTTGTTTCTGGAAGCACAGAGGGCGCCTGGTCCTTTTTTTGGCGGGAAAAGCAAGAAAGCCGTTGCGCTGTTTCCGTGGCTCGTTGGCTCGCTCAGTCAGTTCCCGATACCCTTTGTTTGTGGCTGGACCAGCTTGACTTTGATTGCGACTGGCGAGGCTTAGCGGAAGAGGGCGTACGATTCTGGGCGCAGTGTGCCCAGTTTACAGCACTAGACGTGCGTGGAGTGCCGCGGGGTCGTTGCAAACACAACGAGTGCGAGTGTCCCGAATTTCTGCGCGAGACGGAGCTGAATGCCATCCAAGGAAAGGGCTTACCATTTGGTTGCATGGTGTCTTTACTGCGGCCATTCGCCAGCTATCCATCGACGACTACAATATTTGGGAAAGAACCCTGTTTTCATTTGGTTTATTTGTACAAACCATATAGTTTTTTTTTTTTTTTTAAGAAGAGTTGAGCCCCCAAGCTGAAGTGTGTTTGCCTTTTTCTATATAGTTCGTTTTGGACTGTTCCTTTTGGTAACTGAAGCCTACCGAGATCTCCCTCTCTCTCATTGGTTTTGTAGACACCACGGATAAGCTTGCTCAAATCTTCGCATAAATTCCACAGCTATGAACGGCGCGCAGCTAATTCGCGCAATGTACCAAGCGTACCAGGCATTATCTACGCGACGCATCAGGGCAATTCCTTTTGATTCACAACTGCCATTTGTATATGTATACATAATTATACATGAAGCAGCCGCGTTGGGCTTCATTGAACTACTCAATTCGCCAGGTGCAGTCACTAGAGAGATTTAGTAGAGTGATTTTCAGCTCCGATAACCATATCAGATAACTACATGATGCATGGGCGCCCTTGCGTTTATACGCTTATTACGGCGTGCGTTTTCTCCACGCTTTGACGATGACGTCTTCTATACTCTGTTTCAACTTACGATGTACCGCAGGAAAGGCTACAAGCGCGAGCTCCTTGCTCTAGGGCACATTTCGGCGGCACAAGCTCTCGTGCATTAAGAGCAGCTGCCAATGAAATGAGCTCGCGCTTCTAGCCTTCTCTGCGGTACAACATAAGGTGAAACGGAGCATAGGCGTGTGAAATGCGCGTCGCGGTTGAAACCTCTGACTGCGGGCATTGAGCTCTCTCGCATTTAGTATATCGTCCCAATAACTAAGATTATTCGGACGATATACTAAATGCGAGAAATCCCCATGCTCGCGGTGAGAGGTTTCCATTGCGACGCGCATTTCACACGCATAGAAGGTGTCATTATCCCAGCGTGGAGAAAACACACGCCGTAATAAGCGTGTAAACACAAGGGCCCCCTCACGCCTGCCACGCGTTAAACCATAGCACAGTTCACGCTTAGGAATCATGAACTCTACGCTTTGAAAAACGCCACGCTTAGAACACGCGTGTAAAAGTCGCTTTGTGTCACGCCTGCCAAGCGTTACACCATAACGCAGTTCACGCTTAGGGAGCGTGAATTATAAGCGTTGAAAAACACCACGCTTAGAACAAGCGTGCAAAGGGTCGCTTTGCGTCACGCTTGCTCTGTGTGACCATTTTCAGAGTGTATAACCGTAAAGTGCCCCGCGAGACTTCCGGTCGCTCTCGGCACGCGTAGTACGCCGGTGTTTATTGTCAGTTGTTTACTGCGCAGTTCGGCGGCTTGGTTGTTTGTTGTTCACTTCCCCTTTTTCGTGTGTCGCTTTTTTTATTGCGATAACGTGTGCTTCGACGGGGAAATGTCATCGCAAGCGGACTGTCCTCGATTGCCAAGCAAAGGGACGTGTTGCAGCGTCCCTGGGTGCAGCCTGCGTTCAGGAACGAACTTGCTTTCGACTGTGAAAATGTACCGCTTCCCGGCAGATCCTAAGCGGAGAGCTTCATGGCTTCAGGCCATGAAAAGAGACAAGTGGCATCCAAACAACAACAGTCGAATATGTTCGGCGCACTTTCTACAAGGTGAGCTATGAAGTTTCTATCTGTCCTGAATGGTATTTCAATCGCACGCTGGCTGCCCGACCGCACCCACTTTCTACCTGTAATACGAAGGGTAGAGCGTCATTTACTTTGAAAACTTAAACATTGATTGACCGGTCTCAACGTCGCCGATCTACGGAAGAGTGTTCCCCAGATAATAGGGAGATTTAGTAAACCGTTTTTGTACGCTCGATATCAGCACCGGGATGTGTTCCGTAGCCTTGACGCCAGCTTTCGTGCGCTGACCGGAGCAGTATCGGGCCGGGGAAAACGGTTTACTAAACCTCTCTAGTGTTCTTGTAATTTTTGTGGAGTCCGCAGTTGTAGGTAAAATACTTCTCAGACATTTGCGTCCTTAAATTTGGTTTACTTTTGCACTATACTCGTCTACATCAAAGTAACAACTGTGGCAGTAGGATAAGAAGTTAAGTAGCAACAGCAGTGGAGCCTGGCAGTAAGCGTAAAATCAACTTCGCAATTTTTTTTTTTTTTGAATCATAACATTCTCGAACTTCTAGTCTATTGCTATCGGTGTCACAATGCTTATTTATCTGTGAAGATGAAGCGACCCTATGCAGTAGTGCATGCATTTCTTTCAATGTGAAGGTCTCACTTTTTGTGAATTTTTTCAGGATTTTTTTTTTCCGATGAACCCGTGCACCCCGACTACGTACCGTCACGGTTCCCGTGACGGGAACCGTCACTCTTGAAAGGAAACGCTTGGCTGGCTCAATTAATGTCAGAAGTTCAATTAATGTTTGCATTCGTGAAAATAGTTTATTAGTTAACATGTGACAAAAAAGCTCCCACAAATATGAAGGCCATAGAAACAAATTAACTAATTATTTTGTATTGCAGAAATATGCAAAACTATGAATGAAAGCATTTATTCACATTTTTAACAGTCTCTAAAAAATCTCAACCCTGTTCAATGTATGTTTGATGGTAATGGTAACGGAATTCGAAGGTACTATTCGTTATAACTAGGGTGTGTACTTTCCGGTGTTTATTTGTGAGAAAAATCGGCGGATGTTTTTCGGTGTTTATTTATTTTCAAAACACCGGTGTATTTCGGTGGAACGTCTCACGACGAGGCTAAAATCGGTGATTATCGGTGAAAAAAAGCGATTGATCACAGACAGAGAGTTCCAATTTTTTTCACATAGTTCTTACACTTCTTCTCTAGGAAGCAACTATTTCTCACACTTGGTTATTATAGTAGATGCAAGCATACTTTCTTGCTTGCATCTGCACGCAAGGAACGTGCTGCCGTCATGGCAGCACGTTCCTTGCGGTTCGCAACCCGCAATTATGAAAACGCACGCTCTTGTACGACACGGACGTTGGTATTCTCTTCCAGGAACCACAGCAACCTCTGAATACATGGCTTGCACCGACATCACTTGGCCAGACACAATGAGGAAAAGGCGCGTGAGAGCCTACCCTCCACTGCGTTAATTTTTCCCCAAAAGGGGGCCATGGAAGACACAATGGGGGAAAGGCGTGTGAGAGCTTAGCTTCCACTGCGTTCACCAGACGCTTTTGACCCCCAGAAAGGAGGGCGGACTGACGCCACCTGCAAGCCATGGATAAACACTGCAAGAAAGCAAGATCCACGAGATAACACGTTTGACGAACCTCTACGGGGAAAGGGTTTCGCTAGGTCGGAAACTAGCAACGACCGGTGTTTTTCGGTTTTAACCAAGGCGAAAATATCCAACCACCGGTGTTTTTCGGTTTCAACCAATTTTATATTTTCGTCACCGACGGATGTTTATCGGTGTTTTGCGGATAAAACCGGAAAATGCACACCCTAGTTATAACCGAATATTCGCCCATCTCTAGTAAGGAACACTATAATAACAATCTGCATGAAAACTGCAAATAAGCCCAAAACGCGACAAGCATCGGGAAAAAAATCTATAAGCAACTAGTTTAAGAGAAAATCCGCTGATAATAAGTGGAACTGGCCTCCCTGTTGTCTACCGTGACCTGGCTTTGCCAAACAGTGGGCCTATTCTTGCATGCAGCAATCCGAGCACACCCATGTTCTAGGCATTCGTTTCAATTTTACAGATCTCATGTGAACGGCTACAGCGCACGATTCACACCTTAAGACAGATCCAGACTTGCGGCTTTTACAAACACACACAGTGTTTGCCTCTGTGAACTTGTTCAGTAAACCTCGACTGTGTATTTCCGCGAAAATGTAGGAGAAGTAAAACTCTTCAGCCTTGTTGACCGCTGCGACCCAGAAGCTCTCGTTAAACGCCACTTCCTCCACATTAAAATCTTTTTTTTTTTTTTGTGTGTACACTACGAAGAATGTTCTGGTAGTTTTCGTTAGTGCCATCTGCATCTGTACCTGTGCATAATTTAAATGGCTCTCTTTCAGATGAGCATCATTGTCAAGGTAGGACAGTAGCTTCTTGGCGGCATCAATGTTTAGGTGTGCACATGATGCCGCAGATTTGATTTCTAATACCGCATCTTTGCAGCAGCTACAAGATACTATCCCATCAGGAGAAGCACCTAAGTAGGGCCTCTTTTCATCTACGACCAAGCCACAACTTGTGACCTCGAAGCGCTTATGCTTAGGTCCTTCGTCATTGATGAAGCAATTCTTGGCGTTTACCCCGTTGTCTCTCCCCCATCTTACACTGGACACGTTCGGCGCCTTCGTGTAGCCCATGACCTGGGAGACAACCTTCTCCACTCCTGTGCAGCATGAAATCACCTTATCTACGATTGACACCGTGATTCTGCCCTTTCTTTGCCCGAACCACTCGTCCGAGCCCGCTTGAGCACGAGTTGAAAGTTCCACTTGGCTGCACTCCACATCTTTAAGGGTTGTTTCTCTTGCAGCCGTTTCATCCAGGCAGCGTAGAAGCACGCCATGTCCACAAGGGTTCCAAACACTTCAAGTGCATGGTCATCCCCAGCACTGATGCTTGAAGCGGTGTCTGTGTCCTCACTGTCAGTGATGCTCCTAAGCACCAGGGTGGTAGGTGCGACCTTCTGCAAAGATATAGTTGAAGGTTTTAAAAGCAAGCGAACACAACACACGACCCATAAAGACTATGCTAAACTACCAGGAGGTGTATTTTGTCTTTTTGTTGTGAACATCAATACGCCTCTTCCTCACAAACATGCTCGCCTCTTTCTCAATATTTCTTTCTGGTAGCCCCCTCTCACCAGTTAAACGACAAAATTTCGCGATTGTTGCTGCTGTTTTGCTAAACAAGCTAAGCTTTGATGACTGAATGGTTCAGGCTTTTGCCAATTTCTGGATTTCTGCATTTTGCAGAAGATCAGCTTACAATGGTAGCAGTAATTGAGGTGCGGCTTCAGGAGAAGTTCTCTAGTAATTATTTTTCCGGCACATAAAATAAAGCTAGACATGCATATTCAAAGCCAAGCAATTTGTTGACATTATGCGTAGTTTATTTAAAACCAACTATATCGGTATTTAAATGTTGCTCCGAGACGAGATATTAATTAACTATTATCTGCAACGTTGCGTTTACATTTTCACGAACTGTAGAATGCCCTTTTATTAACCAACAATGCCACCAGAATAAATATAGCACTTCACCTTTAGTGACTTGAACAAGTCTTGGAGCTGTTCAGGACCGGCCTCTGGGACAGTTGAGCTTGGCTTGTGTGACGACGTGTCCTTCATTTGCCTCTTCTTCGAAGGCTTGATGAAGTCTCTCGAAGCCACTGGAGCGGCCTGCAGTGTCACATGTAATACTTGCAACTGTCATTGAGGTAAACTATGAGACTGCTTGGACAAGCTCTTGAAAGGGGAACATTCATGAGGCAAGGTGGCACATTCCCAGGTGCGTACCTGTCCACTAGAAGATGCTGCGATCTAGCGGCATTCGACAGAAGTTGAACTTGGGCTCGTGACGCCGAACTTGATGTCAGCTTCAATGCGGAACAGTAGTGCCGCGACGTGACTGCAGGCCTCGCCAAACCTGCAAGGTATGCACCGATATTCACCACGAAAAGCGGCCGCTGCGATTGCGTGGAAAGCAAACCAGCCTCGTAACTTACCCTGTCATGCAGGTGCAGTGCACGCTCTGAACCGTTGCTTCTTTCTTGACCGCAGCCCATGGTAAGTGGTAACGGCCAAGAATTTGGCTGGCCTCCACCTCGCCAGTCACAAGACGATGCGATCGCTTTCGACTGCAGCTTCAAATGAGCGAAGCCCGCGTACTTTTCCGCTCAAGAAAAGATTGTAGCCGTCTTCAAGCTTGTAACTTTTAAATTGTTCTCTCGTGTACAAAACACACCTTCCACGAGATACACGTACACATCGCCGATTTCCACTTGTGGCCACCGACGAGTGTCTGTGAAGAATGCATGCCTCCGGACATCGGGATCCAACGGATCGGAGAGCTCCTCGCTCGTGACCGTAACCTTTTGCCGGTAGCGCGTCCTAGCTGGCTCTTCCAGCTCTCGGAAGTACGAACTGGACATTCCAACAAAATAAACTCGTCAATGTGGAGTATTACTTCTAACAAATGAATAATCCAAGCGGCGCTGCGCGTTTCGACGCTCTGCAGAGGTGAAACGGGCTGGACCGGAAGTCCTGACCGGAAATGACCGGGGGTTAGCCAATATGAGGCCAGGCGCCGGTTTGTTGACAAACAAATCGTGGTGAGTATATACTTGGGTAGAGAACGGCTTCGCTTCCTTTTTGCCTTTTCTTGCCCCCCCCCCCCCCCCCCCCCCCCCCGACCCCTCTTCGCGACTGGTCGTGACGACTGGGCTCGTCGCAGCGAAAACGGTTACTGACCCCTGGTTTAGAGTGTTCGTCAAACTAGGTGTAACTACACACTGCACGTATTACTCATCTCAACACCTTCCGATTGTCTCCACCGGAAGGGAAACACGTTGGTAACACCTGTCGTTGGCGTGCCCTTTTTGCCGAAGCAGTCTGCCGCTTCATTACCCGTGAGGCGCCCTAGAACCCACTCAAGTGCGATGTCGTGAACTGCCTGAATATCCGCCATCATTCCAAGTAAACGTTTGTGAATGTATGGTTTGATAAGCAGGGGCGGGGGGGGAGAGGTTGGAGAAGTTTCGACCCCCCCCCCCTTCCTCCCCCTTCCCCCCCCCCCCCCCCCCCCCCCCCTTCCCCTGCCTACGCCACTGCCGCCACATATTCAGGTGATTCCGCTTCTGATGTAGATGTAGATACGAGAGTTGATGTCAGAGCGTTTCGCACGCGCAGCATAGCTCGACTGGGGCCGGAAGGGCATTGTCTTTTAGGCCACGTGGTTGGATAACTGGAACTGAACTGCGACGCGTGTGCTTCAGACATGGCGAGAATCGGGAGGCTGGAGGTGATGAACAAACTGGCCAAAAATCGCCATTCTTCAATCGCAAACCATTTGCGTTCTACTTGAGCAACAAAACAATGTCGGTACAATTCATTCGTTGGTACAACTGCAGTTAACGGGCGCACAGAGGTGCAATGATACGCTCCACCTAAAGTTCTATTTGCACTTCATGAAGGTATCTGGCCTCCTGTGCTGTAGTTACAATTGCCTTCAATGCAGCAAACAGTATCGGGAGCAGCAACTTCTTTAAATTTTCTAATCCGGTAGTTGTGTTTTGTCGCAGAGGAACTGTAGACGGACTGGCATCAACTGCCTAGCTGTGCCTCAGCTTTTATTGCTATCAAAGTCGTATGTGCCAAAATTGAGTCACGTCCTGTCATGGTTGTTGGTGGCCTCCGTGGAGGAATGCATGGTGGTAGCAGTGGTGGAAGTAGCGCGGGTGGTACCTTTGGTGGCAGTGCCACTGACACCGCAACTTTGATAGGTTGGTCATACGTAAACCTTGAACATTTGTGCATTTTATTCAGAGGCGCAGGAGACACAGGTCTCACTGCCTCTGGATTGGGTGGTGGCAAATAAAGCGCCGTTCACACTCTTGCGACCGAGTAAGACCGAGAGAGACCAGACCAGTTTTTAAGCCTTTTGCGGCTTCTTAGGACCGGATGCGCTGCAGCGGAGCTGGTCCTAAGAGATCGCAAGAGGCTTAAAAACCGGTCTGGTCTCTCTCGGTTTTACTCGGTCGCAAGAGTGTGAACGGGCCTTAACGCTTAAGGCCCGTTCACACTCTTGCGACTGAGTAAGACCGAGAGAGACGAGACCGGTTTTTAAGCCTCTTGCGATCTCTTAGGACCAGCTCCGCTGCATCGCATCCGGTCCTAAGAAGTCGCAAAAGGCCTAAAAACCGGTCTCGTCTCTCTCGGTCGTTCTCGGTTGTAAGAGTGTGAACGGGCGTTTAAGGTCCGTTCACACTCTTGCAACCGAGTACGACCGAGAGAGACCAGACCGGTTTTTAAGCTTCTCGCGACGTCTTAGAACCGGATGCGCCGCTGCGGGGCTGGGTGTAAGACGTCGTAAGAGGCTTAAAAACCGGTTTGGTCTCTCTCGGTCGTACTTGGTTGCAAGAGTGTGAACGGGCCTTTAAGCGCCGTTCACACTCTTGCGACCGAGTCAGACTGAGAGAGACCAGACCGGTTTTTAAGCCTTTTGCGGCTTCTTAGGACCGGATCTGATGCAGCGGAGCTGGTCCTAAGAGATCGCAAGAGGCTTAAAAACCGGTCTGGCCTCTCTGGGTCTTACTCGGTCGCAAGAGTGTGAACGGGCCCTTAGCCGTCATGCCGTGAATCAGCTCTAGTTTGCCCAATGCGACAATCTCTTTGTTTTGTACAAATGCCATGAACGATGCGACATATGGTACAACGCAGTCTGCTCACTTAGGATGGTTTCTGGAGCTGCATTCTTCAGGATTGTGCGGGCCTGCGCACATCTCACATCGCTGAGGTCTGTGACACGCATTAGCAACGTGTCCATACCTTTGGCAACAGAAACAGCGCACCGCTTGTTTCAAAGTATGCTTTCACCGAGTAACTAATAAAAAAAAAAAAAAAAAAACTTGTAAAAGTGTGGACAGTTTTTTTTTTTTTTTTTTTTCATTTGTAAGTTGATACTGGTTCGTGGATGATTGACGACGCTATCGTCGCCTTGCGGAACATTGGCAATTTGAATCTGACAGTGTTATCTTACAGACCCTTTGTCTGTAAGATAACACAGGGGTTGTTTATCTGTGCACTCATTTTATCTTGTCCAGATTCCTCAGGTAAGACTGCGGTACATTTGCAGCGATGTCAATTCGAGCAACGGTTTTCAACGCTAGAAGCTTATTCGCTGACGACAAAGACGCGACATTTACCAGAAAGCGTCCATGTTTGGGGAACTTATGTGAAGTTACTTTTTCTTGTGGTAATTATTTTGTTGGCGATTCGGTTTGGGTTCACATGCCAGAAAGAGTGTCTTAGTTTATTTGAAGATGATTTGAATGCCTTCGGAGTACTTTTTCAGGCATGTCACTGGTGTAAACAGTGTCTCGATCGTCACGATCAACCTCAATTTCGTCTCCTAGTGGATAGGTGGAAGTACTTGCACTGTCCGCCAGCAGACACAATTACTTTTCTGGCGTCGTTCCAGAGTCATCCACTTGATGACATGTAGGGCCTTAACAATCAGCTGGAGGAAATAATTTTAGATGGTCGTTGTAGCGGGGGTTGGCAAACGCCATGGGCGGAGAAGCGAGCCTCCACAGCATGACCTTACACGCTGATGCTTGTACTCGATTGTATCTGCATAGCAGACTCCTTGTTCGTGGTCGCGGTATGGCGAGACAGTTCTCCCAAATACCTCTCAAGGCGAGGTTGACCTTCATAGTTTATTAAGCAGCAAAATTGAAGAGACCGGAGGGAAAAGGGATGAATCTCGTACAGACACGTCTTCATTTCGCGTATTGATGTTTTCGACACTGATAGAAATCAAGCCTCCTTCAATATAACTTTCACTTTAGAACCGAGATTTTGAGCCAGTAATATTGGCCTTGACGTCCCGCATAGAACAATAGGATATTTAAAAAGACAAGACGATGCTTTCTTTCGGTGCAGTCATGAAATAAAGCAAGAAAAAAAAAAAAGAGCAACCAAGAGCAGTTATGTCCGCGCTCGTACAGTTGTCTAAACGGGTCTATGAAATATGGAAACGAAGGAATACATTGCACTGGCCGATACAACTGACTGACGTTGACCATATTCGCCAGAGTATTTGTCGATATACCAGCGAATATCGCAGGCGAATTGATCGGCCTGCGATCGTTTCCGAGGCTCTGTGGCCCAAGCGGTCAATTCAAGTACGCACATGTCTGTGCACCACCTATAAGCAGGAATAGAAATATTTATGAGACGAGCCACTATAAAAAGAGGTTCAACCGTCATCAGACGTCATATGAATAATGACGCCTTCTGAGCGCACCCACGTTCTGGAGGACTGCTCTTGATGCGTTGTTATTTATTTATTTATTTATTTATTTGCCCACACGGTCTTGGGAGTAAGGGCAAAAAGCAGATACAGCCTGCATGCCTCACGGGGCAGTGCGTATCTGTTCTTTTTTTAAATACGAAAAACACTTTGCCGAAACGTAGAAACCCGCACCTCTCACCGGGAACGCCGCAAACAGTATTTTGGTCTTCGAGAAAAGCGTATTCATCACTGTCGATCACGTATCGAAGAACACGTAGTGAATAAAACTGTTTATAGGGTTGAGAGAACATGATGCCTAAAGCCAAGTTTAGTTGCGACGTCTCTCCCGCGGCAAAAGTTCCGTGGACGCCGCATGCATTTTAGCTGCCGCCAAGAACGTGCTAGATGTCTCAGCAACACGTACCGGGCCCTTGACGCACCGTATTGGCTACTGGCTGGTTCAGTGCCCTGGGAGGCCGCTTCAACTTCTAACCAACTGATGTTAAGAGCATTGAAATGGCCTGCAGTCACAACCTTGCTTGGGTTATTCGTGTTAGCTAACAAATATTCGAGCATACTCCTTATGTGTACCGTCGGCGATTTGCGTTTTCTGTATATGATTCCAGGTTCCAAAACCTTGACCTTGCACCAGACACTCCAAATTTTTGTAGGGTTTCGGAGAATGCTAGACGATATTTTTTTTCAACCGCCATAGCGACTGCGCCGCTTCGAGAGCACCTCTCTCTACGTTTTCATTTGTATTGATATGCTGTGTACCGGTGGATTTAGTACTCACCATGATATGTCTGTTTAAATTTCCGTTCAGGCTTTCAAGGCGCACCAGCGCTAGTAGTGCTAAAAAAAGTGCTCGTATCTCTACCTACGCCCACGCACACTGGGAAACACATTTCCGTCGCCAGCGCGCAACAAGATGGGTTTACATACACTATTCGCGACTCCAGCGAACTATAGGCGGCGCGCTGTTCAGGAAAAATGCGGGCGAAAGGAGGTGGTTTTCGTCGTTCAGCACGCCGACCAACATAAATGTCGAAAGTAATCCCTGGAGAAGGGGAACAAGAGGGACACAAACATAAATCTCCAAACACAGCTAGGTGACTGGTGAGCGACCAAAAAAATCCGCCTGGTCCTTTGCATTTAATTGCATTATAATTATAACATAAATGTCTTGTACTGCAGCGTAAAATCGGGGCTACGTTTGAAAGCCAAGCGATTTTTCGACAGAAGAAGCCTTCTTCCAGTCAGCGCGTAGGAATGACACGGCGGAAGAATAAAAATTATTACTGGAAACAATGTCTGTTTCTATGCTGCCTACGAGAGCCAAGCAGTGATAGCATACGACAGAGTCAAAACGACCTCCTCTCCTGCGCTTCTCGGCGTTGCCGCTACGCTGCGTCGGTTTCGCTGGAGTCGCCAATACAGTTCATTCCACCCACATATAGACAGGGTGGGTGCCTTTTTTAATCGCTCTGTTCAGTCCCATGTGTATGCGCGCCTATACACAGAATACTTGACTGACGTCCCGGCCAGTGTACCCGGCCAACGCATGCTGCCAAAAAGACGCCTCGGAGCCTGCCAACAAAGAACAGCTCGGGTATGGCAATTGAATATTCCCTCTCTGATATAAGCAATGACGTAACTTGAAAGTAAACGGCCGGAATGTCCCGGCTTCCTGCTGCAAAGATGCGCCCGTCCTTGAGAGGAGTGTGTCGTCTGGTTCCATGTTCTTAACGATTTTTTTCGCGAGAGTAATTACCACTGCGTGCGTCATGTATGAGGGTCGATATGCACAGCGATACGCAAATGAAAAATTTCGCATGTTTTTTTCCTGCGATTTCTGAGAGCGGCACGGACGTCGAGAGCGCACGTTGTCGATATGGAAAGCGATAGTCGAATGAAAAACCCAAGTTCGCGCATCAGCAAGGCCTTGCACACACCGCACTCCTCATTGATTAGTCGAATGCGGAGAATATTGATTGTACGCGCCGTTTTATGCCTTTGTGCATACAACATGCCTCAAGAGGAGGAAATGAAATGGGAAAAAGAAGCGTGTAGACAATTTTTATTTGGGCTGCCAGAATAACTGGAGGTATGTTTTCAGCTGATTAAATGGTAGGCCGCATCGACACCGCGTGATGCACGATGGCAGAGCGTTCGAGGGTTGCTTTGTAACAATTAACAACCTTTTTTTTTTTTTTTTTTTTTTTTTTGTCGCTGAAACTGGATAAACTTTTTCTACATTTATTTCCTTCATATTTCGCATTTTCTCAATAATAATATAAAATCGTGATGATGCAATTTTCTTTTCCTCTTACGCGCGATAAGATGAATACTTCAACTGTGGATATTTGTTTTCAAGTTGATTGTAAAAATCTTGTGATAGCTGGAAGTTCATCTACTGCATATGATAGGTAGAGATTGGTTGTTTTGTCAGGGCACTACGACTGCTAACCTGGGGTCTTTAACGGGCGTCACGCAGTAGTCATACACGACCTCACACTGGTGCGATTCTAACACAAGTCGAAATGGGAAGTACGCCACGATCCCTGGAATCTGCATCACGAGCTTTCAGGGCTCGAAGTGGGCCCGTGACTAAGCAGCCTGACGCCTGGAAATATTAACAGCAAAGGCCTTTCACGTTAAAATTCATTTTACTACTTTAATGTCATATTATCTTAGGTTTAGTACACATACCGCGCTATGTTATATATTTCAAGCCTGCGTCGACCTCTATATTTAGCACCCTTCGTTTACCCAGTCTCGCTATCTGGTGTACAGTACCCTCTTCTTTATTAGTTTTTTTTTTTTTTTTTTCAGTTCAACTTGTGAAGTTTTCTTTTTCGACCTGAACTTATCCTCGCAAAACACCTCGGGACACGTTTAGGTGCGCTCGTAAACAGATGTTCAATAAAACTGTCTCATATGGCACAACGCACCAGTCACAGTGATTGGTTTTCATGTTTTACGGAAACGGGACAGTACATGAATCTTTCCGTTTGTGTCAATTTAAAACACGAATATGGTTGTAACGCATTCATTACAATGTCCTAAATTTATACTTTAGTGCAGAATTTCGTCGAATGTGCGCCGGATATATTTTGACGTATTGGTAAGCACACAAAAATCACCTGGACTCCTTTGACGAAGTTTTCGTTTTTACTTATTATTTTTTCATTTCTGGTCTCACCGCTCTAGAAGAATCGCCACAACAATTTACAATGACGCTGCATTTCCGAGAACGTGCGATTCTAAAAGATCTTAGCAACGACACATATGACTATACCAGGGGTGACCAGAGTGACATAAGGTTAAAGCCGTAGACAAAACTGTAAAAAATCAGAGATCCGAAGGAACAAAAAAAAACAAAAAAAAAACGGGGGGGGGGGGGGGGGGAGAGATAGCTACATTTAGTAACAAACGATGTGGAGGAAATAATCCTTTCCAAAGGGGATATGTATGATTGTCGACTACAACAAATAACACCAGGCAGCAGAACGTTTCTTCAACCGCTAAGCAAAAATGAATGCGTGGTTCGCTATAGCGACTGCTCCTGACTCACGTTATGCGTATACGGATCGAAATTCTTTCTGGAACAATAAAAAAAAAAAACTGAGCCACTGGACACATCTATGTTTAAAAAAACAGTCCAGCTGTATGTACGTAGTGTAGTACAATGCTGGCCAAGACTGTGAGCTTCCTTTTTGAAGTTCTAGAGCTCTTTTTGTGTTGTGGACACAGGAAGCAAAGAGGGGCACGTTTACCAGGCCGCCGCGAGCCGCACTTGGACCCGCGAAGAGCCGTGTGCGGCTCGCGAGTCGAAGTTTGGCCGCCCCTGATCCATACGTCTTATGGAATATGCACACGGCCGCACCCTCTTTGCCCTTGGACATCGCTCTTTACTTCTTTATGTGACTTTCGTTTTACTGGTTTTACGAACTCACTCAGCATCTTCTTCCGTGAACACACACACACACACACACACACAGGAGTGTCATAAATAGAATGAAACTTGGCAACACTTATAAGTTTTCATGTATAGCTCGACGCATGCGGAGAGCAAGTCGTCTGCTTCTGGCGCAGGGGCTGCGGTGACATTAGAACGATACGATGCCGAGCTCTGATTGGCTTTGATTGAAAGAATAGTGAGTAGACCTCAATGCTAGATGCCTTAAGGTAGATCCACTATTTTTTTTTTCATTGAGCCATTAATTGCTTAGCGTTCTGACATCGTCGCAACCTCCGTGCAAAAAGCAGACGAACTTGCGCTCCGCATAGCTTGTATCCGAAGTTTAAGATATTATACAAATTGTCCTAAGCACGAGCTTCAGGGCCGTGACTGCCTGAAAACTGCTACCTAAATTAGATCGGAAGTGAGCTAACGGCCTTATGTGGAATTCCCTCGGTTACACATTTGTCACCTCTATTTGCAGCGCGATGCAAAAGCGCTGTATGCTTCCGCCTTGGTAGATCTGAGATCGTGCTTGCACGCCCAAGAAGATAACAAGAAAAAAGCGCTCCAAAATAACTGTAAATCCACCAAGAGGATTCCCCGTTAGTTTTTAAAAAGAAGGTGAGTTTTTTTCTCCGGCGGGCTTTCCTCCGGCGAGGGTTTTCCGGGTTTCACGTTAACCGAATTTGCCATTTAGTGGAACAAGAAACGAATTTAGCCAAGTCGCGTAAAAAAAAAGGAGGAAACAAAACAAAAAAAAAAAAAAACACGAAGCGAAAAGCTAAGTAAGAAAAACAAAGAAAAGCACGACCGCATGGCGATCGATCAGACAGTGACTTTGCGCTGTCGCCATTTTCTTTCTTTTTCTGTCGTCCCTCTGTTTGCGGAGATTGTCTCTGGTGTAGGATAGCCTAAAAACAGCTCCGAGTGGCCGGCGGCCCTCAGAGACGACAGTCCCAAAGGCCCTCGATCAAAAACTCTTGTGATGTTGGTAGTGGCTGCAAAATCCATTCGACGGGCGACTCTCTCGTGTATAAGTGACGAGAATTGGGTCGATGATGGGTCGATGATGGGTCGAACGGCAGTTTGATTCCTCGTAAATCCTCTCTGCTCCCAATTGGATTAGGGACGGGGCGAGCGCTCCGGGGAATGCAGCTAACGGGTATGGAAGTAGCTCTCTTCTCCCTTGGAACGGACTGAGCTTTTGTGAAGAGCGGGTCAGGCAAAGAAGGATAGCCACACTGACAGGAACACGTGGATCCGAGGATAACAAGTGCGTGACGTGGACTGCACTGGAAGGCGAGCAGCATTAATAAGCCCATGCGATTGCGGCACTCCTATAAAATTCATGAAGAATAAATGTAAAACGAACCCTCGAATAACGTTAGCATAAGGTAATTAGAAGTTTAGCACACTGGCTGCAATTAGACGTCATTGGAGTATTGTTCGTTTTGTCCGCCCTTGCGTTTACACTTTCATTAACGTCTAATAACACGAGCGCCGTCAAGACAGTGGTAATCTAAACTTCGTTCATTCATTTATGCATTTCTTCGTTCGATAGTGTCTTAATGAACAGTCGGCTGTCTCTTTTTATGGCGGCCTTGAAACTACATATGAAAAAATTAGTAAATATGTCTGAACCATTGAAGTAATGCCTTATTTAAGACATCATTCAGCTCGGTTAACCACCTCACCTTCCTAATAAACACATTTTTTTTCTCGACATCCTTGTGGATTGACTGGGAAAAAATGACAATGTGGTTAAGGTGCCATTTGGACGAAGGAGCAGCCGACCCGTCGTGCGACGCGACCAGAAGTATGTGGAATCATAACTTTTTAAGTCGCGGCAGGAATCGAGACTTTCCGACGCGTCGTACGTCATGCCCTTTATGGAACTAACGTTACATGGACAAAATATTGAGAAAAGCTTGTTGCATTAATTCTTAAAGTTATGCAGAGAATCTGACGACTGATCAAAAATTATTATAATTATTATTTGTACAATTAGCAGAACATTGTTGTTGTTTTCACCAGATATAAAGGCAGAAAGGGTAAGTGAAATTTAATATTAAGCAGAATTGTGGGAATCATATCTGACACTCTGTACTTCGCGAGTGTTTCGCCGAAGGAATGAGTGCACATTCATTAAAAATAAATAGCCAAGGAAATACTAAATGCGACACAAGAGGAAATCAGCGTAGGCGGAACTTCGACCGTAATGACGTGTGCGATTCAAAAGAAGGAAGCAAGAAACAAGGCGGCAAATAGCAGAACTTGCCAGGGTAGACAAAACAGCCTAACGTTTCCATAAAGTGGCAACAAGAATAGATTATGAATACATCAAGAAAACATCCTTAGAACTTTTTTGGTACCCAGAACAGCCTTGGCACTGGTGCATAAAAGCAAGTTTGCAATTTTCACGCCTTCTAGTGGATGCATTTCAAAGCTACACGCGAACACTGTGACAACACTGCGTCGGCAGCCATACATATGTCTACGATATCGACAGCGTTTTGAGCGCGTTCCTACCGCTGTATCGAAGTTATTCGGGTTGGATGGCCTTTCGTTACTGGTTGTCAGTGTTCAATCAAAGAGGCGTGAAGGACAGTAACGGAGACAAAATAAGGTATCTTGTTTTGCTAACCAATCCAGGGAGCGCGAGCGTGCCACCTTGGGGAGAATTTACAAACGGACCACACAGTATGTACAAGACGTTTGAATGCACCAAACAGAAGGTGTTTTGGGAATTCTTGGGGTAGTCTCTTATTTTTGTTTTGTTTTGTATGGTGCTCGCAACGGGGCCATTTAAAGTTGTCCACGCACGCATGCTGGAATCTGCACAACAGCATGAACTTGATTCCGGCAAACTGCAGGTGTCTGGGTGTTATCCGCAAGTTTAAAATACGGAGTCGCCGCCCTGCGGGCCACCCTCCGAAACGCCACTAAGGTGACTGATTTCGCTGTGTGTACGGTCGGAAGAGAGGAAAGTGGTGCTAATGAGCATATCAACAAATTATGAGCACAGACACGACGAATACTAGCGTCGCCAGTGCGCTAACTAGAGTCCCGTGACCAGACCCTCCACGTCGCCGTCGCATCGGAAGCACAATACCGATCGCTCGCTCTTCACCGGACGCCGAATTTACGCGTGGGAAGCTTCGCTCCTTGTCGGCACTCCTCTCAAGGGTGCGTGTGTGCTCAGCGATTCGGTGATTCTCAATGATAGTGCCTCGGACGTGAGAGTGATTGTGAAAGTGAGCTTGCTGTGTGATTCCAGTTGGCGGTTGAGGACTAGCCCTAAACGAACAAAACCACGAAAGCTGGCGTGCGACGGCTGATCAACAGCTGCTTTCGTGTAAGTATTGAAGATTAGTTCTGACAGCAAAGGTGGGCTAAATGTTGCTTTATTTTGCGTGTAACAAATTAAGTACGCCCTGTGATATCGAGAGTTTCAGTAGATTTAAGCGTGCAACTGTTCATACCAGCGATTCAAATGTCATTTGGAGCTATCGTCTTCCGCGAACGACGTTAATTACATAATGATACTCAAGGGCTCTGCGTTTAGCATGAGACATATTCTTCTTTTCTTACTCCGAGCCCGCAGCGCGAGCTCTGCGATACGCGCTAGAGCAGAGGTGCGCACACTTTTCGGGCCCGGGACCCCTAAAAAACCTAAACGCCCTCCGGCAACCCCCACGCGGACCGTATTTAATATTTCTCCACCCCTTCCCCCCCCCCCCCCAAAAAAAAAAAGTAAACAAACAAAATAAAAAAACAAAAAGAAAAAAGTCAATATGTACTAAATCATCCTTTCCGCCACAAAGCGACATGCGAGGTCATCAGTGCCACGGGTAATCCTTGCGATTACGAAAATTCATAGACAAATTTCCGAAGATGCTTGCTAGACGTCTGGTCCCCATCGAGACCAGACCACAGCTAGCTCAACGGAATGCTTACCAAGCGAGCCATGGAACTAGTTTATTTTGATCGTGGTAGTACGTTGACGAGAAGGCAAGATTATAATTTCTACAGCACCGTTCGAAGCTTCTCACGCTGCACCTTCAACAAAACGGTTTTAGTCAGTCGACAGCTGCTCACATTCCGTGTCTGTTATCTCCCGATCCGTGATGATTTCCTTCCTCTCCTATAGACGCCTCAGGGGAACACAATTCCCTTTACGTGATTTCGAGTCTCGTGGACGCTTCTTTTGGACATATGTCAAATCAGGATGTCAAGAACTGCTGGGTATTTTGTGCATTTTCTCCTGAGCGTGGCGTGAAGTAAATGGAAGAAGGCTTTCATGTCGGGCTTCGCAGTACAACATTTGAAGCGGTGTCGAAGCACCAGCGGCACCTTGTCGGCTTCTGGTGCCTTCCGACCCCCACTTTGCGCAGGCGCTAGAACACGGAGGCTGGACCAGATGGACGTTGTCGATCATCCACATACCGTTCACATGTCTAGCAAAAGAGTTTCGGTGTTGACCTTATAGTGTTTTTAGCTTTCGAGACATATAAGCCTTTTGGTGCTTCAAGGTGTCTGATTGGGCCAACCAGCATTATTTAAACATGAAATCATAGAAAGGTATTGCCATCAGCGCTATTTCGACTTCTCCGTGCATATTTTTATATGCTGGTCGCATAGCTACCGTGAGCTTTTCTTCAGAAATGTTATCTTTACACCATTGAAGCCGTATCTCTAAGCAAACAATAAGAAACAATAACTGCCATTAACTCTAACCCCACAGTGGAAGAACGAGCTAGTCGTACCGGTTAAGCCGGTTCCCAAAAACCAAGGAAGCAAACAGAAAGGAAGGCGCAAGCACGCGGCCGACAAGCACCTCGACGAAATCCCCTCCCTGGTCGTCGTCGAAGTCATATATGCAGACGCTGAAAGAGACGACACGGGTTGCTCAGCGATCGCTTGGCGTTCAAGGTCCAAGATCAGCACGTGGAGCGGCACCACGGACAAGACCAGCACACTGAAGGCGGCGGAACTACTACCTCTCCTTAAGACTATAATGGAGACGACTTGTAATTTTCCAGAATCAAGTATACCGAAGTACGTGCCTTCAGCGACTCCCGAGAAGCCCCCCAGGAATACAGCCGGAGCGACAGCAGAAATCCGGTGGCAAAGCAAATCAAGTGCACCATCGTCGAACCTCGTCCGCAAGTCAACATCGTACTTTCATGGGTCCCGGGACACGAAGGCATCCCGGGAAACGAGAGGGCGACCGAGGCCGCGAGGGTGCAGCTACTTCAAGTTTCATACCCTCACCTGGCCACAGTCACCCCCTCGTGGAAGAAGATCTGGGCATCCCGCCCGACATCGGAGAAATGAAGAAAGAAGAGAGTACTGCGAGGAAACACAAGCTCGCTTTCAGGGCATTTGAGACACCCAAAAATATAGGGCAGTGGATCTCAAATGAGGTTCCGCGGACCCCTTGGGGACCGCGAAGGCATTCTAAGGGTCCACAAAGCTCTGCCTCATCAGTCATGCCCCGGAATAAAAGTTGTTCTTTTCCCATTTTCGAGCGAGTTTTCTCGCGTGTATGTCAATCAGAGAAGTCTATTTCACCCTAGCCCTTAGTTATATCCGTTTATTAAATTATTATCAGAATTACCTTATACAATTTCGTACCCCTCATCCCGAACGGAGTCCTCTATCATCTCCGTTGATCCGCAGAAGGTCCGCGAAATATCAATGGTTGAGAACCACTGATATAGGGGAATACTATAGAAACACACTCTGTCATTAAGCGCATGCAGTCTTGTAGGTCGTAATGGCTATGAAAGAGTTGGCATTTCAAAACTTTTCACGATAAAATTCGTGACCACGAACTCCATTTAAATTCTGCAAAATATCACGTTGCCATAGTTAGCCAAATCCACCTAAGAAAATTTCAAGCATTGACCATTGCCAAATATTGTATCCCAGAGTTGGCAGCTTCCCAGGACCAAACTGACAATAGTGATCTCGTTTTGTTTTAGCTTCAGGAAGTAACAAACTACACTTGCACTCTATCTTGCAATCCAGACGTCAAGAAAAAAGACGCCTCAAGGGCATCATTCCGTCAATGTGCCTCCCTGTTGGCAGACACGACCGACAGGCTGGAGCAGCCCAGAAAGGAGCACAGGAAGCAAGAGCGCAAAGAGCTGCATCAAGACGGGAACCACCTCGGGAGTGTTTGCAAACACTAACTATATAGTATGTTCATCCCCTCAATGTTGTATAGAAACAACAAACTAGTTTAATTTTAACAGTTTTCTATAAAATCCGAAGATATTTTGTTTTCTTTGTTGATTCAGTACTTGAGACGAGATCACCACCGCAATCCCCACTCATTGGCAGCAATGTTCCTTGCGAAGTAGGCATTGATGAAGATATGAAAACAGCACAACTACTTCTTGAGCTCCGGTCCTCTCAACCAGTTCAAGGACCTTTGGAAGAAAGAAAAGTGAATCTAGACCAGGCTATACAAGTCAGTACTTACACCACCCCGGTAGTGGACCAGCGGTTGCCCGAGCTGCTGACCGCCGACGCAACAGTAAAAGCCTACACTGGGGTCGAGTCGACTACTGTGCTTCAAGCAAATGGACGGTGTGCTGAAACAATAGACTCACAGAAGTTTGAGCTTACAATGAGAAAAAGGGTCATGCTTGTGCTTGCAAAAAACAAACAAGAAAAACTAATTTTCGTGTTTAGCTATTATCTTCAAAGTACACAAAAACGTCCGTAAGTAGATACTTCCACTCAAAGCTTCGAACGCTGAGACGAGTCACGGAAGCAGCAGCCTTGCCTTGGCCGAGCAAGGATAGGGTGTCCAATAATTTGCCTAAGTTTTTTCAAAGTTTTGCAAACGTGAGAGTTGTGCTGGGTGGCACGAAAATAAAAGTCGAAAGGGCTAAGTGTTTGACATGCAGAATATGGACGTACATACTCTCACTACAAAGGAAAACACTCAGCTTAGTTTTTGGTTGGTGTCTCTCCTGCAGGAGTCACTTCTATGAGCGATCGATTTGGCGGAAGAGCATCATACAAAGCAACTGTGCAAAGATCGGGCATTTTAGAAAAGTTGGAACCGCTTGCAGACGACGGTATGGCTGCGAAGGGTTTCTACATTGAAGACGAATGTAACAAATTAGGCATACAAATCATCCAGCCCCCTACAGCGTCGATCAACGACACGTGAGGGTCGTTGACTTCGACTGCGACACGACCGGTTCGACCGACTTCGACACGAACAGTTAAAAACTGGTCGAGTCGAAGTCGGTCGTAGTCAAACGCAAGTGTGTGAACGGGCCTTAAAGGGCCCCTGAAAAGAAAAAAAAAAAGTTTTTTTAAAAACAGTTTGGTTGAGACACGCGTGTCAAAAAATGAATTTTACGCGAAAAAAAAATTTTTTAGAGCAATATTGACTGCGCCAGACGCAATTTAGTCGGTAGTCACCTCCTTTCCACCTTTCTCACTCTCGGAATTTCGGGCGCGTGGTGGAGAGGTAGTCCCCGCCTCTTCGTAGTGGATCGGCTTGGCTGCTTTTCTGGCTTGGCTGCGCCCCGCACGAGAGCCATTGCTACTTCCTGGCCATGTTCAGAAATTTACTCGATCTTACCCCAGGGTAAGGGTTTTGTACCCTTGGCGTTCTAAAACCTACCCGCGTACAGCGTTTTTCAATTTGTGCTGTCACGTGATACGATCCGCCGGAGAAACTCGGATCCATATGGAGATTTGGAACACAGCCCTTGGCCGCTGTGTCTGCCGGTCGCACGACGTACCGCGTCGTATCGTGTACCTACCGTGGTCACCGTGGTCGTACACACAGTACATAGTCGTCGCGGTGGACCCCGACCTGAAGCGTCGGTTGCTTCAACGCTGCTAGCAGCTGGGCCTTCGCCCGTACGAGGACACGCCTTGCCAGCCGGAAGGCGTCCGCTCCGATCGCCGAGAGACAACCGCTCGCGAGGCACCCGCTTCGCCGCAGCGAAGCGGGTGCCTCGACGAGTTCGTCCGAGCCGCACGATCCTTCAAGCCGCTGCGAGGACACGCAGTGGTAACTGATTTTTTTTATTAAACGTTGAGTGCGGTGCCGCGTGCCTCACTAAACTCCTTTACGGGAACCGAAATCTAAACAAAAATTGGCAATGGCGCTCCAGAAAATAAACAAAAGATGGGGTAAACGGGACACACGAATCGCGCAAAGAAGAGCAGAAAAACAGAAACCTGTCACCCCGCGCCACTTTTTAAGCACTTACGATGACTGACTAACACAAGCAACAAGCCCTCTTCAGAACGCGAGACGCGAAGACGGCGACCATGACAGAAAACAAAATGGCGAAGCTTTTGTTTGTTGTTTTGTTGCAGTATTCGAACGGAAGTTACGATTTTGTAAAACGTTTGTAAACAATTGCGACATTCATTCAATGGATTGTTTCTTAAACTTAAGAATACGTAATTCAAAAGGCGATTTCAAGAGATCACGAAGATTTTATAACCAACATCTAAGCTGCCACTCATTCTATTGGCCAATGAGAAGCCGATTTGAATGACCATGGTTACCAATGAGAAGCCGAGCTGAATGACCTGGAATTTGCGCGCAAATTTTCAAATAAATCTCTCGCCGTCAATATTGCTCTAAAAAAATTTTTTTTCGCGTAAAATTCATTTTTCGACACGCGTGTCCCAACCAGACTGTTTTAAAGAAACTTTTTTTTTCTTTTCAGGGGCCCTTTAAAGGCCTCTTCACCCATACTTGCGATTTCTTAGGACTGATTGCCTTGAAACGTTTTAAAATCTCTTACGACGAGAGAACTCACTGGCACGCTGGCGCCATCTATGCGGTGACTTTGGAAGCACATATTGCTATGTTTGCGGTATTTTTGAGGTGAAATGTACATACTACTATGAAAAATTGTCGCTTATAACATTGACAGCCGTTTTTCAAACAAAGAAAGAATGAATGATAGGGAAAAAAAAGTCAAATTTGGGGGTTTTACGTGCCAATCCAACGGCGGGCATCTGGCATGCCCCAGCAGAGGACTGAGGATTAATTTCGACTACCTGGAGATCTTTTGACGTGCAACCGAAAGCTCGGTTACACGGCGTCTTCTCCGCCAAAAAGCCTCCGTCAGATTGCGGGCACCTCGGCCGGGATTCGAACCCGCCACATGGAGATCCGTAGGCCGACGCTCTCGCCTCGGAGCCACCGTGGTGGCTAAGAGTGATAGGAGAAAAAAATAGAAAAGATACGGGACCACCATGTGTTTCACGTCCATACCCGGTAGGTGGTGCCAGTGTGTTCTCTCGTCTAGAGTTCCGGTATATAGGTGCCTACGTAGCAGAGTTGTGCATGCAGCCTCGGTGGGTGGCCGTAGCGCCGGCTTTCCTGCACGCCCTGGATGCTTTGCTCCTCACGTGACTAAATTTGGCGAATAGCGGCGCCGCGCGCGCTGCCGCGCATGGAAAACAGGAGAGGAGGAAAAGGAGGCGGAAGCAGGGGAACATACGCCGGGGCGCGAGCAACGTCGGCGGAGCAACTGTAAAGGTGGCTTTCTTGCATGGCGCCGGATGCTTTGCTCCTCACGTGATGGATCTCGGCGAATAGCGGCGTGGCGGCGTGGGGAAAACAAATGCGCAACTCTGCTCCCCCTTTGGAGGAGCTTATCGAGGAACTCTACTCTCGTCTTAAGACAAATTACGAGGTTTCGAGGCACGCGGTCCTAAAAAGTCGCCATTGTGCAAACGGGCCTTAACTGAGCTAGGCTAAGAGTTCAGGGGAAGCCCCTCCCACCTCTCTCCACTTTCGTGAATGCTAGAGAGGAGGTCGCCTTCTCTGCAGCGTTCAATCTGTTAAAGAGAAGAGAGGTGAGAGGAGCTCCCCATGAACTCCTAAGCTGTTACCGACTATTGGTGGTGTGAGCAAACTACATGACCGCTCTTCTAGTTATCATAATAATTGTTTGTGACGTAGCGGGTAGGAGAGAGAGAGAGTAGACGACGGCGCAGAATCCTCGGCTCGTCAGCGCGCTCCATATGCTCTTCGGGTAACGCGACTAAATATAAAATATATTTCACGCGTTGTGTTGTCTTTGGTTGTGTGAAACTTATGATATGGCATCTCATCATAGCTTGAAGACATGGCACGCGTTGCAGTCGTGCTAGGCAAACATTTTGGTGCTGAAGTGTCCGCGGTGGTTCCCATGACAGTACGGAAGCTCTGGATAATGTCCAGTCTTTTACCGCGGTACAACACCTACCACGGTGAGCGGGGTGTAACATTTATTATTAGCTCACCGAAAGGAAAGTGAGGACGGAATGGTTAGTCACGTTGAAAATGGGCAAGCCAAACTCGAGAACCTCTCACGTGTGTCGCAAACGCTTCAATGAAAGCGACTTCGTATACTCTGTTCAACCCACTGTTTTCTGTGGGTGCTGGTCTGTTATTTCCCAGCTGATCCTTTTTCCCCCTTTTGTTAACGAGCAAACAAATATTTCTCGGCAAGAATTGGCTAGAAGAACTGGTGACTGCCTCCCGAAGTCGCTTCAACCAAATACCTGCTTATTCGCCCGGTAGGCGCGAAACGTGCGGAACCGCCTCCGCGATCGGGACCTGCAAGATTTAATGACTAGGTTGCGCTTAAGCGCCCCAAATATAAGTTAGACACCTGCTATGGACTACGAACGTTTGCGTGTTTCTTTTTGCGGACTCGAATCATTGTGCAAAACGTAGGGTGCGCCTCTCTGGAGTGCGTATCAATTTATAACAAATATTTAACAAATGAGCCAAATGCCAAAATTAGTAGGGCCCAGTCTGGCAACTTATGAAGCTATGGGAGTTCCAATTTTTCTTCGAGCAGAAATCGCCATCTGGTGAATTTATTTGCTTCACATTCAATGTGGAAGAAAATAACACAAGAGCAAAAAAAAAATTTATATATATTAGACTCAGTTTTTACAGTGCCGTACGAGTGCTCGCAGCAACTCTCGTACGACGCTTGGACGGAAGCGTCGGTGTCGGCAAGCTCAATTAGTCAAAACAAGCGTTAGGCGCGATTAAACACAACAGCGCGCACGTGCACAGCTATGACAACAGCTCGTCCGGCACTTTAGAGAAGGCAAAATTATGGCGAAAGCCTTAATTGAGCCATTGAGCGAAACATCGCAGTAAATGGCCATAAAAACTGGATGGCAAAGCACGCGCTGCTCCTTCGTACGCTGAAGGACGACGTTGTCCTTGGCGTTGTCCTTGCGGTCGGGCCAGAAGTCGTCCAGACCTCTAGACTTGTCACAATACGGGAAAAACAAGCGGCGCGGCGTTGCGATGGATATAAAAATACAAAATTAAGCGTCATCAGCGTGATGTCGTCATACATCATCAGCTTGGTATCATCGCCGGAGCGCCATGTGCAAAAGGTGCGCTTCGGACTTTATCTCCGTTCGTTCGCAGTCCACCGCATCGTGCGGTGGACTGCGAGGCGACCGCGTCTACATCGGCCTCGACATCGGCAGCATCGTCTACATCAGTGGTCTCAAACTCATTTGAGTGTGGGGGCCAGATATCCAACACCTCAAATGACGAGGGCCAACGTGAAACGCGGGAGTGTGTGGTGGGGGGGGGGGGGGGGGGGGGGGGTAAGGGTAGACCCTGTACTTTATGCTTTTTGTAAACTCAAAGTCTTGCCAGTGACAACTTTAGATTTAATTTTTTCCAAGACTACTTTGGCTTTGGCCCTTGACGTGATTTGATAATAAAAATGACACCGCTCCGCCAACGTGCTGGCATTTTTAATAGAACAAGTACACTGTTGCTCAATTCACCCAGGAATTGACCAAGCTCAACATGTCTGTAAAAACAATCAGTAATATGACAGTTGCTGTTTTCCTGACGATTTTTACTACAACAATGGAACAAATACTTGTCTTTTAATGGTGATAGCTTTTTGAACGCGAGAATCCCGAGCTCGTAGCTTTATCTTTGCCAGTTGCTCCTGCTGATCAAGAATTCGTGCAGCCGAAATGCTTCCTTCAGCGAATAGCTTGCGCTTGCAGCCTAGTAGCGGAATTTCGGTACATTATACAGAAAGCTGCGAAGCAAAATATAAAGCGAAACAAAGGGTAAATGCACACAAATAGGTATAAACTATGTGAATACGTTAAAAGGGCATGGCTGGTTTTCGAGCGAAAATGAATCGGCGAGAGGAGGTCACGATGGCAAATGCCAATTCTAGCGCTCGAGACATTGGTACCGGGACTCGAAGCCGGTTGCCTGCGGGCCGCGTCCGAGCGAGTCGCGGGCCGCGTGTTTGAGACCCCTGGTCTACATCTTCGGCGGCTTCCGCAGGCGAACTTAAGTGACCTCCTCTAGGCGTCGTTCTCGACGTCGTTCTAGACGTTTTCCTATATAGGCATCGTTCTCGACATCGTCCTAGAGGTCGTTCTTCATGTCGTCCTAGAAGTCGTCGTAGACGTTGTTCTGTAGGCGTCGTTCTCGACGACGCCCTAGACGTCGTCTCCTAGGTGTCGTCCTTAAGGTCGTCCTAGATGTCGTCCTTGAAGTCGTCCTGGAGTTGTCCTCGACGTCGTCCTACAGTCGTCCTTGGCTCGTTTTCGCCTTCCTACACGTAAGCAGTCTTAAGTGTATTCATTTATTTTTGTTTTACAGCAGCCTCCACAGATCCAACAGGACAAGAATCAGAGACGACGTGAACAGCCGTGACGCGCACTGCTCAAGCTGTCATGGCAAGCTCCATGCTTGTTTTTGAATAGTTCAAACATTGTTTTTATGTTTTAAACAACGGAACCAGCAAAGTTGTAATTCAACAGAGGAACAAAACTCACAAACATGTCGTACAGGGTACGGTTCACATAATAAACGTTTCAATCAATCAATCACATTTAAAAGAAAAAGATAGACTGTTATCAATCGGCGCAGAAGCGAGCGAACATAACCACTCGGTGCGACTACTAGGAGCGTCGTCTGCTCGCAATGCATCTTATTTGCTACCTCAGAGTAGTGCGCACGTGAGGTGGCGCCCCTGAAAGATCTCGTCGCCATTGTATGGTGCCTGGAGCGCAACTCTGACAGGTGTGTTTAGCCAAATACCATTTAAGCCATTACTGGCAACTCCCGCGGAGCGCGGGCGAAGAGTGATCGCAGCGCCTCTGGCGAGCTCGGAGTCTCCGCTAGCAGACGAATTCTCCACAACGCGTTGGTTTTGCCTATCTCCGTGCGAAGTGGCCAATGAAAAAGAAAATTTCACGGGTATTCGCTGATTTGAAAGTTAAAAATAGTTGCCACCTCATCAGTGAAGGACATTTTCTTCGCGTGGGAAAGATGTTACAGCTTTCAGGGTGCAATTTTCGGCTCTCCTGAAGAGAACACTCTGTCAGAACTTACGTAAGTCAGGCAAAACACGAATGTACCTTCACCCTGTTTCTCAAAAAAGGGCAATGTAAAAAAAAAAAAAAAAATTCAGAACATAGGTACATTTCAACTTTACTTTTCTTATCGATCAATTCGTTTTCTTGTTGCAATTCCAATTTCTCGTGAACGTATTGCTTAACCCGTCTCAAGTGGTTAACTTTAAAACCACACGGATGGGGACAACAAATACAATGACTCAGCGCTCGGCCAACATAATCAAACGCGGCGTCAGCGTTCGGCTGAAGTTCGTGTTCTCCGGTGAGGGGGAGGAGAGGCTCTTTTGTTTCCACTACGACCTGCATGAACAATGCAGCATGCACGGTCCCAGCTCAGCACAAAAGCCGAAGTAGGTCAAGCTCGCATTCTCTGAGAATAGATCCGGCACTTAATGTCGCTTCGTCGATTGTTAGTATTTTTTACATTAAACTGTGGCCCGCGCTCTATTGTAGAAGATAACATGGACGTGCCCATAAGGCCCGGCATGTGCACAGGCCTTGTGTTGAGTAAACACCGAGCGTGGGGAAAACAAACTCTCTGTTACGTCACGGCGCGGTGGTGGCGCGTCGGTCGGACTTCCGGTCTCGGGCTGTGGGCAGAAGTCTCCATGCCAGACGTGTATTCCTGCGTTGTTTTGAAAGGAACCAGACAAAAAGCTGCCTTCTCGTCAAAACGTTGTGACTGGGGCCGTACCAAAAGTGTCAAGAAAGGTTTGAAGGTCAGTTTTCACGTGCTCGGTTCGTCCGAGAATCTAGATATGCGCCGTGAAAAGGAAAAAGCAGACGCCGTCGGACAACGATTGCTTGGGCGGGAAGCACTTTGGGTTGAAGTCACGGATACTTGTGGCCATCAGATTTATTTGTTTTGTTTCACATGAACGCCAGAAAACCGTCAAGTTGTGCGGACCACCTGCGGACTACGTTCAGTGCGCCTTGAAGTTCAAACGGCCGCCTGATCGTTCAAACTGTCGTCTGCTCTTTCAAACATTTCTGCTTGTCGTCTGCTCTTTTAGACGACACCGGCCCGTAGACTAGACGTGGGCCCGGTAATGGCGATAAGAAGTAAGTGCAGGCGTCAAAAGACTTAAATTTCAAGGTTGGTAAGCAGGCTCTATCTAAACAGTAGATACAAAAAGATGTTGACCATTGTTACCAGGGGCCATCACCGACTTGTTATCCCTAATTCACTTGATCGGATTCTGCTTGCGATTTTCAGTATCGACGTCGACTATCTCAGCTACGGTTCATGCTTTTGCAGCCCGAGCGGCGTCGTGACTGAAAGTTGCGAGCGAAATCGCAACATGCGAATCCGGCTTTAGCGCACATTCTGCGGCGTCCACGCGGAATGAAGCGCCACATGTCTCATTATTCATGCGAAGTTTTGCAGTGTAACGAGCCTCGGTAATTTTGCTGACGCCGCTCAAGTAATCAGACATCGCCAGGAAGACGTAGAATCAACAATTCGAACGCGTAAAAGGGCAGGGGGACTCACACCGACGCCATCAACATCGCATTTTAATGGTTTGTTTATGGGCGACGGCGAGCTTCTTGCCCACACCCCCATCGCGCTTGTGCGGCGCCGGTGGCGTCCGCTAGGGGCGCTCCGGTTTGTTTGTGAGCGGACGTGTTTCCGGGTTCTCCTCGAGCATCCGAAGCTAAGTGCCAGTTTTTCTTCTTTTCTCTCTCTTTTTTTGAGAGTTGATTGGAAGTGACTATGCGGTAGCAGTATTAGGTTTGAACAGCAGCAGTTAACGTTAGTTTTGCAAAGTAGGCTCTGTTTGAATTTTTGGCGGGAAGGGACGGTTTGTTCCCGGTCTAGACATGGGTCTAGATTTGGGTCGGCATGACAAGGGTGGGGACGAGTTGGTGCAGTGCGAGGGGTGTGGGAAGTGGTGTTACCTGGAGGAGACGGGTTTCGGGAGCCTGGAGGTGGCGGCGGAGGTGAGTTTCGAATGTCGGCTTTGTGTGAAGCTTCAGCAGGTAACTGGGGAATGGGAGGGTAGAGTTCGGGAGATTGAGGCCCAGCTTAAGGCAGAAGGAGAGAAGCGGGTGGGTCTCGAAGCCCAGGTAGAGGAGCTGACTAGGCAGCTTAATCATGAGAGGGAGCAGCGGGTCGGCCTCGAGAAGCAGGCGGAAGAGCTGGGGGAAGTATGGAAGGCGGGTTTAGAGGAGCGTAGGAGGGAGTGTGACAGTAGGGTAGAGCGCCTGGAAGGGGTAATTCGAGCGAGTGAGAGTAGCGAGGGAAGAAAGGAGGAAGTGTCAGTTCTAGCGGGACGAACCACCAGTCTGCAGGCTGGGGTCCCTGGTGGTCGGGAGTCCGGCCTGTTGGCAGGCGGGCTCGACGACGCTGGAGAGCTGATTGAACCTCAGCTCAATGGCGCCTTCGAGCAGCAGGCGTCGGGTAGTCAGGTGACAGGAGATAAGTCGCAGGACAAAGGCGCGCAGGCACCAGAGGGATCTAGGGTACTGGTAGTGGGGAGCTCTAACGTAGCACGGGTTAGGAAAGGTGTGCATAACAGGGTGAAGGGAGACCAGAGGGTAACCGTAGAGGTCCAGCCAGGGAAGTGTATGGTGGATGCTATGACCGCAGCACGTGAGGGGGTGTGGGATAACCGGGAGGGAAGGAACCTAGTAATAGTTCATGCGGGGCTTAATGATGTGCTGAAGGGTAGGAGCCAGAACCTCGGAAAGCAGCTAAACGTGGGAATACGTAAGCTGAGGGACGTGTCTGAGAATGTGCATGTGGTTGTGTGCACCATTCCAGAAGTTCGGGGGCAGTCCGGGTTAACGGAGAGGAGGGTTGTCGAAGCCAAAGGAGTAATTAAGGGTATGAGTCGACAGCTTCGGTACGACGTAATGGAAGTAAACAGAGAGGTGTACGAGGCTGGCTCCCGCCCTTTTGCAGATGGCATTCACTACAGTGAGGCCACGGGTTACAGGGTGGGGGATAGGATGGGCCGCACGGTGACTGCTTTTTTGGGGGGACCGAGGGCCCTGGGGGCACTGAAGTAATTGAAAACCCAACGAAGTCAGGAGAGGCACCCAGGGTTAAAAAGAGGAGAAAACGTAAGAACAAGTATAAAAAAACAGCACAATCAGACATTGGATATATTAACATGCAGGGTGGTAGAAATAGGTTAAAATGGGAAGAGGTAGAGGAGCAACTAAGAAAGGAGGATTTAATGGTGTATGGGTTTGTGGAAACACATCTCAGAGACATGGAGCAGCCACCTTGCAACCCTGACTATGTGTGGGAAGAATGCAACAGAATGGAGGGAACGAGGAAGGGAGGTGGAATTGGAGCATTTATTAAGAAGAACATGAATTTTCAAAGGATCAGAAAGGAGTGCGCCGAACATTTGTGGCTGAAAGGAAAAGTCGCTGGGGAATCAACAGTCCTTGGAGTGGTTTATTTATGGACAGGGACAGGTGCTAAAGAGGAAAACAGAAAAATGATTGATTGCATATCAAGAGACATTAGTGAACTAGGGGAAGGCTCCGAAATAATTATTATGGGAGACATGAATGCCCATATTGAGGGTCTGGATGGGTATACGGACTCAACTGGAAGCATATTACTAGAACTGGTGGAAAAACATGACTTAGTTTTATGTAATACCAGTCAGAAGTGTGACGGGCACATAACTTGGGAAACTGGCAATCTGCATTCAACTATAGATTACGTACTCATGTCACACAAAATATATGGTAAGTTACAAGTAATGAAAATAGATGAAGAAGGTTCCAAAAGTCTTGGTAGTGATCACAAACGTATTAAGCTGAATTTTGCCGGAGAAGTAAATGCTGAAATTAGACAACATAATTGAAAGCAAACTTTCTGCAGCGACAAAGAGTTGGAAATAGTTGTTGAAAGAATAGAGGCAGCAGTTTCAGGGCAACGGCATACGAATTGGACCTATGAGAGCCTAACTAGGCTTTTTGCTCTAGAACTAGACAAAGTTAAGAGTAAACGAAAGGGGAAGCAAGGACATAGACCAAAAAGCTGGTGGGACAAAGAAGTGAAGCAAGCGATACAAAAACGTCAGGAAGCCTCTAGGGAACACAGGTATTCGAAGCGTAGTAGGGAGTCCGAAACGGAAGTAAAAAGAAAATGGGACAATTTTATAACATGTCGCCGAGAGGCATCCAGTTTGATCAATGCGAAAATTCAGAGAAAGGGTGAGGAATGGATGAGTAATGTAAGCAAGAAAGATAGAAACGCTGCCAAGAAGTTTTGGGAGCACTTGAACTCACTCGGTGAAACAACGCAAGCTAGACAGAGGTTCATACTCTCGCAACAGGGAGATCAATTAGAGGGAGATGATGCGATACAATATATAGGAGCAGTGATGGAGAAGAAATTTCGGGAACGGTTACATGTGGAAGATAGGAGAACCGAAGGAAGTAGCAGTCTAGTTTGTGACATCGCGGATTTTGGACAAAGAGAATGGGAAAAGGCGGAACGAAGAGTCCCTAGTGGCACGTCGACAGGCACAGATGGTATCCCTATCAAGCTGGTGAAGAATTTGGGTCCTAAATCTAAGGCAAAACTAAGGGAGGTAGTGAGTACCATGATAACAAAAGGAAATATTCCAGATGAATGGAGGCTTAGTAGGATGAGTATGATATATAAGGGAAAGGGAGATAAGTCTGATATTAGGAATTATCGTCCTATAACCGTGACACCGGTTATTTACAGGTTGGTAATGCAGATTATAAAGAACAGACTGGAGGAATGGGTAGATTGCGAGGGCATACTGGGCGAATTACAGTACGGGTTTCGAAAACAAAGAAGGTTGGAGGACAAATTATTTTCTCTAACACAGTGTATAGAAATAGCGCAAAAAGAAAACAGACAGCTCTGGCTGGCATTTCTGGATATCAAGGGTGCCTATGACAATGTGAACCAAAGAAACCTGTGGGACATAATGGAGAACTTAAACCTAGATGAAGGACTAACAGCACTATTAAGGAACATTTACAAAGATAACAAGGTGATTATAACATGGGAAGGAAAGGCGACAGGGAAAATAGAGATAAGACGAGGCCTTAGGCAGGGGTGCCCGTTATCGCCTTTGCTGTTTATGTTGTATCTGAGAGGATTGGAGGATAGACTAGAGAAGAGTGGGCTTGGGTTCAACCTTTCTTACAGTAAGCTAGGCCAAAAAAATTCAGCAATCCTTACCGGGATTGATGTATGCGGATGATATTGTACTAATAACTAACAACAGGACAGAGTTGCAGGAATTAATGAGCATCTGTGGTAGGGAAGGAGAGGAAATAGGTTTAGAATTCAGTAGCGAAAAATCGGCAGTCATGATTTTTAACGAGGATGAAGTTGAGAGGCTGAAGATACAGAATATTACAGTTGAGAGAGCTAGTAAATACAAGTATCTAGGAGTATGGATATGTGATGGTGCAGAATATCTCAGAGACCATGAAAAGTACATAATAGGTAAGGGCAACAGAAATGCAGCTGTAGTGAAAAATAGAGCACTTTGGAATTACAACAGGTATGAGGTGGTGAGAGAGATTTGGAAAGGGGTCATGGTGCCTGGCTTGACTTTTGGAAACGCAGTGCTATGCATGAAATCCGAAGTGCATGCGAAACGAAATAAAACAGCGCGGAGTAGGTAGACTGGCTTTGGGGGCACATTGCAAAACGCCAAACCAGGGAGTACAAGGAGACATGGGATGGGCTTCATTTGAGAGCAGGGAAGCGGTGAGCAAGGTAGAATTTGAGGATAGGTTGAGGCAAATGGACGGGGAGCAATGGGCACGAAAGGTTTTCAGCTGTTTATACATGAGGAGTGTAGACACAAAGTGGAGACAGCGCACTAGGAAATTAAGAGGAAAGTTTTTGGGCTATAGCGAAGATACGGAAGAGCGAGTCTCAGTTAAGAAGAAAGTTAAGGCCACAGAAAGAGATTGGTGGCTAGAGGGAATGCAGACAAAGACGGCTCTGGAAAGCTATAGATTAAACAAAAGAGTTATTGCCAAAGAAAGCATTTATGACAATTCTAGGGGAAGCTCATTGCTGTTTGAGGCAAGAACGGGTGTTCTGCGAACCAGAACATACAGAGTGAAGTACCAGGAAATTGATACAGTGTGCACTGCTTGTGGAGAGGAGGACGAGACGGCTGAGCACTTGGTACTCTACTGTAAAGGGCTTCACCTATGCCTACCGAAGACAACATAGATTTAATAAAGTCATTGGGTTTTAGAGACAGCGAAGGGAGAGTGGATTTCAAGACTGTAGAGATTACCAAGCAAAGATTAAGTGAATGGTGGCAGAAATTGAGAGAAAACTAGGTACTTTCTTATCCACTGATGGCAAGGGGGTTTCATAGCCTCACTTTCTTTGCACTGCGGAGTGAATATAGATTTCACATTTAAATATTCTAAGCTTAAATGGTAAAACAAAATGGCTAGGTGGCGTAAGCTACCGCCCGATCCAAAGGGCTCAGCCGTATTCATCCATCCATCCATCCAAACATGATTTGGTGTATAGTTCGATCTCCTGCCCAATAATCCCAATCGTCTCCGGATCAAGAAGCAAGCGGAAATTTCGAACCACGTAAGTTAAGTATTTAGGAGTCCTGCTTATTAATTAACGTGTTTTCTTTTGGTTAGGAAAGTTTATCTCTCCAGAGTTGCGTCGGCATTGTGTTTTTTTAGCTTTCTACGTTTGGGTCGGCGGGGCCAGAGCGGCCGCGACGCGGGAGCGGTCCCCCCGCGGTCGTTAAAGGGACACTGACACCCTCCAAAAAAAAAATTTTATTTTTTGCCAGGCGCTTCATTATGGTGTCGGAGGACTACCCAATTAATATTTTGCAACAGAGTAGCGTATTTTTTTAATAAAGCCAAAAGACGCAACTCCTCGAAACCGAAACCGAAACCCGACGGAGGTCGGAGAAGTGGAGAGAAGAGAGTGAGTGGCGGAAGTCACGTGGCTACATCCTACCGTGCGTTTTTTTTTTTTTTTTTTCTCTCCTCTCCGGTAGCAGACGACAGGACATGCGGCGTGCGATGGGGCGTGCGGGAACTGCTCGCCGTGCGATTTTTTTGCAGTTATGTTTGTTCCGCTCGTTGTTCTGTACTCCAAGATGAGTTGTTTTGTACATTGAGGAGTTGGACATGAGTAGTAAGTGCCCGTGGTGAATTTCCATGATCGGCTCCGAAAAGAATACACCCAAGATGTTGCGTGAAGAGCTGGCTCACATTTCCTGAATCCGAAAAAAAGTGGCATTGTGCGACAAAGTTTCCGAAAGATCAACGGGATCGGGACCAACGGCTGGCTGCAATTCCTGTAGAACATATACGGGCACCTCGGAAAGCGGACGTTACCTGATTTATATGCTCCTTGCATTTTGTGGAAAGTGATTACATTGAGCTCGCAGGTGTCAAAACGGAAATCCCATACCATTTAAATCAGCGAAGTATCGTCCACAACATTAGTTTGTTATTTTTTTGTTTGTTTACCATGATTTGCATCCTGATGCGATTTAACCCTAGCCATTTTTTTCGGCAAATATTACTATTTGTATTTGTTTGTGAATCTACTTTTGCTTTTGTTTGTTTTTATGTGAGTTTGTATTCTTATCCCCCCTTATGTAATGCACTTCGGTAGAAGTGCCTTTGAGGTATAATAAAATAAAATGAAATGAAATGTAAACATCGAAAAATGTTTGAAGAAAAAAAAAAATTAAGTTCCACGGGGGATCGAACCCGGTCCTACCGCGTGTAAACCGGACGTCTTTCCCACTGAGCTACTGGCGCATCACTTTTCTGAAGGATCTCTTTCCCTAGTAACAATTCAGCCGGTAAACTGTAAGTTGGAAAGTTTGCTGTCGATTTTTCTCTAGCAAAAGCACTCCTGGGTCGAAGTCGGGAAGCACCACGCTTTGGGGACATTCGCACCTAGTAAAGAAATCGTACGCGTGCATATTGAACTCGAAGTAGACACGTCGTGCTTGACGTTTGCGCGAGCGATGTCTTCAGCCACGAGAAGGGATCGACGGCTCGGCGACGTCTTCGTGCAAATCGGCTTGGTGGCCGGGCGTGTCGTACGGGATGAATACCAATTCTTTTGATCACTCCCTAATTTCTCTTTTAACGGTACACAGAATTCGCCGGTACCGCGAACGACAGTTCTGAAATAGAGGTCCCACGCCCGTCGTCCGCTGCCATCGCCGTCCCCGCGAGTCCCACGATACGCGAAACGACGAACGCACAGAATGCTTCCGGTTGTCTGTGGAACTTTTTTTTTTCCAATCAACGTATTTACAGCTTTTTAGAAGCCACAAAAAATGGGTTTCATATTTTTTTCTATTTTTAATAATGAGTGTGTGCCTTCAGTGACCCACGACTTTGATTAAATTTGGTGGTCGCATCGATACCTTAGAAAACGGCCCGTGACCGCGAAAAAGAGAGTGAGCGAGACTCGAACCGGCCAGTTCTTGATCGGCGGTTTTCGGGCGGAAAGAAACCGAATTTCGAGCCGCAAATTCTGTTCTGGGTAGTTGAGCTCTCATATGTCACGTAAAACTAAAAACCTCAGCGAGCATAAATACCCTGTCAGTGTCCCTTTAAGAAGCGTCTCGGGTTTCGGGGGTCTGCTCGGACCGGGACCGAAAGAGCCCGCGCTGGAAGATGCTTGTGGCTTATAGCCGAATGTTCGTGTATGCAGAGGGTTTTGCCGCTTTGTATAAAATTGTCGCTTTTTGCCCGATGCAATAACTTAGCGGTTGGCGCCAGTCAGGCTGGGAAAATTGCAGAGAACAACTCCACAAGGAGTTTGGGTTTGACCGTTAGGACGCCAGGATGACAGCTCGCCGACCATTGGAGAACAGTGTACCACGTGTGAGTGGCGGAATTTGAAGAGATTGGTCGGTTCCTGAGGGGAAAGGAGGCCCCTACGGACCTACAAAAAGAGCGCGGAGAGGATTTTGAGGGATTCGGACTTTGGATTTGACGGAGAGAAATTGGGGACGGGGGTCGAGACGTTAGACGAGGCGGGATGGCCTCCCAAGTTGGGAATCGTAACTAGTGTGTAAATAAATGCACATAGTACTCTACAAGCAGTGAGTCGACCCGTCACTCAGCGACGTTCGTGCCACCACGCTCCGGACCATCGAAGCGGAACCTGCCTCCCACACCACCGGGAGGAAGGACTTTAACTGGCGCAGTCGACAGGATGGTGGCGCGATTTCCGGTGAGACGACGCGGCGGCGACCTGCGGGCAAGTACGTGAGCTTCGGCTCAACGGCGGACGAGGCAACATCCACGTGAGAAGCCTCGTGGGCTCCGGCCCGAAGTGACCAAGACGGCATCTACGTGAGAGGTCTTGGGGGTTTCGACCCGACGTCAACGGTGGACGAGGCAACATCCACGTGAGAAGCCTCGTGGGCTCCGGCCCGAAGTGACCAGGACGACATCCCCGTGAGAGGTCTTGGCGGGTTTTGACCCGAAGTGGACGAGGCGACATCCACGTGAGAAGCCTCGTGGGCTCCGGCCCGAAGTGACCAGGACGACATCCCCGTGAGAGGTCTTGGCGGGTTTTGACCCGAAGTGGACGAGGCGACATCCCTGTGAGAGGCCTCGTGGGTTTCGACCCGAAGAGAACAAGGCGACATCCTTGTGAGAGGCCTCGTGGGTTTCGACCCGAAGAGAAGGAGCGGACGGAGCAACATCTACGCGAGAAGCTTCGTGTGCGGCGGTCCAAAGTGCAGCGACGACGCAGCCTCGTCTACGTGATAGGTTGCGTGGTGTTGCGACCCGAAGAACGGACCAGCCGGTACCCGAACCCAGGACCGACTCCGACGGGTGACGTCCAGCGACACCGGAGGGTCATCGCCTCAGGAGCGGCGCACTGACGCAGGTGGGACTCATTTCTGTTTCCTCCGGGTTTCGCATGTCAGTGGTGACTCGGTCGATGACCAAAGGAGCTCAGGAAGCGATGAGTGAGAGCGGCGGTAAGAGCCCGGCCATGCTGGACGACGTGTCGGAGGGGGGAGGGAGTAAGAGCGAGAACGAGCTCAAGCTAAAAATTGTAGCCTTAAAACTGGAACTCCAAATCGCACAAATTAAAGCGAAGGAGGCAGAGGAGAAGTCGTGTCGTGACGGAAAAGACGAGGCCGAGAGAAGCCAGATGTCGAAATACGCAAAGGAGCTGCGCGCAGTGTTAGCTCAGATGCCAGAGGCCGAGTCCATGGTCCCAGGGTGGTTCAAAAACGTAGACACGCTGTTCGCGTCAATGAGCATACCAGCGGAAGTACAGGGGGCGATCATACTTCCGTTTCTAACGGAAAAAATGAGGGCTTTCAGCGCGAATCAGTCAGACGGACGGATAATGCCGTACCTAGAATTGAAAGACAAAATTCTTAGGGAGCTTAAGATGACCGCCAACGAATACCGGAGGTTATTCCTCACATCTCAAAAAACGGACGGCGAGTCGTGGGCACAATTTTCCACGAAACTGGAGACATTTTTTTTGTACTATCTGAACAGTCGCGAGATTCAGACTCTGGATCAGCTGAAGCACCTCATGGTGTCAGATAGGTTGAAGCAAGTCATGCCAGACGAGGTGAGAACCTACGTTCTCCAAAATGAAACGAAAGGGTGGCTTAGGCCAAAAGAGGTAGTTGAGCTGGCAGAGAACTTTGACGAAAGCCGTCGTGGGAGAAAGCCTCAAGGCAGGGAGAAAGCTTCGGACAGCGCACCCGTTCGAGGGCGAGATGGACAGTCGAAGGAGACTGTGCTGACGACGACTGGCGGTGAGGGACGCGACGCTGACCGAACGAGGGCGATTCGTTGTTTTGGCTGCGGTCGAATGGGACATATCCAGAGAAACTGTCACCAACCACGAAGGCAAGCAGACGAAGGTCAGGGGAACCAAAACAAACATGACCCACGAAAATTGGTAGCCCAGGTGGCGTCTGTGCCAACGGAAACAGCTAAAGCATGCGTAAAAAGGGCCGGTATGAGCCTCAGGTGGGTGGATCTCGTAGTGGCAGACAGACCTCTGAAAGCCTGCCTAGATTCCGGGACAGAGATTACGGTGTTGAGATTGGAAACGGTTCCTGCAACGTGCTTAGAACAGCGTAAAGGAACAATCAAGTTGAAAGGAGCGTTCGGAAAGGTGGTAACCGCCGATTTGGCATACGTGCCACTGAGTCTAGTAGTGGAGGGAGAAAGCAAGGGCCAGCAAGTCTGTGTGCGATCACCGACGAGCTGTCAGACAGTTTGGGAGCATTGCTTACGCCAGAGGTGTACAGAGAACTATTGCAGGTTCGATCGGTTCTCGAGAGGGAGGCGGTAAAAATTCAAGTGACGGAAAATGAGATAGACCAGGAATTCCGACACACACCTGAGGACACGCTGAGGGACGAGGTGCTCGAGTGCGAAACCGCGGAGAACGGAGAAAAGACAGACGCGGACGGCGATGACCACGGCGACATCGAGGCCGAGCCGGCGGTCCAGACAGGTAGAGGGCACCCAAGGCCCACCGGAAAAATGGACGACGCCGACGGGTTGCCCGAAATCTTGAATGAGCGGCAGAAGCTTGAAAATCCGGAAGAAGACCGCGAGGACAATGCGTATGGCGAGGACCGCGGCGGCCGCAAGGCGAAGCACGTTCAGAGGAGAGCTGGCGCCGACGAGGCAGATGCACCCGCCGGTGATCCGGTGACGCAAGGAGGCGAAAGCGGGAGCGGGAGCGATGGTGACGGCGGCGACGAGGGGACGAACCCGGTTGGCGACATCGAGCGCCGGGATCCTGGGAACCCCGGCGCACCGGTCACCGCAGCTCTGGGGATGCAAGGGCCGTCCCAGGCTGGAACGAAGCAGCCGCGCAAGAGGCGGATTGACAGGTCGGGGTCGGCGGTCGAGGGGTGCTCCGGGTCCGACCCTGAATCGGCTCCGGGTTACGACGCAGACGGCCACGGTGAGAACCTGGACGACGGCGAGGTGACGGCTGAAAGGGTCGTGATCCCTCCGATCCAGGCGTCGAGACGGAGGCTTCGACTGTGGAGAGGCACCGACTTCGGGACCGCGGCCATGTCGTCGCCGAAGGTCAAGACGGCGGTGCATCGCAGGGCGACTCCCAGGAAGAAAGTTGAGTCGAGCTGCTACAGAAGGGGGAGTCTGGACGCAAGGGGCTGCGGGAACGGCAGGCGCGGAATGAGCACAGGGGAGAGGAGGAAGCCAAACCGGTCGGTGCCCAGGGCCCGCACGCTTGAACAGCAGACTTCAGGCTTGGGCTCGGGATCGGCGAGTGCCGCGGAAGCGACTGACTGCGTGCCGCCCAGGGCAGTCCTCAGAACGTCTTTAACGGCGACGAGGTGGACGAACCCGGTTGGCGACATCGAGCGCCGGGATCCTGGGAACCCCGGCGCACCGGTCACCGCAGCTCTGGGGATGCAAGGGCCGTCCCAGGCTGGAACGAAGCAGCCGCGCAAGAGGCGGATTGACAGGTCGGGGTCGGCGGTCGAGGGGTGCTCAGGGTCCGACCCTGAATCGGCTCCGGGTTACGGGGGTCTGCTCGGACCGGGACCGAAAGAGCCCGCGCTGGAAGATGCTTGTGGCTTATAGCCGAATGTTCGTGTATGCAGAGGGTTTTGCCGCTTTGTATAAAATTGTCGCTTTTTGCCCGATGCAATAACTTAGCGGTTGGCGCCAGTCAGGCTGGGAAAATTGCAGAGAACAACTCTACAAGGAGTTTGGGTTTGACCGTTAGGACGCCAGGATGACAGCTCGCCGACCATTGGAGAACAGTGTACCACGTGTGAGTGGCGGATTTTGAAGAGATTGGTCGGTTCCTGAGGGGAAAGGAGGCCCCTACGGACCTACAAAAAGAGCGCGGAGAGGATTTTGAGGGATTCGGACTTTGGATTTGACGGAGAGAAATTGGGGACGGGGGTCGAGACGTTAGACGAGGCGGGATGGCCTCCCAAGTTGGGAATCGTAACTAGTGTGTAAATAAATGCACATAGTACTCTACAAGCAGTGAGTCGACCCGTCACTCAGCGACGTTCGTGCCACCACGCTCCGGACCATCGAAGCGGAACCTGCCTCCCACACCACCGGGAGGACTTTAACTACGTATGTTACTGCGATGTCAGTATGCTCTGGAAGAAGTCGATTGTGCACATGCAAATCGGACGCTATTACTAAAACTAATAAAAACGGCGTCACAAAAGAAAAAGAAAAAAAAAAAAAAAAACACCCGTTGAACTGTCGTGCATCTCCTTCCATTTTTAGTCTACTTTTTTTTTTTGTTTTGTTTGAGGCGATGCTGCGACGCCGCGGTCATTCTTCCTCCTGCGTCTATGTTTTTTCTTTGCTTTCTTCTTTCTTGTGTTTACTTGACGTTCGAACCATCGCGCATTTTGCTTTGCCTTGTTTGACTTTGTTTTTACTTTTTTTCCTTCGCTTTGTGGCTTACTACCATCGGTTCGTCTGCTACGCTATGCTTGGACATCTGGAGGGCCGTCTGCAACTTTGTTCTTGTTGTTTTTGTTTGTTTTTCCACTGTCTTCTGTGATAATCCCCTATGGTCGCCTTCCATTGAGTTTCTGATCCGAAATCTTCATATGTACTTTTTGATTCTTAATAAATAGATTAAAAAGTGTAAGCTCAGTATACATCACTCTATTCGTATTTCATTTGAGTACGCGGTCACGTCTGCTATGGGTCATCGCTGGTTGATCAACCGGCCGCCTTCGGGCATGCAGCAGCGCATACTCGGAGATGGCAGGCATGCCATGTGCTGCTTACCATTGCAAAAACAAGTTTTTAGATGTGGTGGAAAATCCTTCTTCCGCTTCTCGAAGACCGAACAAACATGAGTAAGTAAGTTAGTTCAAATTAAAGTGGAAAGCTATCCAAGTCTGGCTTCAAAATCGTCACTGACGCCTCAACAGATCATTATGACAAATCCACGGAGATCGCTGCACTTCACGGACGACAGGCCAGATGCACTACTGTACACCTAGTCCTATGTAGCCGGGTGGGCAGCCAGTCTGATCTGTCATCATGCTTGCTTTCAGAAACATACAACACCTCGAAAGACATTCTGTTGAAGAACAAGAAATACTCGCATGCGAAAATGACACTTAGTTCGTCTCGTCACCTAGCCAGTAACATCAGCCGTGCCTTCGGCACAGATTTCACTGATATATTTCACAAAACAAGAGTTCAGCTGAAAACGCACTTGAGGCTGCTGATCGACACTCAAAACAATGGCACGGTGTGCAAGGATTGCCTGGACATGTATGTACGTCAACAAGTACTTGAATGTACTTTTGAACTGCTTCGCCAAGCGAGTAAACAAACAACCTGCCAAAATCACTGGGAAAAGAAATGCGAAAGCAAAAACAGGTCACACACTGCTAGCATGAAGCAGATTGTAGCGTGAGGCTTTTATTTACCGGGCAGTGTAAGCTGGACCACGTTATTCCATTCCTTTCCTCGGTTTTGTTCTTAGTTCCTACCAACGCCGCGAAAGCAAATAAACAAACGTGAAACGTGCAGCTGAAAAAAAGAAAAGAAGTAAAGATCTTTTGCATTTAATTGCATTCTAATCTTTTCTTTCTTTTTTTTTTATAGTTTCGTCGTGTTGCTTCCGCTTTGTCGGATTCAACACCAACGGCGTGCACCACTTGCTAATTTTCAGTGTTCCTACCGACGCCCCGTGCGATCGTCGTCGTTGAAGGAGGTCTTTGCTGGGTGATTTGTGTCTTTGTATTGACTGTTTTTTGTTTCATATTCGCCGTTGTTCACGACTGTACACCCGCCAGCAATATGAAAGTGTACACCCTACCTGGTTTCTTGCCTGTTTTACGGCTCCCGAAATCTATTTTAACTCTCAACGTCTCAAATGGTACGTGGCTTGGGGTCTAAACTTTGCGTTCTAGCCCTCTTCTGCAACAGAGCTTGTTCCAAAACTCGCAGGAACGTCAAAAAGAAGAAGAGGGCTGTTCACCTTCATGTCTCTCACGGGTGTACCCCATTCAGTGTTGTACGCGTTCCTCAAAAAAAGGAACGGAAGCTCGTTCCTCGTTCCTTCCGATTTTTGGAACGCGTTCCCGTTACAAGTTCCATTTGTGAAAAAGGAACTCGTTCCCGTTACAGTTCAAAAATGGAACGTATCGTTACATATACGTTACATTTGCATTTTTTGCTAATTGCCATATTTAGTTAAATCAAGCAGAGCTTTTTTTTATTTTTTATCTATCCCATTAATAGTCAACATACGAGTTTGTATGTCGTGATGGAAGGGTACCAGGAGTAGAATACACGCGGAAGTAGGGATTCATTTGTTGATATATTCATGTTAAAAATCTCAGCTATTAACCATGTCCATTTTTGTAGTGGACAATTCAAACGAGCCAAATGTACTTTTACCCAAGATTGCACGAGCGTTTTACAACAACCTCGCACGATTCAATTTAACAGAGTCCCGTGTTAGAACTTAACAACAGTTGCTTCTCGATGTTTCTGTCCGCAAGACGAGCAAGTGAAGGAGAGGGTAGGGCTTTTGGAAAGACAGCCTTGAAAGCTACAAATACTTCGTTGTGAAGGTTTGACTTGTTCAGTTTGAAGGTAGGGGACAAGAGAAGGAATAAAGTTTTCTTTTTGTGTGTATCTTTTAAGTGAATAATGTTCATGATACAAGGGTGAGTCCAATATCTGGCAATCTGTGATCTTGTTGTAATTGTAGGTCTCATTATTGAAGATCAAAAATGGCTGTAGTCGGAATCAGATTTCTAGGTGTATGAGAATTCGTGGAACCAAAGAAAGTAGCTGAGTTTGAAACAACCCTCTTTCTTTGTCTTTTTCTACGACTAAAAGTTTTGCTTTTTGTACCGCAGTTTCGGGCACTCAAAAAAGTATCAATGCCCACCAGCTCTCCTGCACCCGAAACTGTTAGCAAGCGAGGACCGCACAAAATAATCTATAAGATTAGCAGCCAAAAAGTTAAAGAGATCCTGCACATCGTAAAGATATTGTTTTCGTACTTTCATACTTTGCCTGCGAGAAATAAAATAAAAATTACCCCACTGGACGAAAAAAGGAACGCCGTTACTTCTTCCGTTCCAGTAAAAATGTAACGCGTTCCCGTTACAGTTTCAGTGATGCAAAATGGAACGGCGGCGTTCCTTCGTTCCTCCTGAAAGGAACGCGTTCCAGGAACGCCGTTTCGTAGAACACTGACCCCATTTCTTTTTATTTTCGTCTGGGGTGGGGACCCTATCTTTCCTGCAAAATTCGGAAAGTGTTTGCAGGGTTATTTTTCTCGTTACTTTTTGTTTTTGTAATGCTGCAGAGGCTGGTGCGCTTGCTCTGGTAATATTACATGTTGTTTTCGCACGTTTTAATTATCACCTATTCAGGTAAGAAATTGTGACAACGCAGCTTGTAACGGATCAACAGTAACCTCTTACGACGTAGTTCGAGCAGCTAAACGCCTTATTTTCCGCTTCCCAGACGCGCTTCAAACGCGTACGATCCCCCTGAGTGGCGTTTGAGGCCTCTAAATAAAGTGCTCTATCTGTTTCTGCGCGCGTTGTTATTCGATTGTCGTAGCCGCTGCGATCAGTGGATTCCGCTTTGCAAGCGGACTGACCGTAATGAATTGTTTCTGCTGTGTAGGTGACGAAACGGGGCACGCAAAGTTCGAGGACGTCTCGGAGCCTCTACTTTTCCAGTGCGTCGTCTGCTTCCGTAGACTCCGAGTCCGCTAGAGGCGTCACTGTCACGTTCGCCGCCGCTTCCATAGGTTTTCGGAGAAGTTTCCAGTATTGGCGAAGCTATATCGTATTTGGTTTAGCGTCTTCTTCCACCCATGCATCGAAAATAGTCCCGAAGTGCCAAGAAATGACGCCATAAAAGCCGGAGGTGTCATGCTGTCGGACGTGGCGATCCTGGTGGTTGGTCGTAGAAATGCTGGCGAAAAGCACCAGCGAATGCGGGTGTAGCTGTCGTTGCGGTGTCCTAACACCTGGCGTCCGTAGCTTCCTTGGATTGTCGAGCTGGAGGGGGACCTGCAGCAGAACCGGCGTCTGCCACGTATACCACGTCTGCTGGGACACCGCCAGGATCGCTACCGGCGACAGCATGACACTTCTACGATGTCATACGGCGGAAATCGAGGGACCACTTTTTTGGACACGTTAAACACACCAGTCGGAGACGCGTTCCGGGCGCCATAGCCACAGCCGGGTACATGTTGAACTGGCGTCGCACTACGCTCGAGGAGGAGGGGAAAAGAAGAAGGGGTGGAGGAGGGCGTGAGGAGAAAACTCGGGGAGGGCCCCCGGCAAATTTGTTGAGAAATAAAGAAGAGGGGACCTGCGGTTGGGGAGGTCCCCCGGCGATTTGTGGTGGGGAAGCAGACAATTTGGAATGAACGCAGTCGTGATATCGTGTAACGTGTATTCGCAACGTCGACGACGTTGCCGACGCGCGTTACACGACATTAAAGGGATGCTGAACCGAAATTTTGGGTGGAAATTCTTGGTCGCAATGGCATACATAGCATGTCCTTTACTTCTAAATGACGTTGTTTTGAGCGAGAAGGCGTATAAAATTGAATAAACACGAAGAATACAATTTTACGCGACCCCTGGTGAGCGTCGTGGAAAGCTCGCTTCGTGACGTGCGCATTCTCATTGGCCTCAAAAGACAGACGGAGCCAAGCCAAGCCAGGCGCTAAGCCGGGTGGCGTTTGTTATTGTTAGTACCACGCGGGCTCTGCCCGCGTGGTACTAGTACCAGCCGCTTTGAGAACAGCCGCCGAGCGAAGAATCAAGGCGAGCACCAAGGAACGAGGAGAATGCGCGGAGGCACCAGGGGCGCTGGGGGCGCCGAGAATGCGCACGTCAGTTCCGCTACGCCTGCTCTCAGAAGGACTCGCTCGCGCCGGCGACTTCCGGCCGAGGGTTCGCTCTTAATTCAAAGAAATACAATAATTCGGGCCCCATCCGTCTGATTGAATATCGTTTTTAGGTACAGTACCATCCCGTGAAGCCCGCTCGGGTAATAATTAAGAGATTTCAAATATCGGTTCAGCATCCCTTTAAGACTGCGTGAAGTGAACGAACTCAGAACTTATTTTTACTCTCAGAAGCACAGGAGCAATGAGCGTGCACTCCGAATCGCATCCGAACCGCATCCGCAATTTTCTTAAATAATTATACGCATCCGATACGCATCCAGCAGACTTTGTATCCTCATCCGAACCGTATCCCCGAAAGTTGGAACCGCATCCGACCCTCAATTTGCGCATTGATTTTACGTCATGAAATCAAGCAATAATAAAATTTAAAAAAAAAGCATCTGGATGGTATCCTTTATAAGCCGTCTGCTTACCTCTCTGCAAAGAACTCTTCGTGTCAAAATACGGTGAAACTCATTTTAACGTATTCTATTTTATTGTACTTAAAAAATAGGTGATTATCCTTCCAGAGACAGTTCGCATAGCTCGAAAGTTGATCGCAGTCATGAGATCGTCTTGGGAGTTCGTGACACTTACACACTGTCCATGTCCAGAAGGTGCGCTGAAAATTTATATTTATTTTACTTTTTGCTTTGTAAAACCAACTTAAAGCAGACGCATATTTTATAAACATAAAAATTGACAAAGGACAAACTAATAATATTGTGTCATATTATTTAGGCCAAACAATAAAAAAAAAAAACGTAGGAGAAGAAAGGCGCTCACTCGTCGCAGCAAAATACTCGTGTATATGTGATAAAGCGCGAGTACACCACCGGGAAAATATAACAATATTCAATAATGGCAACACCTTCTATAGATTTCAGTTTTAATCATGAAGCCTCAACTGCATGCTCCGAGCCATATACTTAAGTCCTTTTCACGCATAGTCTGCAACATAGTCAAAGCTAGCGCACCGGTTTGCGATGCCTACGTTCGCCCCATAAGATAGTGCGTCCACTGCAAAAAGCAAAAGCTGGAAAAGAATTCGTCTTTGGAGCTACTAACTCATAATTGCGTTAATGTCTTGACGAAACAATGGTTCTTTTCAATAAAACGTAAAAATAAAGTATATTAGTTGGCTTTGTTTTCCGATTTAGTCCGTGGCGGGTTTTCACCATCTGTGCGAAAGTCGGTGTCTTTTCTGTTTTCTGTTTCATCCGTGCGACAGTCGGTGTGCTTTCTGTCTTCCGTAGCGCCCTTAAAGGGATACTTCAACGAAATTTCAAATATATCCGTCGTGTTCAAAAATAGGTTGAATATGTATATGATCCACAATATCCGTTAATGACAATCGCACGTTTGTATTTTGGGCATGGTAGCTGTATTTTTTGTTATAAACCGCCCACTCTAGCAAGCGCTCGGAGAAGGCCCAGCTTAGAGCACGTGACATCCGACGCAATCGTGACGTAGGTCGTCTCGGGACGAGCAGAGCTACGGCGAGGCTGGCGTCGAGGGGATGGAGTCGTTCCAGCCACCGAAGCGGCTGATTTTGTACGAATTTTGAGTGACGGGTTAATCTTTTATAATCTTGCAGGGGGACAATAGCTACTTCTGGAACACACAAAGAGGATTCTCGGGAAGAGGGGAGTTCCTGCTTCCCCTCTTCCCTCGTCGTGGCCGGAGGTGAGACACTCACCGTCGCTAGCTGTCAAGGTTCCTAGATGGGCATTACAAGCAAGGCGCTAGCGACATCCACCCGGTGCTCTTTGCTAATCGTTTAATTCGTTTTAAAATTCCTTTTCGTGACTTTTTTATCAAGATATTGGTGTGTTCGATGTGGTACTGCTCTCTTGAACATATATAGACCATGAAATAAGCGCCAAAATTTCGTTGTAGCATCCCTTTAAGCACCTCTTCTGCTCGCATATTTTCGAAGATTCGTTCTTCGAAGATTTCGAAGGATTGCAAGTTGTGGGAAATTAAAAGGGGGAAGGGATACGCACCTTTTACGTCCGGGGACCTGTCCGGTGCTCAAAGGGGAAATCCGATGCCCGTCCCACCGCGCGGCCGACGGCTACCAGCGAGGGCGGTCGCCACGCCGGGTTCGGCCAACGCCATGCCAACAACGATGATCCCGGTATCCAAGAGCGTTTATTGAGTACCAGGGGTCCCCAACAAAACACTGCGGTCAAGCGAGCCGTGGACGCAGTGTGTGCCCGCAGCGCCCGCCGACCTGAGAGCCAAAGGGGTCATTGCGAGCGGAGTCATCGCCGGTCGGACGAGCTCACGCCGCTACCCGTCGTCGCAGGGGTTCGGGGCCAGGGCTCTCGGCAGACGGACGTCCACAGGTTGTGGGGACGCCGACTGTCAGAGCCCGGGGAATCACTAGCGTGGAGTCATCGCCGGTCAGACGAGCTCGTACGCCGCGACTCAACCCGTCGCCCGGAGTCCAATCCAGGACTCCCCGACCACACGGCCGTCCACTCGGAGGGCAGGCCCGACTCTCCTTTGCGCGATGTCGCTGTTCCCCCGAGATCGGGGAGACGCGCGGAGGAGTGCGAGAGAGTAGGTCAGCATGGTGACGTATTCTCCCCGACACGATACGGAGCGACCGGGCTCGAAGTCAGACGGCTTCGCCCGGAACGTCCTCGGCTTACGCCTTCTCGGGGGAGGGAAACCAGTGGCTTCCACAAAGTAGGTGATCGCCAACGTGTCTTCGAGTACGCGAACGCGTTTTCCGGATAAGTCGGTCCGTCAAGGCCTGCAGAAGGTCAGTAACGATACTGCATGGAGTGTCCGTCCGTACTGTCACGAAGTACAAAGCAGAATGTCGCTCTAGCCAGCCGGTGTCCCCGAAGCGAAGACCTCGCAACGTGAAAGTGTCGAGCACGCGGACCGTCAAGCATGACGACTACACACTTAACGCATTCTTCTGAAGGTGCATCGCAAGTACTCCGAGAAGCAGATTCCTACCCTCGATAGCATACTGGAGGCTGTCAATGAAGACGAAGAGCTACCGAACGTGTCCAGAACGACCTTCAGGAAATTGCTGATAGACAACGCTTTCACTTTTGAGGTTACCAGCCGTGCAACATGTTTTACAGCTGCCATCCCCGGCAATTGGTCATGCTTTGCCATTGACGCCCCCAGCATCTTTACTAGCTTGCGCCTACTTTGTGAACTGGGCCTCCTTTGCTCTTCACAGTCTTTTAGAAAATCACGTGGCAACTCAGCCCAAGAGACTTGGAAGTCCTGCACCCATCTGTTTGATGTGCTTGTTGTTGCTGCGATAACCCGTGTTTGTGCAAGTGCCTGTACAGCACTTGCACCAACGCTGCTAGAGGTCTCGTCAACTGCGTTGTCCTTCAGTCCTCTCAACAGTTTTCTAACATGAAACATCTTCAGATGAGTTTTGAGATCATCGGTCTCAACGTAGCCAAGGTCCTTCCCATGCTCATAGCCCGACTCTAGGTAAGTCACAAGACTTGCAAGTTCCTCTTCGGGAAGTTCGGGAACTAATCTTCGAATTGTGGATGCAATTGACTTCATTTTCTGGCCAAAAAAGAATGAAAACCTCTGTTTATTGCAAATCTGTGCAGAAAACATCACACAGATTATTAGTAGAGTAACGACATCAACAGTTTAAAAGGGTCCAAGTATGCCCTCTAAAACAACAGCCCAATACTTTCACATATAGAAAACAAAGTCAACATCATGGTTCACAGTCAGAACATTTCTGGATGCACAGGCATACACTTAAAAGGAGCTCCTATTAACAAGCTGTTTGTATTTTACACTCACTGGATCCTTATTTGTGAATGTAACTTCCTAAAGCCCTCTGGCTCCCCCTTCTTTGATTTCACAAGGTACGCCAATGAAAGCGATGCTCTTTTCAACAGACACACACCATGCAGTCTTCATTCCATTCAAGCAATCACACTCAGAATACAAGATGACGGAGCCTGCTTCGTAAGTGGTACCCTCGTAGGTTAGCTGACGGCTTAGTGCAGCGGACTCGGGTGCTGAGAATCTAGAATGAAGTGCATGCACAATTTTGGCATCTAGTATGTCTGATTGAAATGCAAAGCAGTTTTCTTGGACCAGATCATCAGGTATTACATTTTCCGCCCTATAATATGCCTGAAGAATTTCATGCTTATTGGACATTGTAAGGGTGATGTTCTTCATGTTTTGAGAGCTCCGGATAATGAGCTTGAAGTATGAATGTTAGCTTGCGAATCACAGTGTTGAGGAGTGAGCCAAGGGACCGTAACGGTAGCACAGATCAGGGTAATGACACAGAAAATGATGCTTAGGCATGAGGGGTACCCCTGCAAAAAGCCGAACTCTTTCAGCGATGTCGTCCCCTATTAGAACCCTGAGATACTCAACTTGAGTTACGTGGAGCTTAGGGGACATGACAATAACAACAATCAGTTTCAACATCAAATAAAGGTTTCATACCCCATTTTCACAATCTAGTACCATGTCATAAATGAGAATGGGGAGCAGCCTTATGAAATAGTAGATTTCAATTGGTTGCCCACGCACCTTACAGCTCTTGTCATTCACAAGAGATGCTGGTCTGCTTGCAGCATCACGACCATTCAGAGATATATTCCTGATTCGTTCATTCAGATTTACGACTGTGAACCATATTCTTTCATAAGCAAGGTACCTAACAACCAGTGACAAATCAAATGGTGCAATGCCTTCCAAAATGTCATGAGCAATACATGACGGCAGTCCAGAAGTGACATGGAATGGCTGCAGGACGTTAAAAGCTGAATCTAACTCAACTCCTTTTGCAAAATCAAGGTGTCCTCTTTCAGCCATGCTCAAATGATCACTATGCCTATAAGGTGAGCGCTGCACCTCGATTAAATGAGGATCTTTAACAAAGTCCTCCTTCATAACCTCACAATAGCGACAAAAGAACTTCGATGTAGAAAAGTTTTCTCTGACGCCACCAATTCCATGGCACCCCAAATTGTCACCCAAAATAGAGACCAAGGCACATTTAAAGTGGCCGTTTCCGACATCAATTCCAGGGTTTTCAAGATCTCTAAGTTCAGCGACAACAGTCTCCATCACAGCATTGTGGCCTACTTCACAAGTGTCGACTCATAGCACACCATCACTAACTGAATGTTATGCACCTTTGTGGTGAAGTGTGACTGAAAATTGGCAACACTGTAATATATGCCTAAGACTTTGTGCTTCTTTTTTGTTGATCCCAGTGGATTTGAAACCTCGAATACATCTTGGAACAGGAGCAGACGGATAGCTCCACTGTTTTAAGCAGACTCTTTGCAGATTTCCATCGCTAAACTTAGATATTTACTATCATTGAAATTGTCGGTGATTAATGCTTGTCGCACAGTGACATCTGCGAGAAGGGCAGTGAGAGACTGCTTAATCGGCACATAGTGAAAGCTTCGTTCATTCTTGAGCTTCACCTCAATTTGCTCGATCATTTAAAATTCTCTTTTGTTAAAGTTCTGTCTTGTGTATCTTGTTCGCAGCACACCATCATCTAAATTAAAAGGAGTTTCTTTGTTACTCAATTCTGACAAAATCTTGGCAGACGCTTTATCTTCTATTCTTTGTTCTTGAAGCACCTCACTAATAACATGCAGCCTGCGTCCTCGTGACAGCAAGTTCATTAAATGAATTTTGCTGCTAATATTTTTTCACCATTGATGAAGGCACAAGATGAAGATATTCCAACTTCATTAGGAACAGTGCTGCATTCCTTAAGTAGAAGTTTGGGCTAGTTGGTATTTCATGATTAAAGATTAAAACAGCGCAAGGACACGGACAAGAACAAGAAGGTAGACAAACAAGCGCTGTATGCCATAAATCGACACAAGAGTTGGCAGCTTTTGAACACGATGGTTCAACATCGGTAGAAAGCGCTTCTGCAGCGATATTTGTTGCAAGATGCTCTCCGCCACATGGCGCCACAATGTGACTTTGATACACAGTGCTGCCATGACAGCGACTCACATGAGATGTAAAAAACTGCGTTCGAAAACACTTTCTCACAGTTCACAAAACAACACGCTGTGGCAACACCCGAAGAACTATGTTGGTTCACATGTCCTACATCTTCTTTCAAGAGGAAGTGAGCATTACAGAATGCGTGCGGACAGGTAAAACCACTTCCAGGTAAAGTTGAAGAATCAACAATATCCTGATCATGAGTACTAGAAACACGCACCCGTAGTGCATTAAATGTTCTGAGCTTTTTAAAACAGCCTTTGTTCCCACCTGGGAACAAAGGCTGTATGTTGATATCGTAAACATTTGAATGAATTTTGTAGTGTGACTCATATTTATACAAATTTCGAAAGGGGGCCTGGCAAGCATGACAAAGAAACATGACGATGAAGCAGCATCCGCGGGGAAGTAGATTGCAGGAGCATGTACCTGGGCTGACTGTGCCAACGGTGCGGCGACGTCTGCTTTAGCTGTGCTTGGGTTGCACAGAGAGAGCTTGTCTAGGGATCTTGTCGCCTGTGAATTAGAGGTTTGAGTTAGCATCAGTACATATAAAACAACCAAGCGGCCTCAAACCTTTCAGGCCCGCGACCCCATAATGACTTGTACACCCTCCGGCGACCTCTTAACACAGCCCCCCCCCCCCCTCCCCCCCCGCTCCACCCCGGCCCGCGGTACACTGAACAGTGAGAGCAGCTTTGGAATACTGTATTGAAAGGCAATAAGAATTATATTTTACTACAGCATGCGCTCCCCACACTAATATAAGCGAATCATCAGTGTGACAGGTGCTGCACCTGGATTACCTTTGCTATTGCGAAAATTCCGAGTGAATTTGCGGAAAATTCTAGTAAGAGGTCTGGTCCCGTGTAGAGACGTGCCCGTTTATACGGTTCACGCTTTTGCAGCCCGAGCGACGTCGCGACTGAAAATTGCGAGCGAAATCTCATCATGCGAATCAGGCTTTTGCGTACATTCTGCGGCGTCCACGCTGAATGAATCGCCGCATGTCACATTATTCACGTGAAGTTTTGCGGTGTAACGAGCCTCGGTGATTTCGCTGAGGCCACTCAAGTGGTCAGACATTGCCAGGGAGACGTAGAATTAACGATTCGAACGCGAAAAAGGGCAGGGGGACTCACACCGAAGCCGACAACATCGCATTTCAAATGGTTTGTTTACGGGCGTCGGCGAGCTTCTTTCCCACACTCCATCGGGCAAGCGCGGCGCCGGTGGCGTCCGCTGGGGGCGCTCCGGCTTGTTTGTAAACATGAGTTGGATTATAGGCCGTTGCAACTCAAGAAGGTAGGGCGAGAGTAAGACGGGCCGGGGAGGAGGAAGCAGACGGAACGCTAAAAAAAGAAGGAGTTTTCCCCCTCTCTTTTCCAGCGCTCCGTCTGCTTCCTCCTTCCCGCCCCTCATACCCTCGTCCTACCTTCTTGAGTTGCAACGGACATTCTGAGGGGTATGTCGTAAGTGACAATCGCGGATTAATTTTGCGCTCTGTTAGCACAACAAAGCGAGGTGGGAACAACGGAACAACTTCCCAATAACGTTCTTCGAAGACGCAGGCTACTCGTACCTTCTAGAACGAGAGGCTTCTGGTGTATTCCGAGCTAGATCATGAAATCAAATTACGTTAAATTTATTGTGCCCCTTACAAAACCCACGAGTTTACAGCTCCTGGTCTCGATAAGAACACGTACGATGCACTAGCAACTCTCGGCCCGGTGTCACCAGCACTCTTCTCGAAATATACAATGAAGTTCGGGGAACAGAAGCGATACCGGAATCGTGGAAGCTGGCTGAAATAGATCCACTTTTAAAACCTGGGGAATCACCACTGAGCCTGAATTCCTTCTGCCCTGTGAGTTTAACTAGTTGGGTGGGAAAGCTGCTCGAGAATATCTTACGTCACCGCTTACAGTATTGGTTGGAAACTAGTAAAGCGTTTTCTGCAGAGATGACAAGATTTCGTTCACGGAGATTCACAATTGATGGCATCTTAGACCTCACCAGTTGTGTGGAGTATGAACGAGATAACGGAAACATTACAGTGTCAGTGTTCCAAGATATTAGTTGAGCACTCGATACGGTTAGCCACTCTCATGTTTTTGAAGGACTTGTGCTTCTTGGTGTATACACGGACGCATGCTTCGCTGGATACAAGAGTTTCTTCGGTGCAGGAACATCGTAGTGTGTGCAAATGATGGAGATAGCATGCATCATAACCTGCACCATGAAGTACCCCAAGGTAGCGTGTTGAGCGGGACTTTTTTTAATGTCGTAATGGCGCAGTTACCGCAGAAACTCAAGCCACATTTACACCTTTACGAATATCTATATATGCTGACGATATTTGCATCTGGATCTCTGGTTCTTCCCCAGATATTTTAAATAATCAGTTACAGATAACATACGCCAAAAAAGTTTTTTTTTTTTTAAAGAACGAGGAATGTAGCTATCTGCCACGAAATCGGCTTTTATACCATTTACCAGAAAAACAGCTTCCTGCCTTTGAACTTCATTTAAATGGAGACACAGTTCAGCGGGTTCAATCGTACAAGTTTCTTGGTATGGTACTGAATCAATCCCTGACTTTGAGGCGAAAATTAGCAATGTAATTAATGTTTTTCGATGCATGACGGGTGGGCGCCTCAATAGATTTAATGTTCTCATTTTAAACGGCGGTAGTGCGACAAGCGATTGTCTCTTCCAAACCTGTGTTACAGGCACAACCTAACACATTGGAATGTCGCTTTACTTATATAACAAGAAGTCTAAGAGTATGCTTAGGTCTTCCGCCAGCAACACTCAGTGTGCTTGTACTCGCTACAGCCATTGAACCACAAGTAACTATCCGAAGAATCCAGAAAGTGTGTCACAAATTTTTTAGACTTTCTGCGCGGCCCCTTCTTAATGAAATTCTTTCTCGCAAGGCGACAAACTTTCTTCACACGTTAAATTTTGTGCCCGTGTTAATCCCTGAACAAACACACTGGTTTCAGGACATTCGTAAGCCACCATGGACGTTACTAGACATCAACATGAACATTCAAGGAATGGAAACAAAAGCATCGGTCAATACACACGTCGCAAGGACATTGACTCTTTCACATCTACAGCAAAAATACGACGACTACATCCACGGGTATACCGACGAATCATCCAGGGATGAAGGATCAACATCAGCATTTGTGATACCCCGTTTCAACCATAGGTCATCCTTTCGGTTCTCACATCATACTTTTTCAACTACCACAGAATTACATGCTTTACTCGTGACTGCAATGTACACAAACAAATAGCTCAATAGCGAATTCCTGGGTAATATGTGCCGAATCAAAGACAGCTCTGCAATCCATTAAGACCCGGAACACTCGCAACAAAAATATATCTCTTGTGTACCAAATTTGTGAAACATTTGTGAAAGCAATAGAATTTGGACATACGGTACATCTTCAATGGGTTCCTTGATATAGCGGTGTTTCAGGAAACATCCAAGCGCACACAACCAAGAACGTCCACCTCACATCTTTTACAAAAAGCGATTCCAAGCGATACATTCGTAGTCTGCGAAACAGTATGTCCCACGACACGTGACTCAAGAACATCTCGAACACAGCCTACTTCTTCTAATTGATCCATACCTTCTTTGTCCAGTCCATACTTATTTGAGTAGACCTATATGAGACATTAATTGATCGCCTATGGGCTAAATGTCACGTACACCGACAGCTTTCTTTGCCCAATTCAACAGATAGAAACACCGAGCTGCACATGTGGCATCCCGTGGAAGACGTTGAACACATCATAATGAGCTGTCCAAGGTACGACCAGTGGCGAACTCGATTACGAGTGGGACTAAGCATACTCGACAATCGCTCTTTTTCTTTGGCCAAAGTTTTAGGTCAATGACCGGACTTAAAAAGCTAGAAGAGGGCATCAACATAACTGAGTCATTTTTTTTGCTGACACAAAGATGTTCCCTCGTTCTAACTTCCCTCCATGACACGAGAAAGGTGAGGGGGTGGCTTCGCGCCGCGTCTACCGAAGGGCAGGACCGCGGGCGCAAAGATTCGCTCCGGTAAGAAAGCGAAACCTAGAAACGCGTTCAAATTGAGCACTTCTTTAGAACGCCGTAAAATGCTGCCCCTGCTTTATGTCTTTCTACAGAGTGTTGATTTAGTGGTTTTCGATGACGCTCAGCAAATTTCTAATTGGAACCATACGTATATTTTCATTATTAAAAAGTTAATTAACACATTTTAATTAATTAGCCGACTGATCGTTATGATTAGCCCCATATACTATGTCCCCCTGGCCGTATAACTCACCTGCAGAAACTGCATAAGTGTAACGTTCACGGCTTTTTTTAAAACAAATCGTTTAAGTTAAAAAAAGGTATATAATTCATTTTGTACATTACTTGATTTGATGTAGCGGTTCCCCAGGATATGGAACCAAACTCTTCAACTCATCAAATAAACATTGAACGGATTTTTTTTTTTTTATCTGGCATACTTTTACACCGGATATTATTCACTTTCTTCTTTATTTTAATAAGAAACACTGCGAAAGTAAACTTCGAATTTCGGAAATTAGGAAATCAAACGAAAATAAACTGCGATAAACTACTCATTTTCGGCAAAAAATGAGCATCGCAAAGCACCTTCCGAATTTGAGGAAAAATGAACTCCGAAAACACGGAATACTATCCATCCAGCACTGTGGAACGCCCTCTATATATACGTCGCCTCACCTTAGCATGGACCACGGTGGCATGGACTAACTGCGAAGGCTGTGCAAGCAAGAGCGGCTAGCCTGCCTGCCTTGACTAGAGCACTCGCTGGACGAGCGCTCGTGCAGCCGCCGAGGCTTATTTAAAGAGCAACTAGCTCGCGCTTTTAGTAATCCGCGGCTAACAACAGTCCATGCTAAGGTCAGACGAAGTATAGACTGTGCTTCGAAACGTACGTATCCCATAGAAACTGTAGTTACCATAGCAGCCGTCCGGCGCGTCGAATGACGGTAGGCGAGCCGTAGAGAGAGAGAGAGAGAGAGAAAGGGGGGGGGGGGGGGGGGGTTACAGCTTGCGCAAGCAGCGTCTATGAGCAGTTTCGTAACTGGGCTAATCTAATAACGTTGGCTATAATTTCGCTCCATGATGAGTGCCGTCATCCCGAGATCCCGGCTCAGAGAAATCGAAGCCGAAACTACCAAGTAGAAAGAACGCGACAATAAATTCTTCACGGCGACTTGAGGTATACCCTACGTTATGCTTCATAAGTAGTGATATCATACGCATTATTTAAAGGGAAACTGAGGCGAATCTGTATTTGAGAAAAGACACTCCTCATTTGGCCTCCCGGATCATGAATATCAAAATTAAATTTCAAATTGACGCGCCAGGTATCCACAACAACGCTTTCAAAATAGCGCTGAAGCCACCCCTCTCTGTCGCGTTCGGTGGCACTTCCGCGCCTTCCGCAAGCCTTCCCGGAGCAGTCAAAAGCGCTGCATGTGTTTCCCCACAAGCGCCAGGCGCAAGGCAGTTGAAACCTCTGGGTACGACGTCACGCTCAGCGCTGTTTTTTTTTTTTTTTTTTGGTTTTTTTGCGTCAATTGATGCGTCCGGATCTAATGCTTGGAATATTCAAATTCATAAGACAAAAATACGCTGGCATACACCTCCAACTCGTCTTTTTATACGTATATAACCTGTTTAGCTTTCTTTTAAAGTAGAGCACGCAACCCAAAAATGGGATGTCTTTACAACTTTAAAAGGACAATTAAAAATATTTGGAAGTTCAGTTTAACGATTGGAATAGATGCCATGTGTATTCCAGGGCAATGCTGACAAGTTTTAGCCCGAAGTTGCGCTTCCACGCAACAGAAGTTAATTTAACAATTCCAGCAGTAGTCAACCTCGGTCCGATGACAGCGACACCCGAGACAGCCAAAGAAACAAACAAATTTAGAGTGATGTAGAGACATCGACTGAGGCTCGTCAGACGATTAGTCAACGTGAACGGAGTCCCCTCATCTTCATTTCCGATCGTGAGTTGTTAAAATAAACGTGTTTCTTTTAAATTCAATAACAACTAAATCTATATATTTTTTTCAGAGAGATTTAGTGCAATAGAAATAAAATATTTTTTTAATTCAGCTGAAGCGTGTACTGAAATCGTCGAGCGCCTTTCACTTTGAAATATTGGGCGGGGATTGACTTTAAAAGCCTTTAGTGGGGCAACAACAAACTTCATTTTTAGCAAAAAAAGAAAAATGGCGTATCGTTGTGGTTTCTCGCGCGATTCCTGGTTCCACGCGTAAAGGGAGCTGCAGGAACTGTTCCAGGCTGACGCGCTGCAGTTTCCATTACTCCTCCGTGTCCATGTGAAAGAGCTTCTGTCAGAACTCGTCTAGCACGCCGCGATCCTCCCTTCACATGCATCCAGCCCCTTGGGTTTACCGAATCCAACGAGATCTTTCTGCCCCTTGGGTTTACTGAACTGTTTTGCGCGAATGTGTGGCAACGAGGACATCGGCATACGCCCCCACGCGAGTCGAAGACTGCGTTGCTTTTACGCTAATGGCGTCCGCGTTAAACCTATAATGGAGTTCTGTCTCAATAGACCTTTCTGGAAAGTAGCGCGCACCCTCAAGAGGCGGGCGTGAGGCATTTTGGGCACAGTGGGGGTCGCTGCACCGTCGACTGCTGTACCGCCGTACCGCCTGCGAGAACCACGTCGCCTACGTTCGCGTTGGATCCCTGTGTACGGCAGACGGCAATCTCTGCAGCGCCCTGTGCTGCGATGCGTTGGCCACATGAAGTGAGAAACCCTCAGTCACAACACATTTGCCCACTGTTTTTTGTTTTTTTTTCAGCATGGGTCATTGTTTTAGATGGGACGCCATTCTTCGTTGAATGGGCCATCGCGCGTGTACGGGAATCAGTTGAGCTAGTCAGTACATTTAATTTTTCTTTACAATAAAAGAAAAGAAAAAACGCAGCTCTTCTAAACAATGTTCGAAGACCTTTATCTCGCCTGGATGCATGAGTGGATTAAGAATGGTGCTGTAGTTCGGGCCGTAGCGTGCACCACCTAGTGTGCATGCAAAAACTCGACTAGGCTAGACTTGGTTTGGATAAAGGGCGGGACACCCTCACAGTTTCCATAATTCAATTCAATTCAATTCAATTCATTTTATTTACTCCCATTTTTACATATGGGTGACGGAGACAGGGAAAAAAGCTGCAAAATGTGCAGCTTGACAAAGCCCCTGCCCCCTATCGGCAGATCGGCAGACAGGAAACGTTAACAGAAACATTTTAAAGGCGAAAAAACAAAACAGGCAGTTCTATGCAGGAGAAAAAAGTTTAAAAGTTAGAAGTGAATATTGTGCGTATTGTTTTCTTATTTAGTGCATCAAGACAGACATGGTGGTCTCTTAAAAAGTTCAGTAATGTTGGCAATGTATGCTGTAACATTTGAAGCCCATAATTTGTTCTAGGACGTGGTACTCTCAGGGACCCGGCGCTACGTACTCCGTATATCGTATTTTTAACACTTAGTCTAGAAAACCGCAGTAATGGGTGGTTAAAATACTTAAGGGATGCCGCGTATACTGTCGCAAGCTTATATTTGTAATATTCTTGTATTTTTATTACTTTATGCTTACAGAAAAGTGGATCGGTGTGTGCGTAATACGACGCTTTGGCTACGACTCGAATTGCTCTCTTCTGCAATAAAAAAAGTTTATTAAGGTTTGTACTGGTCGTGGTTGCCCACACCAGGTTACAGTAGGATATACGAGAATGGAACAATGCATTATAAATTAAGAGTTTAATACTAGATGGTAATGTATGGCTATGCTTAAATAGAATTCCTACGATATTTGAAAGCTTAAGTGTAAGATTTTGAATATAGGAGTCCCATAACATATGTTCATGAAAAATTATGCCTAAAGTTTTAACAGTGCTTGCAAATTCAATTTCCGAAGAATTCAACATTAACTTTACATTAGGATTGCACACTCTACCTTTTGATTTAAAGATAACGGTTTTTGTTTTGGTTTCATTTATTTTTAGGGAATATGAGACAGTCCATGAACTAAGCTTTTGCAGACATGTGTTTGCATCGGCTATCATTATATCAATATTGTTCCCTGAAAAAAATATACTAGTATCGTCGGCATACATGACAAATGAGGCGTTACTTGCAATAGCGACTACATCATTTATAAATAAATTAAGAAGCAGTGACCCCAAGACACTACCTTGAGGTACCCGTGTTCGGACTGCTTTCAGCATAGAAGAAAAACCATTAATTTCAACTGTTTGCATCCGACCGCTTAAGTAACTTTCAATTAAAACGAGAGAATGCCCTCGAATGCCATAGAAATTTAATTTTTTAAATAGAATTTTATGATTTATCCGGTCGAAAGCTTTTGAAAAATCGATAAATATCCCCAACGTTAAGAGTTTGTTTTCTATATTATTTAGAATAATTTCTTTTTGCTGTAGAAGAGCTAGTTCAGTAGAGCGGCTTTTCCGAAAGCCATATTGAAAATCAGTAAATATCGAATTTTTTTCACAAAAATTGTTAAGTCTAGCGTGTATAATCTTCTCTAAGCCCTTAGAAAAAACGGGTAAGAATGAAATTGGTCTGTAATTGGACATGTCATTTCTATCTCCCGACTTATATAAAACAGACACCTTCGCAATCTGCATACCCTTTGGAAAAACGCCAGTCGAGAGCGACAAATTAAAAATATGTGTGAGGTACGGCGTAATGATGTCAATCACATATTTTACCGGCTGCACCTGTATACCATTAAAATCAACACATTTACTGTTTTTGAGGTTTAAAAACACCGAACGTACTTCACACTCATCAGTAGGAAATAAGAAGCAGTTTTCTGCTATGTCCCGGAGCGCTCACTAGTGGCGCTGGCGTTTCCAAAAATGGCGATTGGTACGTAGAAGCGACATGCAACAATTAGTATTTTTCATAATTCGATAGCCACCCTGGCAACTCGGTCGGCAATATACGATGTGGACAACAAATAGGGTTAATGCACACAGTCGCATTTGTCTGCGTTGCGTCGACAAACGTCCACGAGTCACAGGGTCATCCATGCATCGCGTGAAACGTGGCAACCAATTCAAGGAGTAGTATGGCAAGCGGCATACGAAGCACGAATATCCTGGTTACCTGCAGTTGCAATTTGCAACGGCGTACAGCGCTCTGAAACTTCAAAGCGTCGCTACATCTCACCGCGGCAGCCGTACTGATGTCCATTAAATTCCAACGAAACCGACGGGTTTCGTTAGAATTCACTCGATCCATCTTCGTTAGAATTCGTTCGATTTATCTGCACCTCCTGCATTGGTGCAGAAAAGTCTAGGGCGGTTTACTTCCGGTCGTATCTGAATACACAAACCGGAAGTACACTGCCCTACTTCTCTGCCCCGGTGCAGGAGGTGCAGGTAGATCGAACGAAGCAATCGTTCACGTTACCTCCTTTCCAAGAGAGGGTATGGCGGAAAAGCAGAACGTCAGTTTCGGTTTCGTCGATTTATTTTACACGAAATATTAAGCTTCATATAATTCAATAAAAAGACTGAGCGCGTGCTAGGGCCCTAGAAAAGTCGGAAAAGACACACACACACACACACACACACACACATATATATATATTACATATATATATATATATATATATATATATATATATATATATATATATATATATATATATATATATATATATATATATTACATATATATATATATATATATATAGATAAAGAAGTTTAGAATGCTTTTCTTATGGCCCCTTTAACGAGGGCTCCCAGAATTCGTTAAATCTCCATATTTATTGTTTGAGTAGCATCGCAGCGTCCTAACCGGAAGGCATAAAAAAACCTACAAATGACTGTTGAAAGGAAGCGGCCGGAAGTAGCTTGGGGCTAAGAAATAGCTTGTGTTTGGAAACTTCAAAAGAGTCGTTTGAACTTCTCTTGACGCCCCCCGGATGCTTTCGCACTGCAGTTCAAGGATGTACATAAAACGAAGTCTTTGTTAGACGAAAAAATTGGCGCGATGTTGTTTTAAAGGGAACTTTAGTGCAAATAAAGGAACGTAATAGACGTTGAATCAAATTCATTTTATACTACCACATATATTTTCCGCCACACGGTGCATTAAAGCAATCATGGCACAATCATGAACCAAGAAAAACAGTGGGTGCCCTTGAAATATGAAAAAACGCAGGAAACATGATTTTTCACCGGGGCCTTGACGAATATGACACATAAAATACCGTTCAACCCTAGTGCTTCCTTAAAAAAAAACGCTAGTAACTGCAGCGGTTAGTACCTTTTTGTGACTGTTACTACCTTTCACTAACAATTTACTACATCAAAAGCGCGATAGGTAGTAAAAAGTTAGTAAGTGCGGCAGTTACTACCTTTTCTGACCGTTTCTACCTTTTTACTAGCTATTTACTCGAGATAAACCGAATCTGCCGAACTTCAGATTCGGAAAATTTCGGCAAATGCCGAACTTTTGGAGAAAAGTTCGGCAAAGATTCGGCGAAAATTCGGCAAATGTCTGCGCACGAGCAACTACGCGACGGGGCCATGGAATGTCGTGCGGTTACTATCGTGCAGTGTAGTACAACCAGCGGTTACGGCGATGTGTGAAGTGGGCAACACGGTAACTGTGCTTTTGTGAGCGAGTGTGGTTGTCTTCCTTATTTTCTGCCTCAAGAATAGAAGATCGACCAGTAATTTGCGCAGTCCACTGTGCAAGTGACAAATGATGCGGTACATTCTGGATAACGTGATTTTCATCTGGCCTTTCCAGTGATGAAACGAGGTAGTTGAAACATTGGCCGACAAATACTTTAAAGCACTCCTTGCAATCATAACAATTCTGTTTTCGGCTCAGAAGTAGTGTGTACCAAAACAAAATAATATTGTTTTTTTGAATTAGCGTTCTTTGGCGATTTTCATGTATCTGCGTAAAACTGAACAGAACTTAAATGCTCGACGTCTCACATCCGACATTCCTAACTCTCCCCACCTTCCTAAACGTCCGTGTACTCTCCTAACACCAGAAACCTGCATTTTAAAGGTTCAAAATGAGACGCTGCGAGAATTGGACGCACATTTTCATGCAAAGCTGACGTCAAGTGACTCAAATTGAAAAGCATGCATAATTACAATAATATCAAATACCATGATATTGTTATCTCTTCCGCTGAAGGCGCAGCAACCGTTGCATCGTTTTCGCACACGAAATGGTGATTCCCGAGAAAGCTAAAACATAGTGTTATTGCCTTCATTTTAACAATATACAGACATGCAGGCTTGCGCTGATGATGCCTCAAAACCGAAACTCTCGCTTCTACCCAACCTCGTTGTCACGCCACTTCTGCAAAGAGTCACTAAAATTGCCAGTAAACACACAAAAACGACACCAATACAATTACCTTGTAGAATATCACCTTATTTAGTAATAACTGTGTCAATATGCATTACATGTTGCATTTAAGTTAAGAAAAAAAAAAGACATAAAACCTTTTTCCGCGAGGAAAATCTCAATATCAACGTTAAGTCTGGTAACAATGCATTTTTGCCGAATCTTTGCCGAATCTTTGCCGAATCTTTGCCGATCTTTGCCGAATCTTTGCCGGATCTGCCGAATCTTTTGAAAAGTTCGGCAAAAGTTCGGCTTAGCCGAATCCCAAGTTTCGGCGCCGAACTTTCGAGGGTGCGTATTTTCGGCACCGATTTGAAGTCCAGGGGGCGCTGCCAGTGACGTCAAGGGCGTCCAAATTTTTTTTTGGTGTTCTTTGAAGTAAACACGTTTTATTTTGGGTGCCGCGCCAACTGCATTTTGAAGCGTCGGTCGGTCGGCGAGTTTGTGCGCGTGGTCGGGTGCTCGGCGGCTCGGCGGTGTACTCGCTGGTGTGTGTCGACGTGCCGCCTGTGCTCGTCGCGTATCCATAAACAGTGTTTTCCAATTTCGTTTGCCCGGTGCCGTCGGTCACTCCTGTTGCAAAAGAAGATTCGTAGTGACTACAGTACCGTCCGACGGCACTTTTGCAGAGCATTCAAGTGCCGTCCGACGATACCCCGCCGACGGGACTCCACGTTAAGTGCCGTCCGAAAGTCTTGTATAGAACGAATTGTCAAAGCGTGATTTCTGAAGTTGTACGGTGGCTTAACGGCTAAAATGTCTGCCTCATATGCAAGCGGTCATGGGTTAGATCCGCAGTGAAGGCTTACTTTTCTTCCTTTTTTTCGAACATTTTGTCTTGTTGGGGCATTTAACGATATTTACGACTTTTGTTTTTGACTTACACTGAAAAAAAAAAATGCTGCCGACGACAGTGCTAAAAGCGCGAGCTAGTTGCTTTGGATCACGCGGCACGAGCGCTCCTGCAGCAGGTGCAGTCATGCCAGCGAAGGCTACTGCTCGCCGCTTGCACGGCCTTCGCAGCTATTTTACAGGGCGATTCAAGGAGACGGCAGGCTCTTTAAATCGACATCAAAATTCGGTTTCTTAACCTATCGCGCTACGACTTTGTGCAGCGTTGCCCCCAGATGGGGCTTTTTTTTTTTTTTTTTTTTTTTGTAAGATTTGCAAAGAGCGTGGGGAAAAAGTAAAGAAAGAAAAAGGCTTAGCTCCTATGGAAACGCAGCGACGCCACCGGTCTTCAAACAACACGGCGCCGTTTCGCACGGGAGTCAAGAGATGGCGCAACGAACGCTGCCAACGAACGACCATACGGCGCCGAGAGCCGGCGTCTTTAGCAGACAATCTTTTTGACTCAAAAGCGGCGGGCGTTAAGCAGGCGGCGACAGTCGCAGAAACAAAAACAGGCGCGGTAACAACAAGGTACTGCAGTTTCTTGTCCGCTAAAGACGCCGGCTCTCGGCGTCATATGCTCGTTCGTTGGCGGCAGTTGGCGTCGCGACCACTTGCGCCATCTCTCGTCTTCCGTGCGAAACGGTGCCGTGTTGTTTGAAGACCGGTGGCGTTGCTGCGTTTCCATAGGAGCTAAGTCTTTTTCTTTCTTTACTTTTTCCTCAGGTAAGTTCGCTCTTCGCAAATTTCACAAAAAAATGCACCATCTGTGGGCAACGCTGCACAAAGCCGTAGCGCGATAGGTTAAGAAACCGAATTTTGCGGTCGATTTAAAGAGCCTGGCGTCTTCTTGAATCACCCTGTATGCAGGGGTGATAATCCGTCGTATTGCGCACAAGTACAGCTCCAGAAAAATTGGTACAAAATTACTGCTGCTGGGCTCTGTCGCCTCCAGTACACGTAAGTTTCATTTGCAACAGGAGTGACGGACGGCACCGGGCGAAGTTTGAAAATGAAGAACGCTTATATTGATGTTCCTGAGAACGCGACAAGTACAGGCGGGAACGTTGGCAACACGCACCAGCGCGGACCCGCCAAGCCGCCGAGCAACCGGCCACACACGCGCCGAGCGACCGAATTTCAAAATGAAGTCAGCGGCATCCGAAGAAAACGTGTTGTTGACGTCAAAATAACTAAGGCGTCAAAATAAAAACTGTTATTTTGACGTCCGTGACCGCATTGGCCACGCCCCCTGGACTCCAGATCGGTGCCGAAAATACGCAGCCTACTATTTACTACCCCAAAGCAGCGTACAAGATGGCGGCATCTGCTGCATCCCCGATGGCCATCGTTAGCAGAGAGTTTTAGTAGATCGTTCTCATGACTCCGATAACGATACCCGATACTCCGCCACCGACTCCCTTGCGCATGCATAGTATTGTTATTGGGGCTATCGGAGGTATCGGAACGATCTACTAAAACTCTCTAGTGACGCACTTACTGATCCAGAACGTAGAAGGAGGCACCCACATACTAGGGGTCATGTTTAAGGGTTGTAGCTGACTTTATAACGATCGTAGCTTCTGTTCCAGCACGTCGTGGAAGCCAGCGCTGCCGCGAGCGCGGCCATCAGTGATGCACTGGCCATGCGACTTTTGACCGCTGTTCTGACGTCCTTCCTGTTTGCATTCTTTTGGAAGTGTTTATATTTTCGCTTTGGTTTTAACTAGGATGAAAACAGCCACGTAGCACGTGCTAAAAGCGTTCCTAACAACAAGAAAGGTTCATTCTGCTTTTTGTTGTATTCTTGTGTTCTTTTTATATATGTTTCTCTTTTACAAGAGACGGCTTGGCAACATTGTACGACAAGCACGTTAGAGCAAGTCAGATTTTGCGAGATACTCATTTCTAGTGATGGGGCGAATCACCGGAGATAAGGATTCGGGCTGACTCGGCGGTTTCCGAACTTTTCGGGACGAATATTCGGAAGATTCCGAGGTTCGATTGGTTTGGTCATCACTCGTCTTCGGTCTCGTATCCTTTGCGAATATAAATCAGTTTTGGATCATTTACGGCGTTACTGAAGAGAAACGGGTAGCCAGTCGTTTTGTTTCATACACATGGTGCGTACCTACAAGCTTAGTCTCCGCCGTTGGCGTCAAACGCGATTCTCGGGGTCTTCGTGCTTCGGGGACGCATACGAGTAAGGCTTAGCTAACGCACCATCATTTTGGTCAGGAATTAGGATTGATTGATTAATCCTTTTATTCATTTCAACCTTTCGTATGGTACGAATTTCGAACGTAATATGTAAGCTTAATGTATCGTCTATGATACACACATAAATAAATACCTTTGAGAAAGCAAAGGATTCATCTCTTCTTCCGAAGTGTGTGGTGCGGTCTGGCAACGTTCTGAATCTATCCGAACCGCCCGAATCGCTAAGAAGATTAGGTCAATTATCCGACCCTTTCCGAATCTCCACATTCGGGTCCGAATCTCGGTTTGGAAAAAAGCACGTCCAGTCAATACTCCTTTCTGCGATTTGAACCTGCCGTTTTTGTCGTGTGTCGTGTGCTGTTCTGGTGTTCCTGTGTTGGAGTGCATAGTTAACGTTCGTGCACTCGACTGGGAAAGTGTGTGCGTGGACGCAGGGGCAGATCCAAAGAGGGGGGGGGGGGGGGGGCGACGGGGGCGGCCGTCCCCCCAAGCAAATCGACCCCCCCGCCCCCTCACCTTCCCCCCTTCTCTGAGGGCAATTTGCCATGGGTGGACTCCCCGGTGCACGAGAAAGAATGGAAGAATAGTATCCTTACAAATATTAAAAAAAAAAAAAAAACAGAGTTTTGGATTTACCCCCGCGTGGACGTGGACTGCTCCGCGGATAGTTCTAACGAGCGGGTGAGGAGTGGCCACTCGTCACCGGACCCGCCGCTCGACGGAATCGTTCGGCCGGTTCAGTGGCATGGGTTTTGCCGTCCAAGAAGCTTCGCTGCTTCGCTTCTACTTGACAGTGAGAACGTCTTCTTCACAGTCTGTGTGTGGTCGGTGGTTGAAGGATTCTGATTGAGCTGTCTACGCTCGTGACAGTGCACTATCACGGCGTAAATAGTGTATCCAGCTTTAGGACTATAGTCCCTTGCAACTCAAGAAGGTAAGACAAAAAAAAGGAAGGCCGGGGAGGAGGAAGCAGACGGAATGCTGCTTCCTCCTCCCCTCCAGCGTTCAGTCAGCTTCCTCCTCCCCAGACTTCCTTCCCCTCACCCTACCTTCTTGAGTTGCAACGGACTATAATGGAAAAAAAATGTTTTGACATTTTAGGAGTTCTTTTTTCTTTTTTTTAATTTGCTTATATCTTTTTCAGAAACGCGAGCATTCTTCAGTGGACTACACACAAATTAAGATGCTAGCTCCATGCAGAATTAATTTTGCATACATTTCTGTCGCGCAACAGAGTGCAGCTGCCATCGTACTCGCCGTCAGTCACAGCCTTGGTGACGAGAAGAAAGCAATCTCCCGCCGACGGCGACCGCATTCGTTTTAATTCTCGATTAACGTAAGGGACGAGAAAGCTGGTTCGCGGCTGCTATGCGGAGAAGCGTAGAGATGGATGCTGAGAACAGGTGAGCTGGGCTGGGCACTATCGCGGTAGAAATGTATTGCGATAGTATTTTAGAGATACTGTTGAGTATCTGCATCTCTGTCTCGAGATACATGGGGAAAATGTATTTGTATCTTAGTAGTTACATACATTTACAATGTATCGCTTGTATCGCGATACTTTGTCAGACTTAGGTATCTTGTTATATTTGTTTCCCTTTGAAGATAAATTTATAATATAAAAGCATCTGGTTGGTGCAAGTTGCTTCAGAATTTATCATGTGAACCCGCTCTATAATATAATCCATCTCAGTCGCCAACATAAAAAACTGGTTTAAAAAATACTCGAAAGAATAACAAAATCAGCTCCTGTTACAAAGCGTTTCAACTCTTTCCAATTAGCAGAGCTAACGATTATTTATTTATTTATTTATTTATTTATTTGTTTTACCCTCAGGGCCCGAAGGCATTACAGAGGGGGAGAGCAAAGTTGGGTTCAAAACACTGTAACATATGTGCCGTGTATTGTGTGCGTGTCGTGTATTGTGTGCGTGTCGTGTATTGTGTGCGTGTTCGCCTCGCACAGCAAACAGGACCTTTGGTCCAGGCAACGGCGCGCGGGCTGGTACCGGAGACGCCGGCGAGGGAGAGCGAGCCCCGGTGAAGAACGTGACGCCTGCGCGAAAGAACAGACTGGGCAAGGTCGCAGACCGAAGAAGACGTTGTCAACCGAATGTAATCTATCAGTTAAATAAATATATATCCTGCATTACCCTAAAATTACCGGTACACCACAATGGCGACGAGGATGGGATCTATCCAACAAAGACGGATATAAACAACTGAGCGACAACGGAACAAAGGAGACAGCGGTAACGTGAGTGACGCCTCATCTCAAACCTAAAGAATGCCTCGCATCGGGGAAATTGAAGAATTCGGTCAGAAATCGGAATCATGGTCTTCGTACATCGAAAGGATGCAAGTGTTCTTCTCTGCGAACGACATTCCGGAATCAAAGCGAGCCGATGTTCTTCTCTCTATCGTCGGACGAGAAATGTATGGACTGATACGGAACTTGGCAGCACCTGCTAAACCAAGCACCAAGACGTACGTACAGATCGTTCAACTAGTGCAGAACCACATCGACCCGACGCCCAATGAAACGGTCGAACGCTACAAATTTCATCACCGGAAGCAGCTGGAATCCGAAACCATCGCAGATTACGTAGCTGCGCTCAAACAGCTTTCACTGCAATGCAACTTCGGTGTTTCCCTCAACGACCGCCTTCGAGACAAGCTCATTGACGGCATCAAGGACGGAAACATTCTCGAAAAGCTGCTGGCTGAACCGACGCTGACATTCAAGGCAGCGGTGGATCTTGCCACTTCGATGGAGGTAGCCATGAAGGATGCGAAGGAAATAAGGAGCGAGACCGAAATCCAACAAGATGTCAATCGCTTGGTGCAAGGGCGGAAACACAAGACGTCACTTCCGAAAAAGGCCAGCGAAGAAAAAGGAAAATCTCGCACAAGCAGGACCCCATGTCATCGCTGCGGCAAAACCAATCACGACCCCGAAAACTGCTTTGTAAGGAACAAGACTTGTAAAAAATGCGGAAGAACAGGACACTTCCAGTTGGTCTGTCGCGACAGGAAACGAGATCCACAAGACTCAAGAAAAAAGGACAAGCCAAACTTCACCAACCATGTCACTACACAGAACTCGGGAGACGAAACTCCGTTTTATTTCATCGACTCAAGCTACTCGAAACCCATCACAGTAACTGTGGAGATTTGCAACAAACCTCTTCAGATGGAGATTGACACAGGCTCACCCGTGACTGTGATCAACCTGGAGACGTTTCAAGAAATTCTTCCAAACATCCAGTTGAAACCTTCGGGAATCACACTGAAGCCGTACACCGGCAAGCCCATCGTTCCAGAGGGAATGGTTCAAGTGGAGATGCGGGACAACGGGCAAGTCAAGCGTCATGAAATCCAAGTGGTGAAGAATGGGGGACCTCCCATACTGGGAAGAGCTTGGCTTCAGGATTTTCAAGTGAACTGGAAGGAAGTGCGCAACGTGCGTGCAGAAACCTTAACTCTCGCAGGTGTGCTACAGAAACACAGTTTCATCTTTGAAGGTCCGGGAGAACTGAAGGATTACGCCGTGAAACTCTGCGTGAATGATGATGCTCAACCAAAGTTTCTCAGACCAAGGTCAGTTCCTTACGCCCTCCGAAAAAAGATCGAAGAGGAGCTGGATCGTCTTGAGAAAGAGCACATAATCACTCCTGCGATGAGGAGTCAGTGGGCGACTCCAATCGTTCCAGTGATGAAGGCAAACGGACAAGTGCGCATATGCGGGGATTACAAGGTTACACTCAACCCAGCCTTGAAGCCAGATAGGTACCCACTACCGAAGACTGAAGACCTCTTTGTGAAGATTGCTCATGGAGAGAAGTTCACCAAGCTTGATTGTAAACAAGCCTACTTCCAAATCCCCTTAGCGGAAGAATCCAGAGACCTCACTGTGATCAACACACACAAAGGGCTTTATCAGGTGAACAGAGTGCCATTTGGAATAACTCCAGCATCAGCTATCTTCCAACGCGTCATAGAAGAACTCGTTGGAAAGTTGCCGTACACAGGTGCATTTCAGGATGACATCGTGGTAACTGGCAAGAACGATCAACATCACCTGCGGAACCTGGACATCGTACTGCAAAAACTCAAGGAAAGTGGCCTTCGCTTGGGAAAAGAAAAATACTGCTTCATGCAGGACTCCATCGAGTACCTAGGACATGTTGTAGACAAACAAGGAATCCACCCAAATCCCAAGAAGGTGGATGCGATCCTACAAGCGAAGACGCCCAAAGACCAAAAAGAACTTAGAGCATTTCTAGGACTCCTGAATTACTACGGGAAGTTCATCAGCAACGCAGCCGACATCCTACATCCACTGCATGAACTGCTGCGAAAAGATAAAAGGTGGGAGTGGTCGAGATCGTGCCAGAGAGCCTTCAACGAAGCGAAGAAGCAAATCATTAAGCAGAGTCTGCTAGTGCACTATGACCCTGCGCTTCCTCTGGAGCTGCACTGTGACGCATCGAGCCATGGCATTGGTGCAGTACTTCAACACGTACTAGCCAACAAGCAGCGGAGGCCGATCGCCTTCATGTCAAGAACGCTTTCTAAGGGTGAGCGAAACTACTCTCAGATTGACAAAGAAGCGTTGAGTCTAGTTGAGGGCGTAAATAAATTTCACCAGTATTTGTTTGGACGCCACTTCACGCTGTGGACGGACCACAAAACCCTGGTATCGATTTTCAATCCCAGTAAGGGAATCCCAGGCACGGTCGCAGCAAGAATGCAGCGATGGGTAATCATCTTGTCAGGGTATGACTTCGACATAAAGTACGTGTCGACTGATAAGAACGTAGTCGCAGACACGCTGTCGAGACTCCCAATGACTGACAAGGGCACTATAAAATCAGAAACTACAAGAATGGACGAAATCAAATGTCTCCATCTAGAAAAGTTTCAAGCATTACCACTGACACATAAGCAGATCAGCAGAGAGACACGAAAGGACACTGTGTTGTCTAAAGTTTTAAGACTCACCATGGATGGATTGCCGGAACAAGTGAATTCCGAAGACCTCAAGCCTTACTTCCATCGCAGAACAGAAATAACCGTGGAGCTCGACTGCTTAATGTGGGGAACACGCGTCATCGTACCCTCGAGGTATCGAAAACACGTTTGGAACGACTTGCATCAAAGCCATGCGGGAATGACAAAGATGAAGGGACTGGCACGACACTACGTGTGGTGGCCGCTTTTGGATCATGACATCGAAACGATGGTCCGAAGTTGTCGGCCGTGCCAGGAAGTGAGCAACGAGACACCCAAGGTTCCCATACACCCGTGGGAATACCCAAAAAAGAAATGGCAACGGCTGCATGCAGACTTCGCAGGACCCTTTCAAGGAAGGAATTTCTTGCTGATCATTGATGCATATTCAAAATGGCCCGAAGTAGTGCCCATGACCTTGACGACTTCGGCAGCCACCATAAGAGTGTTTCTAACTCTCTTTGCAAGATATTGACTACCAGAAAGGATTGTGACAGACAATGGCCCGCAATTCCGATCAAGCGAATTCCGGGATTTCATGACAAGAAACGGAGTGCAGCAGTCATTCTCACCCCCGAACCATCCCGCAACAAACGGTGCGGCAGAAAACTTCGTGGGAACATTCAAGAAGTCTGTCAACGCAAGCCTGAAGTCGGGGCTGACCATGGAAGAGGCATGCCATAACTTCTTGGTGGCATACCGGACAACCCCGCACACGAAAACTGGCTCAACTCCTGCCAAAATGATGACAGGAGACGAATTTCGCACAAGGCTCGATCTTCTTAGACCATCAATAACGGATGTCGTGCGATCAAAACAGGCGAAGCAGCACGCCTCGCGCAACTCGAAAGAACGACACCTACATCTGAACGACCAGGAATGGCAAGAAATGGTCGAAAGGAGTCGTCGTACGAGTTCTGGGAAATCGAACATATGAGATTCGCACGAACGACGGAAATACCTGGAAAAGGCACATTGAACAGCTGCGACATGCACCCAAGGAGGAGGAGGGAATATCTCCGAATCAAGACGATAGCCTCAAGGGCGCAAAAACATCGAAAAAGTTCGCCCCTCCCCGCGGCATCAGCCAGCGAAACGGTTCATCGTCGCCGATTTCCAGTGACGACTTTCCAACCACGCAGAACGATCCTGCAACGCCGGAGGCAGGCACTCCAAGCTCGCCAGCCAGACCGCTTAATGGCACACGTGGCCAGAGCACGGAGGGCAGCCCTCCTCTTCTCAGAAGATCAACGCGGACGCGCCAGCCACCAACGCGGCTGGGCCTGTGAAAAAGTGTTTTTTTTTTTTTTTTTTAAAGGGGAGATATTGCCGTGTATTGTGTGCGTGTCGTGTATTGTGTGCGTGTTCGCCTCGCACAGCAAACACGACCTTTGGTCCAGGCAACGGCGCGCGGGCTGGTGCAACCGGAGACGCCGGCGAGGGAGAGCGAGCCCCGGTGAAGAACGTGACGCCTGCGCGAAAGAACAGACTGGGCGCGGTCGCAGACCGAAGAAGACGTCGTAAACCGAATGTAATCTATCAGTTAAATAAATATATATCCTGCATTACCCTAAAATTACCGGTACACCACAATATGGTTATTCACACTCAACAAAAAAAACATGATTCGTAGGAGCAGTCCTAAAAAGTACAGTGTCAGTTATGGATGCAATTGGTCCGGGAAGGTGGTCCCAGTCGAGGGAGGTGCGAGGAAGGAAAGAAGAATGGAATGTTGATGTGATAGCGATAGGTACCTCAACTTTGTGCTGATGATCATGACGAGCAGAAATAAAAAAGGGACGGGTGATTAATTTGTCGCGAAGCACAGAGTTATAAAAATAAAGTTTGTGAAATAAAGAGGCGTGAAAGCTGACGTCGCAGGAAGAGGGGCGGGAGTGACAAAGTAGATGTCATAGAAGTTACGTTAGATGTATAATGATAATTAGAAAGCAGAAAACGAGCGGATCCATTTTGAATGCCGTCCAACGCGGTGATGAGAGTGGCTTGTCCGGGATCCCCAGACAGAGGCTGTATATTCTAACTTCGGTCGAACTAGAGTTTTATAAAGAATTAGCTTGAGGGAAACAGGTGCTAATGAAAAGTTACGCCTGAGGTAGCCTAACATAGGGTTAGCATTAGATGTGATATACTGTATATGTGTTTTCCATGAGAGATTAGAAGTTATTGCACACCTAAATATTTGTAAGAAGATACCGTGTCAAGCTGAGCCTGATTAAGAAAGTAGTTCCGAGTTTCATGTGAGTGGCGAGATACGCGCATGGACTTACATTTGTTAGTATTAAGCGTCATAGACCATACGTCACACCACTGGTAGATAGCGTTATTTTCAGACTGAAGCATGATGCTATCGCGATCATTAAGTATCTCACGGCAAATCACACAGTCATCAGAAAATAAACAAATAGACGAGGAAACATTAAGAGGGAGGTCGTTAATATATATTCAAAAAAGTAAAGGTCCTAAAACAGATCCTTAAGGAACCCCAGAGGCTACAGACAAAAAGGAAGAATTATTATTATTTACTGTAACAAATTGTGACCGCAATGATAGAAAAGATTGAATCCATGCAAGAATGTTAGCATCTATGTTAAGTTTGGACAGTTTTAGAAGAATTAGTTTATGAGATACTTTATCGAACGCTTTGGAGAAATCTAGGAAAATGTAGTCTGCCTGGGATCCTCGGTCCAGGATGCAGTGAAGGTCATGTGTGAATGATACAAGCTGTATCTCGGAAAACACTCCGACTCTCGGACGACCTAAAGGACGACGTCTAGCACGACGTCTAGGACGACTTCTAGGACGACCTTAAGGACGATGTCTAGGACGACTCCTAGAAAACGACATCTAGGATGACGTCAAGAACGACGCTAGAGGACGACGTCTAGTACGACGCCTAGAGGACGACGCCTAGAGGACAACGCCAAGGACGACGACGTCTTAGACGTCGTCCTAGAAATCGTTCTAGACGTCGTCCTCTAGGCGTCGTCCTAGACGTCGTCCTCAAGGTCGTCCTAGAAGTCGTCCTAGACATCGTCCTTCAGGTCGCCCGAGAGTTCGTCCTCGTTCGTCCTTGACATCGTTCGTCGGTCTTTAGGACGTCGTCTTCGACGCCGTCCTGTAGACCGACACCCGAAGCGGCTCTGTTTACCAAGACGGCCGGAAGGCCGCGCATGCGCGTTAGCTATATGGGCAAAAGCGCCCCGGCTCTCCGCGTTTTCGCCATTGCGCTGTGTGGCGCGCGCTCGTTGTTGACGTTGTAGGGACGCTTCTAGCTTTATTTGTGAGTCGTATTTCCTGACAACGTATGTCGTACGCTATGCCCGACTATTTGAGCTGACTACCCGAGCCTGAACGGCAGCGATATCGAAACAAACTGGGCGTGGACGGCGTTGCCTACGAGGTTCCGTACGCCGTAAACAAGGCCTGCTGGACTTCCGACATGAAGTTGCTGCCACCGAAGTCGAGGGCTCACGTCGTTGTTTATTTAGTTTTTTCGCCAAGCCAGTTCACTGCCGACACGGTGCAGGCGTACGAGTCTCTCGAGGCCTACGATTACTTCTATTCCGTTTCCGCACTGCCGGCGGGATCAGCAGACTATGGGTCTGCGGAAGTGTATTTACTAATTAATAAATACACACAGCGTCTTCAAGTCAAAGTAGGATATTTTTCCTACCATCATGACCACAAGGCATGACAAGCAGTAACGCTTTGTCCGTTTTGCAGTCTTGGCGGTAACACGTTACAAGTAACGGCGTTACCAGGAACGCGTTACTTTTTTCGGTAACGTAGTAACCTACTCGTTAATTTTTCGACACAGTAACAGGTGACGTACTTACGTTACTATTCCAAGTAACGTAGTTACGTTACTCGTTACTCCTTCCCAAGTCTTAAAGAAATTACACTTCCATTTTTTCCGTGTTTTTAGGTGTCAAGCCATGCTTCTCTTTGCATTCTTTCTCGTGAGTATTTAGGTGAAACCGTAAAAAGAGATAAAGTAATTATGTTCAGTTTCTGTATGAACATAATCTTTCTTGGTATATGAGCTTATGCATACCTGTATCGTCAAAACCGTAAAAGGTGTTAAATCATAATTTAAAAAGTAACGCAGAAATAACATGCGTTATTTTTTATCGGTAGCGGTAACGCGTTCCTTTTATTTTTAGGCAACGTAGCTCAGTAACGCGTACCTTTTAATTGCAAGTAACGAGTAACGTATTTCGCTACTTTTTTTCGGTAACGCCTACAACACTGTCGTTCTGTCGCCGATCCCCTTCTGCTGGGTAGCACGGGCGTAGCGAGCCTCCGACGAGCGCTTGGCCGGTGCTTTGTGCGCGAACACCGTGGGAACGAAATCCGGGTGGTCTCGATCAGACAACGGTTTCCCTGCACATAAGCAAGCCTCGGCACGGAGGTTGAAATGGAAGCCGCACTTGCCTTCAGGAAAGTGCTTGCCGCAAACGGTCGTTCGCGCGAGGCGACCATTCTTTGCGATCAACGGATATTATCCACCTCCTATGCCGTTCAGAGTCTCCCGGGAACTTGTGGAAACTCACTCTGTTATTTTCTTGTAGATTTCGGTGCAATTAAGGGCAACACAGCTTCGCGGCATGGTGAAATGCTATGACACCCGTGCGAAACGTGCGCCCTTTTGCCCACACAACCCGGCTCCGGCGCGATCGCAGTGCCGCCGCAGATGCGTGACGTCAAGCCCGCGTGTCGGTCTATACGTCGTCCTAAACTGTATACCCTTACTCGAATGCATTTCATCCGCGGGACTATAATGCCTTTCGCCTTCCTACATGTAAGCAGTCTTAAGTGTCCTTCTGTAATTTTTATTACAACCTCACGATGCGTATAACAAAACAATAAAAAAGAAGCTGCGCGAACGAAGAGAAGGAAACGCTGCGCGAGCTTCCTCGCGCCGCACGGGTCGAGCGAGCAACGATAGCAGTGATAGCTTTCAGCGCACCAAGAGGCGCAATGCCGGAACTTGAGAAGCGCCGAGCGTGGGGCGTACACACATCGGAGTAAGCTACAAACCCTCGCCCCTAGGCTCACTTCTAGGCGGTGCAGCGTGTACCGAGAGCCACACGCTCCTCTGTTCGCATTTCATTATTCCCCGATACAGATATAGACTTCACGTAATTACGTAAGGTCACAAGGTCATGTTACCTTCTTTCTGCACCCTCCTCCTTTTCCGTGTCCTCCTCCTCCTGCGCACCCTCCCCTCCTCCTCCGGTTACGCCGACGGCGACCCCGAAGCCGGAAAACACGGGAACGAGCGCCTACGAGCTGAGCACTAAAAGAGGGAGGGGAATCTCGGACTCACCAGCTGTTCCTGAAGCACAACGCTGCGGTTCCTTCGAGCACGTCAGTAGAACGACACTTCAGCGTTGCCGGAGATACATTCTCAATAAAGTGGGCAAACATAACTGATAAAAACTTCGAGAGGCAGCTTCTGCTTCAGTGCAAGGACTACTGAAAAGAAAATAATAAGCCACGAAACAAAACCAGTTGTGCATATGGTCGTCAAAGGAACAAGAAAAGCAGCTCGTTACTTTTGACGTAAAGTAGCGTGTTCCTTTTGATAATCGGTTACGAGTAACGGCATTAAGTTACTTTTAGAGCGCAGTTCTTAGGTGCCCGTTTCCGGCTTGAGCGGCGTCGCCGTCGGCGCCGCCGTGGGACGTTTTTTTATAATGACGTCCCACGCGACGTCACGTGTGACGTCACGAGCGTCGCGATAAAGGAGGAGGGGGAGGAGGAGGTTATTTTCCCCCTAAATTTAGCGGAAAAAATTCCACGCTAAATTTAGTGGGGAATTGTTTTCGTTGAATTGAGCGGGAAATGTAGCAAATATTCCACGCTAAATGGGAGGGGAACAAGAGAGGAGAAGGGGAGGAGGGAATGAAGAGGCATATCCTCTACTCCATACCCTCCCCTTCTCCACCTCAAGAGCTGCGCTGTAATTCGGCATTACAAAAAGTTGTAAACGTCTTCCATTTTAGAGCGCAGCTCTAAGGTGTCCATTTCCGGCTTCAGCGGCGTCGCCGTCGCCGTCGGCGTCGGCGTAAACGCGCGTTGCATTATGAACGTTTTCCATAATGACGTCACGAAGGTCCCGCGCGTTGCATCATGTGACGCTTCCCATAATGACGTCACGCGTGACGTCACGGTCACTTATGAAGGTCACAACGGAGGTCACGACCTTCACGTGAACTTCACTTGACGAGGCCTTCAGGAGTGACGTTACGAGGGGGAGGAAGGGAGGGGAAGGACGAGGGGGAGGAGTGGAGGAGAATTAGGGAAGGAGGAGGATGGAGGAAGGGGAGAGAGAGGGGGAGAAGAAGAGGAGGAGGGAGGAGGAGAGGGTACGGAGGAGGAGGAGGGGCATACCCTCCACTCCGTACCTTCCCCTCCTCCTCCTCAAGAGCTGCGCTCTAATTCGGCATTACAGGGAGTTGTAAACGCCTCTCATTCTTTCTTGGGGGGTAGCGCACACAAGTCTGCTTGTATGCGTTACGCAATATAAAAACGTCGTTCCATGCCTCCACTACCCGAGAGCGGCCGTTTTATTCATTTGCTAATATACTCTGTGAAGTACTATAACTCAATGTACTTGTTAAAGAAAAAAAGCCGTTTACAACTCGGTGTAACGCCGAATTAGAGCGCAGCTTTCGAGGAGGTGTAGGGAAGGGTACTGAAAGGGGGGGGGGGGGGGTCATCTGACCTCGGGGGTGGTCACGTGACCCCCCCCCCCCCTCCCCGAGGTCACAGAAGGTACCCAGGTCCTCCCGAGGTCCTCCCGAAGGAACCCGAGGTCCTCCCGAAGGAACCCGAGGTCTTCCCTAAGGAACCCGAGGTCCTCCCGAGGGGGGGGGGGGGGGGGGGCTGCGGTTACGCCGACGGCGACGCCGACGCCGCTCAAGCTGGAAACGGGCGCTGTTACGACTGGCTTCTTTAGCTCCGTCCTGGAGTTCGTCTTCACCTGTTGCCAACGGCGCTGGACAGTCACGTTCAGATTCCCGAGATCGGCCCTTGAGTCGTCGAGCCGGTGGTGGCCTTCGCTGGGGGCTTTAAACTCAAAAAGAACGTCTTCCAGAGGCCACGAGACCATCTGGAATCGCGGGCCCTCGCAAGGAGAAATACCGGCGTATGTGTGCGTGCCTGTGTGTGTGTGTGGGTCTGTTGGTGTTGGGTTTCAGCAAGAACGTCGACTCCTTACATCAGCCACCGGAGCGCGGCAAGAACGTCGAGGGATTACATCATCTGTGTCTCGCTGAAAGAACGCCCAGAAATCGCCTCAGCCGCCCCCGCACTTCGGACACCTCGTGAACACCCGAACACCGGGGAAGGCTCCTCTCTCTCAGAGGGCCTTCTCGCCCTCAGAGGGTTATATAGCATGGGCTCAGAGAGCCTGAAGTCGCCGACTGCAGACTGCCGATTGCCGATTAACCAGTCGACCATGCTACTTGTATATTCACTGTATATAAAAGTTCTCCTTCAGTACTCCCACTCCAGGCCTGTTTCCTCGGGGCGATGCTAGCAGCGAGTCACAGCCCCGACTCTTGGTTCCGCGCCTGAGGTCGTCACCCCCCCCCCCCCCCCCCCGAACGCAACAGCGCCTAAGAGCTGCGCTCTAAAAAATACGTAGTTCACATAGACGCGCACCCAGGAAGCACTTTTTCTCAGTACACATCCGAATGGTACTGCCTAATATTTTGTGCTAATTGCAATGGTGAACAACTGAATTCCCTTCGCATTCAGTGTGTTTTCCACGTTCTCTTTTGTGTATGTGTCTTTATGATTTAATATATTGTATGGCGGGCTGGAGCGCGTTCACGTATATGCGTTTTAGGCTTTTTGCATGGCGCCGAACGACAAAAAAACCTGATTTGCAAATACATTATCATCATCAACATCATTATTATTATTTAAAAATTCACCGGTCTATATTATTATCCCTAAGATTGCTTGAAGGGGAAAGCCCAAGTGCCTATGCAATAAAGACAGACACATGATTTACTTTGTTCGCGCTCTCTTTTTTTCACATTATTTTTTTTTCTCTACATTCTCTTCATTTGTTTTATTTAATTCTAGATTTCACGCACACAATTCCTCGTAGTTCATCGCCAGGTCAGATATGTTCAAAACTCTGTGTGTGAACACTATACTACTCGGTAGATCTCCGCGTCGCACACTGCTTATAAAGCAAATGGCGCCGGCAACAGCCGGCAGCAGCCGGCGCGGAATGCAGCTGGTGCCATCTGTGATCCGCACGTGGAGCGCCCGACATGGAGCGCCACTCGGTAGACGTTCGCGTCGCACACTTATTCTAAAGCAACTGGAGCAGGCAGCAGCCGATGCAGCAGCCGATGCCCCGGCAGCAGCCGATGCATTAAAGACAGACACATGATTTACTAATGAAGAAAAACAACAGACACATGATCGACGGATGGGATACCGCGTCGGACTATTGAACGAAAGGTCGCTGGTTCGACGCCAGCCGAGGGACAAGAGCGAAAACTCATTTTTAAAAGCCAATTATGGCACAAAAAAAAAAAAAAAATCGCCACCTTGTGGTTTAGAGGCGAAGTGTGGGTCTTTCTGCCTTTCGTATGGCCGGTATTAGCACCTTTTGTGTCGCGACGTGTTTTTGCTCACGGACTTCGAAGGTCGACTGAACGATGAGACATACAAGACTTTCGCCATCATATATATATATATTTTCTTTTTTTTTAACCTGGATATGTCTTCACTTCCGTCATAGTAATTTTAAATCTAAAGCAGCCTTCCTTGGGGCGGTACAAGTTCTACGCACTTGTCCTCTTTAAAGTACCCATCGCGCAAGTATATCTTGTGACTGCTGTTTGTCTCGCCAAAGGAAGCTTGCTGTCCACAAGGCGTTTAATCAAGGCGTTTAATTAAGGGCGAGCAATATGCAAACGGCTCTTCCTACACTTCTTCCGCGAGAGATCAGCAAAATATGTTTTCTAAAACCTGAACACTAGATGTCGTGGTCCTCTTTTTGCCAGATAAGAGGATGACAAAAGAAGTAACTGCGACCGGGAATCAATAGGAATCCCAACAAGAGTTCCTCGTTGAATACTCTCCGAATGCTTCGTCTCGCGGCTGTTCATTTTATGATATGCTTCTCCCGGCATCCTTCCTGCAGATTTCGATCCCATTTCGGACGAACAGATCATGTTTTACAAGTAATAATTGGGGTTGTGTGGACATTTATACAGCGTGTAGTTGGTAAGCCATTTCAAAGTTGCGACAAGTCACTGCTATAGAAGAGGAATTTACTCAGTGAAGTGTAGAACCGCTAGTCTGGGGTCTTTAACGTGCGCCACGCAGTAGGGATACACGCGACCGCACGCCGGTACGATGCTCATCCAGATCGAAATGGGCAGGGGTGGGGATTTCTGGGTTCTGCAGCGCGAGCTTTCGCTCCACGTGCTCCGAGCTGGTGAACGCTAGCCCACTCGGCCACCGATCCCCCTGATTTACAAGTAGAAAATGAAGTGACCGCAAGCATGGCCATATATCGGAAATTTCAAACTGACAGGAGTCATAAAACCTGGAGTTGCCTGTGTAGTACCTTCTCTCGACATTTGACATGGTGCATTAACGATGGCATAAAGATCGCAACATGCCCTAAAAGTGAATGCTTGCCTATCACCGCATGTTGTGACAGAAAGGGAGAGGCATCAGATAAGTACATCTAGTACTTCATGCCTAGACAGTGCTACGGAAAATCGAGCGGAGGCTGGCCCTCTGCGGCCGCCAAAGAGACCGTTGCCGCGGCCATGAAAGAGTATCCGCACGGCGTGCCCCACGGGGATGGCGACAGCACCGGCAACGAACGCGGATGGATCGGTGACAGTCTCAGCAGACGTCGACAGCACCGGCTGAAAAAGCGCGTCGCCGTCTTCCTCGCAGTCCCGCAGACAACGGCGATGAACATAATCCCCACGCTCCGAATCGATAACGCCTTGATCGAATTTCGGCGGCACGCAGGGGTTGACGGCCGTGGAATTTCAAATGAGACGAGGCAGTACGGAACTAAAAAAAATGAAGAAAAAAAATTAATGCAGGAAATGTTGAAAGGGATACTGCCACGAAATTTGAAATATACCCGTCGTGTTCAAAAATAGGTTGAATATAATCCACAATATCCGTAAATGACAATCGCCCATTTGTATATGAGTCTGGTGGCTGTATTTTCGTTATAAACGGCCCACTCTGGCAAGCGCTCGGAGAACAGCCGGCGGAGACCACGTGACATCCAACGCGATCGTGACGTAGTTCGTCTCGGGACGAGCAAAGCTACGGCGAGGCTGATATCGAGAGGTTGGCCTAGTCGTTCCAGCCACCGAAGAGGCTGCTTTTGTACGAATTTTGAGTTACGGGTTAATCCTCTATAATCTTGTAGAGGGACAATCGCGACTTTTGGGTCACACAGAAGGAATTTTCGGGAAGAGGGGGGGTTCTTCCTTCCCCTCTTCTCTCGTCGTGGCCGGAAGCGAGACAGTTACCGTCACTACCTCTCAAGGTTCCTAGACGGGTATTACAAACGAGGCATTAGCGACACAGGTGCTCTTTGCTAATCGTTTAATTCGTTTAGAAATTCCTTTTCGTGACTTTTTCAACAAAATATTGGTGTGTTCGATCTGATACTGCTCCTTTGAACACATATTGACCAAAAAATAAGCGGCTAAATTTCGTTGTAGTATCCCTTTAAGGGGAGTGCCTTGCTATGGTAAATGAAAACGTTGTAACTGAGAAGTTTTGCGTCCAACGCAAAAAAAAAAAAAAATCATTAATTTTTTGTTTTTAAAGGTAAGTGGAATTATTCGCTTAGTGAGTTTTCGCGGAGTCTATTTCACGGTAAACTAAAATATACAAATCGCTTAGAGTGCGGCAGCTGTTTGTAACTGACCTCGAACGCTTTATTAGATGTACGTCGTATGCTAAGTACTTGTAACCATTTTAACCAAGTTGGTTTTTGGAATTACACAGTCGAGAATAAAATCTTGACCTTCACAGCCACAAATTTGCTTCCTCGTGAGTCTGCGTTAGGCTAAATCGATTTTGAAGTTAAGCCTGACCCGCATGAAGCGTTTTGAAGCGACGCTGGATACGACTCGTTGGTCGGGTTTTTTCGTGTCCGTTGACCGAACAGCATCTACAGATAAAATAGTAGACAGAAAACCATCGTACGCGCCTTATCACAATTCAAACGTGCCTTATTTCTTATCATGTGGTTTTGACACTTGTTTCAATAAAGGCCCTGTCCCACCGAGGCAACACGACGGCAATAACAACACAGCAAGTTGCCCAACAGTCGGGCAACTTGTTGCTCGCTCTCCGTGCTGTGCGACAAACCCGTCACATCGAAGCAACTGCAGCACAACATCAACGACAACTAAAATGTTGCCTCGGTGTGACAGCTTTTGGCAACAAAAACAGCAGATACTTGTGTTGGACAACGTGTGTTGCCCTGATCGCTGGTTGAGCGAATTTCGGACCGGCAACACGACAACACAGATAGCTTTATGGCAGGGCTAGTTCACCATCAATAACGTCTTACTCAAATAAAGGCTTGGAACACGTTAGTTAATGATCCTTAAGGCTGACATGCAGCTAATTTTTTTTTTTCAATGTTCTATTGTGTAATTACGGAAAGCGATTGTCGAAATGGTCACAGCTAGGGTCGTGAACGTTCAGACTGACGTCGAAATTAGAACCGTGGAGAGACCAGCTCACATTACTGCTAGTGAAATAAAATGGCATGCCTACTCACCCGCTGATAAAGTATAATAAAAATAATCCAGGAAAGCGATGATTAAAAAAATCGAAGCATCAAAACGACCACTCTGATCGTGATTGTTGATGCTTGGAACTTGGAAACAGCCGCTACCAGACTCCCCTGATTTGCTTCAAAAATACTCCGGACGTCTTGGGGAATGAAGCGATCACATAGCAGGTGGTAGGTAAAAGCGTTAAAAAGTTTTATTCCACCAATTGTTATGAAGGCAGATCATGTCGGTGTCGCAGTTTTGAAACGCTGTCAGTTCAGCTCAACACCACGCTACAAAAGACGCTTTGGGATACTGTCGGTGGTAACTCAAATTTACAGTAGAAATAGGAATAGCATGAAAGAAAGAATCGGACAGAAACACTTTATTCGGTGGCGTAAACCCGAACATATATCAGCGATCTCAGTTTCCTCGGTTAGGGCTATCTTCTTTGTCACCGAATGAAGAACATTTTGCCAAAATAAAGGGTCGAAAATACTCCCCGCGTCAAGTTTTCTAATCACAGTCACGGGTTGATGCCGTCCCGTCGTAATTTCCGGCCCTTCGAGCGCACTAGCACTTTGTAGAGTTACATTTACAGCGACGCCGCACCGCACGCGAACGAAGGTAAACAATCAACATGGCGGAGTGTTTCCCGTGTTGTTCCCCGTCAGCGCGGTGTGACAGGGTTGTCGGACAACAAATTGGACAACACGGTTGCCGGGCGGCAACAACATGTTGCCCGACTGTTGTTGTTGCCGCGATGTGACAGGGTTGCCGGCAACACGATTTCCTCGTGTTTGCCGGATAGAGTGACAGGGCCTTAAGAAAACCACAAAACAAGTGTCAAAACCACGTGATAGATTATAAGCACGTAGCGCTCCCCGCATGAGTTTCTCGGTAAATATTGCGGTTGCATAAGCTGCCGCGGCAACGGCAGCGTACGAAGTTTTTCGTATATAAAAAAAAGTTTTAGTACAGTGCATTTATTTGCCTTTCGTCAATCATTTGGTGTAGACCCTTTCTCTGTTTACAAGCATGAACTGCCGCTTGCGTCCCAAGCGACTTACGGTCGCACCGTCTTTGCAAGCCTGTTGAGCTTGCTTATGTCACAAGCGCTAGATAGCATAAATCCTACATGGACAACAAAGTTGGGGATTGAACGAGGGCCTTCGGCTGTACAATATTACATCTTAGAGGAGCCAAGTCGGTTTCCAAGAATACTTGAAACATTTGAACAGATATCGCACTCCTTCGTTATTTTGGCGTTCACCTGAAATATTGGTGGTTAAACATTACATTTACATTTCAAGCAGCGGTGCAGGTAGACGCTTAAAGGTAGACGCTTAAAGATGATCGCAGGGCCCCTTTAACGTGTGGCATGTACATTCGATAGCAATTTCTTGAATGGAGATACTGGCGTTAACCCGGGTTTTAAAACCCTGACGCTCTTCCAGAACCTGAACTAGCCAATCAGCGTCAAGTTTGGAGTGTGACGTCATCGCTGGGCTCGGCCAATCAGAATCGAGTTAATCGGCGGCTTCACTTTTCGGCTTCACAAATTTCTAGACCTCCAAACAAAACAAAGCACGTTTCACATAAAAAAAATTTGTTCTAGCCGTTCCTGACTCTCCAGTTATCTCAAAATTCCTCTCAATGCCGTCAGTTGCCTTCAGCATAGCCGCCCAGCGCCGTCAAGTGTCAAGTATGCAGAGAAAGACCAGGAGACACCTGATTCCTTTCTAGTTTTCTCGAGCTGCGAAATTTTATATTTCGAAGTCAGCGGCGTTCTACGTTAGCGATCGTTGTAAAGAACAGATTTGATAAATGTCAGTTACAATTTTTACCGACAAGCAATAGACCTATAGCTTTATTACCCAAGCATCAAGGAAAATGCAGAGAACGGTGTTCCACGCGCCACACGCGCACGCCTTCTACGTATAAAAGATACGACGTCAATAACCAAAATAAAGCGTTGACGAACGCGCGTGCAAGATGCCATTTGTTGTATGTATTTGCTTTAGAAAAGTTGTTGCTGCTGACGCCAGCACGTGCGGCGCGTGGAACACCATTCCCTGCATTCTCTTTGATGCTTGGGTAATATAGGAATAGGAAAATTTGCGACGCCTTAAAAATTTCTGAAAAATTTCTCTATCACTCACGTCATCGAAAAAAAAAAAAAAAGAAACGACGGTTGGAGGAAGGAGGACGCGGGTGATTTTTGACGGGTTCTTTCGGACGCTAAGTGTTTTTTTTTTATTTTTTGCTATACATTTTTATATGTATCACGCTCATTTGAAGCGTTTGAGAGAATAAAAAAATTCTGATAGTATCTTTACGCGCCATAAAGAGGGAAATTAGTTACGCTCCTTGAGGAAACGAACTTCTTGTTTTCTTCACTGGGGTTCCTAAGGGGAAAACGAGCGGTGGCGCTTTAATTAACGCTTACGCCTTGCCCGAATGAATCTCTAATTATTCAAGACACGCAAGTCGTAAGACACCCGTTTTCATTTTACAAATCCTACTTTTTTTTTGCTATATTGATTAGGATTTCGGCTAGAGTCCCAGTAACAACCATACAACAAAAAGATATCGGAACTCCGAGAGACGGAATTCCAGTTTCTCGACGGTGACTTTTGAGGCGGCCTGTCCATTGGCGGCGTGAGGGTATACTCCGTGAAATGTTAATTATAAACATTACATCGTAAAAAAAAGAATAATGTTTTAGGATAACAATATACTAAAGTAAGCAACTAACTGTTTTTGAAAGTTTAGTCAGGGTTTGTTTTGTCATGGACTACAATATTATTTTCACAATTTTTCGTTCCTTTATTATACATATATATATATTTTTTTTTCTCTACATCATAACACTACATCTATTTTTTTCCCCTTGGAGAGGGGGGGGGGGGGGGGGGGGGGGAGGCACTTGCAATTTTTTTTTTTTACCATGATTACTGTAAAAATATTTACTGTGATACTTTCTAATGTACCGGGTGATTCAAAGAGACGGCAGGCTCTTTAAATCGACCGGAAAATTCGGTTTCCTAACCTATCCCGCTACGACTTTGTGCAGCGTTGCCCACAGATGGTGCATTTTTGTTTTTTTCTAAAATTCGCAAAGCGCGAACTTACCTGAGGAACAAGTAAAGAAAGAAAAAGGCTTAGCTCCTATGGAAGCGCAGCGACGCCACCGGTCTTCAAACAACACTGTCTTCAAACAACACGGCGCCACTGTACGCTACCAGCGTACCAACATGACAATCCGCAAGTCGATCGATTACACAGTAATCCCTCAAGCGGTCTTAAACTACTTTATGTAAAGCGGAATGTCAACCTGCGAAACCCCGCCCCCTGAAGTTTAGCCCTTTAAGTCCTTGTCCTGAAAACTCCCCTTCGTCGCCTCAAACAGTAAAGAAATTCCCAGTGAATTCTCAAACACATTTTCATTTCTTATGTCCTGTTTTTTGTGTCCTGTAGAGTGTTAGAGGTGATTTTTGTACATTCTTACCTCCCACATTTTTCTTTCTGCCTCTTTCACTTCCTTTTCCACTGAAGTAGTCTGCGCAGCCCCATCACTAGTACGTATAGGTATTTAAATGTAAGCTTTTTCGGGTTCGTTTTGGTCCATTCTGTGTTTAAACTTTTCATGTATAAATACTTAAAGACCGTCCGTGCCCACCGCGTATCATTCATTTCGGTCAACCTTTGTTCAAATTTCAATTTACTAATTGCCTCTCTGCTCTCAAAAGACGACCAGCCCATGTCCCCTGTACTCCCTGATCTGGTGTCTTTTTGAGTGCTCCCAGTGCCAATGTGCCTACGCTTGTTTGTCAAATTTATAATACTGATTGAACCTCTGATTTCATGCACAGTACCAAAAGACAGTCTTGGTACCATCACTTCTTTCCATAGACCCCTGACCACTTCATATCTATTATAGTTCCATAGTGCCTTGAACTTCATAATAGATGCATTTTTCCCCCTTCTAATTATATGCTCATATTCCTCTAGATATTCCCTGCCCTCATTGAGCCAGACTCCCAGATAATGTTTTGTATCGTCAGGGGTTCCCTGTTTTCATCGTTAAGCACAATTACCCTAGACTTGTCACTACTAAAACTCATGGCCAAGGTGTCCCCTTCCTCTCCACATATTCCAGCTAGTTCCTGTAGTGCATCCTACTTATCTGCCATAAGTACTATGTCGTCCGCATATATCAGTCCTGATATTGCCTGTACCACCATTTCTCCCTCCTTCCATATAACTCATATCAAACTTAAGTTGTTCTGCTTTAATTTATTTTTCGTTTCACTGATGGCGAATTCGCGTGGTTCTTTCTGCGCGCCCTCGAGCGCTCTTTCCAGAGCGCGCGAGATCGGGTGGTTGAAAGAGAGTGCTGCGGCCTGATCGGGTGGTTCATTCCGAGGGCGCCTCTCCCTCTCAGAGCGCTCTTTGGCACTCCGTGTGTAGCCGTCGGAGAGCGGAGTGGCGCAGGCGTCACGTAGTACTTGGACGGTGATCACGTGGTTTTGTTGACGATGGCCGGCAGTGGTCTGTGGTGGTGTGCGGGGTACGGCATGACGGCGGTTGATATGTGGTTCTACAAAGTGCTTGTGAATTCGACGGTGCGAGGATTACGACGGGCGGGACGACATTCCTTTGCGACCGTAACAGAAAAAGTCGACGTCTGAAGTATTCCCAGTGCTTTCACGAGATCGTTCATCTCAAGGCGGTGAATCCGCTAAGCCTAACCGACGAAGAAACAGCTCGCAGAGCTCGCCGCTGTTTTACCGGGTTTTGTGGTCGCTTCAAGAAATTTTCAGGTTTGGTAAAAGTGCGTTCAAAGGTTTGTGTTGTAAAATAAAGGGAGGGCCGAATATAATGCACTGTGATTTGGGCCACATGGCGATACTTGCACGATATTTCGCCGTGAAAAAACTGCGGTTTATTAACCATTTTATATTTGCCTGTTCTGTCGTACGCGTGACCGCTATCGCAGCGCGTTCACTGACGAAACCGCGATGAGTTGACAACTCTTTCCAAGCGTTGGCTTTCGTTCCGTTCTGCGAAAATCAATTCGCATACTGCTGTTTTCTTCTTTTTTTTTTTTTTTTACATGCCGATGCGTAAACCAATTTACGTCCCAACAGTTATTTCGTCACGTTGCGAGCGTAAATTTTGCTCAATTGTCAACCGTACGCTGTAAGATTGTGCTGTTTTTAATGCATTGCCAATGTCAAGAAATATTAATACCGTGACTGGTCTGAGAATGTCAGAGCGCTCTGAAGCCAGCAGTTGTGATCGGCTGAAAAGGATCCCGAGTAGCTCTAGCGGCGAGGAGAGGGCGCTCTGCTGAATCGAGGTCAGAGGAGAGAGGCGACCACGCGAATTCACCATGTGATATATCATGAAGAACAGAGGAGACGACGGTGGACAGCCCTGTTTGAGCCCTCTTTTTGTTGCTGCGGGTTGTACAGTTTCTGCTTGCCATGTTATAACTACCTTATTGTCTGTTTGCAGATGCTGAAGAAACCTAATCAAAAGTGCATCTAAGTTATACTCCTTCAGCTGACCCCAGAGTGTTTCTCGGCTCACATTACCGTATGCTCCCTTGATCTCCAAAAAAGCTAACCATAAAGGAGTATGGTTCTTTATTGCTATTTCTATACATTGTGTGGCGACGATCAAGTTGTCTTCCAATCTTCTATCTCTTCGGAATCCGTTTCGGAGCTCACCCAGTATTTGCACATCTTCTGCCCATTCCTCCATTCTCCGCTTTACTATATGCATAGCTAATCTGTATATAACTGAAGTGACCGTTTTTGGGCGAAAGGAGTTAATGCTATCTTTGTTTCCTTCGCCTTTATGTACTAGTCTCATTTTATTTAGTTTTCAATCACTGGGTACCTCTCCTCCCATAATTACAGTATTTGATTGATTAATTACATGCCGTAACTTCAATTTGCTTGTTTTTCCTAGTGTCTTAATCAGTTCCAAGGGTATGTTGTCTGGGCTTGTCGCTGTACCTCCTTGAACTTTACTTTCTGCCTTATCATCTTGTGGTCGCCTCTATTGTTACACAATTCTGCTCCTCCTCTATACTGCTGCTGTCAGTGCTATCCACTGTCCCCCTTTGCTCAAGATGTGAGAAAGCCTCTTCGATTGTCCGCCTAATATACACCCGCGCCTCTTCCACCTCTACTCGTCTCCCGTCCTGTGTGGTCACTGGTCAGTATGTGTAGGAAAGTATCTCTCTCCTGCGCTTTAATATGCTCCCAAACCTTTTTTGCCGTATTCCTATCATTTTCTTTATTTCCATCATGCACTGCCCTCTTGCACTCTCAATTTCGGCCTGTATTAAAGCTGATGTCCACATTTTCCGCTCTCGGAAGTTATTCCAATTTAGTGCTGCATCAGCTGGCAAGACTCCCCTTTTCTTTGCCTACCTATGTTTCCTAGATTCCTCTTGGCGCCGCAATATGGCTGCTTTTACCTCCTTATACCACCAGCATTTTGGTTTGTGTTTTTGTTTTTGCTTTACACTTTGCGTAATTCAATGCTTCTCTAATTATTTTTGAAAGATTCCTATTAAATCCCCACGCTTCCATTTTCTTTCTGGTTGTTTCAATACTCTGTTCTTAATACTTTTAGTTTTTTTGTTTTTTTTGTATTTGAGCTTTACTCAGTTTCGGCTTACCCGCTCGTTCCTGGGCTTGTTTTTCTGGTTCGGATGCGCCTAATTTAATCTTAATTCTTTTATGGTCACTCACTAAGCTTTTTGTACCTTCCTAATTTATTGCCATACTTTCTACCTTTCATACAGCTTGTGGGACATGAGGCAGACGTCTATACTTGCGTGTGAGTTTTTTCATTCCCACGTTATTTTTCCGTCGCATTTTACACTCTTCTACAAAGACAGGCAAGATGCCAGTGCAGGTGATACCATATTTGCACAAAGTGTCCCACAATTTAAGAAAGATGGCTGTTAGACACAGGGTTAACGTAGTGTTCTATGCCCCGTGTAAAATTTCGAAGATACGCTCCGCGATGACAAAACGAAAGTTTTGTCATCGCGGAGGTCGAGGACGACGTCCTATAGGACGACGTCAAAACGACCTCTAGAACAACCTCTAGGGCGGCCTCAAGGACGACCTTCAGGACGACATCAAGGATGACGTCTAGGACGGTGTTGAGGACATCGCCCCTAAATCAAGATTTAGCGGCGATATATATATATATATATGTATATATATATATATATTTCTGAGATTGTTTAGCATGGTATATCCCAAAATCGAAATACCTCAAGAGAGGAACAGGAGGAGAAGGAAAGTAGGGGACGAGAGGAGAGGAGGGACATACCCTCCCCTGAGTACCCTCCCCACCTCCTCCTCAAGAGCTGTGCTCTACTTCGGCATTACAGGGAGTTGTAGACGTCTTTCATTTTTCTTCGTTTCTTTTTTTCTTGAACAAGTCAGTTTTTGCTGGGAAAGCTGAACAGCGTTGATCGCGTCATAATTTGTTTTGTTTTTTTGTGGGCCGGGAGCTATGGAAAGATTGAGGGAGATGGGGCCTAATGGGATGAAAATTGTTGAAAATACCAAGGGCGTTCATAACATTTTCATGATTGGTGGCAAAAAAGAAGAACATCGCCCAAATTAGCATTGCAGCGCAAGCTTGCATCCACGGTGTCTCGACACATTCAAAAGGTTCCTGCACAATGTAACAGGATAAAGGTCGCCGCTCGCTGGGTTTTGCGATTTCTCACACCCATGCAAAAAGAGTTAGTCCAAAAAGAAACCTGCAACGGAAATGTTGCTGCCTTGCAAGTCGACCCTTACGACTTCTTTGATCGCCTGACTGCAACGAATGAGTGTTGGGTCTGTCATTTCTACCCGAAGACGAAGGTACAATGCAAACAATGGGATCCCGCAGGATCACTACCGCAAAAACCTAAAAAAAAGCAAGTCGAAGATGTAGTTGTCATTGGGAAAGGTGATGATAAAGCCCGATTCACATGGTGCCAGTTTACTTGCGTTTTTGCAGTTGCGACGCCGGCTTATATCGGTATAGTAAGGGGTTAAAATTTGGGCGGCGGCACTACAAGAAAAGTCGTCGGTTGTCCGCGGGGACCCTTTCATAGTAAGTAAAGAGTTAGGTCCGCAAATAATGAGAATTGGTTGTAAATGTGATAGAAGACTGCATGGACGTCGACTAAAATATTTCCTAGAATTTGCACGGTATAGTTCCTAGGCAGCTTAATAAAGAGACGTTTAAGCTGCGCAAGACGGTGCAAAATGATGTCCAATTTCAACGACGATTTTGAAAACGTTTTCTTTCTTCTTTTTTTTTTACTCCTACGGCGTGCTTCTGACATATTATGGCCGTAAGAGTCAAAAAGTCGCAGGTAAGTATTACCTGGACGTCCTGACGTGGTTACAGGAGCCCACCAAGCGCCGCGGTTAGCTGTCCAATGGAGTGTGTCAGAAGGCGCGTGTCGCCGTCTGCTGCACAGCATACGGCGTCACACTACTTCTTCTTGGCTATGAGATTTTGCCTCCAGCTACTATTTACCCTACCAAACTCCCGGTGACTTCTTCCTTCTTCCTAACGTGGACAGCTCACTTCGTGATGCCCGTTTCTAGGACGATGACGAGTTGACTGTCGAGGGCATCCTCAGAAGCCAAAATTAGGACTTCTACAACCAGGGTGTTTCAGCGCAAATGTTTAGGAAAAGTGTGACACCTTGGTGAGGTTCAAATGTGGAGAAAGGCTAATCTCACCACCGACGCTCGTTCTTCAACTGCTACATTTTCAGACGTTCAGTTGTGCTTCTCCCGGATTCAGGAGACTTCGAATGAATGGCCCTTCAGTTAAAATATTAAACGAGAACTCCGGTCATGTAATTTTCTAGCATGATTATGATTCGTATTGTGCTTCAGACTCTTGCGATCGCCACACTTGCGCAACACGCAGAGTTCTTTCCGCGAGCGTATATAGAATAACGTCCCAGGTCGGGCCGACGACTGGCCTACCTCGGAAAAAATCAGGAGAAATTGTCGTCCCAGCGTCGGGTCCCGAGGTCAGGCCGACGCTGGACCAGGTGTTGCTACACCCAGCCGCTACCGGCCCGACGTCGGCCGCCGGGGTCGGGCCGACTGCGCCTCCCAACCCCGGCCTGACCATGATCGTGAAGCATTCCCCGCCGTCGGGCCGACTCCGGTTGCCGACTCCGTGCCGATAGTGGTTTTTAATGCCCCCAAATGTAGTCCTCCGACCTTTTGCTGAATCACGCTCAGCCGCTTCGCAACCACACGGCGAACGGAAGTTCCCTAGGGCGCACTAAAGTCGGCTGGGTGACGCGTTGTGAAAGCCTGCTGAGTGAGCGCTGAACACTCGTCTTGTGCTCGCTGACCGTTATTTTCTGAAGAAATTTCTGGGAATATCGTGTAAAACCGTGATATTACCTCCGAGGACCAGAACGAAAATGCACGAAAACCGTAGCACTACAAGAGAGCCGTCTAGCTCGTTTCGAAAGCATAGAGAGCCTAGATCTCGGAGAGGATTCCACATAAACTGAATTGGTTTGAGTTGAACTTTCTCCAAACTCTATAAGCTCTCTGCGATCCCGTCAAGAGTTGTGTCGCTCTGATACGGCGCTGCGTTTTCGTAAAATTTTATATGGGTCCTCAGGTGTAGAAGTAAGCGTTTACACAAAGTTTCAAGAAACTTGTTCGACAAATAACAGCGATCGGGCACGTAATGTACCGCGCTCACTCGGTAGACTTCAACAACGCTTCATCCGGCTGGTCGCCTTAAATCTAGTAATGGGAGACCTCCGCATCTTCTAAGATGACGGATTGGGAACTTTCATTCGCGGCGCTCGCGAAGCGGCCCAGCGCCGATCAGCAAATAGGTCAGTCCGGTAGTCGAACTAGCACAAAATGGTGACCAGTCTTCCTTATAGTTAGTAAACTATTAACCTTAACAAATGTTCAGTTAGTTAAAAGTTTGATAATCACATATATAATGGTTGCCTTATCGCTCTGCGATAGAGCTCCATCAACACAGAACAACATTTACCTGGTTTGCGGTCGCGCTGTGTATTTATGAAACTGCATAAGACAACAATAAGCATATCAATCAAAATAGGTAGGCTAACCTAATTGGCAAGATTTTCTGCAACTTATTTAGAACAAAGTTTCATTCCTATATTGTAACTTGGGTACCTTTTGGAGCTACTCGAGTGGTTAGAATTGCTGGGCCAACGTATTTCACAGCACGAACATTATAGACTTGATATTAAATAGGCACAATTTTACTCAAAAATACGACAGGGGAATAAACCGAAGCAACTTTACTGCACATATGTATGCAAAAAGCTTCTGGAATGACTCGTCTCGATGAAAACTTGAATGATAATCTGAATGCTATAGAATGAAGGCTGATTCAAATGACTCCGTGATTATAACTTCCAAAGTTATGTTGCAGGGTTGCCGTCTTCCCGGCTCCTCTTCCTTTTTTTTTTTTTTTTTTTTTTCTCACGACCACCTCCCTCTGTCGCTGGCTCACACCAGATATCTTGAAATCCTTCTATCTATCTCGTCTTCTTTTGACGTTTCTACAGCTTTGAGGACGCCTTCTGGAAGAAGTCATGAAAGTACATATATCGTCGTCTGGTCATTTTCTGGAATGCATTAATTGAACAGATAATTCTAAACTAGCTTGAACTATGACGTTCATAATGTCATATTTCAAGCTAATTCTATCTTTCTATCTTATACTCGTCAAAGTGAGTATAATTATTATATTCCTTTTAACGTCGACAACCCTATAATGTGAAAAAAATGGCTGCTGACGTCGTGTTTCTTATACTCCCCCTTATCTGATTAAATAGATGTAAGATGGGATATTTGTCATTTCACAAAATATTACGTTTCAAACGCGAAACGTCGTGTTTTTACCTTTTGACAACAAAACCCCGAGAGAACTAGCCAGCGCCGCACATGAACCATGTACAGCTTTTTTGTTTCAAGTGACAAGTACAGTTTTTAGGATGCATATTGCTTCGTATAAGTATGTGGGCAGATCATGAAAATGTTGTTATATGTTTCGCACAAGCCATTACATTTATCTTCCAGAGCAGCAGCATTCCATTTCTTAAAATGAGTTTACGGCCATGGTTAAACAACTCTTAGATATTTCTACCAAGCAAGTTTTTGTCCTTTGAAGAGACATTTAAGCGAACTTAAAGTTGGTATCGAAATATCTGTCCTTCAAATTCTTGCAAAGCTGATTATGCACTTATGTGTCCGGAAAAAACTTCATGGAGTTAGACACCAATAAACCAAGCTACACACAAAAGGCTTCTCTTTTTTTTTTCTTCCACTCCCCCTCCCTGTGGTAGCCAGAAAGGTGAAGCTTCCAATGTTAACCTTTGTCCTTCTATTCCTTTCTTCGTCCTCGTGTTACATTATAGTATATATACTTATATCCAGGCTGAAAAGCAATTATTTTACGTTGTTAAACAGACTTACCTTTGATGCACTTGTATAGAATGGTGTTAGCAGATGTCCGCTTCTTTTCTGTCCCATGTAGGCTGTAGCTCTTGCAGAGCTTATTTCCAAACACCATCCTCATCGCTTCCATTACACCGAGTTTGGCGGTGTCTCCTCCTCCAATCCCTAAAATGCACCCAACCTGAAAAACTTAAATAAATGATTGAATGCGTTGAGCTTACATACAATAAAAAAATGTCTAGCATGTTTGACAGATTACGAGTGTTTCACGCTTATACTTACAAAGTGGTGCCTGTAGTTCTCATCCGTCAGTTTGGCCTCCACTGGTAGCTTAGGCAAGTGCAAGGCATCACCTCCGCTCTTTGGCTGTGAGAGCTGATACAAGCTCTCTTCCACCTGGATGTCCTCTTTCATTGTAGTAAAGAGGGTGAGGGCTTTTCTTTCGGACGCTTCAACAAAGGAAAATATATAAAGCTGATGAACAAACTAAAGTTAATGTATAAAAGTTGATACATAATATTGCATGAACAGGTTTAATAGACGAAACACGTTATTACAAATATATTAATTGGCGGTTGTAGAAATATGAGTAAACCACACTGCAGCTCACAGCATGGTGACTCACGTGTATAGGAATTCCTCGTCAAAGGTCCGGAAGCTGAAGTCCACATATTGTTGTGGACTTAATATCAGGCGGTGTAAAATATCAGCCGGTGTACAAAAAACAAAAAAAATCAAGTTATGGTATCGTTCGCAGTTGCATCGAGATGAATACAGCAAACAAATAAAGTAAAAAAAAAATTATTATAAACGGTATTTGCGGCAATCGATGCCTTAAACTTCAAATAACAGGATAAAAAGATCACTAGTATCAAAAATTAAGCAGAACCAGCAATCTGAAGCGGTGTACCGGAAAAAAAATTTAAGTAAGATTTTACCAATCTTGACGAAGTCCGCGTTGGAGCTTGAGGCAAGTATTGTTATTCTCATTATTACTATTGTTGGTTAGTCACACACGCCCTTAAACCTGCGTCCCGTGGATAGGCTCGACCAAATAAACTAACGTTATAATACGAATATTACTTTAATTGCTCTCGGGAGGGGGTGGGAGGGTGCTTTGCTTAGCAGTGCTATTTTAATTCAGTTCTACAAACCCTCGCCGGCTTCGACGAACCCGCCCCGTGTCGTCTCGAAATTACTCCGCGTCCATAAGTTACTACTATTATTATTATTATGAGGCCCACGGCACCCCAGTACGAACTATTAGAAACTTCAACCCCGTACACTTAATCGGAGGCATGCGGTTTAGAGAAGCTCGTTTTAGCGAACGCTGTTTTACCGACCCAGTTTATCTATTTTTTTTATAGAGAAGCCCAGTTTAGAGAAAATGGCGATGAGCCTCCTTTTAGCGAATTCGGCCGTCGCGAAGCGGCGTGTACGGATAAATCAGGTTATTTAGCATTTTTGTAATGAGCCGCCGCAGACTGCCGCCGCGAAGCGGTTGGAACGCTGCGGGGAAAGGGAGGGGGGGGGGGGGGGGGGGGGGCCTGGGTTAACACGCTTACCAGTGATACACGCGCGAAGTAGGAAAGCCTTTTTTAAATAGTGTCCCCTTTTCGATAACGCGTCGTATTTCTAACCCGTCTTCGATAAAACGTGCCCATTCTCTGAAACGTGCTTCGATCAAATGGCATTCGATGAGTACACCTTAGTCACTTAGTGCTACGTTCCTCTACGAGCGTGCCTTTCAAGCCGTTGCAAAGTCACAACACGAGTTCCTGGCATGAAATCAATACGGCGAAGTTAAAAACATTCTCCTATTAGACATGTAGTAAAGGCGTTGATACTGAATTCAGCTCAAATCAAATCGCACCAACGTTATTTGTAACGTTTGCGCGAGCTGGGAGAACAGCGTAAACTTGGTTCCCTTTTTGCAGGGAAAGTTACGAATATAGTAATGTTCGATTCGAACAGCAAACACATTACTCAAAGTAACCTCACGCTTCTACACACCATGCAATAGGAAAGTTGAATCTTACCTTTGGAATTCTTGCAACAGTGTTAGACAACTCATTTGCGCAGACTTCCCCGCGACGCCTGGGAGACAACGGGAAGAAGCAACACCTCCTAGAAATAAGGTCGCAGCACTCTTCTCGTGAAGTCGCAAAGGAAGGCCATCGGGGGCGCGCGTCGAAGCGAAGGGAGCGCGCGTGGATCGACCGTCGTATACGCGCTTTTAGTCACATACGCGTGTCTTATTAGCTAAAATGAAAGCTGCACATAGCAACGGGTCTAGAAAACATTTTATTACACTGGCAAAACATTACACCGCTAAATAATCGGTACGAAATGGCACGAGGTATGCGTAGAAGACGTCTATAAAAACTGTGATTGTTTTAAGTCGAAAACATTGAGTCACGCCATTATTTCTGTACGAATGCATATTGTATACAAAAATACTTCGACAAAATGGCGAGGCGCACAGTGATTAGTCACAGCAGAACATATCACAGTTAAAAATAAGGTAGACGTAGTCAACGCAGACACGGCTCGACAAGTGTCATTTACGATCATGTAAGCGATGTTATCGCGTGCAGTTACTGAATTAAAATTAATGTAATTACGATATAATGGCAATATGGGGTCGACGAATCAGCTTGCGACACTCATATAATCACTCAAGACAGCGAGTTGATTAAATTCCATATCATTTAATGAAAACATATTAACTTTTTCGTGTCGCAGGGGTATTAAACTTACTATTTACAGTCAACTAATGAACTTCTCCCTATGGGCTCGAGCTGCCTAAGAACGATATATAACCTATCTTGTATACAATACCTTAATACAGTTAAGATTCCCGTGTAAACGCAGTAAAGGCAATGAAATAACATTAGTATAAATAAACGCATAATCACAAACAACGCACGTTAAATAATCACATAAACTTGTTATTTACCTTCCAGTAAAAACCAGAATATTACCACGCATATTTACAAATATCGATGCAATAGCAAACGGATAACGACGTAGAACAAAAGTCCATTCTATCACAATTAAAAAAAAAAAGAAGAAAAGCCTGCAGCACTTTACTTGCGTCCCACATGACCAAGAAAGCCCGTAAATAAGTTGTTTCTCACCTCTCGATCGTATCCATACGTCCCACAATATCTATCCCGAAAACATTTGAACACGAACTTCTAGAAGTCTCTCTCTGTCGAGAGAGAGGTCATCGACCAGCGTCATCGTTGACTAGTTGCCACACACGTCACTCAAGCCGTAGCAGGACTTGTTCCGCGAATCCACGTAAGTGTATCAATATCAGGCAAACACACACACGAAAAAAAAAAAAAAAAAAAAACAAGTCACGATTGCGGTGTTGAAAGAGAAACGCCGGGAAGGGAACAAGTCTCCAAACAACCCCCCACGAGGGGTGGTTCCCGTTTCGATCCATTCCCAATTCAACCTTCCCGTTTGTACCTTCCAGTTTCGACCCGGCTTAAAACGACCCTCTCGTTTCATCCTTTCGCCCCATTAAAAAGCAACCTTCCCGCTTCGGCCATCGTTTCTTGTCAGTTGGGTCGGTTCGTTTGTATTGTTCGTTAACAGTTGATTAGGTTCAAGTGTCCAGTGTCTGTTCTCCTTGCTCACATCAGTTCTCCTTCTCCCGAAACAACATTGGAGACATGGCACCGTAAGATAAAGGCGGCGTCAGGGAGGGCTCACCCGAACATTTACAGCTTCATCGATTTGATCATATGGGATGAGGCTTTGACGAGGGTATCTTCGCAGCAGCTTGCAAATAGTGGTGCCGTGAAGGCCAGGGTGCACGAGCGAATCAGCAAGGACCGCAAACTATCAGAACTGGAGTGTCGCCTTTCTGATGGCACGGTTTTCCTGTTCGACTTTCTCACCAAGGCGAAGGCATTTTCCGGTCTATGATGGTTTCCTGTGTGCGCGAGTGTTCAGTGTTTGAAATTATAAAATAAAATAAAATCGCAATCACGTTCCTGTCACCCTGCCTGTCCCTGATTTATCGCTCTTCAAAATATACAGATCACTAATATGAGGTTTTAAAATAACATACGCAAGCACTTTGGGTACAATAAAAATAGCACCGCGATAGCGATGATAATTTTAGCTTATCCAATGTGCTTGTGTATGCAAGACCTCATTATCGTACGTAGCGCGAACAAGCGATCGGTGGTGCTGCTGTTTATTGCATAGAATTAAAAGGTAAGGCTGCCATAAAAACTATTACTGGTTAGCTCGAAGCTCCCACCGCACTGTCAGATTAGGGATGAACGAAGTTCAGTATCGTCGTGATAACGTGACGCCGTTATTCTGTTTTCCCTGGAGTTCGTAAGCCGTGGCCTTCTGGCGATGTCTACACGTAAGCTATTCTCATTCGCCTTTCCAGCCCGCCTTTGTGCGTCTGTTTAGTTCTTCGTACGAGGGTCTGCACTCAGGTGGCCGTCGTTTATTTTCTGTGATCTCCCTTTCACGTTTCACCATGCAAATTATTTTCTTCTTTTTCAAGGCTTGCAAACGAACTTTCTATTTTGGGGCAAAAGCAGTTCCAAAAGAAATGAGTAACTTTTGTAGCAATTATACTGTCTAAAAAGTAATTAATTAAATTATTAAATTACCAGCCTGGAGAAGTAATTTATTACACTACTCATTACAACAAAAAGTAATTGAATTACTGTAATTTCATTACACTAATGTCATTACTGCCATCTGGCTCTAGCTGGCATGTGCTGCCCTTGCTACCGACAGCGCGCGCCAAAGCGCCGCGCCATCCCCATGCTGTGCGTGCTGGGCAGCTGGAAGCTGACAGCATTTTTCAGCCATCAAACTCGCGTCTTTCTGTTCCTACGAAAAATTATATTACCGAGAAAGCTTGGGATGTCAACAGCTATTATAGGCAGTTTTCCGTAGCGCAAGAGCTTTGCGTACGCAAGGAAATTGCGCACCCGGGGTGTGCCTGCGTAAAACGCAAGCAACGGGAGCGCTTGCGTATACTGCGAGCGCCGCGGCCTTTTGTGGGAAGCTCTCGAGAGATCTCGGGCCTTGCGAATGCCTCGAGATCTCTCCATGCTGCATATCCTCACCAGGATATGCAGCATGGGTAACCTATATATTTGCGTTAGCTTCAAAATTAGCTGTAATTTGACTCTTTTACGTGAAGTTCAGCTCGGTATTAATTTCCGGTAGCTAGCGCCGTGGAGTCAGATCGCTGTACACGGCTGCGAGTATACACTGTAAACGTGTTCACCACGCATGTTGTGCGCGAGCTTTGCCATTTGCTCACCGCTAGGCCGTATACGCATCGCGCAGTTCGTATGCCGACGACCGGACGAGCCTCCAAAAAAATTGCCACTCAGCATCGGACATTCGCAGGACATATGCATTTTTTGCCACGATAGCTTTAATAAAAGTTGTAGGGCTGGGTGTCAATTAAACATTGTAAGCCGATCAATGAGCACCCTTTAATTAATTAATTAATCGGGTTCGCTGATTTCCGCGCATAATAATATAAACAAGGAAAAAATATCACTTCTTGCCTTTGCCGACTTTTTTTCTTCTACTAGTTGATGATAGACCATGTACTGTACATACATGTTATCAATTTCAACTTTGATGTGTCTTTGAGAACAGTTCAAAGGGACTTCCAGCTTATTTTTCCACTTTTGGATACAGAGAAGTTCGTGGATATCCTCCGGCAGGAACGAGCTCATTTGCTTGTTCACAATAGTCACTGCTGCGCTGAACAGACACTCGAACGACGTTGAGCTGACCGTGCGCGATATAATCTTATCGCCTTGCTGTGAGTTGCAAACGTCGCCCCTGCAGCTTACATTAAATTCACATTTCACCTAAAGTCTGCCCCTTATATTGGTCCACTCCACCACGTTTTGAATTGTATAATACTGAAGCAAGTAAAAGTGTTGAAAGATACGTCGTGTCCCCGAACCAAGCAACTGCAGATGAGGACACTCGTTAAAGGAAGGTAGAAGGCGGGAATAATTACTTACCCCGAATTCCAGAGTAGAATAAAACGCAAAAGAAAAAAAAAAAAAAATATTTTGTGTTTTTGGTTTTTTCGGTCCAATCCTCTGCCGTTGCTGCGCGCAGTTTTCGGGGGGAGGGGGGGGTCCGGCGAGTTTTTTTAAGGGCATGCGCGGCGTTTGGCGTGAGCCGAGGAAAGGTCACGCCGGGGCCCTGCGACACGTCGCTAATCATGCACACGTGTCGTCTTCACTCTTTGTGTTTTTGCTAGATTGAAGGGTACCTCAGTCGGCGGAATGTAAAAACTTAGCCCCGGGAATATCCAGTCAATTGTCGAGCCAAGGAGTCAGGCTTTTCTGTCGAACCGCCGCCACTGAACGACGCGAAGCGCGGTTCGCCCGTCGACTTTGGGAGAAACAAGAATGTCACAGGTGACTTTCGATGTATAAAATCCATGACCAAAAGCCACCTTTACCTGCTTTGTAGGGGTACATGGCAGTGCTACTGTCCACTTACCGATCAACGGATTATACTCCGCGCTGTGGCCTCAATTGCGGAACCGCTTTCGCCGCAGCGAACGTCACACCTTTCCTTCAAGCACATCATAACTTAATAGCATTCAGTAGCGCAAAGTCGTCGCCAATCGCGAAAGAAAGGTTCACTTTGGACGCTGTCATGTTGTAACTGGACATGACTCGCAATCTCGGGCAGTTTCACGAGCTGCAGCGAAGGCGCACACAATTGGCACACAAAACACACGCACAATTTCCAAAATAGTAAGTTCATGCGACACGCGAACCTGGCTTTGCTTTTGACGTGCGCGCAGTGTGGACTTGCAATTTCTTTGTGCATTTACGCAAAGCTGCACTTTTATACTAAACGCAGATATTATCTGGTCCCTGTGACTCCGCGGTCTCCAGGGTCCGATCTAGTTCAGCATCAAATCTCTTTAGATAAGAGCAGCGCATGCGCTTCCTAAAATAACTGACAACTTACAAGCAAATGGAAACGGCGGTATGCATAGCAGTAACGGCTTAACAGATAACATGGCAGTACAAGGTAGAAGAAGCGAAGGGGACTCCAAATGTGACTGGTCACGCGCGCCGCTTTGAGGTATTTGTTACGGCCGCGTATTGTATCTAGATAATCAAGAGACAGATGCGCCCCCTGGCGCAGCAAGCGCGGAGAGCTCGCCTTTCAGCAACGCCCAGAAGGACAGCACGGCCATGTCAGCATCGAACGATACTCTGCTGGACTGCATCCTCGTCCACAAGCTCGGCAACAACAGCCAGGCCCGATGCCTGCTGGTTCACGACCTGGATGACTGCGACGCGGGCCGTGCGCTGCTGCCCTACATCGACTTCCTGTACTGCTGGTCGACGTGGGGGTACTGGCCCTTGGCACTGCTGTCCCTGTGGCTGGTCACGCTTCTCGTTGCCCTCGGATCGACTGCCAGCTCGTATTTGTGTCCAGCGCTGGTCGTCATCTCCAAGTCTCTACAGCTCTCGCAAAGCGTCACCGGTGTCACGCTGTTGGCCTTTGGTAACGGCGCACCTGACACCATAGCCACGATCGCCAGCATTGGGCGCAACCGAACGGAACTAGCCATTGGCGAACTTTTCGGCGGTGGAACGTACGTGGCGACCGTGGTCGTCGGGCTTATTTTCATCAGAAATGACTTCGACGTGATTTCGACCTCCCTCATGCGAGACATTGTTTTCTACCTGACTGCATCGTACTGGGCTTTTGCGCTCTATCTTCAAGGGTATGTTACTGTGATCCATGCGGCCGGTTTTATTGCACTCTACCTCGTTTACATCACAGTAGCCGTGTTCAGTTCGAATATTATTGCCATGTACTACCAGGTCAAGCTGAGAATCGTTTCTCTTTGGCAGCAACGATCGCTCAGCCCCAGCAATTCAAGTAGAGGCTCAAGCAGTATTGCTCGCATCAGTCCCGACAGCGCCCTGGAAAGCGCCCAAGACAGTGCCCCAGACAGTGCCCCAGACAGTGCCCCAGACAGTGCCCCAGACAGTGCCCCAGACAGTGCCCCAGACAGTGCCCCAGACAGTGCCCCAGACAGTGCCCCAGACAGTGCCCCGAACAGTGCTCCGAACAGTGCTCCGGACAGTGCTCCGGACAGTGCTCCGGACAGTGCTCCGGACAGTGCTCCGGACAGTGCTCCGGAGAGCGTCACAGACAGTTCCCCGGAAAGTGCCCCAGACAGTGTCCTTGACAGCGTCACAGATAGTGGCCTGGACTGCGCCATTGACTGCGTAGTCCCCGAGAATGCCCCCCAAAACGTCCCCGATAATGCTCCTGGCGATTCCGCGGAAGCAGAGGACATTGTCGCGATTCCAGTTCCGTTTGTGCAGAGGCCCCGGTTGCGGCGCTCGTCTTCCGGCGTGAGCTTGCACCACCACCACGAGAACGCCATCTACTTCTTCACCACATCTGTTGAAGAGTCCTGCGCACGGCCGCAGAGGGTCTCTCCACCGCGTGCGCCGCACCTCGAGCTCTCATCCCGCCACGGCAGCAGCTCGATTTCGTCCAGTGGAGAAACGATGCCGCTTCTCGGCACGGCGGAGCAAAGAATTGAGAACGGACAGTGGAAAGAACTACTACTGCAGCTGTCGCCCATCGAACCGCGTGAGTGGAACACCAAGCCACTATGGAGCAAGTTGTACGACATGTTCACTCTGCCCATCCACTTGGTCCTAGTGCTGACGATACCCGTGGTGGACCCCGAGAACCGGCTTGCGAATTGGTGCCGTCTTTTGAACGCTTTTCAGTGCGTCACCAGTCCGATCCTGGCACTCTTACTGTTCCGAGGATTTTTCCTCCGCCTGGGAGGCCTCGTCCCCCTGTGGACGATTGCACTCGTACTGGGATCGATCCTGGCCACAGCCGTCCTGGCCACATCCGTGCCTCACGAGCCCCCGAGCTACCATTGTGCATTTGCTTATGCGGGCTTCGTCGTGTCTGTCGTCTGGATATACGGTATCGCCACTGAAATCGTGGCGCTGCTGAAGACTTTCGGCGTGTTCTACGGCATCAGCGACATGCTTCTAGGCATGACCGTACTGGCTTGGGGAAACAACATCGGAGACCTGGTGACCAATTTGTCGTTGTCTAAGCAAGGCTTTCCCCAGATGGCAATGGCGGCCTGCTTTGCCGGTCCGGTACTAGCTTTGCTGCTCGGCATTGGAGTGGCATTCAGCATAAACTTCACTACGTGGGGCCTAGAGATGATCAAGTTGCCGTATAGCAACTTTCTTCTGGTGATCTATTTTGTTCTTGTGGTCATGATGCTTCTGCTCCTCTTCTCTTTGGTCCTCACACGGTTCCGTTCCTCGCGGGCCGTAGGCATAATGCTCATCGTTCTTTATGTTAGTTTCCTGATCACTACCTTCCTGATCGAGTTCACCTACTTCCCAGTCGTTGTCAAATTATTCAGCCCCTTCCGTCGCTGATGCAAAGAGGGTAGGTGCCTGGGAGCTGTTTGGCGTCTAAAAGCTGTGAATCGAGGACTTGCTGGCTTTCGGACACTCGAGAGTTAAGACTCCCTGTCAGTGAGTGGTTGATATGGCTGTGGTAGGCCTTCGGAGCGATGCATGATCGATCCCTACGCATCGTTTCCATTGAGTTTCCAAGAACTCGTTATATGCCACCTTCAACTTGTATTCTGTTTCTGTTGCTTTTTACTTTTTTAAGCATGCTCACTACAATTTTCCTTTTTTTTTTTTCTCCCGTTTTTATTAAATTCGGCGGTAACTGCAACATATGCCGAGCACGTTAAACGTGCGATCCTGCCGAACATTTCCACAGGATGTGTTTTTAATCTCGTCGGCTTTTTGGCAGTTGCCAGTTGAATAGTGACGTGCCCGTCGCTGGCAGACGTTCGCATATAATAGCATCTTTGCCATCTACTATATTTCTGCCGCGGCTGTTTGTATTGTTTTATATTGCCACTATTTCTTTAGTGTGTACCTAAGAAAATGTATCGAGGTTTTGAACGACGTGCATCTGAAGATAGGAACTGCGGGAACGTTTACACCTGTTTTATCTGCCAAGGTCAGAACACGCGCCGATAAATTATGCGAGTAAGCACGAAACCGAAGATGCACAAAAATAAAAACTGTACACCACTTTCATTCGACTGTTGTCTCTTCATTGTGACGTGCATGAAAATGGCTGTTTCATCGAGCCTTTGTTTCAGACAGCTGTGTGTAGCCCGGCCTTATCCTTGTATTTCTTTTTTTTTAATAACAAATAAAAACCGAAATGCTACATCGCCTGTTTTTTTTTTGTTTTTTTTTTTTTTTTTGGTAGTGCCTACTGCGCCTTTGCAGAAGAGAATTAGTGTTAATTCACTTAAAGTGTTCCCACTTGTTACCGAAGCAAGCATCGTACCAAATACCCTGCAACACAGTCCAAAGTACAAAATTACACTATTTACATTAGTGTGCAATATGTTAATCCTATTTACGCATAACAACGTATACATTTAAGGGCAAGAGCATTGAGTACTGCGTAATATTCACTGAAGGGGCCCCGAGACAAGTTAGATTCCAGGAACATTTCGCGCGTTAAAAACTAATTTATCACGATATCATACAACCAATGCAGGGATGGGCAAAATACATGCAAATATGTATCGAAATACAAATGCAAAATACTTCGTCAAAAATGTATTTAATTACAAATCTAATTACATTTCCAAAAAAAGCATTTAAATACAAGATACAAATACAACCAAATGTATTTGGTCTCCTCCAAATACTTTTCCAAATACATTCCTCAAAATCTGCGTCAGCGACTTCAGGGCACCTGCAACGGGTTTCTGGGTATCTCACTTTACTTTTGCATCGCACACTCGGGAGTTAGTGTGCCAGGCTCTAGTAACGTAATAGAATTATGATCACAAAAAAAGAAATGTAATCAGCTTGGACGTAATAGGTGAAAAAAGTACAGAGGTTCAAGCAGCATTTTTTGTCGATTACATTTTGGTAGAGACCAATAAAGAACCGAGACGACCAACACGCGCATCACTAGCTAGATAATCTTTTATTGTTAAAATTCGCACCAGTTACGAAAATCTGGACTACCCGCGCATTTAGAATGTTCCAGGCAAAAATATGGATGGAAATCAGGCTGGAAAGCATCACAAGTTGTCACAGGCACTTATTCAGCCAGTCTGCCTGTGAACGTCACTTTCGTCACTATTCTTGCCCTGGACTAGCACCGTAATCACAAAGTCACTAAACGCTTGTGCTTGATTGAGAGACGCTGCGTTCGGTGCAGAACGTAGTTCTCTTCCTGCTCTGGACAGTGACAATAAATTTGAGGGATGTATTTTCGCCCACGAAATTGTATTCAATTACAATTGTATTTGAAATACCTACGTTTTAGTATTTAAATACACTCGTCAAATACATTACCCAATTTGTAATTAAATACAAATGCCAAATACACAAAGTATTTGAAATACGTATTTTAAATACTTGTATTTGAAATACTCAACATCCCTAAACCAATGTATACTATTACACAAGGTGTTTCTCGAAGCCAAAGTCCAATCGTTCCAGGTAAAAATACGCATCGCACAGTACAAAGGTTAAGTCGTATTCTCTCTGCAAAAGGGCCCGATTTGGGAAAATCAATAACAGTCCGTATAATTAGTTAATTAAAACGTTCAAGTAATTAACTCTTTACTTAGTGAAGTAACACGCATGGTTTCAGTTAGAAACTTACTGATTGGCATCGAAAAAATGAAAGACGTTTATAACACCCTGTGACGCCGAATTGGAGCGCAGCTCTTGAGGAGAAGGCGGGAAGGGTACTCAGGGTAGGGTATACCCCTCCTCCCCTCCTTCTCCTTCCCCTCTTCCTCCTCACCCTCATAGCCCTTCCTCCTCCCCCTTCTCCGTCTCCTCCCGCTCCTCCTCATCCCCTCTTCCTCCTCCTCCCCCCTCCACCCCTCCCCCTCGTCCTCCTCCCCCTCCAGGCGCAGCCGGCGCTACGTGATGATAGGACCAAGCAAGAAGCGTCAAAAGCGCAAGTCACTATGCCTTTCATGTACATTATTGGTGCAGCGATAATAGAACACGTACTACATAAACGATGAACAGCAAGATGGTGCGCTTTTCACGTTGTCGGATTAGTCTCATCAGCTCGTAGCGCCGGCTGCGTCTAGACTTAAGATGAACCGAGGTGGAGGATGAAGGAAACTGCGCTTTCAAAAATAAAACTAAAAGGTTTAAAAAATCTGAAGTGCCACCTGGTAGAATAAGTAAAAGACTCGATTTTTTTTGTTGTTGTTGCAAATTTGGCCATATTTTTATAAACTGTCAAGTTTGTTCGCACTGCTAATATTTTTCAATTTTTAAAACGATTACAAACTATTTTTAGAAAACTAAACTTATTTCAATCTTTCATTCTTATTTTTTTACAAATGGCTAACTTGCCACCCCGTCTAATTTTGACTCAATTGTCGAAGAAACTGAACCGGTAAGTGCTACGACATGAAGCGACCATCATGTAGCTTCAAACATTATCCAGCTGAAGATATATTGTTCGTGTAGATGAGTTTGATTACATTATTTACATCTTGTTCCAAACTGGCTAAAACTCTTTAAAATTTTGGCATTTTTGAGGCAAATTTCTTTAATGCCGTTATTTATTTTTTTATTTACGTTTTTGTGTCGGTTTTTTATTCACAAAATAAAAATATTGGTTGACGTTTTCTATTTGTATTTGCGAGACAACCAGGTAAATAGGCCTCTGTTTAGCTTCAGCGTGGCCTTGAGCCAGCAGGGGCGCTGTTAGGATCACGCCGGCTCTACACGCCGGAAGAGATAATAAACTTGTAGCGAGTTGAACGCTGTCCGTGTCTGACGTGTTTTTGTGCGTCCCTTGTTTCCTTTTGCGTTCGCATACTAAGATAAAATTTTGAGATATGTGAGGTCCATTTGTAAGAAGAATTCAATATACACTTTATTCTAACTTTTGTAATGGATTGCCCATAAGATACAAAATATCAATGCATATAAATATTGTTGACCTTGTTTTGTTGTGTTCTCACGACAACCAGTTAAATATGCGGCTTTTTGACTTGAGTCGCAATTTTCGATTCTGGAATGCTGGCTTTACCGCAAAGCTCTTGGTAAGCTCAATAATAACAAATAAAAAAAATAAAAAAAAAGAAAACATACTTTACCATGGTGCATTTTTTATTCATCTTTCTCACAATATCAGGCGTAATCATAAGACATCATCGATAGCTAGAATGGAGCATTTCGTTCACTTAGGTCGCTTGTAATCCATGGCGAGTCAGTGATCATACTTTGAACTCTGGTAGAAGAGCATTTTATTTATTATAATAATCTTCGAAATACTACACGACGAGGAGAGATGCACAAAAAATACAAGAAAAAAAAGGCGAATGAATCACACATGTAGCGGGTTAACGCGGACGTCGTTGTCCTGTATCATTTACGTGCGGCACTTAGTAAACAAGTATGATAACCCAGTTTGCAATGTAAATGACATCACATGGAATAAAATTAGGTTCGCGATTATAAAAAGAAAGAAGTAATGTACCCCTTAGTTGCGCACATCAAACTTGCTTGCAGCCAAGGTCCAGACTGTAGTAAATATGAATGGCGAAAAGTAAACTATCGGCTAAGGCCAATGCCATGAACCACATATCGGTGCGCAACAATAAATGAAAGCTATCTCGGAGTAATTTGTTCGTGTAGGTAATGAGGATTGAATGAGTTAAATACTGATTCTAAGCTTCTAATTTTAATTGAAAAAATAAAATTTTTGAAGTCTCTAATTTTGAAAAACAATATTTGATTGAACTTTTCCCCTCTATTGCAACGTCGTTGTTAACAAGGAACAGTAAATATTGTATGACCTTTTTTGTATTCGTTCAAACGGACATCTAAATTCAGCTCTACTGTGTAGTCCGTGAACCTTACTCCGACATAATTGCTTCATAGATTGTTAGAAAAATCTTTAAAAAGAAAAAAAAAAGAAAAAGAAAAGAAAAAAAAAAACACGAAACAGCTAGGTATAGACCGACACGCGGAGCGGCTCTGTTTACCAACGCGGCCGGAAGGCCGCGCATGCGCGGTAGCTATGTGGGCAAAAGCACCCCGGCTCTCCGTGTTTTCGCCATTGCGCTCTATGGCGTGAGCTCGTTGTTGACGTTGTAGGGACGCTTGTATCTTTATTTGTGCGTCGTATTTTCTCATAACGTATGTCGTATGCTATGCCTGACTATTTGAGCTCGTTGCCGAGCCTGATCGGTAGCGGTATCGAAACAAACTGTGCGTGGACGGCGTTGCCTACGAGGATCCGTACGCCGTAAACAAGGCCTAGGTGCTGGATTTCCGACGTAAAGTTGCTGCCACGGAAGTCGACGGCTCATGTCGTCGTTTATTTAGTTTTTGCCAAGTCAGTTCACGGCCGACACGGTGAAGGCCTACAAGTCTCTCGAGGCCTACGATTATATCGAGTTGGTTTCCGCACTGCCGGCGGGATCAGCAGACTATGGGTCTGCGGAAGTGTGTGTATTCATTAATTGATTAAATACACAGAGCGTCTTAAAGTCAAGGTATGATATTTTTCATACCCTCATGACCACAAGGCATTACAACCAGTAAAGGTTTGTCCGTTCTGCAGTCTTGGCGGTAACAGGTTACAAGTAACGGCGTTAGCAGGACCGCGTTACTTTTTTCAGTAACTTAGTAACCTACTCGTTACGTTTTTGACACAGTAATGGGTAACGTACTTATGTTACTATTTCAAGTAACGTAGTTACGTTAGTCGTTACTACTTCCCAAGTCTTAAAGAAATTACACTTCAATTGTTTCCGTGTTTTAGGCGTCAAGCCATGATTTCTTTGCGTTTTTTCTCGTGTAAGTATTTAGGTGAAACCGTAAAAAGAGATAAAGTATTTATGTTCAGCTTCTGCTTGATATATGACCTGTATCGTCAAAACCATAAAATGTGTTTAATCATATTTTAAAAAGGTAACGCAGAAGTAACGTGCCTTACTTTTTATCGGTAGCGGTAACGCGTTCCTTTTATTTTTAAATAACGTAGCGCAGTAACGCGTACCTTTTATTTGCAAGTAACGAGTGACGTATTTCGTTACTTTTTTTCGGTAACGCCTACAACACTGCCGTTCTGTCGCCGTTCCCCTTCTGCTGGGTAGCACGGGCGTAACGAGCCTCCGACGAGCGGTTGGCCGGTGCGTTGTGCGCGAACACTGTGGGAACAAAATCCGAGTGATCTCGATCAGACAACGGTTTCCCTGCACATAAGCAAGCCTCGGGACGAAGGTTGAAATGGAAGCCGCACTTGCCTCCAAGAAAGTGTTTGCCGCACAAACGGTCGTTCGCGCGAGGCGACCATTCTTTTCGATCCACGGATATTATCCACCTTCTATGCCTTGCAGAGTCTGCCGGGAACTTGTGGAAACTCACTCTGCTGCTTTTCTTGTACATTTTGGCGCAATTAACGGCAACACAGCTTCGCGGCATGCTGAAATGCTATGACGCCCATGCGAAACGTGCGCGCTTTTGCCCACACCCCCCGGCTCCGGCGCGATCGCAGCGCCGCCGCAGCTCCGTGACGTGAAGCCCGCGTGTCGGTGTATACGGTACGCAAACCACGGCGTTTAAATTAGCTTGGCATTTTATATCGGTTCAAAAGAGTGGTGCAAATCTCCACACGCACGCGGTTCACGCCAAACCTGGTAAACCTCGTAACGAAAGAAATCTGTCCTCCTATTGACCCACCCTCCAATACCTCATCGTTGAATGGTTCTAATAAAATGTTCTTCACCTAAAGATCCCCCTTCTCCCACCTCATGTGTTTATAGAATGCAGCGGAGGGGCTCCAGGGGCGGATCCACAACTCCGGTTTGGGGGGGGGGGGGGGGGGGGGGGGGGGCGCGGAAAATATGTAAGGATACTATTCTCCCATCTTTCTTGTGCACCGGGGGGTCCACCAATGTCAAATTGCCCTCCGAGAAGGGGGGAGGGGGGGGGGTCGACTTTGTCTGGGGGGGGGGGGGGGGGCTGCCGCCCCCGTCGCCCCCCCTTTGGATCCGCCCCTGAGGGGCTCCTGGACCCACAGTCCCAGACATGTGTTTTTTTATATATTTCAATACTTCGAAACCTTGCTTGAATGCTACAATCACATAGCAATAAATTTATCATGTGCAATAATTTTTGTAACATAATCGTTCAAACGTATATTTTAGTATAGGGAAAACGTTCAGGAACTTGAACCCAGACGTTCTTCGGCACCATAAATTATACAGGAAATTTTAATCCGAGCTGTTGTGGCTAATGATAAAAGATTGTTTATGATTAGAGCTTTGGTGTGAAGCCCGCATATGAAATGGTATGAAGATATTCATTAGAACTGTTGTAACGAATCCCACTGAATTCAAAATCTTGATGTACAGTTACCAACTTTTCGTTGTGATTTTATTATTTTCTTTTTCTTGTGATTGTTTGCGACGCAACGTTGAAGCTATTATGCTAGAACCTGAGGCTCACAGGCAGCACAGCAAATAGCTTCGTGTAACACCTTTTGGCGGGCACGTTGGTCCATGCCTTGGGAGATCAATACACTGCGCAAAGAACGACGACAGAGGCAGAAACAAGTGCGACACGCGGAGCGCAAACTTTAAGCTGTTTATTTGGCGCAGGCACAGCAGTATAAGTAGCAGTAATTAGCTGGCGACGATAAAAGGGAAATAAACACGACCATCCAAAAGAGCTTTTTCTTTATCTGATTGTAAAACTGATTGCAGGCTTATGCTGTCGTGACCTTTCTTTTTAATAAGGTAGGCTTCCACGAGTTTTCTTTCCGTTACTTTCTTTGCTCTTGCAACAGACCAAGAAGGGTGCGTAGCCCTATGACAGTGTCCACTCCAAGCTTGTTAAGATAGCTATCATTATGTCTAGCGTTACCTCAGCGTTAGAAAAATCATATCTATGCTCCTTTTCACCTTACGTCCGGACGCAGCGGACGCTACGAGCTATTTATAGCCAATTCCGTTCTGTACCCGTGATACACTTTCCGCGCGTCGCTGTGCCCCATCTCCAAGGTCACGTGACACTCACACGGCCTTGGATTGGCTCCGATAGCTCGTAGCATCTGCTGCGCCTGGACGTAAGCTTGAACGGAGTATACATGAAATAGCGACCAGTTTCCGAGGCCAATGTGAACGCCTTATAGGATACCCCAACACTTGGTATTTGCTGTATGTGCGCGCCTTCTAGAGAGTCTAAAAAACGGTTCCAAAGAAAAGAGGCAATAAGAAAAAATGCCCGTGCAAGTAATTCCGTACCATCATGGCCTGTCCTATAACCTTGAAAAATTGGCAGCCAGATTCGCTTTCTCGGTCGTTTTTTCGGCGCCTTGCAAACTCAGTAAAGTGTGCCCTATGATGAAGCTAAAAGCGAGCACACAAGAATGCAAAAAGGAGCACAGCAATCGCTACACGGAATGCGCGTCAGGTGTTAATGGTGAAATACTAATTTCTTGAGGGCGAGTGTACATTGGCGAGACTGAACGATGTTTCAACCTGAGAGTCACGGAACACTTTCTGTCAATAAAAAACAACTAACGTGGCCATCGGCCAGTGCATTGTAATAAGTGCAGTTGCTACCCTGATCTGAAAAGGACGGGTGTTCTCGCCAGAGCAAAAAAAGTAACGGAAAGAAAAATTCACAGGGTCTCTTGTGTTATCCCTAAGACGACTTGAAGGCCAAAGCCCAAGCGCCGATGTAAACGTGATAGCGAACCTCCGAAGACAGCGTGCTCTTTGACGACGCACTTTTGGCGCCGTTTCATTGGCTCACTCGGATCGTGGCGTCGGCTGTGGTTCCGGTGATAGCGAACCTCCGAAGAGTGCGCGCTCTCTGATGACGCACTTTCGGCGCCGTTTCATTGATGCCTCTAGTTTTGGTACTTTTCGTGTCGCCGACGTGTTTTCGCTCAAGGACTTCGAAGGTCGACTGAACGATGAGATATATAAGGCTTTCACCTTAAAACTCGTAGAAGCCTGCTTCATTAACAAGATAGGTCACGACTGCATAAGCATGCAATCAGTTTCACTATCAGATAGAAATAGCTTTTTTTGAATGGTCATGTTTAATCTCCCTTTTATCGTCGCGAGCTGATTACTACTACTTATAGACCCTTTTGCTGTTTACAAACATAGACCGCTGGCTGCGTCCCAAGGGACTTCCGGTCGCTCAGTCTTTGCAAGCCTGTCGAGCTTGCTTATGTCACCAGCTAGAAAGCATAAATGCTACACGGACAAACAAAGTTGGAGTTTTAGCTACAGCCTTCGGCTGTGCAAGTGAACGTCTTGGAGGAGGCAAGTTGGTTTACAAGAATATTCGCAAAGTTTGAACAGATCTTGCGCTTCCTGGTTCTTTTGGCGTTCGCCTGAAGAATCGGTGGCTAAATATTTCACTGAAGTTTCAAGCAGCTGTGTTAATGGCAAACTGAAGCGGTTCTGTATTTCAGAAAAAAAAAAACATTTCAATGGCCTTCCTCCTCCAGGGTCACGAATATCGAGATTATTTTTCACTTTGGCGCAAGGAGGCTGCAGAAATTATTTTTTAAAGTACCGCCGAGGCCCCTCCTTCCCCGGGCATGACGTCATACTAGGAGTTTTAGGAATCTCTCCTCTCGCACGTCTTCAGTGCCTGTCAAAGCTATGCAGGCGTACACTTGCTATTTTCGAAAAGGTAAGAAGGAGACGTCACGACTGGTGTCAATGCGAAAAACTATACCTGACAAGCTTGCAATTGCACGCGCTGCCCACACGAGCGACACGCGCTTGGCGGCCCAAGGATCCTGGTATGACGTCACGACTAGTCGGAGGTTTTTCGCGTTTTCTCGCGTTTAGTTACATCTTCGGGGAAAATGAACGTGATATTCAGATTCACGGGATAAAAATACGCCAGAATTCACCTCCAACTCGTTTTTTTCGTGAAGTGTTTAGAGCTTACTGAAAGGGACAATGAAGGCAATTTCGGATATTTTTTTGGCGATTGAACTGGCTTCCAGGCACGTCCCAGGCAACGTTGCGCAAATTTCAGTTGAAACCGGCGCTTGTGTGCCACGCAAATCAATTAAACAGTCGCGGTGATAATCGTACCGGCATCGACTGAGGCGATGCCCCGAGAGTTGCAGGAGAAGCCAGGGGAAGCGGAGCTCACGTGACCGTTGCGGGGCAAGAGGCGCGACGTCACAAGAGACGCGTCAGCGATTGGTCAAAACGAGAGACGTGCCCTCGGTCATGTTTTGGTTCGAGATTTTTAGGAATACTGCTCTAATTTCCGCTTGAGAAATATAAATGATTAGTAAACCGGGTAAATAAAACAGCATAATTGTTTTTCTCTTTCCTACACTGGACGCGAAACGGGCAACGAGCAACTATGGGCAAACAGAATAAAATAAAATAAAGAACACGCGGGAGACGTCTGGTTTTGGTTTTCGACGTAGGTGTCGTGTTTACTTTGGGAACACGATACTCGAAGGATTCTGCAAAATGGTAGTCATGCCAAACTTGTGCGCTGTAGATTGCTGTTCTAACGGTCGAGTGAATACCAGTATTCGTTCGGGCGACGCTAGTTTTCACGTGTGGGTTGCTGTTCGTGTTCTTTGACGACGAAAAGAGAGGACGTCCGACTTTGGCAAAAACCAAACATGGTGATGTCTATTTTCTCCTTCTTGGGGAGCGCCCCGCGCGGAGGAACCGGTTCCCGCTGCCGCTGTCCCGTCGGCATCTCCCCCGCGTCCCTCTCCTTCGGCAACGCGCCGCTCTCGTTTCGCCCGCGCGAATGTTGCCGACACAGACGTGTCTTTGTGGCAGGTTAAGGTCTCCCCTAAAGTGCAAGAATATGTAAAGAATAAAAGTGTATTTCTGTGTAGGCAACCAACTCTTTATTCTTCTGGAATGCAATTAGTACAGACAATACCTTACGAGACTAATATGTTAGTCTTGGGTGTACATCACGAACTTAGCGGATCCTTTAATCAAGACTACGACGGAGACGAAATGACTTTGTACGTAACCGAAACGGAATATACTCCTTGTGAACCTGATGCGATATTAAATTCCTTGTCCGTCTTGATGTTTTCTGAACTCAACGGAACAAATATAGTCAAATGTTCTTATAACACAGTCATGGCTTTTTTTGTTTTGACTTCATGGCCAGACGACGTACTGGAATGGTGGTTTGTAGACTATCTTAAAAATAAACATGCAAAGGATCAACATGAATTGAGGAAAATACAGAACATAAAGACGTATAAAGATTTTTTTTTATTCTTAACGTATATGTGGGTGTTTGGGGGTAATCCTTCCGAATTTCAATGGACCAGCGATTTGGTCGTGGAAGCATTTGGATCTTGGCCTTGGACGAAAAAAAATACCACACTATTTGATCTTTTTGCAATAAGAGCATGCAAAGGAGACGAAGAACGATTATTAAGTAATAGAAGTAGAATTACTCGATTTTGTGACGACTTTATGACGCAATACGGTTTTGACATATCCGCAAAGGAAATTTCTCGTTGTTCTGAATTGTTTAAAAAGAAGTTTGGTAAAGTTCCAGAACATTTTGAGGAAACGAAATCGATGGTTGATTATTGGCAAAAAGTTACGAGCACAGTTATGGACATTCTAGACGAAAGAGATACCTTATCCGTGATGGTGAATTCCGGAGCTAAAGCGACACCTGTACACGTATTACAAGCCATAGGTTGTATTGGACCGTCTGTGGTTAATTTTTATTCTCGAAATTTTGCTAAAATGTGCAGAGATGTGGGTGTGTGTGTTTTTGGGGGAGATGATAGTAACATCGGTGGAGACGTTTCGTGTGCTTGGTTATACGATAATCTTTGGGACGGTTTGCGACCGGTACAACAATTCATAATGTCCTGTAATTCCATAGAAAATATGGTAAGATCTATTGTGTGTACTGGTGAAGGTGGTTATTGGCGTCGTTCCGTTCAATTTACTCTTGACGGACTTGCAATTAAAGAAACATTTTCTGTAGTTGATGTGGACCACGACGAATTTGTGTATCCGCCGGTGTGTAATGTAGGTGGTGCGGCGGATTATGTATCTAGTCAATTTTTCACGAGGTTTGGAATACCGTATTATATTAACTCAACCGATGATATAACGGCCAAATGTGTAACTTTCGATAGTGGTATGCAAATACACGCGAACGATGTGGATTATTTTGTAGATTCCGACGGCGGTCTAGTGCGTTTAACTCATACGAAAAGTTTGCATTATTATGTTAACTCTTTAATTAAAGGAAACAATAAAACATGATTATTAAAACCGAGAAATTTCAATGTATTCTTTAATTGTTCGCAATCTACATCTATATTTGCAATTTGGATTTAAACAATCCCAAATGAGACTGGCAATGTCTCCTGGAGCATCGTATAACAACGACATGGTGTATTTTTCTAAACGCATGATCGCTTCGGGACATCCGATACCAGCAGCCACGAAATCTGATTCGTCAAAATTTTCAAACGGTAAATGTAAAAAATACATTTCATATAATAAGACGCCTAAACTCCATGACATTAACAGTTCTGCATTGTACGACTTCCTTTCTCCGCGATAAAATGCAATTGCTTCTGGTGACGAGTACGGTAATGTGCTTTTGAAAGTCCGAACGCGTTTATTCACAAGATGCACGTCACTCCAATCTATAACTGTACACTTCATATCCTTATCTATTACGATATTTCCAGATTTAATATCGCAATGGTACACTTTACATTTCTTTACAGTTTCATAAAGTACGTTGAAGACTTGACGAAATATATCTCGAATATTTAAAAGTTTATGAGAGTATAACAGATCTCGTAAAGACGTGCTTCCCGTATCGAAAAATGCTAAAAAACCGAATGTTTTATTCGACCATTGCTTTAGACACATTGGAATTCCTCTTATAGATCGTTGAGATAGAGTCTTTAAAATAACGTATTCAGCCTGAAGTCCAGTTTTCCATTTACTTATTTTAAGGATTATGCTCCTTTCCTTGGAAAGCCAAACTCTGAATACTTTAGAATGTGCACCGCGACCTAAATATTCATACGTTATATCCATGGTGTTGTACACACTTTTTAACATTTTATTTCTTTCATTCGAACATATGTATGTATATAATGAAATAAACATTATAAAAATATATACTTAAAATGAATACCAAGTTATTTACCACTTTCGTACCAAAGTACAATATGCCTTATCATTTGAGCGAAGAAATGACGAGTATGCTAAAGAATATCGCGAACGTATTTCGCACTGGCATTGTCCCCACCATTGATATATCGAAAGACCTCACTATGCAATACATACAATTTATTAATTCAGTTGAAAAACACGTTGACGCTCCTTTGGTTTTCGAATCACGTGAAAAAATTGATCCAGACGACGTTCAAGTCATCGTCGATGTTATAAACTGGTTGGGTGCGAATCTTACTGGTACTGTTCATCACATCTACGATAGTTTAGATAGCGAAGACTTCTATGATGCCATAGAAGACGACGGTATTACAACGACTACGGTTTAAAAAAAAATATGCGAATATTTATGTATAGAACTATATTATGCAAAAAATAAACTGATTATCAAGTACATGTAATGTTTATTTTGTGGGAGAAGATATGTCTTTACTTCCCAACGTAATTGGAATTCATCATCAAATTAGAATAATATATTCTATGAGTAATAGTGGGGATGTAAACACGCTTTTAAATAATGCTCAATTTCAAAATGTCACTTTAGAACGTAGAATAGATAAAAACGTAGTTGAAAAAACTCATTTACAAGATTTATTCGTTTCAAAAAATATAGCTCGTGCATATGATTTGTTTAGACAGCAATAAAAACCACTAAATGTCTACCGCCTTTGAATATGCTCTGCTACACCGTGGATACGACGTCTCTATTACGAGTAAATTGGGAGAAGGTGGTTTTGGTATCGTATACGCGGGAGTACGCTTGAACGATAACGCTCCTATAGCTGTTAAATATATTTATCACAAAGATGTTTGGAGGTGGCATACTGTGAAACAACCGTTTCAATCGAAAATACCAATGGAAATACACATGTTGAAAAGAGTAAATAAAGTTGATGGTACTATTAAGTTGTACGATTGGTTCAAAATTGAACACGGTTATGTATTGGTTATGGAGAGATCGATTAAAAGTATCTCACTTTATTCATATATGAAGACGCATGTTCTCAACGAAAAAGAAATTATTAATATATTTAAACGTCTCGCACAAATAACTTACGACTGTTGGTTCAAATGTGGAATTATTCACTGTGATTTAAAAGAAGCAAATATACTCATCAATAAAGAAACAATGGCAATTACCATTTTAGATTTCGATTTTGCAGTAGAGTGTTCAAAACGTCTTAGGAGAACATACGCAGGAACACCACTTTATGCGCCACCAGAATGGTATATAAATGGTATATATTACCCCGAGAGCACCGTCGTATGGACTCTAGGCGTTATACTCTGGAAGCTATTGTTCAGAAAAAGCCCTTTCAAGACAACGAAAGACATTAGGAAATTCGAAACTTTAGAAACCATTGACCCTTTTGAAACAGAGAAACTGTTATATTCTTCAAATGTTATTTCTTTGTTAACGTCACTCATGAGGAAAAAAATAAACGAAAGGCCCGGTATAGACGTACTTCACAAGTTAGCGCTAAGTCTTTGACAAGAACAATTGTACGTTTTGAAATAAAGTGTTTCAATAATCAAAAAAACACACACAAAAAATATCTTGTGGAGGGTATTGCTCTTAAAAACGTATGACATTTAATTATTACATTTTCTTTCGTATTCCTTCACATTTCTATACAATATACATATAGACTTTTCTTTGCGTTAGTGTTATTGTAAAGAAAAAATAGAGTGTGTGGAGTGGTATATAAAAAAGACCCACCCCCAAAAAAGAGAGTGTGGGGGTGTGTATATGTTGTCTATACGAAGTTTACGTGCTTTTTTTGTGTATGTGTGTGTGTCTGTGTGCGTCTGGGTGTTGGTAGAATGAAAGAAAGAAGATATTGGATGAGAGTGTACCATGCTCTCTGATTGGATGGGTACGTTAATAAAACAATATTTATCCCTTCCAAAAGCATTTGTTTATATTGTGGCTGTTATTTTTTTTTTCGTATAGTAACACGAGACGCTACGCATATTTGCCTATATATAGGCCGTACATGTAACTACGAATATCAGTCTACGAGATGAACTTCCCTAAAAAGGATCGTAAGCGTAAGAGTGGCAGTTCGTTCGGCGCACGGACTTCTTCTTCTTCTTCCGAGCCTATAGCCGTACTCGTACCATCGAATACGTCGTTTTCAGATTCACCGTCTATGCAACTGCAAACTAAAAGTAAACGTCGTCGAAGAGGGAATAGAAGTTCGTCGATTGATTTGAATGAAGAAAAGGTTAATTCATTGTTTCTCAAGAAAAGAAGTTTGACGAGATGTGCTAAGCAGTATGGAAGCGTATTGCCAATCTTCGAAGAACTCCCATCGGATTGGGATATGCTAACTTTTAAAATAGTGATGCCTAACAACATTATAAAAGATTTAATTCATTTAACAGTCTTTTATTCGACTCAGGATTTTATACCAGCAATAGATACGTCCATGTATCTACCATACATGGATGTTAAGTTAATTAGAGATCTTCAAGAAAGATCCGTTGCTAAAAGTTTGATGGTAGTGCTCAAGAAAACCATAGAGAAGTTAGACTCGAAGATATTGTTGCCACTAAGAAAAGATATGGATAGAAGCAAATTATTTTACTACCGCTCTGGGAAGAATATTTCAATTCAACCTAATGTTTTGCAACCCATTATATTAGAGAGTATTACAGTTATGAAACCAGTATGGAATATTGGTTTTAATCTATTCAATGGATATACATTACCGTATTATTATCCGTACAAATATATAGCCACCAAGACTCACCGACCCACTGTTGGGAACAGTGCTATGCTCGAATATTTTATGATACCAGCATTAACGTCGCAGGAGGTCCGAAACAACATCAAGGAATTCTTACACGAAACTCCATCTGATCAACAGGACGTTATGGTGAATCAAATCGTAGAAAGCATCAAGACGGTTTGTACCCTTCCCATGTTTACAACCGACGACGATTTATGGAACGTGTTTTCAAAATTCGTCATCAGTCAGAAAAACGATTTGGATTCCATGAGCAGCATTGTCGAAAGTATGTGTGCATATCCAGCCATTTGGGAACAACCACACGTGTACGCAAGCGGTGTGCGGAGTGTGAATGCGCAAGTTCCTTGGGACTTTCTGAAGGAATTTTTGACTAATATTTTTTTTTCGTGTAAAAATGAGGGTAATCAACTGGACACTTCTTTACTCGAAGCTTCTTTTTTCTTTTACGTCATTTATAGTGTAATTCGATACAGTGATCCCATGGATTGTACCTTTATTATCGAATGCACAAATGTACAAGTATTGGCAGAATTCTATTTGAGGATGCGACCTATACTAAATCCCTTTAACATGAAGCTGAATACTCCAGCTTCCTTATTTATGGTGAGGCATAACATAAAGTCTATCGTCGATTCAAACTTTGGCACTGTCAATGAGAACATGAAACATGCACAAGAAGGCAAACGCACTGCTGTGGGGTTCGCTCACATTGCAAGGCATACTATTACAAATCCAAAAACCTCTAATAGAGGAAATAAAAAAAGTTTCATATTTCATCTTACGAATTTTTGGGAATCTGGTCAAGACGAAGCCTTTGCCAATAGGTTCTTGCACCCACAAATCTTCATTGATACAATGAGTACTCTTATGAGTATTTATACTAATACAAACGTTGAAGACATTACGGACACTCGTCTACATATGTGGTCTAAACAATGTCTTAGTGAAGTACTTAATTCAATCCGTATATTCACGAGAATAATGCCATCAAGCAACAATTGTGTCGCCGCTGCTGCTGCTGCTGCTGCTGAAAGCAATGAGAAGGAAACACCTCAAACTTCTGCTGCAATACAAGTGTCAACGGACGATCCAGAGGATCAGGTTTTTCAAGATGTGCGAGATCGCATTAACCAATTGACAGAATCTTCGGATCCCTGGGGAGGATGTGACGAAGACATGGCATGGACATCGAGAATCGACAACGCTTCGAATGGTAAGTGTATTTTTTTTTTATTCTTTGGTTAGTAATTATTTGTATTCATTTCGTAATATAATCAAAATTGAACAAATATCGCTTTCATTTTACAGAAGAACCAATGCTGGGGGTAGGGGGTTCCGAAGAGGAAAAAGAAGGGCTCGATAAGCCGACCGAACATGGTGTTGACAACGCAGTAGAAGATGGCAAGGAATATCAGGCTGCGATTACCCAAGTTCGCAAAAACAACGAAGAAGAGTGCATAACACAAGTTGTAAAAAGCTATGACGGACAACCGATATGCCAGGAAGAGTCCCAATATCATGGAAGCGAAAGAGCGCTTATTGGTAACGATGGCATAGTTATTCAAGATTGCCAATACGATAAAGAGTGTGATATACAATTCATGACTAATGGGGAAGAAGAAATGTGTGACAAACATAAGCGCTACTCTGAAGCAGGCGCTTGTGACAACGTTGAACTCTATGATAAAGTTAATGGAGATATCGACGACCGACCAGCACCGCCTTTGGTGGACGAGGTGTCCTGGCAACCACCACTCAATCTTGACGATGTTCTGAAACGTATGTCAATAATTTATTGTATAACATAGTTTTATGATTGTTTTATTTATTTGTCTATTTATCTACATTACAGAATCCATTGCCGAGTGTGATTTACCTTGCAATGAAGATGTCGGCTGTAACGAAGATGCACCCTGCATGCAAGGTCGAATCAATTTTGACGAGATCGATTTACGTACGTTATTTGTTTAGTTCTTCCCTTTCTATATATAATTTTTAATATTTAATTTTTCCTTTCATTACAGGTACACCATGTCCTAGCTCGTCAAAAGAACCTGGTACATCGATTATCAACAGGGTGGCTATTAATAACGTATGCAAGCGAAGATTAGCAGAAGAATTATTTCAAGGTATCCATACAGACTCTGAGTTTAATTTTGACCCTTGATTACTAAAGAGAGGATGAACAAGTCTTATATTGAAGATCTAATCAAATACGGTTTTGATAGTAATGACAGTATTGACGATTGTTTATCACAATCGTCAATATATGATACATTAATTGACGATAGCGTCTATAGTGATACTTATTGTGACAATGCGGACGATGATAATGACAATACATCGTATTATAATCGAGTCAAGAATGATGATCAAAACGACGTGGACGACAATGAAAACGACGTGGACGACAACGAAAACGAAGACGACATCGAAGACGAAGAAAAAAAATGTGAAATTGAATTTTGTAAAGACATCCCACCATGTAAAAACATGAAGATATAAGTGTGATTTCAATAAACATTTATGAAAAAATAACAACATTGTCATACTTTCCATCCCTCAGCAGAGACTTTATGTGAAGCTTTGGCTGTGTTGAGTAGGATAAAAGTTTGAAAAAGCAACTTAACATTTCGGCATCACCGAAATGTTAAGTTGCTTTTTCTTCCCCAGGTGAGATTCGAACTCACATCCTCGGCATAGCTCACAAGTACTGACTTATAAGTACCGCGCGCTAACCCATTGCGCCACTGGAGAATAGGATATATAAAAATGAATGACATGCTACACGATATTGAAGATTAAAATTTTTATTTTTCCATTCTACATCGATCTTACTGTGTTTTTTTTTTCATAACGTTCTTGTGGTGTACGAAGTAGGAATACTTGAAGAAGGAGAATAGGAAAACTAATTTTTACATTACATTGAAATATTATAAGTAACCAAATACACCGCTGTTTTCTATAATAAATGCTTGTGCCAAATCGGCTTTACGTATCGTTTTACGATCATGATATTGAGCAAAAGCTTTAGCTCGGTATATCGTAGTATATAAATACATTCTAATAACGTCATGTACACTCTCGTTTAAGGATTTTGATATTCGAGTAATGCTACTTCGAAGACTTAGACGTTTAATTTCGTTTTTGCAAAGATAAACACCTCTAGTGGTTTGGTCGAGCTCACGTGCACGTCGCTGTGCAGTTCGTTTTTGCGCAGGTGTTAGTGGTGGCATTTTTTTAATAAATTATTCTATATATGTGTTTTTATGAATTGTATCTAGATATAGGTTTTTTTTATTGATTCAATTACTAATCGTAGTATGTGGAGAATGAGGTGGTTCTTCCCATAAATTAGACAAAACGTCTTTCACGATTTGTCCGAAAGATTTTGCATCATCCGCGTTATTATCAAACAAGTCTTCTTTACTTTTAGGCTCTTGCATAGCATGGTTTATATAATCTTTTAAAAATGACTCGTTGCTTGCTCCCCTGTTCATTGTGTCGTAAGCAGCGTCCAACCAATCGTCGACGGAGGTTTCTTTTGACGTGTGGCGAGAAGGGCTGTATTTATTATCGAACCACGCAGTTCCTAGAAGAAGCTTCCCGTTATTAAACAATTCGTCAATGGCCATTACGTCTTTGTGCGTCAAAGAATTGTCTGCATTTTTATAACGTGTATATAATCCCTCCTCCGAACAGTTTAACGGTACAAATTTTTCGTCGTCGAGAAGATTAAGAAGGTGTGCCGCAGAGTATATTGTCCGGTTACATTGTTTGCGTAACCAGTCGTGACCGTCTTTACTTAACAAAGCCGTCTTCAGGAATATGTGGTGCAACATATTTTGTTATAACAACAACGTCATGCCACTCTTCCACCGGCTCATTGCCATAATGAAACGTGCTTCAAATACCAACGAAGTTTCTCCACGTGAGTTTGTGACGTTCCTCTATCTCCTGGAACAAATTCAAATATCTGTTGTGAAAACGGTTGGAAGTCATCTATGTTTAAACACTGTGGTTGGCGTGTTTCATTTCATAACAGACGGCAAATATCGTAGAGTCATGAATTATTTTATTCATCTCGTCAAAAACCAATTATGGTATTTCGAGACTCTATGCAAGTACATAGACTACCGAATATACGAACACGACGAACGTGCTCTGTTATCCGTTATACCTACATATATGCCAATTTGGTTGGCAAATTCTTCAGATATGGATAGCATAATATATTGCGAAACGATGAACATTTTAAATGTCAGTACTACTAGTTCAATTAATTTTTTTATTGCATGTGTACGCAAATTGAGTTTAATGTTGTCGATGCATCCATTGTGTGTTTTAACAGACGTCGTTCAGCCTTATACAATACCAAACCCAACGATTCACGAAAAGTTTTTACATATAATATATAGTAAAAATGTTTACTATAACGTGTGTGATTATTTAGAGTGGTTTGAATCAAAAAAACTTTCTCGTGCGTGAATTATCTTGACTACGCTAAAAAAATAACGAGATAAAAAAGTATGGGTAAAGATAAATACCGAAAACATAGAAAACACCGCAACCACCATCATCATCATCACCACCACTACCACAACATCGTAGTCGAGTGCCTGATTCTTGACGAGTGGAACGAGGGAGACGATATGGTAGAGAATAAAAGGGAAAATACTAGCAGATACAATCGTTTTATAAACGAACGGACCACCACGCCTGTAGTCAGAAAAAATGTTCCGCCCGATGAAGAAGCAGCCTTACCCGATACAGACGCAAATAGTTCAAACTATATTGGAGGCGGCAAGTAAACGCGAACATGTAATGATCGAGTCGCCAACTGGATCTGGAAAGTCTTTGGCACTCATTAATGCAGCCAGTCAATGGATCACTTTACATCCGACTTCGAAGGTTTATTATTGTTCGAGAACTCATCAACAACTCGAACAAATCACCAATACCATTAGAGAAGTTGACCCTAACATACGTACGGTGCGACTTGTTGGTAAAGAGAAGTTATGCCTTTACAATACACCAGCTGGGGGTAACATGGCCAAAGTCTGTAAATGGATCAAAAGTACACATTGTTGTTATTTTAAAAACTTGGGAAAAACACAACCACCGGTACAAAGCGATCCAATTCTTGACGTAGAAGATTTGGTAACGAAGTGTTCCGAATTACAAATATGCCCTTACTATACTAATAACAGTTTTGTAAAGGACGCAAATATCATTCTTTCTCCATATAATTACATTTTGGATGCATCGATACGTAAAGTTGATTTGCACGATTCTTTAATTATAATAGACGAAGCTCATAATATCGAAAGTGTTTGTAGAGACAGTCTATCTTTTGAAATATCTATAACATCTTTGCAATCGTATAAAATGCAAGTGTCTAAAAACAGTTATATGTATAATTTTTTTAACAAATTAATTACAATGTATGAAAAATTCAAAGAAATAGCTTGTAAAAATAAATATTATATAATAACAGGAACTGCGTATTTATCTACGTTAACGAAACAGGTCAGCTTAGCTAACATACCTCAATTTCCACACAATCGCATCCTAAATCAGTTTATTGAAAAGTTTCAGCAACATGTGTCAAATTTAAACAATTTCAACGCGGATTGTTTTCGCTTAGTCGTCGAGGCTGATTTGTTTAGAATAATAAGTCTCGACCCACAACACGCTATGAAATCGGTAGTGGAAGTAGCGCGGACTATAGTTCTTGCGTCTGGGACACTGTCACCATTTAATTCGTACGAAGCCGAATTGGGAATGAACTTTAAGCATAAAATCACGGGAAATCATGTGGTGCATCCTGAAAATGTTTACATAAGACGTATTTCACATTCTATTGACGGTAAAATACCCTTTAGAATGACATATGGTGCATACAACGACAAAACGGTATTATCTGCCATTGGGCAGCTATTGTTAAAAATATGCGAATCTATCAAAGTGAACGAACAGTGTAGATTGGGTGGTTGTGGTGTGTTATGTTTTTTCCCATCCTACCAATCCATGTTAAAGTGTGCACAAGTGTGGAAGAATATAAATCCAGACGTGTGGACGTCTCTCATGGCTACTACAAATGGATGCATCTATTTCGAAAGCAACGACGAGACCGTCCATTCACACGTGGAATCCGTGGCCTGTGGTGAAGTGTCTATATTGTGTGCAGTGCATCGCGGAAGAATTAGTGAAGGCATGGACTTTGCCGATAATTTGGCACGCGTTGTGGTATCCATCGGAATCCCCTTTCCATCTATCGTGCAAGACGACGTCCGTCTCAAAATGGAATTCAACGACACTACAAAACCTCAAGTTCTCAACGGTCGTGAATGGTATCGCATCCAAGCTATGAGGGCTGTGAATCAAGCCGTCGGACGATGCATCCGACATTCGAAAGATTGGGGGGCCATGCTGCTCGTCGATCAACGCTTTCTTCAATGCGACACTTGGAAGGACATGTGCAATTGGATCAAGGTCATGGAAAATGGACGTCCGGCTGGCAACACTCGCAAGAATGGTGTAGTTCAAGAATTAACGAAATTTTTTAAGGATAAAGAATTGAAATAAAAAACAATGATCACGCTCGAAAGTCTCGTTTTGTCTTTGGAAGCGAATCGAAAACACATCAAAGTAGAATATTTACTATGTCTTGCAGCACATCAGGCAAACTCGGAGTTAAAACAATTAATATTTATCATAGTATTCATTTGGCTGAGATCACCTTCACTACTTTTACAGGTTCGTGAATATTTACAGCTATATCCAGAATACCAAAATGCATTAAATGCGCTTACGGACGAATCCTTTTCGTTTTGTGAAAAGCAACACGAGGGTACGAATGTATTCGAACCATTCACTGTCATTGCCTTACGCTTTGGGATCGGTTTGAATGACCAACAATCGAAATATATTACTAAGGTCATGGATACTTTGGCTATAGTAAACTATTTAACGAGATTTCATCAACGGCAAACGTGTATTAATCTTTGGCGAAGGGGTAAAATTAACGTGTGGATATTCTCAGAAATAATGGTGTCGGTACCCATAAAGGAGCGAACGTTGATCGAAATTATGCATCGTTGTCGTCATTTGGAAAAATATATGACAGAAGAATTCTTTGTAGAATTAGCTCAATCGTGGTCCAAAGTTGACGGATTGGTTTTAGATTTTAACATTTCTCAAATCGATATTAAGAAATACGAGAGTGATTTTGCGCAAACATTAATAGGTTACGTTCTGTCGAATGATTCAAACTATTTTTCGAAAGGTGTACCAGACCATATGCACGTTTTACAATATCACATGAAAGATTTAGAATACGAAAATATCGTGCCCAAATATTGGGCGAAGAAGGTTCACAAGAAAAATAATTTGTTAAAACACACAGCATGGATTGTCATGGAAATACTACTACGATTTGGAACACACGAGGCGGTCGAGTTTTTTAACAGTGACATAAAAGATATTTTTAAAGAAATTATTAAAGCATCAAAACTAGCTGGTGAAACAAAATCGGTGGACGTATCGGCCTATGTACATAGGCGCAATTTAACACTCAGATCTATTGGCTTAGCTGTGGAGGAGAAATACACGAATCAAATTGCTTCTATGAAGCTTCTTTTACACGCTATAGCAAACATTAAATCTCGTCGTCAACTTCAGAATATACGTATTACAATAGGAGCAAAATCAAATGATTATATAACCGTTTTCGAACTCTTTTATTCGCAACAACACGAATCTTTTAAAAATATAATGCAGTTGCTCGGTCACGTAGAGGACACAATCGAAATGGAGTTGCTAACTAAATTAATACATTTAGTGAAAACCGGTGATGAAACAAAGGTAAATTCGGCCGATGTCATATATAAATCTGATATACGCGCCTCGGAAATTTTAAAAAATACATTCAATATATATCCGTCTCCAAATAACGACACGCTATTATTAGATGAAGACGCATACGATTTCATCAAAACCATCATATCTACTCGTTTCGTACGTCTCTATTGGCATGCGTATAAGGGGCAGGTTAATGGTTCCGTCTTAAACATCAAAGAAGAAACTTGGCTTACTATGGAATTGTTATTAAATTACGACGAAACACCACAGATAAAATCTATATTGTATAATTTGCCAAACCATGCAAACTTTATTAAATCTGAAATTAAAACATTTCACGAGTCTAGAAAGACTACGATTGTGTCGTTTTACGAATACGATACTGAAAGAACGTGGTTATTAAAACGATATGGTGTCGCCGTTAACACAATTGTAGAAAACGAATTACAGGTATTAGATGCTATAATCGTTTTAACATCTCATTTAAAAGCGCAAGATTTACCAATCATTAATAAGAATCTTCCTTTAAAATTAGCCAAGTTATTTACGATAGTATTAGAAAATCCGTCATTTACAAAAGCGCATCAAGTGTATGCTCTATCAGATAAGCCATACTCGTTATGTGACGTTGTAAATCTACTAGATATAATAAAGGAATCTACACCACCACCTATAAATCCCGTAGTCACAAAAATTATTCGTATATATAACGACAAGGTTAAAAAAGACAAAGCTTTCCTTAAGAAGTATAAAATAATTGCCAACGATTACAAAGAAAAATATTTAATCTTTAGTACAGAGAATCCCAACGATATAGACCTAAATCATAATATAGACCTAAATGCAGATTTGTTACACGATTATCGAGCGGTATTACCCCGTTATTGGGTACAACACGTTTACCAGAATAATGACTATAAAGCGTATTACAATACATGGTTAACTATGGAAATTTTAACATATTTCAAAGAATACGATATTGAAGCCATTGTCAAACGATTAGTACCAAATCACGATATTGCAAATACTTTGAAATCCTTAAAAAACGAAACGGAAATAAGTGATATAGAATTATATCACAGAGCACAACATTCCGCGCTACGTTCTTTTAATTTATTTCTGGATAACGAACATGCATATGGAGTAGACGTAATGAAGGAAATCTTCGCGATTATTCCTACGTTTTCAAAATCGGAAATACTTCAACTGCGTAACGTCATCCACGATCATTCCGTTTATCCACCGATATTGGGTCTATTTCTTGAAATCGTGGCGTATTATGCTGCCGAAAACGATGTGTATTCAACTATGCGTATGTTACGGCCTATAGAATGCCAATTAGATGTCTTATTATTAGATTCGATATTGAATTTATTTATATATATTAAGTTAGCAGATCGCGAAAAAATCCTTCCAATGAAACGAATCCGTGCCATTAATAAAAATATACACGAAGCAGTCTCCACTGTTTTTCGTTTAAAAGATACTACCAAGTTAGAATATAAAGTAGAAGACGAAGATGCGATTACAGACACTCAAGAAACGACTACAATAATTCCGTCACCAACACACCAATTATATACATTTGTAGGTGCTCCACTTGTTTTGTGGTCGCTCATTGCAACCGGTGTAGTCATATATAATAGAAATAAAAAACCAAGACTGGGTGAATAAAACCATCTCTGCGCCATCTTTCGAGCCATTCATGAACTAAACCTCGAAGTGGCTACATATCCACAAAGGAGGGACAGACCCATGCCTTAAGGAGCTTCGCCCCTAAAAAATAATAAAAACGAGATTTTTGCAATGTCACAATTTATTCTATTTTTATGTGTGTTCTAGAGACTAACCAAAAGAATAAACAATGCCCGAAGTATCGATTTTCGAAGAACATTTCGGTGACCAGTACAATAATATGATTAACAAAGTGGACAGGTTTAAGAGGACACGTTTTTCCGTTTGGTTTAATTATATTAAAGGTAAACCACTCTCTGAACATCCCAAAATACTTCAATATGCTTGGTTAATTAGTGAATTCATGCAAACGAAACCTACGTCTTATGAATTCATGACTTGGCATAGAAACACAGTAACCCCTCAGTACTATCCGGCCGTAGGTAAATATTTAAATACGTTTTATACATATAAGAATAATACAACGTCGGCGCAAGAAGAAGAGTATAAAGTGGTTTTGGAAACGCAGGCGACAATGGCTTTAAATAGTATAAATGCTTTCTCTGGAACACAAATTAAGGACCTCAATGACATGCATAGTAAAATCAAGTCATTGTCTACTAATTTTATAAATCAACTGCGTTTACGTGCATGGCGTGTGACAAATAAATTAGTATGGCATTTGGTTGAATTAATCGTGTCCTACGATGTTCACACAAAACCGTATATAGCTTTTATCGACTACCTGAAAAAAATTAAAACGAAATTAATTATAAATAAATTTCGTGTATTAGAAACTATATATACAATTATTAAAAGTGTAGAAAAAGATAATGTACTGGGATATACAATTTTAGATACCGTGTATAGATCTTACACTGACGATTTAGAAAAACTCACGAAAAAACTAGACTTTAAAGTCTCCGATCAACTATTAAAATTTAATGTTACAGAAGACAAGTCACTTGTACAAGATGTCGTGGGGGATAAAAATGGAAAATATGAAGAAGACGATACGATATCTGATATAGATGAAGACTTAACAACTACAAAATTTCAGAATGGTAAAAAGAGACCCATTCCGAATAATGCTAAGATCGATCGTGAAGAAGTTGAACCTCCTTTAAAAAAGTTCATACTCGATAAAAAAAATTACTTGATTAGTGGATCGATTGTAACAGTTTATACCGTTTTAGTATTGACTACATTGGCTAGCATATTTTAAAGATAATAGATAGCCTCCAAGTACTTGTCGATCACTTCGTCATCGCCTTGTTGAACAACCTTAGATAATAGATTAGCACATTTTTTTAAGTGGGTGGCTTCTGCATCATCCTCAGTCATCCATTTAGAAAATTCGATAGCGTTATTGGTAGCCTTTAAGGCTATTTTTAGCAACGTATTATTACTATTTGTAACACGTTTTGACAGAATAAATAACAAGTGATCGACACTACCTTGTCTAGCATTTTTTGCGCGATCTTCTACTGTGGTTGGTGGGATATAATTCATCGATCCATAATTCAGAATAGATACGCATTTCTTGTTGTTTTGCAAAGCATCTTGTACACTACTCGCAGTACCTAAATGAACACGTACATACTTTTCTAAGAAACTGTGACATGTCTTCAAGGCGTTGTTTAAAGATTCGTCACCATCGGATGCCTTGACACAATGATGTAACATGGTGTACGTAGAATAAATAGACATTATTGTCGTCGTGTATAGTTTTTAAACAATGTTATAATTGTAATATAGATATATATTAGTTCTTTTTTTTATTTTTTATAACACTTTAAATATGCATCCAATAATTTCTAACGTGTTTTGCACTACGAGATTAGTTCTATTGGGATTCTTTTTACGAAGACGCTTACCATTTGTTTTAGGAATACGCTTACCTTTACCAAAAACTTTGCGCACGCGCTCCCACATGCCATTTGTGGAATTCTTCGTACCTTCTTGTAATGAAATATCGGATACGATTTCTGCTGAAGTCAACATTTTTTATTATATAAACAACTCAATCATCTACAGCATCAGAATCGCTATCTTCCATTGTCGACGATGAGTTAGTCTGATCCTCTGGTACGTTTATAACAGCGTCTACGGTTGGTTGTTCTGGTGATTCAGGTAAGATGGTTGGTGGTTCTGGATCTTCGAGTACTTGTAATTGCGATTCCGGAGATTCCGGAACGATGGGTGGCGATTCCGGAGATTCCGGAAGGATGGGTGGCGATTCCGGAGATTCCGGAATGATGGGTGGCGATTCCGGAGATTCCGGAACGATGGGTGGCGATTCCGGAGATTCCGGCATTGATGGTGGCGTTCCTGGGGACTGTGACACCGAAGGCGGTGATTCCGGAGATTCCATAAGAAAGATTTCTCCCGTCTTATTATTCTTTTTCAATATGGGCACCCGTCTAGATTGGATTGGCGTTTTACGCCTCTTTGATCGCCGCATTTTTCGAGCCAGCTTCACGGGAGTCGCGGAAGGTGGAGCCGTGCGTTCTGGTCTGTAATAAACATTACAAAAAATGACACAGTTTAGAGAAGTTCTAAACCGTTACAATTCATTACATGCAGGACAGAAAAAGGTTCTCTTACGGGAGGTTTCTCGGAAATTATACGAAAACACTGGGGATGCAATTTTAAATCGAAAATATTTTATATTTATGGGACTACATTATTGTGAACGTGCAGGTATTCCATTAGCCGATATACTATCAGATTCATTATTGGTTAATGCAGAAACGTTACGAACAGCATTACTTGACAGCATAGAGGAATCCAAGGTAATTTATGAAAATATTAGACCATCGTCTGGTAGCGTAATTATATCTGGTGTAGCGGCTGGTTTAGGTGTAATGGGGTTATCATCTGGAACGGCGTATTTAATTCAAAACAGGAAAGACCTTTTAAATATATATCGCAATGGAATGGCTAATTTAAATACTAAAACAAACACGCAATGAAATTTTTTTCTCACGTTTTGTTTCCCTCCATTTTCGATAACTCTATAAGAAGCCAAAAAAAAGTGTGGACGTCAGTTTTACTTACTAAAAAACAATGGCACAAACTAGAATGGCATCTCCAACAGCACCGTCGGCGCCGGTGAATCATTCTTGGGGCGAAAGGTTTTCACACGCTTATCACCTACCACAAGCATTCATGACGGACAGCCCAAATCCAACTGAACATGTTATGGACGTAATTTTACGTGGATCGTTCACTGTTAATTACTGGGGGGCGTATTCCAATGATATTTACATCAACGATCCAGTAAGTCATAGACCAATCATACCTGACAAAAGAAAACTATATCCGTTATTTAATGCATCGGGAGACCCCCACGATGTACACACCATACCATTTTTTAGACTCTTGTACGCAGCCCCGCATATATTGCATATACCTGGTCAAAGAAAGATTAATACCGAAGATGACTGCATTAATGCACGAACTGCACCTTGGAAAATAACGTTGCGTCTAGACAATATCGACGGCATGGTTTACTTTCAAATTCTAAATAGATCTGAAATAGATGCGTGGAAACCGGCTCATTCCGTACCATTCGATCAAGTTCTTCTAAGAATGCTGTTTACAACAGATATGGAAAATCATTTAGGAGATGTGCCATACGATTGGGCTCGTGATTACAGAATAGCTCACGACACCGCGTTACAAGTTATTCCCAACCACGATGAAATATATCTAGTAAGTAGAATCATTTTAGACTCACACCTTTTTGCGACGTCCAAGATATTCGCCAAAACCTTGAATCCCTTCACACACAGTTCGTCCAGAATTCTTGACAGCTCGGCTGGTCTGATGATGTTGGCCGAACGAGAGGGGATACACCACCTTCCAAGTTTGCTGGCACGACTAGATAGGCAGTATCCCGTCTCCGTTTTATATGGGACGGTAGTAAATATCGCCTATTGCACACTTAAACACGTCATATATAAACACGTCCGGGAAGAGACACACCTTCATCTTCACGACGTACCACAAGACGAACTCCCTCTCCTAGACTTTGTTGCGCTGAGATACGTGTGCAAAACATATCTACATTTGCGTTGGGGGATAGAAACGACTTCAACGTTACCACGGCTTTTGTCTGGAAAAGCTGGTGAAGAGATTGCGGAACCTCTCCCCGATAAATTACCAACAATAGTTGAACAACTTTTTCCACATGCACTTTGTTTTTTCGTTTCATCTGGAGACAGAGATTCTATCCATTACGAATATACACGATCGGCTCTGTTTCAATACATGTACCATTTCATGGTTACCGACCCAATGCCCACTCCAAATATTCGTGCATTAATCACAAAGCGAGTTGTTGAGTTATGGCTGGAGTACATGGCCCCATATATACTACGACGTTTTGTCATTACGTATTTTTTACACAACAGTAACGATACAATTGAAACGCAAACGGCCGATGATAAACATTACATTAATATATTAAACGGTTCGAATAAAGTAAACGAATTGCATATATTATTTAAAGCTATGGATAAATCTTTACAATATGCATCCGATATAGACAATAAAGTCAATTTGTCCGATTATCAGGGGAATAGTGACACCATTATTGGTATGTTAAAAAGAATAGGTGCCAACGGTTCTGGAGTAGTAGATTTGGTCTTGAGTGATCATATGCAATTTCCATTATACACTCATAATATGACGAACAAATATGTGGATGCCAGACTACCTTATGAAAAGAGTGGTGTACCTACGTTAGTTTCTAGCGTGTGGAAACCATTGGTGTCATTTGTGACTGGCATTATGCCAGCGCATGCATTAATAAATAATCCACCATCGGTTATAATTCCACGACAAATTAACATTCCAAATAAAATATTAATTTATGTAGCCCATGCATGTGCTACTGATGCAACGTGCCACATGGAAGGTTTAGCTAATACGCCTACAACAGAACGCACACAAACTACTCAGTGTCCAGAAAAGGGTGTTTATTTCGCAATCGGAATTGGGGCATTAACAGGCGTTTTGGTAGCGACTGGAATGTCTCATACGATAAAACCAACACATGCTTTTTAAAAAAAACAATGCTCTCAAACTTTATTATATTTTTTACGATAAATATCTAAAATTTCGGCAGCAGTCATTTTATCTACACTTTTAGTTTGAAGAGGAGTGTGACGTTTCGATTTAACGTGCGTATGTTTACGTTTCTTGTACATCACTTCATTTTTATTTCTGTTGTTCAGAATCGGTGCTTGTGAAGAAGAGGACGATGCTTGTGTTGCTGGTGGTGATGATGGTGGTGGTGATGGTGGTGGTGACGACGAGACGATGCGCTCAAGTTTGAAGATATCGCCAGACACGTTCTGTTTCAATAAAGCCTTGAAATCTTTATCGATGATGGATTCGTTCACCAATGACTTGTTCGAAAGATATACGACTGTATTCACTAAATCGTTTATAGTCTTGTTTTTAATAGATCTTGAAATTTTATATAACACGTTTACAGCTTTGTCGTTGACAAATTTTATACCGTATTTTTGGGTCAAAATTTCCGTAACTTGCGAATAAAAAACAGTGCACATTGCATTCGATTTGTGCGAACAAAAAAAAATGGCCAACGATTCGTTTTATAATCTTCTAGAATATACGAAAAGTGTCGTTTCGTCCTGGTGGAATTATAATGTATTGTCTGGAATCAATCGCTATTTATTGAAATTGCCAAGCACCGAATCGGAGATTACGCAAGGTTTTGTCCATATGACAGATTTAGTTATAAATTCTCAAGATATAACCTTAAAACATATACTAACAAATCTATTGCCTACTTTTTATGGAACGTTATCTCCGTGTTACACGTTATCCTTCACAGACAAGATACATGTATTCAGTGTATTATTTTACGATATGCAGGCCGCTTTCATTTCTGTAATACAATACATGTGCACAACGACTCCAGCAAGATGTATATCGAGCACGGATAAATCTGGTTTCTTACAGAATTTATTAACGTCTTGGACAATGTTGTTACTAGACATATACGATGATAATTTAGATGATAGAGAGCAAATTAACAATAGAGATAGACTAGATGAATTGCATATAAAGACATTATTTCTCTACTCGATGGCACGTAGTATTCGCAGCGATTTGTCTACTGCAGTTCATTTTCTACGTAAATATATGAAACGTATGAAACAGAGAGTTGTACCTAGAGAATTATTAATCACAACAAGTAGTGGAGATATTGATGCTTACGATTTATATAGCAATATGTGTAGTAAAATCCAGTATTATAGGGAATGTAAGATCGTTTACAATTATTTGAACACACGACACATGCACTTGAAAAATATCGAGCGATGGTTTAACGAACATCGTCTTCCACAAGCTTACAAACATTTAAACGAAGCACGTTTAAGTATTATGGATGCAAACCGTATAGGGAATTTGGGAGAATTAATACATCTCACGAAGAGTATCAGTGTTTTCGATATAAACGATATATGTTTAGATTATGCACATGCGTCTAAAGAATGTGTAGAAATTCTAAAAGAATTAGAAATCAGGTTTCAGATTATCGTAAAATCATACGTGACCTTCCTAACTTCCACAGATGTTATTACCGATACAACCACGTTTCGCAAAATGTATTACAATATCGTTAAAGATAACGATGATAGAACGTACGGAAAGAAGAATGGCACAAATCATACTTATCGGTTAACAAGTTTAAGAATTAATGGTGCACTTAATCCTTACGAAAATATTACTCAGGTTCTCGAGTTATTAAAGCAAGCTATGATAAGAGTGTCTATCCGACAACTCAAAAGTAAATATGAGTATTTTTCTCAAAAGGGCGGTTGTTTATGTAAGATCCATTGTATGACGTATAACACACAAACATTCGCGGTTTTTAAACCAAATAAATTTGCACTCTGTCAGGCGCACGCAGCTTATGTAGATTTACATAATGCTATAAATTGTAAAAATCATTCTTGTGATTGTGTTACATTTATGAAAAAAGAAACACAATACGTCAAATACCTTAAAGAAACAATGTTATATTTTATGGGACCATTATCATCTATCGAGTATGCGATATCATCACCCTATCAAGAAATTGCTACACATTTTTAATCCCCACCACATCAACATCACGGTGACAGTGGTTCGTATACACTCATCGGTGATCTTGGATTATATTCGTCGTCGTCGTCCTCCATGACATTTTGGTCGTTGACTTGTGTCGCGATATTTGTATCGTTTTTCATAGATTCGTTAGAATATACTTGCATTGAAGATTGTAAAACCCCAACATGTGTAATATCTAAACCAAATGCAAAATTTACCGATGTCCATCCACGTTTCCGTTCTTCAGCTATAGCAGATTTTATTAAAAGTTTTTTCGGATTTTCAAAACATGCTGCAGATAATCTGTCTCTTTTTTTCCCAATGTAAGATCGATTAAGTGCTACAATTTTAGATGGTTCTCGTGTTAACATGTTAATGTATAATCTAATGTATGAACACAAAACATTATCGATGTTATTAGAAACGCTCAAAATACCCTTAAATGTTTTATATAAATACGAATAAATTCTAGTATTATCAGAACATAGGGCTAATAGTGATAGTACGTGGTCTAAAGGTTCGATACAATCACGATGGCTTAAAACCCATTGCGTAAAAAATGGACAAGCATTATTCGTAAAATATTCTTGAGGTGCAGCAAAAACTAATGTGTCATCGTCACACAACAGAGCAAAATCAGCTAACCGTTTAGTTATTAAAATTGGAAGAAAAGAAGGATCGTTTATTAACTTAAAGTAAATTAATGTAGAATCACTGTTACGTACTCTCTTTCCATTGAATAAAGCGTACACTATCGATCTGGTACTGTCTAAAAATTCCACTTGTAATCTAGGACGAGACGATGCAATTTGACGAAGAGTTGCAAAAGCGTTGTGCGTGTTACCCACGTCGTATAATTTTATGTTAGTATTCATCGATCGAATTAAATCGTTACAAGCCTTTTCTCTATTATGAGATGAATCTAAATAATCTTGCGTCAAAGGCGAAGTAATGTTTTGGGCAATTACGTCACCCAAACCTATCCCCGGTTGTGCAAATGAAAAAAGCATAGTAGAAAACATGTGTGTATACATACTAACACTACACACTTCATCTACGTATTTAGTAAAAGACGGAGGTGCTTTCAAATTTTTGTCACAATAAGATATCAGGACGAGCGTGTGGTGTATAACCATTCTCAACATTTTGCGTGTGTAATATCTCAACGTTACGATTTCCGATAATACAGGATATTCTTGGTTCCTGTTTACGAGATTGGAGTGAACTAATGGATCGTATTTACTTTGTGTACCAACGTCAAAGGTCACGGAATTGTCCTCCGTTTGCATTTTGCTATAAAACATCATAATCTCACGCGCTGACGGTAAGGGACTAGTCACGTCTGGTTCTAAAGTGAGTGTATAGGCATTACGAATGTTTTCAAAAACTAATTGTACTCTATACATATTGACTATATTATATACATAATTAAAAAGATGTCTAAAGTACGACGAGTTTTAAAGAAACAGAGCGATGAAGAATTATTATGGATTAAATATGCAGCTATAGGTGTTGCAACTGGTGTTTCTTTAGGCGTTTTATACACTCATTATAAAAACAGATCAAGATTAATTGAAACCTGTCAAAGCTACTATAAGGCTATAGAAACACACCCATCTACAAACAAATCCGCAATTATTAGTAAAGACGAATTAAACTCAAAACTAAGCACATTATCATACGTTAACTTAAGATTATTAGCTAGTGACCCAACGTTACTATATCGCCTAATATATAGAATAAAAAATGTGGTCTAAATATTGCGATCTTAATCATTCGGTTTGTAACATAAATAGCGATGGTTACGTGTACAAACACGGTCGACTTATAGGGTACCCCAGTTGGTTTATCATCGAAGAATACGATAAACGCCACATAGAGTGTAGGGTCATCGAAGTCGGTCTGGATGCCAATGCCAAAGAAGAATGTACTCGTAGAACTTTGGTACCGGACATCATTTTATCACCTTACATCGATCGTTGGGAGACTAAACCACCCACCATTACCATCGATGGAGAATTTGTTTCGACGGTTTATACTGCACTCAAAGATTTAATGGAAAGTGGTGTAGGTACCAAAGATGCAATCGATCACAGTTTGGGAAGTATGATACCAGATGGCGATGTCATTTTAGATTTCCATTGTGTAGATTTGGCCTTTGCACTTTCGACGTCGTCTTTTCTAATGGATTTTTTCTTACATATTCTAGTACGCACATTTAGGAACACAGTTGTCCACATTAAATTAACTATGGATAATAACGAATACGAAAACAGAACCGTAGCACACGGATCGAACGTGTTGTATTTTTTTATGGAAAATCTAGTCTACTATTTACTCACCAAAAATTCGTCGAGAAACAGTGGTTTTGCCTCTCTCGAAATAGTAGATCAGTGCAAGGATCGCGGTTATTTCAGCGTTATAGACAATCAAGATCAAAGTCGAGACGTATTGGATCCAGACTTCGTAAGAAAAGCCGTCGTTGAAGCTTTTAAATTGTCCTCGTGGATTGGCGATGGATCTATTGACGTTGGTACACTATGCATACACGTTGGACATCTCAAAACCCCACCATCAATACACTTATGTAACGTAAATGCTCCAGTATCGTATGTAAAATATAATTCGGACAAACCAAAGGAGGCATATTTCGGAAACGTTGCAACCTTCGTTTTGAATCCTCCAGATGACGAAATATTTAACTGGGCTTTGATTAAATGCACGATTGCACACGTGAAGGGACTACATTTTCCAATAACGAAATTGGCATCGAGTCACGCTATTCCAAGTGAATTACATACTATATACGACGAAACAACTCTTAATAATAGTATTAGAGTCCTAGACTTGGGCTACTTCAATATTCCGATGTTTGTTTATGACGAAGAATCCATGAAAAAATTAAATGCAGTAGAATACTTACGTTGTGGAACTATTGGAGACGATCGCTGGTTTAATGCTCTGCATAAGACAATGTCCCCAGTGGCTTTCGAATGGAACAGTATGATTCGCGTTTTAAACGATCGTTGTGTTAAACCCGTTTCTTTAATTAATTTAGTGTCCGATCATGCAACCCATGTGGGCGTAACACACCCGGATGATTTATATTGGTTAACACCAGAGTTGGATGCAAATTCTTGGACGTCGGCATCGTTCGTCGATATACCACCATACAGTGTGTGTAGATGTATTCCAGACGATACCCCCGCAGACCAAATAATACCCAATATAAACCTTAAACAGAAACAAAGGTGGCCGTTTATAAATTTATTTAGGGTAAAGATATCTGTAGTAAATGGAGGCCCCTTGCATGGGTATCTATCAAATAGTATATTGAGGTTGAGAGAAGAACCACTATTACCACACGTACAAAAATTACACATTCGATGTCCGATCGATATGTTCATTACATTATGTAATAATCATTTAAATAAAGCCGAACGATTAGAAGATTTAACTGTTTATTGCGAATCCAGATATTGTGACGATAGTTATATTAAAGAAATAAATAAACTTTGTCAAACTGCACATAGATTAAAATCGCTATCTCTTTATACGAATCCGGGAACTACCGTAGAGTATATATTAAATCATATATCAAGCAAAAGTTTACAATCTTTATACTTAAATACAAACGACGTTAACGTTCCAGGTATAAGCACACCGATAATAACGGACGAGTTTGACAATCCAAAGGATGTCGCTGTACAAACATTAAGACGAGCGTTTCCAGAAATTAAATATTGTCTATGTTATTCCAACTCAAATTATAACATAGCTACGACACCTCAAAACATTCAACAAACTCCACATTATAACCCCCCACCAGTCATTCCCATTCGATCCATTCGAAAACCAGAAGAATCTATAGTATATCAAAAACCATCCACAAGTTTGAAACGACCCCATACACCACCACTCCCCCCTCTTTATGGTGGTGTTTTTGGCAATACAGTATCACCCGAAACTGTACAAGATTATACATTTGAGCGTATTCAAGAAGATCAAAATAATGACGAATTTACTCAAGAGAATAATGAAGTTCTAAATTTGTGTACACAAGATGATGATACATGCAACTATGCAGAGAAGCGAAAATGTAACGATTCCGATAATGTAGTTATATCTAACGCAACAACGTTGGATAATGACGAAGATTTTAAACAAACAGAATCACCAGAAAATCATACAGGGGTTTTTAATAACAATAATAAAAATAATAACGACGACGAATTTTTCAAAAAGCCGCAACAACCTCCAAAGTTTTCGACCACAAATATAGAAACATCCGATACAGATGATAACGAATATTTTAAACAACCGTATCCACCGTCCAATGTACCACAGAAAAATAACATAACCACAGTTGCTACAGATCATAATGATTCTTTAAAACAATCGTATTCATCGCCCACCATGCCAATCAAAAATAACGTAGAAACTTCCGATACCGATATTTCAGAATCGGAATGTTCCTTGAGATATATAGGTATGACACCAGACACAAGTTTAGTGGAAAATGATACGTTTTCGGATACTTCAGTTGATATAAAGAAATTTGGGAACATTACAAAACAAGAAGTTGCATCTATGAGGCCTGTTTTAAAAGCTGGATTTACACCTAATCCATATTTAACAGGTGAAAAGGTACAAGAAGAATTTGACGATATTTATTCTTGATGATTAAACTGTCCATTTTTTTGTGCTCGTTTTAATGTAAATTGACAACCATTGTTGCTTTGATCATGTTTCATTATTTCAAAAGCTAATATTTTTTCAAACTCCATATTAACCAAACCTTTCAATATATCAGGAAATGGGTGTGTGCATTGAAAACAAAATATTTGTGGTTCCGTATTACATATTGTATCAGGTGATACACAGATACCATTACTTGCTAATAGACTTGCATGGTCGTTATTAAATATCAGTTGAGATATTTGGTATGCTAGTTGTTGGTCGAACATTTTTATAGTAAAACATTATATGGGATGGGGACAAAAAACACAGTTAGTACACTTGAGCTAAGCTAGTCCAACCTCCTCCACTCCATCCAACATCCAATTATTTTATTGTTTTTTTCAATAATTTACGTTTATTCCCTAACACCTAGGCGCATTTCTATAATCGTGGCGGACTGCGTCCGGGGAAAGTGTGAAGAAGCTACAAAAAAAAATGTACAAAAAAAAAAATCCTACCTAAACCAGAAGCTATAAATTCCTAGCAAAAATTACAAAAAAAAAAAAAAGAAAAAAGTGTTATACGACACGACGATCCCCAGACAATCAGTACACGGGCCACTTACCTAACAAAAAGTATTAATAGAAATTACCTGCCTCACGCGCGCGTAAGCTAAGGAAAATTCGCGTACAATAGGGGGGGGAGAATAAGCCCTGACAGATTAAAAAGAAGGCCACCTCCTCCACTCCGACCGACCACGTCGACAAAAGCTAAAGGCTCTAGCTAAAATGCTATTGCGGATTCCCTAACAGCGGAACGCGTTTTGGAAAAAAAGATAAAGTTCCATAACAGTTCGGACTTGCAACCAACCAGAAACCAGACAAAACAACCACCATCGACGATAGCACAGGTTGAATTTTGAATAATAATTATTTACGTTAAATCCAATAGTCGAAAATGATGGTGTTCTCCAGTGGATTGCATTCCTCCTAACCTTAAAATTTTTCCGAAAGAGTATTTAAAAGAGAGAGAGAAGCAAGAAGATAAGGGATAAAAAAGACGCGGATAGCCTACGCGCATCGGCGAAACCCTAGCGTCCGTATGTCTCTCAACGCGAAGTCCCTAGCAATCGATAGCATGCATTTAACAAAGAGCTTGGATCATTGGCTTCCAAGAGTGGCGGGGAACTGATGCTAGTCTAAACTTTGTGACAAGCCCGAAGGACAGTGAATTGTAGGATGTATAATCAAGTCATCCGAGCCTCCTTGTAAACAGGTGGATGGCAACAAGAAAATATTTAGTCTTCCTTCGACTAAACGTTTTCTTTTCGCTCACTCAGAAAGACGATATACACCGAACGTCTTCAAGCCTTTGGCCCGTGGGGATCGCATACAAAAGGTGAGTTAATCTAGGGCTTTCGTTTTGATTTCACGTTCAGCCACTGCCTAACAAATTTTTTTTTTTTTTAAATCAAAGGCGCCAACCCCCTAGCCTTACAGATTTAAAATGCGATCAGGGTTGCCAAAAGGATTTAACGTCTCCATGCCCTATTCTACCCATAGCTGACCACGATTTTTTTTTTTTTTACATTTGGTGTGTGTGTGTGTCTGTGTGTGTGTTTTCAAGATAGCCTAACAAATTTTGATCATTTTTATGCATGTGTGTAATTTTTTTTTTGTTAAGTACGTGGTACCAAGTTAACGTCCCACAACAAATAAAAAACCAATCATTCCAACCCATACACCTAAAATTGGTTGGCATTTTTTTCCTAACAGTTTTTCTTGTTTATTTGTGTTTCCTTTTTTTGTCCAGAATATAGTTCCCGGAGACATCCTGGCACTCCCCTACAGTGTCACCTTCCCGCCAAACGGTTGCCCTAACAAAATCGAAAAGCTAGAGAGACAAACGGTCTTAAAACCAAACATCTAAATATATACACGCGAAGAAACAACAACAACAACAACCGCGTCCCTGCCTAGCCGCAAGAAGCTATGGAAACAGTAGGCACCTAATCTCGAGGCGGCCGCGACATCCTGTATGGGACAAAAAACACAGTTAGTACACTTGAGCTAAGCTAGTCCAACCTCCTCCACTCCATCCAACATCCAATTATTTTATTTTTTTTTTCAATAATTTACGTTTAATTCCCTAACACCTAGGCGCATTTCTATAATCGTGGCGGACTGCGTCCGGGGAAAGTGTGAAGAAGCTACAAAAAAAAATGTACAAAAAAAAAAAAAATCCTACCTAAACCAGAAGCTATAAATTCCTAGCAAAAATTACAAAAAAAAAAGAAAAAAGTGTTATACGACACGACGATCCCCAGACAATCAGTACACGGGCCACTTACCTAACAAAAGTATTAATAGAAATTACCTGCCTCACGCGCGCGTAAGCTAAGGAAAATTCGCGTACAATAGGGGGGGGAGAATAAGCCCTGACAGATTAAAAAGAAGGCCACCTCCTCCACTCCGACCGACCACGTCGACAAAAGCTAAAGGCTCTAGCTAAAATGCTATTGCGGATTCCCTAACAGCGGAACGCGTTTTGGAAAAAAAGATAAAGTTCCATAACAGTTCGGACTTGCAACCAACCAGAAACCAGACAAAACAACCACCATCGACGATAGCACAGGTTGAATTTTGAAAAATAATTATTTACGTTAAATCCAATAGTCGAAAATGATGGTGTTCTCCAGTGGATTGCATTCCTCCTAACCTTAAAAAAAATAAAATTTTTCCGAAAGATTATTTAAAAGAGAGAGAGAGAGAAGCAAGAAGATAAGGGATAAAAAAGACGCGGATAGCCTACGCGCATCGGCGAAACCCTAGCGTCCGTATGTCTCTCAACGCGAAGTCCCTAGCAATCGATAGCATGCATTTAACAAAGAGCTTGGATCATTGGCTTCCAAGAGTGGCGGGGAACTGATGCTAGTCTAAACTTTGTGACAAGCCCGAAGGACAGTGAATTGTAGGATGTATAATCAAGTCATCCGAGCCTCCTTGTAAACAGGTGGATGGCAACAAGAAAATATTTAGTCTTCCTTCGACTAAACGTTTTCTTTTCGCTCACTCAGAAAGACGATATACACCGAACGTCTTCAAGCCTTTGGCCCGTGGGGATCGCATACAAAAGGTGAGTTAATCTAGGGCTTTCGTTTTGATTTCACGTTCAGCCACTGCCTAACAAATTTTTTTTTTTTTAAATCAAAGGCGCCAACCCCCTAGCCTTACAGATTTAAAATGCGATCAGGGTTGCCAAAAGGATTTAACGTCTCCATGCCCTATTCTACCCATAGCTGACCACGGTTTTTTTTTTTTTTTTACATTTGGTGTGTGTGTGTGTCTGTGTGTGTGTTTTCAAGATAGCCTAACAAATTTTGATCATTTTTATGCATGTGTGTAATTTTTTTTTGTTAAGTACGTGGTACCAAGTTAACGTCCCACAACAAATAAAAAACCAATCATTCCAACCCATACACCTAAAATTGGTTGGCATTTTTTTCCTAACAGTTTTTCTTGTTTATTTGTGTTTCCTTTTTTTGTCCAGAATATAGTTCCCGGAGACATCCTGGCACTCCCCTACAGTGTCACCTTCCCGCCAAACGGTTGCCCTAACAAAATCGAAAAGCTAGAGAGACAAACGGTCTTAAAACCAAACATCTAAATATATACACGCGAAGAAACAACAACAACAACCGCGTCCCTGCCTAGCCGCAAGAAGCTATGGAAACTGTAGGCACCTAATCTCGAGGCGGCCGCGACATCCTGTATGGGACAAAAAACACAGTTAGTACACTTGAGCTAAGCTAGTCCAACCTCCTCCACTCCATCCAACATCCAATTATTTTATTTTTTTTTTCAATAATTTACGTTTATTCCCTAACACCTAGGCGCATTTCTATAATCGTGGCGGACTGCGTCCGGGGAAAGTGTGAAGAAGCTACAAAAAAAAAAAATGTACAAAAAAAAAAATCCTACCTAAACCAGAAGCTATAAATTCCTAGCAAAAATTACAAAAAAAAAGAAAAAAGTGTTATACGACACGACGATCCCCAGACAATCAGTACACGGGCCACTTACCTAACAAAAAGTATTAATAGAAATTACCTGCCTCACGCGCGCGTAAGCTAAGGAAAATTCGCGTACAATAGGGGGGGGAGAATAAGCCCTGACAGATTAAAAAGAAGGCCACCTCCTCCACTCCGACCGACCACGTCGACAAAAGCTAAAGGCTCTAGCTAAAATGCTATTGCGGATTCCCTAACAGCGGAACGCGTTTTGGAAAAAAAGATAAAGTTCCATAACAGTTCGGACTTGCAACCAACCAGAAACCAGACAAAACAACCACCATCGACGATAGCACAGGTTGAATTTTGAATAATAATTATTTACGTTAAATCCAATAGTCGAAAATGATGGTGTTCTCCAGTGGATTGCATTCCTCCTAACCTTAAAATTTTTCCGAAAGAGTATTTAAAAGAGAGAGAGAAGCAAGAAGATAAGGGATAAAAAAGACGCGGATAGCCTACGCGCATCGGCGAAACCCTAGCGTCCGTATGTCTCTCAACGCGAAGTCCCTAGCAATCGATAGCATGCATTTAACAAAGAGCTTGGATCATTGGCTTCCAAGAGTGGCGGGGAACTGATGCTAGTCTAAACTTTGTGACAAGCCCGAAGGACAGTGAATTGTAGGATGTATAATCAAGTCATCCGAGCCTCCTTGTAAACAGGTGGATGGCAACAAGAAAATATTTAGTCTTCCTTCGACTAAACGTTTTCTTTTCGCTCACTCAGAAAGACGATATACACCGAACGTCTTCAAGCCTTTGGCCCGTGGGGATCGCATACAAAAGGTGAGTTAATCTAGGGCTTTCGTTTTGATTTCACGTTCAGCCACTGCCTAACAAATTTTTTTTTTTTTTAAATCAAAGGCGCCAACCCCCTAGCCTTACAGATTTAAAATGCGATCAGGGTTGCCAAAAGGATTTAACGTCTCCATGCCCTATTCTACCCATAGCTGACCACGATTTTTTTTTTTTTTACATTTGGTGTGTGTGTGTGTGTGTCTGTGTGTGTGTTTTCAAGATAGCCTAACAAATTTTGATCATTTTTATGCATGTGTGTAATTTTTTTTTGTTAAGTACGTGGTACCAAGTTAACGTCCCACAACAAATAAAAAACCAATCATTCCAACCCATACACCTAAAATTGGTTGGCATTTTTTTCCTAACAGTTTTTCTTGTTTATTTGTGTTTCCTTTTTTTGTCCAGAATATAGTTCCCGGAGACATCCTGGCACTCCCCTACAGTGTCACCTTCCCGCCAAACGGTTGCCCTAACAAAATCGAAAAGCTAGAGAGACAAACGGTCTTAAAACCAAACATCTAAATATATACACGCGAAGAAACAACAACAACAACAACCGCGTCCCTGCCTAGCCGCAAGAAGCTATGGAAACTGTAGGCACCTAATCTCGAGGCGGCCGCGACATCCTGTATGGGACAAAAAACACAGTTAGTACACTTGAGCTAAGCTAGTCCAACCTCCTCCACTCCATCCAACATCCAATTATTTTATTTTTTTTTTCAATAATTTACGTTTATTCCCTAACACCTAGGCGCATTTCTATAATCGTGGCGGACTGCGTCCGGGGAAAGTGTGAAGAAGCTACAAAAAAACAAATGTACAAAAAAAAAAATCCTACCTAAACCAGAAGCTATAAATTCCTAGCAAAAATTACAAAAAAAAAGAAAAAAGTGTTATACGACACGACGATCCCCAGACAATCAGTACACGGGCCACTTACCTAACAAAAAGTATTAATAGAAATTACCTGCCTCACGCGCGCGTAAGCTAAGGAAAATTCGCGTACAATAGGGGGGGGAGAATAAGCCCTGACAGATTAAAAAGAAGGCCACCTCCTCCACTCCGACCGACCACGTCGACAAAAGCTAAAGGCTCTAGCTAAAATGCTATTGCGGATTCCCTAACAGCGGAACGCGTTTTGGAAAAAAAGATAAAGTTCCATAACAGTTCGGACTTGCAACCAACCAGAAACCAGACAAAACAACCACCATCGACGATAGCACAGGTTGAATTTTGAATAATAATTATTTACGTTAAATCCAATAGTCGAAAATGATGGTGTTCTCCAGTGGATTGCATTCCTCCTAACCTTAAAATTTTTCCGAAAGAGTATTTAAAAGAGAGAGAGAAGCAAGAAGATAAGGGATAAAAAAGACGCGGATAGCCTACGCGCATCGGCGAAACCCTAGCGTCCGTATGTCTCTCAACGCGAAGTCCCTAGCAATCGATAGCATGCATTTAACAAAGAGCTTGGATCATTGGCTTCCAAGAGTGGCGGGGAACTGATGCTAGTCTAAACTTTGTGACAAGCCCGAAGGACAGTGAATTGTAGGATGTATAATCAAGTCATCCGAGCCTCCTTGTAAACAGGTGGATGGCAACAAGAAAATATTTAGTCTTCCTTCGACTAAACGTTTTCTTTTCGCTCACTCAGAAAGACGATATACACCGAACGTCTTCAAGCCTTTGGCCCGTGGGGATCGCATACAAAAGGTGAGTTAATCTAGGGCTTTCGTTTTGATTTCACGTTCAGCCACTGCCTAACAAATTTTTTTTTTTTTTTAAATCAAAGGCGCCAACCCCCTAGCCTTACAGATTTAAAATGCGATCAGGGTTGCCAAAAGGATTTAACGTCTCCATGCCCTATTCTACCCATAGCTGACCACGATTTTTTTTTTTTTTTACATTTGGTGTGTGTGTGTGTCTGTGTGTGTGTTTTCAAGATAGCCTAACAAATTTTGATCATTTTTATGCATGTGTGTAATTTTTTTTTTGTTAAGTACGTGGTACCAAGTTAACGTCCCACAACAAATAAAAAACCAATCATTCCAACCCATACACCTAAAATTGGTTGGCATTTTTTTCCTAACAGTTTTTCTTGTTTATTTGTGTTTCCTTTTTTTGTCCAGAATATAGTTCCCGGAGACATCCTGGCACTCCCCTACAGTGTCACCTTCCCGCCAAACGGTTGCCCTAACAAAATCGAAAAGCTAGAGAGACAAACGGTCTTAAAACCAAACATCTAAATATATACACGCGAAGAAACAACAACAACAACAACCGCGTCCCTGCCTAGCCGCAAGAAGCTATGGAAACTGTAGGCACCTAATCTCGAGGCGGCCGCGACATCCTGTATGGGACAAAAAACACAGTTAGTACACTTGAGCTAAGCTAGTCCAACCTCCTCCACTCCATCCAACATCCAATTATTTTATTTTTTTTTTTCAATAATTTACGTTTAATTCCCTAACACCTAGGCGCATTTCTATAATCGTGGCGGACTGCGTCCGGGGAAAGTGTGAAGAAGCTACAAAAAAAAATGTACAAAAAAAAAAAAATCCTACCTAAACCAGAAGCTATAAATTCCTAGCAAAAATTACAAAAAAAAAAGAAAAAAGTGTTATACGACACGACGATCCCCAGACAATCAGTACACGGGCCACTTACCTAACAAAAGTATTAAAAGAAATTACCTGCCTCACGCGCGCGTAAGCTAAGGAAAATTCGCGTACAATAGGGGGGGGGAGAATAAGCCCTGACAGATTAAAAAGAAGGCCACCTCCTCCACTCCGACCGACCACGTCGACAAAAGCTAAAGGCTCTAGCTAAAATGCTATTGCGGATTCCCTAACAGCGGAACGCGTTTTGGAAAAAAAGATAAAGTTCCATAACAGTTCGGACTTGCAACCAACCAGAAACCAGACAAAACAACCACCATCGACGATAGCACAGGTTGAATTTTGAATAATAATTATTTACGTTAAATCCAATAGTCGAAAATGATGGTGTTCTCCAGTGGATTGCATTCCTCCTAACCTTAAAATTTTTCCGAAAGAGTATTTAAAAGAGAGAGAGAGAGAAGCAAGAAGATAAGGGATAAAAAAGACGCGGATAGCCTACGCGCATCGGCGAAACCCTAGCGTCCGTATGTCTCTCAACGCGAAGTCCCTAGCAATCGATAGCATGCATTTAACAAAGAGCTTGGATCATTGGCTTCCAAGAGTGGCGGGGAACTGATGCTAGTCTAAACTTTGTGACAAGCCCGAAGGACAGTGAATTGTAGGATGTATAATCAAGTCATCCGAGCCTCCTTGTAAACAGGTGGATGGCAACAAGAAAATATTTAGTCTTCCTTCGACTAAACGTTTTCTTTTCGCTCACTCAGAAAGACGATATACACCGAACGTCTTCAAGCCTTTGGCCCGTGGGGATCGCATACAAAAGGTGAGTTAATCTAGGGCTTTCGTTTTGATTTCACGTTCAGCCACTGCCTAACAAATTTTTTTTTTTTTTTAAATCAAAGGCGCCAACCCCCTAGCCTTACAGATTTAAAATGCGATCAGGGTTGCCAAAAGGATTTAACGTCTCCATGCCCTATTCTACCCATAGCTGACCACGATTTTTTTTTTTTTTACATTTGGTGTGTGTGTGTGTCTGTGTGTGTGTTTTCAAGATAGCCTAACAAATTTTGATCATTTTTATGCATGTGTGTAATTTTTTTTTGTTAAGTACGTGGTACCAAGTTAACGTCCCACAACAAATAAAAAACCAATCATTCCAACCCATACACCTAAAATTGGTTGCATTTTTTTCCTAACAGTTTTTCTTGTTTATTTGTGTTTCCTTTTTTTGTCCAGAATATAGTTCCCGGAGACATCCTGGCACTCCCCTACAGTGTCACCTTCCCGCCAAACGGTTGCCCTAACAAAATCGAAAAGCTAGAGAGACAAACGGTCTTAAAACCAAACATCTAAATATATACACGCGAAGAAACAACAACAACAACCGCGTCCCTGCCTAGCCGCAAGAAGCTATGGAAACTGTAGGCACCTAATCTCGAGGCGGCCGCGACATCCTGTATGGGACAAAAAACACAGTTAGTACACTTGAGCTAAGCTAGTCCAACCTCCTCCACTCCATCCAACATCCAATTATTTTATTTTTTTTTTCAATAATTTACGTTTATTCCCTAACACCTAGGCGCATTTCTATAATCGTGGCGGACTGCGTCCGGGGAAAGTGTGAAGAAGCTACAAAAAAAAAAATGTACAAAAAAAAAAATCCTACCTAAACCAGAAGCTATAAATTCCTAGCAAAAATTACAAAAAAAAAGAAAAAAGTGTTATACGACACGACGATCCCCAGACAATCAGTACACGGGCCACTTACCTAACAAAAAGTATTAATAGAAATTACCTGCCTCACGCGCGCGTAAGCTAAGGAAAATTCGCGTACAATAGGGGGGGGAGAATAAGCCCTGACAGATTAAAAAGAAGGCCACCTCCTCCACTCCGACCGACCACGTCGACAAAAGCTAAAGGCTCTAGCTAAAATGCTATTGCGGATTCCCTAACAGCGGAACGCGTTTTGGAAAAAAAGATAAAGTTCCATAACAGTTCGGACTTGCAACCAACCAGAAACCAGACAAAACAACCACCATCGACGATAGCACAAGTTGAATTTTGAATAATAATTATTTACGTTAAATCCAATAGTCGAAAATGATGGTGTTCTCCAGTGGATTGCATTCCTCCTAACCTTAAAATTTTTCCGAAAGAGTATTTAAAAGAGAGAGAGAAGCAAGAAGATAAGGGATAAAAAAGACGCGGATAGCCTACGCGCATCGGCGAAACCCTAGCGTCCGTATGTCTCTCAACGCGAAGTCCCTAGCAATCGATAGCATGCATTTAACAAAGAGCTTGGATCATTGGCTTCCAAGAGTGGCGGGGAACTGATGCTAGTCTAAACTTTGTGACAAGCCCGAAGGACAGTGAATTGTAGGATGTATAATCAAGTCATCCGAGCCTCCTTGTAAACAGGTGGATGGCAACAAGAAAATATTTAGTCTTCCTTCGACTAAACGTTTTCTTTTCGCTCACTCAGAAAGACGATATACACCGAACGTCTTCAAGCCTTTGGCCCGTGGGGATCGCATACAAAAGGTGAGTTAATCTAGGGCTTTCGTTTTGATTTCACGTTCAGCCACTGCCTAACAAATTTTTTTTTTTTTTTTTAAATCAAAGGCGCCAACCCCCTAGCCTTACAGATTTAAAATGCGATCAGGGTTGCCAAAAGGATTTAACGTCTCCATGCCCTATTCTACCCATAGCTGACCACGATTTTTTTTTTTTTTTACATTTGGTGTGTGTGTGTGTCTGTGTGTGTGTTTTCAAGATAGCCTAACAAATTTTGATCATTTTTATGCATGTGTGTAATTTTTTTTTGTTAAGTACGTGGTACCAAGTTAACGTCCCACAACAAATAAAAAACCAATCATTCCAACCCATACACCTAAAATTGGTTGGCATTTTTTTCCTAACAGTTTTTCTTGTTTATTTGTGTTTCCTTTTTTTGTCCAGAATATAGTTCCCGGAGACATCCTGGCACTCCCCTACAGTGTCACCTTCCCGCCAAACGGTTGCCCTAACAAAATCGAAAAGCTAGAGAGACAAACGGTCTTAAAACCAAACATCTAAATATATACACGCGAAGAAACAACAACAACAACCGCGTCCCTGCCTAGCCGCAAGAAGCTATGGAAACTGTAGGCACCTAATCTCGAGGCGGCCGCGACATCCTGTATGGGACAAAAAACACAGTTAGTACACTTGAGCTAAGCTAGTCCAACCTCCTCCCCTCCATCCAACATCCAATTATTTTATTTTTTTTTCAATAATTTACGTTTAATTCCCTAACACCTAGGCGCATTTCTATAATCGTGGCGGACTGCGTCCGGGGAAAGTGTGAAGAAGCTACAAAAAAAAATGTACAAAAAAAAAAAATCCTACCTAAACCAGAAGCTATAAATTCCTAGCAAAAATTACAAAAAAAAAAGAAAAAAGTGTTATACGACACGACGATCCCCAGACAATCAGTACACGGGCCACTTACCTAACAAAAGTATTAATAGAAATTACCTGCCTCACGCGCGCGTAAGCTAAGGAAAATTCGCGTACAATAGGGGGGGGGAGAATAAGCCCTGACAGATTAAAAAGAAGGCCACCTCCTCCACTCCGACCGACCACGTCGACAAAAGCTAAAGGCTCTAGCTAAAATGCTATTGCGGATTCCCTAACAGCGGAACGCGTTTTGGAAAAAAAGATAAAGTTCCATAACAGTTCGGACTTGCAACCAACCAGAAACCAGACAAAACAACCACCATCGACGATAGCACAGGTTGAATTTTGAATAATAATTATTTACGTTAAATCCAATAGTCGAAAATGATGGTGTTCTCCAGTGGATTGCATTCCTCCTAACCTTAAAAAAAATAAAATTTTTCCGAAAGATTATTTAAAAGAGAGAGAGAGAGAAGCAAGAAGATAAGGGATAAAAAAGACGCGGATAGCCTACGCGCATCGGCGAAACCCTAGCGTCCGTATGTCTCTCAACGCGAAGTCCCTAGCAATCGATAGCATGCATTTAACAAAGAGCTTGGATCATTGGCTTCCAAGAGTGGCGGGGAACTGATGCTAGTCTAAACTTTGTGACAAGCCCGAAGGACAGTGAATTGTAGGATGTATAATCAAGTCATCCGAGCCTCCTTGTAAACAGGTGGATGGCAACAAGAAAATATTTAGTCTTCCTTCGACTAAACGTTTTCTTTTCGCTCACTCAGAAAGACGATATACACCGAACGTCTTCAAGCCTTTGGCCCGTGGGGATCGCATACAAAAGGTGAGTTAATCTAGGGCTTTCGTTTTGATTTCACGTTCAGCCACTGCCTAACAAATTTTTTTTTTTTTTAAATCAAAGGCGCCAACCCCCTAGCCTTACAGATTTAAAATGCGATCAGGGTTGCCAAAAGGATTTAACGTCTCCATGCCCTATTCTACCCATAGCTGACCACGATTTTTTTTTTTTTTTTACATTTGGTGTGTGTGTGTGTCTGTGTGTGTGTTTTCAAGATAGCCTAACAAATTTTGATCATTTTTATGCATGTGTGTAATTTTTTTTTTTGTTAAGTACGTGGTACCAAGTTAACGTCCCACAACAAATAAAAAACCAATCATTCCAACCCATACACCTAAAATTGGTTGGCATTTTTTTCCTAACAGTTTTTCTTGTTTATTTGTGTTTCCTTTTTTTGTCCAGAATATAGTTCCCGGAGACATCCTGGCACTCCCCTACAGTGTCACCTTCCCGCCAAACGGTTGCCCTAACAAAATCGAAAAGCTAGAGAGACAAACGGTCTTAAAACCAAACATCTAAATATATACACGCGAAGAAACAACAACAACAACAACCGCGTCCCTGCCTAGCCGCAAGAAGCTATGGAAACTGTAGGCACCTAATCTCGAGGCGGCCGCGACATCCTGTATGGGACAAAAAACACAGTTAGTACACTTGAGCTAAGCTAGTCCAACCTCCTCCACTCCATCCAACATCCAATTATTTTATTTTTTTTTTCAATAATTTACGTTTATTCCCTAACACCTAGGCGCATTTCTATAATCGTGGCGGACTGCGTCCGGGGAAAGTGTGAAGAAGCTACAAAAAAAAAATGTACAAAAAAAAAATCCTACCTAAACCAGAAGCTATAAATTCCTAGCAAAAATTACAAAAAAAAAGAAAAAAGTGTTATACGACACGACGATCCCCAGACAATCAGTACACGGGCCACTTACCTAACAAAAAGTATTAATAGAAATTACCTGCCTCACGCGCGCGTAAGCTAAGGAAAATTCGCGTACAATAGGGGGGGGAGAATAAGCCCTGACAGATTAAAAAGAAGGCCACCTCCTCCACTCCGACCGACCACGTCGACAAAAGCTAAAGGCTCTAGCTAAAATGCTATTGCGGATTCCCTAACAGCGGAACGCGTTTTGGAAAAAAAGATAAAGTTCCATAACAGTTCGGACTTGCAACCAACCAGAAACCAGACAAAACAACCACCATCGACGATAGCACAGGTTGAATTTTGAATAATAATTATTTACGTTAAATCCAATAGTCGAAAATGATGGTGTTCTCCAGTGCATTGCATTCCTCCTAACCTTAAAAAAAATAAAATTTTTCCGAAAGAGTATTTAAAAGAGAGAGAGAGAGAAGCAAGAAGATAAGGGATAAAAAAGACGCGGATAGCCTACGCGCATCGGCGAAACCCTAGCGTCCGTATGTCTCTCAACGCGAAGTCCCTAGCAATCGATAGCATGCATTTAACAAAGAGCTTGGATCATTGGCTTCCAAGAGTGGCGGGGAACTGATGCTAGTCTAAACTTTGTGACAAGCCCGAAGGACAGTGAATTGTAGGATGTATAATCAAGTCATCCGAGCCTCCTTGTAAACAGGTGGATGGCAACAAGAAAATATTTAGTCTTCCTTCGACTAAACGTTTTCTTTTCGCTCACTCAGAAAGACGATATACACCGAACGTCTTCAAGCCTTTGGCCCGTGGGGATCGCATACAAAAGGTGAGTTAATCTAGGGCTTTCGTTTTGATTTCACGTTCAGCCACTGCCTAACAAATTTTTTTTTTTTTTTTAAATCAAAGGCGCCAACCCCCTAGCCTTACAGATTTAAAATGCGATCAGGGTTGCCAAAAGGATTTAACGTCTCCATGCCCTATTCTACCCATAGCTGACCACGATTTTTTTTTTTTTACATTTGGTGTGTGTGTGTGTGTGTCTGTGTGTGTGTTTTCAAGATAGCCTAACAAATTTTGATCATTTTTATGCATGTGTGTAATTTTTTTTTGTTAAGTACGTGGTACCAAGTTAACGTCCCACAACAAATAAAAAACCAATCATTCCAACCCATACACCTAAAATTGGTTGGCATTTTTTTTCCTAACAGTTTTTCTTGTTTATTTGTGTTTCCTTTTTTTGTCCAGAATATAGTTCCCGGAGACATCCTGGCACTCCCCTACAGTGTCACCTTCCCGCCAAACGGTTGCCCTAACAAAATCGAAAAGCTAGAGAGACAAACGGTCTTAAAACCAAACATCTAAATATATACACGCGAAGAAACAACAACAACAACCGCGTCCCTGCCTAGCCGCAAGAAGCTATGGAAACTGTAGGCACCTAATCTCGAGGCGGCCGCGACATCCTGTATGGAACAAAAAACACAGTTAGTACACTTGAGCTAAGCTAGTCCAACCTCCTCCACTCCATCCAACATCCAATTATTTTATTTTTTTTTTCAATAATTTACGTTTATTCCCTAACACCTAGGCGCATTTCTATAATCGTGGCGGACTGCGTCCGGGGAAAGTGTGAAGAAGCTACAAAAAAAAAAATGTACAAAAAAAAAATCCTACCTAAACCAGAAGCTATAAATTCCTAGCAAAAATTACAAAAAAAAAGAAAAAAGTGTTATACGACACGACGATCCCCAGACAATCAGTACACGGGCCACTTACCTAACAAAAAGTATTAATAGAAATTACCTGCCTCACGCGCGCGTAAGCTAAGGAAAATTCGCGTACAATAGGGGGGGGAGAATAAGCCCTGACAGATTAAAAAGAAGGCCACCTCCTCCACTCCGACCGACCACGTCGACAAAAGCTAAAGGCTCTAGCTAAAATGCTATTGCGGATTCCCTAACAGCGGAACGCGTTTTGGAAAAAAAGATAAAGTTCCATAACAGTTCGGACTTGCAACCAACCAGAAACCAGACAAAACAACCACCATCGACGATAGCACAGGTTGAATTTTGAATAATAATTATTTACGTTAAATCCAATAGTCGAAAATGATGGTGTTCTCCAGTGGATTGCATTCCTCCTAACCTTAAAATTTTTCCGAAAGAGTATTTAAAAGAGAGAGAGAAGCAAGAAGATAAGGGATAAAAAAGACGCGGATAGCCTACGCGCATCGGCGAAACCCTAGCGTCCGTATGTCTCTCAACGCGAAGTCCCTAGCAATCGATAGCATGCATTTAACAAAGAGCTTGGATCATTGGCTTCCAAGAGTGGCGGGGAACTGATGCTAGTCTAAACTTTGTGACAAGCCCGAAGGACAGTGAATTGTAGGATGTATAATCAAGTCATCCGAGCCTCCTTGTAAACAGGTGGATGGCAACAAGAAAATATTTAGTCTTCCTTCGACTAAACGTTTTCTTTTCGCTCACTCAGAAAGACGATATACACCGAACGTCTTCAAGCCTTTGGCCCGTGGGGATCGCATACAAAAGGTGAGTTAATCTAGGGCTTTCGTTTTGATTTCACGTTCAGCCACTGCCTAACAAATTTTTTTTTTTTTTTTAAATCAAAGGCGCCAACCCCCTAGCCTTACAGATTTAAAATGCGATCAGGGTTGCCAAAAGGATTTAACGTCTCCATGCCCTATTCTACCCATAGCTGACCACGATTTTTTTTTTTTTTTACATTTGGTGTGTGTGTGTGTCTGTGTGTGTGTTTTCAAGATAGCCTAACAAATTTTGATCATTTTTATGCATGTGTGTAATTTTTTTTTGTTAAGTACGTGGTACCAAGTTAACGTCCCACAACAAATAAAAAACCAATCATTCCAACCCATACACCTAAAATTGGTTGGCATTTTTTTCCTAACAGTTTTTCTTGTTTATTTGTGTTTCCTTTTTTTGTCCAGAATATAGTTCCCGGAGACATCCTGGCACTCCCCTACAGTGTCACCTTCCCGCCAAACGGTTGCCCTAACAAAATCGAAAAGCTAGAGAGACAAACGGTCTTAAAACCAAACATCTAAATATATACACGCGAAGAAACAACAACAACAACCGCGTCCCTGCCTAGCCGCAAGAAGCTATGGAAACTGTAGGCACCTAATCTCGAGGCGGCCGCGACATCCTGTATGGGACAAAAAACACAGTTAGTACACTTGAGCTAAGCTAGTCCAACCTCCTCCACTCCATCCAACATCCAATTATTTTATTTTTTTTTCAATAATTTACGTTTATTCCCTAACACCTAGGCGCATTTCTATAATCGTGGCGGACTGCGTCCGGGGAAAGTGTGAAGAAGCTACAAAAAAAAAAATGTACAAAAAAAAAAATCCTACCTAAACCAGAAGCTATAAATTCCTAGCAAAAATTACAAAAAAAAAGAAAAAAGTGTTATACGACACGACGATCCCCAGACAATCAGTACACGGGCCACTTACCTAACAAAAAGTATTAATAGAAATTACCTGCCTCACGCGCGCGTAAGCTAAGGAAAATTCGCGTACAATAGGGGGGGGGAGAATAAGCCCTGACAGATTAAAAAGAAGGCCACCTCCTCCACTCCGACCGACCACGTCGACAAAAGCTAAAGGCTCTAGCTAAAATGCTATTGCGGATTCCCTAACAGCGGAACGCGTTTTGGAAAAAAAGATAAAGTTCCATAACAGTTCGGACTTGCAACCAACCAGAAACCAGACAAAACAACCACCATCGACGATAGCACAGGTTGAATTTTGAATAATAATTATTTACGTTAAATCCAATAGTCGAAAATGATGGTGTTCTCCAGTGGATTGCATTCCTCCTAACCTTAAAAAAAATAAAATTTTTCCGAAAGAGTATTTAAAAGAGAGAGAGAGAGAAGCAAGAAGATAAGGGATAAAAAAGACGCGGATAGCCTACGCGCATCGGCGAAACCCTAGCGTCCGTATGTCTCTCAACGCGAAGTCCCTAGCAATCGATAGCATGCATTTAACAAAGAGCTTGGATCATTGGCTTCCAAGAGTGGCGGGGAACTGATGCTAGTCTAAACTTTGTGACAAGCCCGAAGGACAGTGAATTGTAGGATGTATAATCAAGTCATCCGAGCCTCCTTGTAAACAGGTGGATGGCAACAAGAAAATATTTAGTCTTCCTTCGACTAAACGTTTTCTTTTCGCTCACTCAGAAAGACGATATACACCGAACGTCTTCAAGCCTTTGGCCCGTGGGGATCGCATACAAAAGGTGAGTTAATCTAGGGCTTTCGTTTTGATTTCACGTTCAGCCACTGCCTAACAAATTTTTTTTTTTTTTAAATCAAAGGCGCCAATTCCCTAGCCTTACAGATTTAAAATGCGATCAGGGTTGCCAAAAGGATTTAACGTCTCCATGCCCTATTCTACCCATAGCTGACCACGATTTTTTTTTTTTACATTTGGTGTGTGTGTGTGTCTGTGTGTGTGTTTTCAAGATAGCCTAACAAATTTTGATCATTTTTATGCATGTGTGTAATTTTTTTTTTGTTAAGTACGTGGTACCAAGTTAACGTCCCACAACAAATAAAAAACCAATCATTCCAACCCATACACCTAAAATTGGTTGGCATTTTTTTCCTAACAGTTTTTCTTGTTTATTTGTGTTTCCTTTTTTTGTCCAGAATATAGTTCCCGGAGACATCCTGGCACTCCCCTACAGTGTCACCTTCCCGCCAAACGGTTGCCCTAACAAAATCGAAAAGCTAGAGAGACAAACGGTCTTAAAACCGAACATCTAAATATATACACGCGAAGAAACAACAACAACAACAACCGCGTCCCTGCCTAGCCGCAAGAAGCTATGGAAACTGTAGGCACCTAATCTCGAGGCGGCCGCGACATCCTGTATGGGAAAGAGTGGTAAGGCCCCGAGTGGGGGGATAAAAATAGAAGGCAGCGGCATCTCACCAACAGACCGTTGACGCAGGAGCAGGACGTTCCAAGGGCAGGCTTAGGAGATTTCTTGAAGAAGTAATTTTTGTTCGGTGGACGTCGCCCCTTTTATACACCAACTCATGTTTACAAACAAACCGGAGCGCCCCTAGCGGACGCCACCGGCGCCGCGCATGCGCGGTGGATGGTGGGCAAGAAGCCCGCCGTCGCCCATAAACAAACCATTGAATTGCGTTGTTTTCGGCGTCGGTGGGAGTCCCCGTGCTCTTTTTCGCGTTGGAATTGTTGATGCTACGTCCTCCTAACAATGTCTGACTATTTGAGCGGCTTCAGCAAAACTAACGAGGCAAAACTTTGCGTGAATAATGTGACGTGCGTCGATTCATTTCACGTGGACGCCGCAGAATGGGCGCTAAAGCCTGACTCCCACGATGAGATTCTGCTCGCTGTTTTCAGACGCGACGTTGCTCGGACTGCAAAAGCGCGGACCGTAGCTGAGATGGTGGACGTCGATACTGAAAACCGCAAGTAGAATCGGGCATTACAAGTCGGTGATGGCCGCTGGTAACAATAATGATAAACATCTTCTTGTATCTGTTTACACTATAGCCTACTTACCCCAACCAACCTTCAAAAGTGTTTTGAGGCCTGCACTTAGTTCTTATCGCAATTACCGGGTCAACTTTTGGTTTCCGGGCCGCTGTCGTTTGGACGAGCTGACGACAAAAAGCAGCCAAGTTTGAAAGAGCAGACGACAGTTCGAACGCACGCGTAATGGGGTACGGGCAAGAAGCACCGCGTCCCGCGTCAACAAACCACTCGAATTTCACGTTGTCGGCGTCTGTGTGAGTCTGCCTACTCTTTTTCGCGTTGGAATTGTCGATTCTACATCCTCATCGCAATGTCTTACCACTTTAATCGCTTAAGCGAAATTATCAAGGCTCGTTACGCCGCTAAACTTTCCGTAAATAATTTGACGTGCGGCGATTCATTCGCATGAACGCCGCAGAATGGACGCCAAAACCATGATGAGATTCTTCCAGCTATTTTCGGTAGCGACGTCGCTCGTGTTGCAAAAGTGTAGAAGGTAGCGGCGATGATCGACGTCGATACTGAAAATCGGAAGCGGGAACAGACCAAGCGTAACAAGTCGGTGATGACCACCGGTACCAATGATCAACATCTTGTATCTACTTTTTACACCGAGCCTACTTAAGTCTTTTGAGGTCTGCAATTACTTCTTATTGCAATCACCGGGTCAAAGTTTGGTCTACGGGCCGCTTTTGTTTGAACGAGCAGACGACAAAAAGCAGACGTTTGAAAGAGCAGACGAAAGTTTGAACGTTCAGGCGGCCGTGTGAATTTGAAGACGCACTGAACCCGTGGGTGGTTCGGACAACTTGGCGGTTTTTTCTCGTTTATGTTGGAACAAAGCAAATACATCTGGCGACCACAAAGTGTTGCCCGCACAATCAATCGTAGTTCGACAGCGTCTGGTTTACCCTTTTCACGGCTACTATCCACGTTCTCGGACGCACGGAGGGGGCAAAAACACATGAAAACTGATCTTCAAACCTTTCCAGACTCTCTTGGTACAACCCCCGTCGCAGCATTTTGACGAGGAAGCAGGTTTTTTGTCTCGTTTCTTCCAAGGGAACACAGGAATGCATGTCTGGCACGGCGACTTCTGCCCACCGCCACAGACCGGAAGTGCGTCCGGCGCGCCACCACCGCGGCGTGACGTAGGAAAGTTGAGTTGGTGTATAGCAGCTGCCGAGGTGTTTAGAGGTCTGAAAAACGAAACCTTTTGCGAAAGAGAAGACACGAATGATTTTTTTTCCTTAACATCCCAGCTCTTTAGCATTTGTAAACAATCGCTAGATGCAGCTGTGTTATGATATTACGTCATCGTGTTGACTGTTTTATCATTTTGAAATACAAATTTTTTGAACATGTTTTCATTCACTTTCATATGTCTCTTTTCTAATATACATATATTGAAGTGATGTAATATATATGAAATATGATACGCGTTTGTATTTTTGTTGTGTTATTTGTATATACTGTGTTTTTCTATTTGTATAACCTTATTACCTGTATAAAATGTATATATTACAGAAGATCTTATATAATAAACCAAGAAGTGTATATAAACACATAACATGACATTTTTTCAATTTTTAAGTGATCACAATGTTTAACCGAATATATAGGTTTTATAACTTTGTAACCACAGATACGCTGCAGACGATCTGGAGGGCTACATTATCAGTTAAAAAACCAAGTTATTCGATTTTTAAAATAAACTACCGATACACAGCGAACGGTCGTACGATCATACTACATAAATTATAGAAAAACAAATATTGGAGTCTCTTGAAGGGGACATTTTTTTTCACGCACTCGGAAATAATGCACTATTTACATATAGTATACGGATACAAATTGGTGGTCTAGTGGGTTTTTTTTATTTAATAGTACATAATCGTGACAGTACAAAATGTTGTTGCGAAGTGGATTTTTTTACGATTACCCTAGTGATGTGAAAAATAATGTTATTTGTAATAATAAGACTACTGTTGTATTGAAAAACAATCCTTGTAGAAAAATATTCCAGTTAATAAAAATCATCTTTCGATATTTATGGAGATATTATTTCTACGAAAGATTTAAAACACAAAAACAATATGACAACATACCTTACTGATTACATTACACTTGCTACAAAGATGACGATGGGGTTACCAATAACTTTAAGCATATACTCTGCTGTACATAACGCAAAATACCCATACGGTAAAACGTTTGACAGAGTGACTGTACACGAGTTGCCATCCGGAAACATTTCTGAACTTCACGATATTAAAGAAATACATTCTCCAGTAAAAAAAGACGTACTTAATTGTCCAGAAGTTTACGGTCGTCTTGTTCGTTATCAGTTTGGTGACGAAATATATTGGCGTTGTCGTTCCAGTTATCCAGATCTAGTAGATGATACTGGTAATGTTATATGTTGTAAAAACGGAACGTTTATTAGAGCAAAAACGGGAGAAGCCTATATAAAGGGATATCACAACCCTACGGAGTTTGAGTGTACATCTTGTCCACCTGGTTTTGTTCCAGGTGGAAAGGGTAAACGCGGATACAATGTACAGTGTATACGAGACCCTTGTTATCCTGGGAAAAGTGTAATGACTACATCACTACATATAACCCTAGGATATCACTCTACTCTAAACACAATGACATGATTGTGTCCAAAGGGATATGTATCGTGTCCAGGACCTGCATTTTCGGAATTAGATAACTCTTATATATGTCCTCGATCAACAAATAGACCCATATGTGTAGAAGATCCATGTGATCCCTATACATTGTCTTACAAAAAAACTGTGCAATTACAGGCCATGGCATATTACGATCACGCTAAGGGAAATTGTGTGCCTAACGAAGGACATATCGATTTATCCAAATGGATAATTGGATTTTACGAAGGTGGTCCTAAACGTGGTGTATTGAGCCATTTTAATTTATGTTCTACAGTATTTAATGGATACGCAGGACTTGCACAAGTCTTAAGACCTACAAGAACACCAGAAGTACCAAGTGAGGCTTGGTTGAAAAATGAAGTATCACACATATCATCTAAAATAGACAATGACACTCATACAGGGAGAAAACTTTATTTGAATGCATTGACTCGAAGAGGACAAGAATACGCTTTATAAAAAGAAATGTACGTGGCAAATTATCTAGCCACATCTACAATTACGGCGGACGTTTTAGCACGCGTCATGGTATTGGTTTCTAAGAAGAATAGAAAGCGAAAATATGTTTTTGCTGGTAACGCGTCTAGTGAGGAACTTTTTAAAACGCAAAATGCACATTCTGCTGTTTTGGGGGAGGTACCGTTACAAACACTTTCCACGATACCCATTACTTCCTCGGATTGTCGTGAAAAAGATGGTTTTGTGAAGACTTCAATCAAAGATCTCGTGAAAAACAAAGTAAATTCTGTTGCGGTAAACATACTCGATACAATCGATTTCCTTTGGAACGGAACGACATTAGATGTGACGCAGGTATACTGTCTCCCCAAGGTGTTTACACAGCACATAATAAATAGAGTAACCAATGCCACTGGTATGTTGTGTAATGCATATACAGGTTACGAAATTATAGCATACAATAAAGGTAATGTGACTACGTCTTGTATGTGTAAATATCCGGATATTTTTACAGGTTTAACTTGTAATAAACAAGTTGCATGTGGAATTCGTCAAGCGGATGATACGGTAGTATATTCACGTTTGTTAGATCGAAAAACGAACGAAACAGTGGATCCATTAGATTTTTTAATTGGAAAGAGACCTGCATCCTCGCTACGCGAAATATATACTGACGGTAGACCTAGATTCGTGTGCGATTGTAGAAATGGATATCCTTCGTTGAGATTAACTCACGTAATACATCCGTTACAATGCATGCCAGATCCGTGTTTTCCAACGCTAAATGCTCTCCCTCACGATGCCGCTCCTGGTTTAGATTGGGATATGCGTTGTCAATGTGGTAACGGCGACGTTACACGGCTTAGGGCAATGGGATTAAGACAATCTCATTGCATACCAATTAAGCCACATTCTGTACTTCACGATAAAAACAAGGCTGCAGAGTACATAGTTAACAATACAAATTGTTTACCGGTACGCATGTTGGCAGGTGATGGACCGTTTATATTTCCGGAAGAACACTACGCACACGCAAAGTCTGACGGTCATTTCTATGCTGAAGCGGATCCTTGCGACTTTTGTGAAAAATTAAAAACGTCACTAAAAACACTCACTGGGTATGGTGTTGAGGGAACAATAGGAGATTTCGAGTTGGCTAATTTTTATAATTTGCCTATAACAAAGGATACAATATGTACAAGAACTGCTAGTGCCAGAGGGGTATGCAGTGTAACTAGGATGCGAGATTATAAGTATTCAGAACTGCATAGAAAACCTTTTACTTGCACAATGGCTATATCACCTGAAATGGATAATCGAATGAAATTTTATGCTGCACAATTCAAATCAATAGTGTATTCTGAATTTAAAGAGTTGAGGAGAGACCCACCATTACCGTTTAAAAATCGTTGGTATTGGATAGATTATCAGTTTATGCGCTTCCAAATGGGGTTGCCAAACTTTTCCGTTGGAGTGATTATGCAAAGAGTTTAATTTATGTTTAATATAGCTAATAAAGACGTTACAGCTGTTGTACATAGTAATGCACATACACATATAATAATTTTTCTAGTACATTTACTACACACTGCACACATTATATCTTTCATCTTCATGCTCCACAACGATCGCAAAGAAGTCACATCCTCACGTTCTTCGTCTATATCGCTTTTATTGATTGCATAATATCGAGACACATAATATACAGTGTGATGACGACATTGCGATGATGTTTGTGGATAAGTAAATGTTCGTGGACGAAAATCGTGCATATTTAACATATTATCACTCATTATTTTTAATGTCTGGTAAAGTGGAAACTGTAGAATGAGCAACAGCAACACTTGGTTTGGGCTTCTTTGTTCGCGTGCGTTTTGGTTTTACAGCTTCTAAAGGAATACCTTGGTTCACTCCAGTAGGATTTATACTCTTGGGTTGTCTCTTTCGAGTAACCCCAGTTGTTCGTTTTTTCCGATTTGCTACAGCTTTATTCATATTTGTAACCGCTTGTGACTCTTGATTGACAATAGTTTGTTTAATTACCTCCTCAATAGTAGCATCAATTTGATTTTGTATTTTATCAACTGGTATGTTACAAAGACATTTTTTACTTTCCGGTTCCATGACGTCTTTTACAACTTTATCTATAATAGTAGCGAACATCTAAAATATATAAATATGTGATCTAACTTTAAATTACCATTGGTATAGTTTTTTTTTTTTAGAAATCGACGTCGAAATTCAATTCAAACATTGCACGCTTGCGACGGCGCTTATCTGCCTGTATACGAGTATCTTGAATAGTTTCTAGGAAATTACAGAGGTTAGATTTTTTCGATATACGTTCCATACATTGCTTAACAACTTTGTATTCGTCTTGTACTTGAAAATTTGGTTTTGTAAACTTAAACCTTGCACCAAACCGTGATTCAAGGTCATCTTCCCATATGTAAACAAGTCCTGTTGTCTGTGTAATGTTGTCATATGGATAAAGTCGTGTGTCTATTAAAACGTTTCCTCGTCCAGTGTATGTGCGCATTCTTTTGCATCCGTTTATTGTCGTATCCATATTTAACGCACGATACATAACGTGTGCCAAGAGGCTATAAAAGCAATCGCGCATTGCTGTACCCATGCGGAATCGATCTACTAAGGATTCGTTACTTGATAATAAAGAAACCATTCCCATACACGAATATTCTTCTTGAAAAAGTTTTTCCATATATTCCATCAAAGCTTTACGCGCAATGTCTACGGCATGCTTGTCATAGTCTGTGTCTACCTTTAAAATTTCTCTGATAGATTCGACTAACATATTATTATCACTTAAAATTTGCACGTTTAATGTGTTTAAAGTGTCGTCATTGGGTTCATCTAGATTTTTTTCGTTTTCACCGAAGAAATCTGTATCATAAACATCTTGCTTGGACGGAGCACATTGATTAGGTACATTATTTGGTGGAATTATATCTGCAACACAGTCAGAAATTCTAGTAATAGGTATTTCTTTTCCATTTTTAGGGCGATTCGTGTTTATATGATGAATTGCAAAATTGATTCGATTATTCATTTTTTTTTTATTATTTTAATTCACGGACATAGAGCTATTTTCACCAGTTATAACTTTATGTTTTCTTTGTACATCTCTCTCACGCCTTATCAAAGATTCGTGAACAAATACGTTATCATAGAGCAAACCCTTCCCTCGCTTAATTATTCTTGTTTGTGGTGCATTCATGCAAATCATTCTAGCACCCATACGTTGATCTATATCGTCCTCAAAAATGTATACAGAACCAGTTGTTTTACTTAAATCGTCAAATGGATACATACGGTTGTCTATCACTACGTTTCCTCTTGCAGTATATGTTCGCATTCGAAGAAAACCATTAATAGTCTTATCCATGTTCATTGATCTAATAATGACATGTGGGATTACACTGTAGAAAGCGTTATGTAAGACTCGACCAGAACGCATTCTATCTACAAGTAATTCATTAGATGAAAATATATGAGCCAGTCCTATATCAGATAGTTTACCTCCAGTTAAATATCGCATATATTCTTCTAATTTATAATAACACTCATCGACATCTTTTGCGTAATAATTAGTAGTAAGTGTGAGGATATTGTCTAACGTGTCGACTACACTTTTGGGTTTCTTATGAATGACGTTAAGTCCTTTAGCGTCGTCTTCGGCGTTGTATGGATGCGTGAAAACTTGTATATCAGATAATGAATTATCGTTTAAACAAGAATCTTCCTTCGGGTGAGTAATCCTGTCATATTGGCGCTTTTGTTTTGGGTGCATTGCGGGTGGGAATAACGAGCCATCAATATTTTCACGCTGGCTGTGAGATGCACGAGCTTTGCATGTAGAGTGAGAGTGTTCAGCTGTAGTCCGCGGACGCGGTCGCTTCCTGAATCTGCTCGTTCAGCTAGGACAAAGCGTCGCTAATCGTTTGCCCTGCCGTGAGCCGCAGGGCTGTCTTTCGCACAAAACACTTTTAGCGGGTTAGGGTGTCCCAATGTGTACGCGTCTGTCTTAAGCTGGTGATATCAGACCATTTTCTGTCCGACGCTTTTGTCTACTTTTCAATTTCGAGCGCGCGATCGTTCTTCTCCCAGCTCAAGCTGCTAACTTTGGCAGTGCTACGCCGGCATTTTATTACCGGCAATTTCCTGGTATTTTATCCGTGAGCGTACACTGTCGGCATCGAGTACTACAAAGGATGGCATCACCCTCCCTAAGGCAAAGCCAACATAAAGGCACCCTAGCTGGGGCAGTCAGTGTTTGTAAGCTTGGCTCGCCGATTTCTTTCTCGGTGTGCACTCTAAATGCTTGAGGTTGACCGCCCGAGAGCGTTGATTGACAGAAACAATGTTGGCGATTTTGCGTTTGTTTGCCTTCACAATTCATTACAGCAATTTACACTGCAACGTTATGTTGTAGACATCGTTAGCGTTGCAGTGGTTATGAAAATTTTTTTCTCAAGTGGGCGGCGAGTAAAAACCCATAATGTGTGTGTATGTTTGTGAAACGGACAGGGGGATTGGACGAGCACATACAAAAAGAAGAAATAAAGGATTTTTTTTCTTCGCGTGTTCGCGTTGCGTCGGCGTCGCGGCGTCTGGGGGAAGGGTGTAGCGGCGGCCAGGGAGTACATTTTTTTTTTTTTTGTATTTCTTTGGCGTATTGTTTTGTTCGTTATATTTTGACGGTCGTGCCGGCACAACTACCGGCTTTTTTTTTTTTTTGGCGCCGACCATGTTTTTGTTTTGGGAGATTTTATTTATGATGTTTATTATGCTCTTTGTTTTCTGTAGCTGGCTGAATATTTTTTTTTTTCTGTGTCGTGCATCCGCGAAAAGTATATAAACAGAAGTTTGCTCTTTTTTTTCTTTTCTTTCTTATGCGCTTTAGGGCTAGTGCGTTGACTGTGGGCGTTAAATGACTGACCGTTATTAACAATCTTGTTTTCAGAGTGAGGCAATGGCAACGAACGTTGACATGAAGGGAATCAGGCGGGGGTTCCGCTCGGATTGCTCGTGTAAAGAGCTCTACCGGGACCCTCTGCACGGTGGAACTCACCACCCTGAGTGGTGAGCCGACTGCGGCCACCCGCACACGGTTCACAACGAACTCGGTAATTATTAACTTTTTGTATTCCGGCATGTAGGTAGGCACTATTTACGTTGTGTTGGCATATGCACTGCTTCTGAAAAAAAAAAAAAAAAAATGAATAGCTTGCGGCGAAATATTTACAGAAATGTAATTTTTTATTTGATTATGTTGCTTTCTAAAACATGCGCTAGATCACTTCTGCAGCTTCGAGCCGCAAATGCAATCCATGCTTTCCAAAGCACATGGGGCTTCTAAAGTTCATCTACTACTAAATGCGTTTTCGTTTTGTCTTGGTAATACAGACACAATTGATTCTCGTAAATTAATCAAAACTGCAGTCTATTCTCGTACCAAAAATTAATAGTAGCAGAAGTTGCGTCATAAGCTAATGTCACTCGCTATTTCATCGCATACAGATTGGGTTCCGAATCTTTGAACTGTTTGCACTTTATTTTCGCATTTGTTTCCTATCGCCTGCTTGATAACAGGTGAAAGCGCTTCATTACCTTTATTCTAATTCCCACCCTCTGTATCTAAAGGAAAACAATATGGTCTTTCATTCAGCTAAAGGTGGATGCACAACTTCGGTTCCATAACACGATCGTCACCATGCTGGGAAACCTGGAGAAGGTAAAAGGGGCCTTCTGCGGAGACAACCCAACAACATTCTTGAACATTAAGACCATCCTCCGGTCTCGATTGGCCAGAAGTTCTTTCATCACCTATGGTATGTGAAAAAGCGAATGCAAAAATAGAAATCTAAGTTTGACGCTGACGCAATTTTTTTTTTTTTTTTTTAAGAATTGCTTTTTGCAGGACGATTTTACTCCTGACGAAAAAGTTCCAAGACCCAAGACTTTCTTCGGTTCGGAGAAAGGGATCGTTTCTGGGAACTGGTCAGTGAAACTCACCGCTAGCACGACTATGGAGGGTCACCAGTCATGTGCTTATGGGTGTATTACATAACGGGACTTTCCTACCCCGTGGCATGTGGACAAACCCTTGGACTCCTCTAGGGTCTCCTCGTTGAAAATAAAGTGTTTCGATTCAGTTTATGTCGGAGAAGCTCATAAAATCGCTTATGGCCGTTCAAAAACAACAGAAATTCTGAGCTTCTGCTGATGGCAAGAGACGCCGAATAATTAGTTTTTAATGCTATGAAGTAGGTAACTACGCTCTAAAAAAAAGCACAGGAATCTACTTTCCCGAGCCAACACTTGGAAAGTCAATCACCGTAACTCACGGAAGCAGCTCAGCGAATCACGATGCCGAAACATAAGATTAGACCAAAAAAGCCGGTCCGAGTTGTGACATTAACCAATGCAAAACATCACGCTTGTTGTGCTTAATGTCGCAACTCATTTTTTTGGTATAATCATATGTTTCGGCATCTATATTCGCTGAGCTGCCTCCGAGAGTTATGGTGATTGTCTTTCCAAGTGTTGTGCGGGAAAGTAGACGCACGGGCTTTTTTTTTAGAATGCACTTTTTTTTTGTGTTATCCGCTAAAAAAAGTTTTTTTTTTTTTTCAGCACGATTGTATTGTTGTTGTTTATGATAGGCAAAATGAGTCACTCTGCAGCACGAAATTTTTTGTGATAGCTTCCAAGAAACGCCGATTTCTGGCGTCGTTCTAAGTCTTTTTTAATTCGTAAAAGCTACCAGAACATCGTTATAGAATTATTATTTTGATGAAGACATATCAAAATATTTTCTTGTGTCATGGCAAATAAAACAGTGTTTACTCTTAAAGATTGTTACTGTTTTCTTTAACACATTGATTCCGTTTATCAAACAAGATATACGGATCCAATTTCAATTCTGCTACGCAGCACAAAATAACTTTGGTTAAACCATATCAGCATGTCAGCTTACACTCAAAACACGAAGGAGCAGAAATTCTACGATACAATAACAGAGGTAACTTAAAGCCGGGGTCACGCTGCTTATACATCATACAAAATACATTCTGCAGACATGTTCCAATGCGAGTCACCGCGACATCCGTGCTTTGTATGCCACGTGACAAAGTAACCTCTTGATTGGTTACCTCGTGGCGTACGAAGCGCGGATGTCGAGGCGACTCGTTTCGGAACATGTCTGCAGAATGTATTTTGTATGAAGTATAAGCAGCGTGACCCCGACTTAAGGGGGACTATGCCCCTGCATTTTAAGCGGGCCACCGTCCCCCCGAATTTAAGGAAGAAAATATCTAAAAACTGTCCCTCTTAATTAAGGGACTCTGACCTCAAATTTAAGGGAGACGCCGCCTCGCTTACTTTAAGAGGGGTGGTGTCTCACTTAATTAAGAGGGAGCATCTCCATGTAATATTAAGAGGTCTGTCGCCCCCCTTAAAGTTAAGTGGGAAAAAATCGAAGAAATGTCCCTCTTACTAAGTGGGACCGGGCTTAGAGTGTAGAGCGGGTGCTGCATGAAGTCAAACCTACGGCTGCCGGTCCAGATGGAATTCATTATTACATGCTTACACATCTCCACCCCTCTACACTTGACATAGTCCTGTATTTGTTTAATCGCATTTGGCACGAGAGCACATTTCCATCCTCATGGAGAGTGGCCACTGTTATCCCTTTGCTAAAGCCTGGAAAAGATGCATCATGCGCGACCAGTTATCGCCCAATAGCGCTAACAAGCTGTCTTAGTAAGACTCTGGAGAGAATGCTTAACAAGACTCATGTATTTTTTGGAAAAAGAAAATATCCTTGACAAATACCAGTGTGGGTTTCGTTCGTCACGGTCTACAATGGATCATTTAGTTCGTCTGGAGACTACTATTAGTGAGGCTTTTGTAAATAAGCAGTACTGCCTGTCTGTTTTCTTCGACTTGGAAAAGGCGTACGACACGGCATGGCGTCATGGCATCCTGCAAGACCTGTATAGTTTTGGCATTCGTGGTAGAATGCTAGCATTCGTCAAGAGCTATCTGGGGATGCGTACATTCCGTGTTAAATTGGGCACTACTTACTCTAGAGAGTTCTGCTAGGAAAATGGCGTTCCTCAGGGAGGCGTTTTGAGTGTGACCCTTTTTATAGTTAAAATGAACTCAATAGCTCGGGCCATTCCACCATCTGTACAGTATTCACTCTATGTTGACGACCTTCAGATATCCGTCTCATCCTGCAACCTTGCTTTGTGCGAACGTAGGGTCCAACTAGCAATTAACAATCTGCTCAAGTGGGCAGACCAGAACGGCTTCAGCTTTTCACCTCAAAGACAGTGTCTGTTTGTTTTTCTCGCCTACGGGGTACTTCAGTGAAGCCCTCGTTGACCATGCGATCCGCTTCAATTCCAACAAAACCTGAACAGAAATTCCTAGGGCTTATTTTTGACAGTAAATTGACTTTTCTTTCCAAGTAAAATGCCAAAAAGCACTAAGGATCCTTAAGGTGCTTTCCCACACCTCCTGGGGCTCTGATCGCCTCTGCCTCCTCCGAATTTACAGATCGGTGATTCGCTCGCGCCTTGATTATGGTAGTAGTGTGTATGGATCGGCAAGGCCTTCAGCCCTACGAATGCTTGACCCTATTCATCACCAGGGACTGCGGCTGTCTACAGGTGCATTTCGCACGTCGCCTATCCCCAGCCTTTACGCAGAGTCAAATGAATGGTCTCTGGAGAAGCGAAGGTTTGCTTTAGGGTTTATGTATTCGCTTAGAATTCGTTCGGTTCCCTTGCACCCTTCTCGAAAAGCTGTTGAAGAAATGAGATATAAACGTACTTTTAACAACAAGCCCACTGTAATACCACCTTTTAGTATGAGAAATGTATCCAAAGCAGATTCAATTGGACTGAGTAGTACAATGCCCGTCACTCCTGTTCCACAAACTATAGCTCCGTGGGACCACTGCCTCATTTCCTGTGACCTTTCACTAACAAAAATTAAAAAGAAAGAAACTCCACCAGAATACATAAAACAGGAATTTTTTTAGCTTCAGAGTAGATATTCTGGACACAACTCATACTACACGGATGGTACTAAGACAGAATCGTTTGTTGGATGTGCTATGGTCGGCCCCTCTGTTCGCTGTGTAAAACGGATTGCGTGTACAGCCACTATTTTAACAGCAGAGTTATGGGGTCTCCGTCTTGCAGTTGATCATATTGTAAAAACAAAGAGCAAGCAGTCAGTCGTGTACACTGATTCACTGAGTTCTCTGCGCTCACTCTCATCATTAAAGACTTCAAAAAACCCAATAGTCATGGAGTTACAGAATAAAATTATTGATGCTTCAAAAATGAATATTAAAATAATTTTATGTTGGGTTCCTAGCCATGTTGGTATACCCGGAAATGAAGAAGCAGACCTTGCTGCAAGTTCTGCTGGTGAGCAAGAAGTGGACCTGCATGACATTCCATACAAACACTATAGCACACTTTTAAAGCATTGTATTAGAAGGAAGTGGCAGCAAGAATGGGATGAAGAAGTTAATAACAAGCTCCATTCTGCAAAACCATTGATCAGTGAGTGGGAGAGTGCTCGACACCGTGAACGTTTCTATGAGGTTGTCTTGTGTCGACTGAGGATAGGCCATACACACCTTACTCATGGCCACCTCCTGCGCAGGGAAGAGGCCCCAGAGTGTGAGAACTGTTTTAGTCCTCTAACAGTTTTACACATTTTACTTGAATGCCCAGCGTATGACCAAGAACGTCGAAAATATTTTTCTCAATTATATAACGAGCATACGCCTTTACACCTTAGTGTTCTACTTGGCAACGACCCACTTGTACCACACAGTTGTGTTTTTAACTTTTTGAGAGCTATCGGTCTTTTACACCGGCTATAATTTTATATTCAACTTCATCTCCATCACTATTTACAAGTCATATACATAGTTTTAATCCACCACAGCTACTAAAGCTCTTTCTCTTCTGAAACCTTCTCTGCAATAGTCTGTATCTGGCGCATCATAGCCTAAGATGCTTTTGCGCCATAAAACCCTAATCAATCAATCAATCAATCATTTACGGATATTGTGGATCATATTCAACCTATTTTTGAACACGACGGGAATATTTCAAATTTTGTTGAAGTATCCCTTTAAAGGCTTCTGTGTGTAGGTCAGAGACCGTAAATATGTTTTGTGGTGACTGACGGACAATGGAAAAGTTTTAATGTTGCCCGAGTTAGACCATCAGGATATCTCAGATGACCATCAGAACGCAAAAAAGCTGATGGTGCTTCTCATGATATCTTTCGATGGTGGAAAGAACCTGACTATATTCGGGAGGTTCCAGCTGTGGCCGAGAGAAGAATCCATCGATCTCACGTCGTCGTGCATGCGTGAATTACATTCGGTGTGGAAAGCTGACAGCGGCGTGGCTCGATAACAGGGTGTCCAATCCGTAATAATCCGCCTCAACAATTGTCCAAGGATGCTCGTAAGATAACGAAGACACCTTCTTATAGACTCAGATATGTTTTTGTAACCATAGTTTTGTTTTAAATTGTTTTATTGTCCGGTGGTGAAACAATTTGTTGATTCGCTTTGTATGTCAAGTAAATCACCTTTACGATCTAAGTGGCAGGGGGGGGGGGGGTGCCGAAAAACGTACTTTGCTTGATAGGAAATTCATTTAATAGGCGTACGTGCACCGTGAAATAAATGATTGCGAGGGAAATCGTTGACAAAGCCGCGAATGCGGTAAGATGAGGCTTATCGCATTCTCGGGTCGACGAGGCTTAGCGTATTGCACGCTGTCACACGACGCCGTCATGCCCAGCATGAACGATGGGGACAGAGTGTAGATAGCCACTCAGCGGACACCGATAAAGTTGCTGCGCCTAATGGAGTCTCGAAAGTAGTGAGTGGATTAGGCGCATTTTGTCTTCCGTTTTGTTTTTGCTGTTAAATAATCCAACGTTCAATTATATCGAAATGGAAATAATAACATGCCATAACCAAAATGCAAACTTTGCTTTAGGTTTTTACGGGGATTTCGGGAGGTACCCTAACGCTTCGGATATTCCTGTTTGAAATAATAATGGACACATAATAAAGTTCACAACTAACTGCAATGGAATGTTTGTCTTCTGCCGGTTCATGTGTGATTAGAAATTGATACCGACCAACAGACCACCAAACCTTAGGCTATTAGATGTCCCAAAATACGACAGACCATCACACCATCAAGCCATCAATGTCCCAACATACGACAGACCATCAGACCATCACACCATCAGGCCATTAAGGTATCAGTGTCCCAAAATACGACAGACCTCCAGCCTGATGAAGCATTAGTATATTTCCTGGTGGTCTTTTTGATAGGGAGACGCCAATATGAAAACGTTAGAAACTAAGGCAAATATTAATGTATTAAAACATCAGTATTTATTTATCCACGGCAAGTTTAATATTCACATTGAGCTATATATCACGTTTTCAACCACCGGATGGCTCCGAGGCGAGAGCGTCGGCCTACGGATCCCCAGGTGGCGGGTTCGAATCCCGACCGAGGTGCCCGCAATATGACGGAGGCTTATTGCGGAGAAGGCGCCGTGTAACCGAGCTTTCGGTTGTACGTCAAAAGATCCCCAGGTGGTCGAAATTAATCCTCAGTCCTCCGCTGGGGCGTGCCAGATGCCCGTCGTAGGTTTGGCACGTAAAACCCCCAAATTTGACTTTCATCCACCGGATCGGCAAGGGTCAATCATCCCAAAAAGTTCAGCAATTCGAGTTCAAAAATAATGTTTTCAAATATTTATTTTCTTTTCGGGCAATTCAAGCTTTGAATTGACTGTCGAATGAAAATGTCACGCTTTCATCACTCACCAGTTTTGATAATGCAATTAATCAGATAAATGTTTAGATTGCATTTTGCGTGTTTATTTACTGCGTATCTCCTATGAAAACGTCCACTCAGCTAATGCTTTCAACTAAAAGCAGCGGTATCGATTAAATAAAAAAAATATTCTGCAGTGTCTCTAGGGCAATGCACAAAACAAAATTTGGGAAAATAAATGCTGGATTTCTTACAAACAAAATCTACCTCCAATATTTAAAAACGTTAAATGCCTTACAAGCTTGGAGCGAAGAGGAGGCTTTTTAAACTGATTTGCTTTAAGAAAACAAAACAAAAAAACGTAGTCCAATTTTTATATCCGGCAAATGTTAACGTTATGGGCAACCAACACAAAAATTTAGAAGAAAAAATGACTGTTTTGCGAAAATTTATCTGAATTTGTCAATATTCGGGATTTTTACACAGTTTGAATCTAGATATAAATAATTTTATAAAACTCACCGGCACGAACAATAATTCATCAGACATCTTATGTTTGAAGCTACACACTGATGGTCATTTCATGTCATACTTTTTACCGGTTCCTTTTCGACGAGATTCGGAAATTAAGGCAACATTGCTCAGGGTAGCAAGCTTGTGATGTTAAAAAATAACCATAAAAACTAAAATAATAGTTAAAAAAAAAAGTTCGTAATTGTCTTTGAAAGTTGCAAATCATATGAGGGTGTGAAGGAACCCATCACTATGTAAACAACAGCCAAACTTCCGAAAAAATTAGTTTTTGACGCATTCCATGGATGGCACTTCAGAATTTCTTGCTATCATATATATATATATATATATATATATATATATATATATATATATTTATTTATATGTGTGTGTTTTTTTTAAGGTTGTGTGTCCTACTAAGATGTGCTTGAACCTCGCCAAGCAAAACCCGAGCTTGGAAGCTGCGCCGGTAGGGGGCTCCAAGTTCCGTCACTCTTCGCATTTCATCTCACCCCGATGGTATATATATCTTTGCGGAGCCTCAACTGCACAAAACCCAAGATTTATTTTAGATGCGTGTTTTATGTAGGTTATCGGTTTATTAATACATTTTGTGGCAAGAACGAAAGAGGCTAGGGCAGTAAATAAGCTTCAAGAATAAGATGTAAACACATACATCAATGAGTGATTGGTGCAAACGGGACCAACTGTTTACATAAAAACACTATGAAGACGAAGCTTCGTAGAGTTACGTATATAGGTTTCCACTTTCGACATGCCGCATCTTTCTCCACGTCTTCAAATGAGGACAAAGTGATCAGCGGAAAACATGCAAACATTTATTCACTTTATGCGTCACTAAACGACTACTGAAAGAACTGTTAAGCAGCATCTAGGACCACACCAATGCTCGTGATTCTGTCCACGTAATTGCAGACGTCCTGGTAGGTGGCAGCATGGCGACTGGTGAATGAGGCAAACGCATCCATTTTTCAGTGAGTAGAGCCACTCGCTTCATGCCGAACCGGAGCTTGGTGCTGGTCTTGCCACAGCGAGGAGGTCTAGCAGAAGAGCCTGAATTCGATTCTGTGCGGCATGCTGCGCAAGTGGAAGGAATTCAGGTTCCTTCTTGTATTTTCTTCAGAAATATGGCTGTCTTTTGCTTGCTTTTTTGTTTATTGGAGGCTTCAACGAACAGTTTAAATAATAATAAACAAGAACTACTGGCAAATGGAGTGTGACAGCAGAAAGTTCGAAAATTAGTCGTAATTAGTTAATTAGGTTCCATAAGTGAAAGACTTGCGCTTTCTGAAGACGCTTACAAGCAAAGCACAGTTGGTTTCATCGCGTAAATCGGACTGCTTTTCTTTAATGCGAAAGCATTAACTGTCCCATGAAGCAAGCCGACGTCACCAGTTTTGAAGCCGCGCCAAACGGCACCTAAGCTCCTTTCTCCAAGTGAAGCCGAGATCTGATGGCTCCCAGCTTTGAAGCCACGCAAAAAGCCTAGTCAAACGGCACCTAGTTTCCCCGCTCCCAATGGAGCGCAGTGAAGCCGAACTCTGATAGATTTGTAGCTTCGGTCCCATTGGCTGGCGCGTTATAGTTTCAAAGAGCAAGGCTCTCATTGGCCGCTGCGCGTCAGTTTCAACGACCGCCACCACATGGCGCTGCGTGCCCGCGCCGCCAGCGCGCCGGTACGAAAATCGGCTGGCGCGCTCGGGCAAACCGCCAGCGCGCGGGAAACGAATCGGCCTTGCCGCAAGGCCGATGTCAGCGCAGCGCGGGCACTTCACGAAAACGCGAGCAAGAACGACATTCATGCTTTCGCATTCACAACTCATAATAAGTGCTTAGGTGTAACTCGGGCCTTTTTTTAAGGTTTGGCTTGTTTTAAATGGGGCACATATTTTTGCCCAAGCCAGCCGTTTTCTCTGAGAGGCCAAGACACCGGGGCATTTATTTTGAATCCGCCACAACATTGCGAAAATCTCTCAGGTAAACTTTATTTCAGGGATGTTTTCCTCACCGCCCGTTTACTCGCACAGGGCCAAGTTTCATCAGAAACTTGACCCTGGGCGTATGTGATCAACTGTAATATGTAATCAACTGCGAACTGCCGATTTATTTTTACCATATTGTTACTTTACGTTCTAGCTTGTCAGACTTAACAGCACAGTAAAATTCTACGTCTCCACAGTTGCCGCATGACGTATCCAGTCTCATTCGCTATTCAGACCTGGTTCGACCTTCCCTCTCGATGGATATTCAGGCACGGTGGACGTTCAGGCCTGGTTGAGTCTTCCGTCTGTTGAATATTCAGGCTGGTTAGACATTCCGTCTCAACTGGACATTTCGTCTCGGTCGATATTCAGTAACGCCAGTTTCGTGATCAACTGAATCTTTCGACTCGTCGGATGTTCCATCTCGATGGGTATTCAGGCCGTAGGTGTACTCCAGGGGACGTCGATCACCAGAACAAGGCAGCTGTTTGTTATTTTGGGGGTCAAACGTCTTTCCTCACACTTACGCATCCTGAATGAAGGCTGGAAAATCAGGGTTGGAGGCGTTCTCAACAAGACGAACCGCTTCGTTGATTTCAAAATAGAAGCTGCTTTATTCACAAATAAACATAGAACTTAGTTTGTTCAGACAAACGAAGGAACACAATGGATGGTTGCACTAGAAGTATAAGGATGTAGAACCACATTTAGGGCTGATACTAATACTTTCAACAACTTTTTTTGAACTCAGACGCCGCTTGGTATTTTGTCGTCAAAGTAACGAGAAAAGTAACTAGTCACTTTTGAGAATCGGTAAAGAGTAAAGTATTTAGTTATTTTTTGAGCGAGTAACGAGTAACGATATTTAGTTACTTTTAGGGGAACGTGTACATGTCTCCTTACAACTCATTTATGAAGCTATTTCTTGAACTATACAATGCATATTTGCCTTTTAAGTTTGTGAAAACAACAAAACCCCCAAGGAAACCATGGATAACCTGTGCTTTCCCTTAAAATTCGCCCCAAAAATGTTTATTCGGCAGGCTTTCCCAATCTATAGGTAAGTAAATCTCAAGCGATTTAAAATTTATAGCAATAGTTTAACCACATAATTAAGGCATGCTAGAGAACGTTATTATTATTATGTGTTCAAGGCAGTACAAGGGCGTACGGATGCCATATGTGGAAAGAGCTAAACTCTATTTTACATTGTAAAGGTCCCTCCAAGCCTTTTGAAAAAAAAAAAAAAGTATGACAGCGTTGAACTTCCTGAATGTTCTTTAGCAAATGCTTATAACGATTTTTGTTTAATATTGCGCGTAACTGTGTCGACATTATAAATTATGCAGTTATTAGTGATAAAAAAAAATAATTCAACATATTTAAAACCAGTGGTCCAACCTGAAGTTCCGTATTTTTACAACTAAAGAATAGTGCAAGCTGTGACGCAGATGGTATCCAGATAAGACCGTTAAAGCATGTTGCTCATTTGATAGCACCGGCGCTAACCCGTATCTTTAACCTTTCTTTAACCACAAGCGTATTTCCAAAACGAACGCAGATGGCTAAGGTTATATTAAAAAAAAAGTGTCAACGAAATGGGAAATTACCGGCCTATTTCAATACTACCAGTTTTTTTCTAAAGCTCTTGAAAAAAAACTTTATACACGCTTAACAGGGTTTTCAAATAAGCATATACCTTGATAAATACTTCCTAGTTTGGATTCATGAAACATAAATCCGCCGAGGCTGCCTTAGGTATAAAAATTTATTTTTCAAAATTAAAAAAAAAAAAAAGAAATTAGGTTTTTGGTGTGCTTATTAACTTCTCAAAGGCTTCTGATTGCCTCAGTCACGACATTCGTTTAGCGAAATTAGATACTACTTACGGTTTTCGAGTGTATGCATTGAGGCTATAATAAAATCGTATATGGAGCGTCGACTGCAATACGCCTCTAATTATGGAAACTCCTCTCTTATAAAACCTATTTCCTCCATGGAACTGCAACTTAGTGTATTTTGTCCTTTTCTCTTCAATATATACGTAAATGATATTATCAATGTTAATCAGATTCAAAATGTGCGAACTATGCCGATCACAGAAGCGTATTTTTCTTTGTAGAATACTCTGATTTATTATTTGATGAAGCAAAGCAGACGCTTCATGGGTTGGAAATGTGGAGCAGTAATACTGTGAAAAATCAAAAGCCGCGCTTGTTTTGTCCCAAAAAGAATGCAGTTAGTTTCCTTACAAAAGACCTGAGCATTAACTCAAAAAAGATTGATATTGCCGACTCCTTCAAAAAAGTTCTAGGCGTCATTTGCTCCGGCAATATATGATTGGATAATCACATTAACTACGTTATCTAAAAGTTGTCACAAATTGTTGTCATAATAAACTATCATCGTTATACTTTACTGACAAACGTTAAGTTAATATGGTTTATAATTTCGTGTTTCATTCCCCCCTAAATTACTGATATTTAGTTTGGGGTGCAACCACTTCAATGAGTCTTGAAAAGGTACACGTTCCTGTTGCAAAAAGAAAAAAAAAATCAGTAAGGGTCAGATCGGTATTTCATTTCAGTGCCATAGATACGACCTATTCAAAAAGTTCCGCATCATCAACATTTACTCTCTGTATCATTACAGCTTTATTACTAGTCAAAAGTAAGAGGTTATTATGTATGAAAACTTTCTAATAACCCTTGAGCGTCTCTAAAAAAATATTAATATGTATCCTACCCATGGTGCCAGGTGCTGGGAGGTGTTTACGTAAAGAAAACAATTTATGGCACATAAACGCTAAGATACAACTTCTCCAATTTACTAAATATTTATGACTCTTAACAATGTGTTTGGAACAGAATGCCAATAACAGAAATACAATTATTAATTTCTGTTGTTGATTATGATTATTAGTTGCATTAAATGATTTCAGGTTTGATCTCTGCTGAATTTGTACTAACAATTTGTGCATGCTGTTTGTTTTTTTTTTGTAAATTTTGATTTTCTGTTTTGCATCCGTCACAGCTGTGCATTGTATAGGCCAAGGGTCTCAAACACGCGGCCCGCGACTCTCTGAAACACGGCCTGGAAGTATCCCGTGGCTGCGAGCTCCCGCTTCTATGCCTTGAACGCTGCATGCGCCAAAAATAATGACTCCTTCTCGTCCATACTTATACTGGAAACGTAGATCTGATCTTATGACGTTTTAACATATTTGACGCTATACAACCTAAAAAAGACAGTGCGAGAGGGAAAAGAACGGTAACTAAGAAAGCTGAAGTAGAGAGGATCAACTTCCTTTCCATAACGGCGCCATTTTCCCCCTCGCACTCATGGCAGGATTAAGGAATATGGGGGCCCTGGACTAAGGCTGTTCATGAGGCCCTTAATGATGACCATAATACTATGGTAACGATGGTGGTGGTGGTGGTATCGACATTGACGGCAATATGTGTATTTCCCCACCATATGAAAGCCATATGTTCTTTTTGTGATACATCTTAGAAGGTTTCTGTATCGGTAGAATCAATGATTAGAAAATTCAGTTTCCACTGGGTGGAAATGAAGCAGATGCTATTGTGGATTAGAGGCTGCTTCGGAAATAGTCAATCGCTCACAAAAAAAAATACAAACCGCAAAGTAATGAACAATTGGGGAAATGTTAAGAAGTTTCGTGCACATTGAGCAGCTCCATCGGCCCTCGTACACTTCACTTGAAAGTTAAAAACGATGACCTTGCGTTCAAATGAGCTTGTTTGACCAGGTCTCCAAACTTATTTATACAGTGCATGTCTCTGCCGGCTTGCATACATTCATCATGGTGTTGAGTTAAAGAGATGGCACAGATGACCCTCTTGGTGTTTAGTGCCATGTTTATTTGGGCGCAAATTGCATTAAAGATTAACCTTTAAAATACCCTCAAAATTCCCAATAGCAAAAAAAAAAAAGGTTCGTCACCTTAAAGACATGCTTTGCAATCGCAACTCGAAAACTGTCCCCAGACATATAGTGTGTTTATTCTAGAAATTGCCCCAATTGATTGTAACTTGTCTAACTAGCCATTTTTGGTTAATTACTAACTTGAACAGGGTAAAGCGACACAGACAGTAAAGTAATCTCGGTGGTTGCAGTATTCAGGGGTCAACCCGCTTCGTTCACACTCTTCTAGTAACTGAACTCTCGTGTCACAATCTAACAGCCTTGTGCATTCAAGTAATAAAATAAATATTTAAGATTGAATCCGAATATAATATAGCAACCACTCACATTTTGAAAATTCGCAGCATTTCTCATGAAGATCAACGAGATATTTTTAAACTCCTCTCCTACATGCTGTCTATTTTAAGGGGAAAATGTTTCAATTAGTTTTTTAGTGGTATTGCTTCTTTTGATTCCGGTAATTTAGAACTTCGCACCCTTTTGGACGTATTACTCTAAGTTAAAAATAATAGGTCATACCTCAGAGGATTGTTAAAAAAAATCGCAGCTATGATATTACTCGACGGCAGAAAAAGTGTTGTCTCGCACTGGCAGGTCAGTCACAAACTCCAGAACAGTTGCTTGCAGTCACTGCCATACCTCGGCAAACCTCACTCATGAGGGCCATCACTCACCCTCACTCACCCTCATCTTCACGGGTGAGGTGAGGGTGAGTGAGTTTCTGAACCAGGAAAATTCATGAGTGTGAGGGTGAGTGAGGGTGAGTGAGGGTGAGTGAGGGTGAGTGAGGGCCGTGAGGGCCGTGAGGGCCGTGAGGGCCGTGAGGGCTGTGAGGGCGGTGAGGGCCGTGAGGGCCGTGAGGGCCGTGAGGGCGGTGAGGGCCGTGAGGGCCGCGAGGGCCGTGAGGGCCGTGAGGGCGGTGAGGGCCGTGAGGGCCGTGAGGGTGGTGAGGGCCGTGAGGGCCGTGAGGGCCATGAGGGCGGTGAGGGGTATGAGTGCGTGAGGGGCGTGAGGGCGGTGAGTGGCGTGAGGGCCATGAGTGCGTGAGTGGTGCGAGGGCGGTGAATGCGCGAAGGGTGTGAGGGCCATGAGTGCGTGAGGGCAGTGAGTGGCATGAGAGACGTGAGGGCCGTGAGGGCGGTGAGTACATGAGGTGGTGCGAGGGCCATGAGTGCGTGAGGGCGGTGGGTGCGTGAGGCCCCCTTCAGACCGAGCGTCTTTCTCAGCAATTTTGGTGGTAATGGCGGGTTGTTCTCTAGCTTTCCCTAGATCGACACGAATTGCTGAGATCGGGTCCGGCTCGAAATAAGCAAGCGACTCGGAGCAATTTGAATGCGTTTGAAGCGGCTGCATCCAATCAGGGACGCAAAATTTTCACGTGATACCTCGTGCCGGCGATGATGACACCGAAAGACTTGGTTCTGGTTTGAAATCGATCGTTTTTTTTAATATAAACTGTTTCAGAAAGGTGCATTAGTATTCTTAATGAAATTTAAATGCATAAAAACACGTTTATAACGCGTAATTGTGTCTAAATAGTGCAAGAAAAATAAAATTTTATGATGACGATGGCAAATTGCTGCGTGTGATCGCGGGCGGCCCGTTTTGCTGGTGTTGCGACGTAAAGTTTCTGGGCGAAATTGCCCCATCTGAAGCTGGCCTGAGTGGCGTGAGGGCCATCAGTGCGTGAGGGGCGTGAGGGGTGTGAGGGCCGCAAGGGCGGTGAGTGGTGTGAGGGCGGTGAGGGGCGTGAGGGCGGTGAGTGGCGTGAAGGCGGTGAGTGGCGTGAGGGCGGTGAGGGCCGTGAAAGCGGTGAGTGGCGTGAGGGCTATGAGTGCGTGAGGGGCGTGAGGGCGGTGAGTGGCGTGAAGGCGGTGAGTGGCGTGAGGGCGGTGAGGGCCGTGAAAGCGGTGAGTGGCGTGAGGGCTATGAGTGCGTGAGGGGCGTGAGGGCGGTGAGTGGCGTGAGGGGCGTGAGGGCGGTGAGGGGCGTGAGGGCCGTGAGGGCGGTGAGTGCGTGAGGGCCGTGAGGTTCAGTGAGGGTGAGTGAAGGGCTGAAGGTGAGTGTAACTGTGAGGGTGAGGGTGAGTGAGGGGCTGAAGGTGAGTGTAGCTGTGAGGGTGAGGGTCAGTGAGGGGCTTAGGTGAGTGTGGCTGTGAGGGTGAGGGTGAGTGAGGGCGACTCAAAATGCCGACCTCTGGTCACTGCCTCTCGAAAACTTTTAGTGAACAACTCAAGAGCCGACTCCTTGAAACACCTGCTAGTGGCTAGAAAGAACGGCCTCGAAGGTTCACCAATATTACTTTTGGCTTGTTTTAAAATTGTCGTTTTGGAGGAAACTCTCCATATAGAACTACGCTAAAAGACAAAACAATAATAATAATGCGCGTCATGTATGTTGCGCGCGCAGCCTTCACAACACTTGCTTGATTTCAACCCACCATTGTCCGTAAAACTCGTCGAGCGCGTCATGTTAGGTCGATACTTGAATATGCGCGTGTGGCATAACACCCTTATACCACGATCATCTTATTGAGAGACTAGAAAAGGTTTCAGATTAAGGCTATGCGATTTGTTAGTAATAACTATCACCCCTACGGTAGCATTTCTGAGTTCAATATACTACGGTTCCTGTAGAAACTGCCCTCCAGGTGGCGCCCGGAATGAGCGCTAGAAGTTTTCGAGCTCGCCACGGCGTACCTTCTTACATGTAACACCTGCCGCAAGTCTCGGCTTTGACTGCATTTAAGTTGATCGAAAAGCGATTCCTCTGCCCGCGAAGCATCACTTCCAGCTGAGTGAATATCCGCTCTACAGAGATTAATTCAAGACGACTTTTGCAGCCGCACGCGAACGGCAGAAATAGAAAAACAAAAACTACAATAGAAATATTGGCTACGACGTGCCGTGCTGGGAAACAAACTCATGGCTTCGAACCGCAATGGAGCGGCTTGATTTATTGGCTTTCAAATAAATACGGCATGATCGAGCGTTTGCTTTTTAATAATGGATTCATCCCGTGGACCATTCAAAATACTCTCAGAGGTATTGCATTGCTGAAAAAAATCAACATGCTGGGAATATTTTTTATTGCTTAGGCGGTCACCGAGAAATTCCGTACGTTCGAAACGACCAGAATAAAAGACGGAAACAGAGCTCGGAAGTAGTGATGGGGTTCACGTGCTGTTGTATTGATGTTTGTATGTTCCATGTATGTGTATGCGCTCAATGTATACGTTCAGCTGATGCTTGTAGTATGCGTGTTGAGTCTACATGTGTGTATAGTGCAGGTTCCCCACTGTAGATGTGAAACTACTGTGTATATCACAACGCAAGTTAAAATATTTTTTGTAGAACATGAATTAGGCGTTACCTAGCGTCGCTTAGCCTAGCAACTTGCAATTTCTCTGCTTGACCCTGCTATCTGATGGCAAGCGATTTAACCTTCTTTCACGCTAGGCGATAAAGAGCGGATTCGGGTTCTTTTGAGAGCGGCTTTTAGTTTCGCGGATTGGTTTGCCATTCCTCAGTGATGTGCGGTTGACGAAGGAATTGTGACTAGAAGAATAGCAAAAATAAGACGTAAAGTGCGCGAAGTAACTGGGTATCGGTGGTCTCCGTTTAACGTCGCAGTGCTGACGACGAGAAGACTGAGTAACTGCTTTTGAAACGGAAGTCCTCTTTGCCTGCGTGAGGAAGCTGGCTTCGGAAATACAGACAGTTCGCGGAAAGCTCGTGCTATACGCTCTTACCTGCTGCTCCTCTCGTCCCGTACAAAAGACGTAGCGTCCTCGCTATGCCTTATTGAGCTCGATTAGCTCGATTCGGGGCCGCCATACTGAGATGCAGGCGACGGAGGAACTTTGCTCCTCTGCTTTAGGGACAAAAGTGTCTCCCTTTATATAGAAACATTGGTTACAAGGCCGTTCCTCCCTTTAGGGAGGACTATAGATACCTTGTTTTCTAAGAGTGTACCTAACAAACTGGTCGTAGACTGTGTCTCAGTGAGTAAGTTTGTCGAGGTTAATCTGGAAAATTCACCATATTCAGGTAAACACACCGAGGCAGTGCTTTGCTCGGTCGGCAGTAACGTCTTCCTGGCTGATAGATTATCAAACGTCTTGGTAATGCTGTAAACTTGTGTCTTCTTGTAGCCATACCACGCAATGATTTGCTTAGGCGACTTTCTGGCGCGAAGCGATTCAAGTATTGCTTCCCTCCGGTCGTACTCCCTGCTCATTTTTGAGCAAGACGCAAACTGTTCATCGTGCGATGGTCAGCTGTCGAATCACGTGGCCGCAGAAGCGCAATACGGCCGGTTAGCTTCACTATATTGTTGAGAGACGAAATCTAAATAAAGTCCGGATTCATCTCGACGACCCTGTACAATAACTAATCTTCTTGAACCTTGGAACTACTTCTCACAGGCCGGGAAGATAATCAATGAAATAAAAGCAAATTTAAAACTCGCTAACTTTGAGACGGGTACATAAACAAAAATCTAAATATTTGGAAACCTTTCTGAATTGGGTGGATATGACCTTTGGTATCCGTAAATGACGATCGCACGTTCGTATTTTTAGCGGATGGCTATATATTTTGTTTCAGGCGTCCGAATGTAGTGATCGTTTCGAAATCAGTCATCAAGGCGTCCGATGCGTCATGGGAACTCCGTCGCAATCGTGACGTCAGGCTCCTCAGCAAAGCCAAAAGGTGGCGCAGGGCCGTATATTGAGAGAGTCTGGTCAGTAGGTGTGGTGACGAAGGCGCTGGAGGGGTGAAAAAATGAAGGAAAGGGAGTAGAGCGCCGAAGGAGCGAGAGAGGAAGGAGGGAGCAAAGAGGAAACGAACGCCATTTTGACGCAACACGCTTTACGTACAGAGCACTGTTGAGGCCATGCGTCGTCTGCTACGGGCCAACTTCTTAAACTTCATTCGTTAACTTTTTAACACACTGAGGAAGAACACAATATCAGTTTCCTTACAGAGCCAGCAAATGACCGGAAAGAAGCGAAATTTTTATATCGATCCCATGCATTCCACCGGGCGAGTAAATTAAAATGGCGGCCCTCCCCGCACAGCTAGGTGCAGCCGGGACTTCCCGCGCACGCGCTCGCGGCTCGCACTTTGCGCCGCGGGCTGATTGGCTCACTCGGGAGGTGGCCGTTACGGCGGCGCCCTTACAAAAATGATCAATGAGCTTCGATTGACTTTCTACTGTGTTCCTATAGAGTCAATTGAAACTCAATATAAACTCAATGCCTAATGAGTTTGATCATTAGAAACTCAATTTTGATTCTATTGAATTAACTCATTAGGAATGCAATTGAGACTGATCATTAGAAACTCAATTTTGATTCTATTGAATTAACTCATTAGTAATGCAATTGAGACTGATCATAAGAAACTCACTATCGATTTATCGATTTTATTGACTTTACTCGCTAGGAATGCAATTGAGTTTGATCATTAGAAACTCAATATCAATTCTAATGATTTTACTCATTAGGGATGCCATAGAGTTTTATCATAAGAAAGCCAATATCGATTCTATTGAATTTACTCATTAGGAATGTAATTGAGTTTGGTCATTAAGAACTCAATATCGATTCAATTGTATTTACTCATTAGGAAGGCACTGGCTAAGTTTCGTCATGAGAAACTCAATATCGATTCTATAAAATTTACTCATTAGGAATGCAGTTGAGTTTGGTCATAAGAAACTCAATATCGATCTTATTGACTTTACTCTTAGGAATGCAACTGAGTTTGGTAATAAGAAACTCAATATCGATTCTATCGAATTTCCTCATTATGAATACAATTGAGTTTGCTCATTAAGATCTGAATATATATTCTTTTGAAATTGCTCATTAAGAATGAAATTGGGTTTGCTCATTAGAAATGCAATATGTATTCTTTTGAATTTACTCATTAGGAATGCAATTGAGTTTGGTCATAATAAACTTAATATCGATCCTATTGAATTTACTCATTAGGAATGCAATTGAGTTTGGTCGTTTGTGGATTACTGCACCCAACGATTATTGCTTGCACCAATGTTTTTCTATTAAGGGATACAGTCCAATGACGTCGAAACACTGCTTATCATTTATGAGACTTCCAAGGATGTAGCAAACTGGGAACCTTAGTAGATGCTGAGGTGGTCACCGGCCAAATGAATACCTAAAAAAAAATTGGCTTGCTCTTTAGGTTTATACAGCCTTGATGGAGATGCGCCTCAACGGGTAATCGGTCTCTTAGCTGTAGATGAGAAACTTAGCCAGTGCGGTACAACCGCTAACCTGGGGTTTTTAACGTGCATCACGCAGTAGTGATCACACGAACGCGTGCCGGTACGAAACTCATCCAGATCGAAACGGGCGGGGGCGGCAAGGATCGAACCCAGGAGGTGCCCAGCGCAAGCTTTCGCTCCACGCTCCGAGCTGAGACGCGTTAGCCCACTCGCTCACTTCCTCCCTTCCAAATGAATACCTTTCTTATGTAGGGTATATAAGGCGGTGGGGTAGTCAAGGGAAGTACGATTAGTGGGTTGTGAGTGCTTAGTTACGATGTTTGTGTTCGTTTCCTCTATGTGCTTTGTTTCCTTCATGTTGCATGCTTTAAAGAATGATAAAAAAAAATTCTCAACCAGAGCAATTTTTTTAAACGTAGTTGCAATAAATTTTATTGAAGCACGTTGCAAAAATTCAGTTGAAAGTCAATTGCTATATTTTTATTAAAACTCAATAGCAAACGTTCTATTGAAACCCTATTGCCAAAATTCCATTGAAGTGCAATTGCTAAAAATTAAATTAAGACTCAGTGGCCAATACCCTGGGACGGATCAATAGCGACTCAATAGAAAAAAGTCAATTAAGTTTCAATTGAGACTGAATGCGGTCTATTGAGTGAGTCCTTTACACTTTCAATTGAAAGTCAATTCATTTTTTTGTAAGGGCGAGATCATAAACTGGCCAAACTCTTTCAATATACGGCTCAGGGCTGGCCTGATTATGAGCGCCGCCACGCGGTGGTTTCTGCGTGTTCCGATCTCGTGTTCCGGAGTGGTGGAAGACTGCACTGACAGCAGAGCTGCACGACGACCGTCGGGACGTATTTATTTCGGCCTTTGTAGTCCGCGGCTCGTTCCGCCATGATCTATGAACTCGGGAGAATGAGGATTTCGACTACCGAGGGGAATCGGAATATGTCAGCGAGGACGAGTAGTCACTCTCGCACATGGTGACCGACAGGCAATTCGAGCTAGAACCGTACAAACCATCCGACAGACCGACTGTTCGCCCGAGAAAATTTGAAGGGGCTCGGGGTCGCCAACAAATTCCTTGCATTTAATAATGGCCGGCCAACTTGGAGGTATGCGGTATTAGGTGTTTTATGAACAGCGTGCTCACTTAGCAGTATGCTTCGCTTTTCGTGCGGTCCGCCAAGCCCTTCTGTTCCTTTGTTTGTTTTTTCTTGGAAAAAAAAAAATAGTCGCCTCAACCCCTGGTAGCAACCGGAGATTGTTGGTAGAAAGGCCCAGACTCCTAAAGACAGTGGGTCGCCTTTCATAGTCCTCAACGTGAAAATGGTCCCCGTACAGGCGATCGGTTTTCACCGGCGTCCGATAGACAACGGACGCGCGAGACGGATCCACACGCTTCGGAATTTCTCATCGTTCGGAAACTTGTGGGTCGGCTTCTCTCAGTTGAGCACGATGTTGCCGCAGCCCTCTGCCGAGCAGTAGCGCGGCATCCTGCACGCAAACGTGATAAATAAACACATAAACAACTCGGCGGTGCCAAAACAATCGCGCGCCACGCGAAGCCACGCGTGATGCGTCACTGCGTTCGAGGCTAGGGTACCTATATAAGTACGGTGTTCTGCCCAGAGTGTCGCCACTGCGGGGAATGACACGTCACGATCTCCTGACGAAGCTTCGGCGCAAGTGGGAAATCGTTTTATTAATTTTTAAATTTACTTTTCTTGCGATTACAAACGAAAGACTGATGTTTCTCGGGCGCTGATGCGACGTTGTATATACGTAAGTAATAAAATTAGCCCTACATTTTTTTTCCGTACTCCTTTAACTGTGACTTTCTCGCTTTCTCTCTCTTTCTCTCTCTCTCTCTGTCTTTTTCTTATTTTGTAGTGTGCATAAAGTGTACTATTTTGTGGGATAGCTTCAGCAATACCACTAAATGATATGATTAGGCTTAAAAATGGTGGTACATCTAGCAAATAAAATTAAAAAAAACTGAAAGCACACGATTTCGTGACTCAACAAGTACACAGTCAAGGAACACAAGGGTTCTTGACGAGAAACTCCTGGTCCATCTTATTTCTGGGAGTGACGCTCGGCGCATTGCCTGATTTGGTTTTGTGCTCTACATTACATACATACATACTTCATTATTATTTGCCTCAGAACGATCGAAGTCTTGATGTCGGGCACAAACGTCCGCCCAACGCTAACAACATATGCACACGAAAACAATATGATTACGAGGTGAAAAGCAACCGTTTTTAGTTCCCGATTAAAATATACATAGTCTGTAAAAGCATCCAAAGAAGTACTTGATGATAAGGCTTTAAAAGACAGTTGAATACGTGAGATCGGAGAAAGTTTCTCCTGAGAGCCAGGATAAAACAAACTGGCGTTTCTACCGGAACGTTGAGGCACGTGAAAATTAAAACAACACAGCAAGCTCCTGCGTATCTGGCCATTAATTCTTTTCTGTAAGAATAGTAAGTCGAGCCCAACTCTTCGACTTGTTAGCATTTGTAAGCCGAGAATCTCGACTACGTACGCGCGGTCATAAAACACCTTAGTTTAAAATAACGATCATAAACAATTCGAATAAACCACTTCTGAATTATTTTTTTTTTTTATTTGCAATGCGTTGTTTGCTGTGATAGAATTCCACACAGCACTTGCGAACGGAAGTCGAGAACGAATTAGATTGAAAACTAAGCGAATAGTACAAAATTAATTAAAAATTCTTTGTTCAAACGAGAAATCAAGCCCAGCAATCTTACAGCTGATGCAACAATTTGAGAGACATGGTAGGCACAATAATGATTATCATCGAAATAAACGCCAAGGTCGCGAAGCACGAACACACTCAAAATAGACGTTGAACCAAGAACATAGGTATTTAAAATCGACTCCCGCTGTTTACACATTGACAACACTTTTGTTTTATCGGGATTAACGAAACAATTGTCGAGCACCACTGAAGCACGCGTGACACATCGTCTTGTAAAAGTGCGCGGTCATTGAGTGGCCTAATATTAAAATATAGATTCATCGGCGAATAGCAACAACCAAGAAATCTTGACGCACGATTCGATATCATTAATAAAAAAAGAAAGAACAATAATGGTCCCAGGTTACACCGCTGAGGGACACCGTACGAAGAAACAAAGGCATAAAAAAATTTAGAATTCGCACACTGCTTTTACAGTCGATAAGATAAAACCATCTGGTGAGTGCAGGAAAAACACCATAACAAGATAGCTTATGCAGAAGCAATTTGTGCTTTAGTCTGTCAAACGCCTTCGACATGTCGTAGTTAACTGTATCAACTTGATCGCGATTTAAAACAAACGGCACAGGCTAGTGAAGGAATGAACAGAGATTCGTTTTTGCCGAACGACCCTTTGGAAAACATGGTGGAAATCACGTAGCTTGTGCCGGAAGTAGTGAGGCCTACGGGCAAAGGTAAGAGTCTCGAAAACCTTAGGAAAAGGCACATTATAAGGAATTAGGTATAGACTTGCTCGCCACACAAGCATCCCCACGTCTGTGCACATAAACCACAACCAAACTTTCCCACAAATAAGGGAATGAGCCCAATCCCAAAGAAAGGTTACAAATATGCTCTAAAACAGGTGCGAATAACTCGGGGCATGCCCTTGGCGATGAAGCTGCGTATTGGATCAATGTCTACGGAAAGCTTTGGCTTCAGTTTTCTTATTGCATCCAAGATTTCAGATGTTTCCCCGCTAGTGATATTAAAATTGTCATGATAGTTAAAAAAATGAGAACTAGCGCCACTATGAATATCGGAAGAGCCTTTTGGAGACGATTCAGAAAACTATTTGCTGCCTCTTGGGGCAATGACACAAATACCCCAGACCCATTCCGTAAAGAAAGACTGTTAGTCGTGGTCTTTGAATGTTTGACAAATCGCCAGAACTCATGTGGCTTTCGGAACAAGCTATTTTCTACATGTACTTGAGGCGCGCGTTTGTCATGCGCAAACAACTTTTTCACGAGCGTTTTATAAATCCTGAACTTTGCGTACCACAGGTTCACACCACTTGACTTAAAGAGATTATGAAAATACGCTTTTCTGCGCATATAATACCGTAATTCTTGGAAAACCAACCTGGATATTTTGAAGGGTTCTTTACGCGTTTCGGTATAAAGACATCAATATCTGTTTCCACTATAGCTGTAAAACTTTCAGTCGCGGTATCAACATATTTTTCACTTAAAATTGCCGACCTGTTACAGTTTTGGAAAAATTTCTGTAGACCTATAGTCGCCACTGCCGTACGACCAGCTAGAAAAGACCTGACAGGCACGCGGCCTTCGGGAAAGAGAAAGTGATACACTAAAGGGCGGGTGAATATCATCGGGTCTAACAAGCGTATCGCACACTAAGGTTAAATTATCGATAGGACAATTTGAAAGAAAGAGATGAAGGACATTTCCAGCAACATTTTCTAGCTTATTTGGCTGAGTTAGCCCATATAAGCGGGCAAAGTTAATTAAACATGACACTTTCATAAACGTATCGGAATTTCTGCGAATATTTTGCTCAGGCGGCCAATTTACACCAGGCAGGTTGAAATCCCCATATACGTGAACACGAAACTCCGAGAAATCTATGTGTATCTCAAGTATTCTAAAATGATCATCAAAAACAGTTCCATCCGATCTAGGAGGAAAATAATAATTACCTATTAAATAGTTAAACCCCTCACCGGCATCAAGTTATATCCAAACGCAATCAGCATACGTTTCCAGGTCATGCCTCCTGAAGCTAGATGCCGAATCATCAACAGCAGTTATCAGACAGCCACCGAACTTTTGACGAGTCGCTTTATAGTTTCTGTCCCTTCGATGGAAAGTGCAGTAGAAGGAAATGAATTGTTGCTTGAGACTTTGTACAAAAGCCACTTTTCGGTTAAGCAAATGATGTTGAATGCGGATGAACAGATATTCCACAAATATTCGTCTGCCTTCGTACGAAGCCCGCGAGTATTCTGATACTACCTCTCAAATCACTTCAGCATTTTGTGAAGGTGGCAATTCGCCGAGTTTTTCAACGGGTGAAAAATGCAACTTGAAGGCCAAACCTCTGGCCGGTTAATCACGTCAAGTGAATCGTGCACTACGGAGCATTCGTTGAAATATCTTTCCTGAGGGAGGTAATGGACTCTGGAACTTGGCCTCATCTGTATGAAGTTGCAATCTCTGGGGCCTAGAGTAAAATATTCTCATCGGTTTCTTGCAAAATAAAAATTAAAAATTGAGTTGCCATTTTTTTATTATTTTTTTTCGTTGTCGTGTTTAAACTCGGCCAAATATATTTCTACAGTTTACGGAAATGGCATTAATTTTTTTGTCACGCGTTCACAAAACCAGATGCGAAAAACTTTTCTCCCGCGAATGTTTATTCATTAATCATAAAACATCGCTTACCGAAGCCACTCCGCTCCCTATCTCAACCCCATCCAAATAACATTCACAGATCGATTCCATATAATTGCTGGAACAAGTCGCCCCCTCCCCCCTCCTTTTTTTTTATATTAGTCTGCGTGGAAGTACAAACGCGGGTCGTGGCTCCGCAGAAAGCCATCAATTCTGATCCTTCGCCAACATCATCGAGGTATTATTAAGTTCACCACCGCCTGTGTTCGACCCGATGAGAGCGTCGCCAGCGAGAACGAATTCGAACGAGGTTATTCTCCGGAGTCGAGAGAGCCTTCCAGTTTCTATTTGATCCTCTCAATATACATTTATTTTCCCGTCGTTTCGGTTCTCTGCAATTTCGGAATCTTCTCTCAACTGAATGCGTTACCGAAAAAAAAAAAGTTTACTCCGATTTTACGTTAACCTTCAAATTGCCTTTCTGCATCGAACCAAGACCCGAGATGGCAGAACTCGGAGGAGCAAAGACCAGTCAGTGGGATGTTTTCACATGCAATTTAAATTACGGCTTCTTCGCGATTTCATCCGGCTACTTGTTACGCGGCAAAACATTTCTATAAAGCTGAGTTCATTACGATAAGATTGCTGACGACGATGACGTCGAAGAGGAGCACGTAACCAATCTCCCGTCTTAACGCTCCGTAATTATTTTCCCCTTTGTATGGTTATGTTCTTAACTAGGTAAATATGGGAACGAACCCATGCACCGAGCTGAAAACTTGGCATAGTTGTGTGTTGACAAGACCGGACCACTCTCCCACGTGTTCTTGCTGTACTAAGTAGTACCAGTTGTGCCTTTACTCTAAAAAAAAGTAATCGATAGCAATTACAATTACTCTGGTTTAAGAAAAGTATTCGGTTAGATTACTTGAGAAGGAAAGTAATGGACCGTTACTTGAGGAAGTACCGTTACTTCTTCGATCACTTAAAATTTTCTAAACGACGGGTTTTTCTGCCGATTTAAAATAGCTGTTCCGTATACTGCGCAATATTAAATTAGGATCACCAAATAATAAACTACTAATTTATTATTCCCCCAATTGTGCAAAAAACATTCCTCTTTCGGAGGCGATTGGTTCGATGATTCTTTGGTAGAAAGGGTAGGGAGGATAAAAAGGGTAGGGAAATATAGTAACGGTTACCAGTAATTTTAACTTTCAATAGTGATCAGGTTCATATTGCGATTACTTATTGATAAATGTATTCAAATGATTGCAAAATTATTCCGAAAAGGTAATCGATTATAAGTCATTTGATTACTTGGAATGAGTGCCGTACTAGTGTGCGTAGTACACTGCGCGACACTGTTAGCCCAAGCAAGCGATCGCCGGTTTTTCAGTTCTCTTCTAAAATCTACGGGCTGTCATCTAAACTAACTTGACGGTAGAAAGTGTTCACTTTGTGCAGAAACTTCAGAGATAAAATTTGGCGAATACCAATATCCATTAGAAATTAAATTGAAAATAATCGCCGATGCCGTGCAACCGGTTGCAGATGGCGGCGCTACATATGTCCCTCCCCTTCGTAAGAAACTTCGACGTTACGGGGGTTCGACAAACACTGAACTAGACTGAGGCACTGGAGGTAACACGGGTGATCTCGCGGCATTTCTGCTCGGCGGGACAGTCTCCCCGCACGACGCAAGGTGTCACAACGGTGTCGTCTGCGAATGGTGCGGCATACTCTATTAGCTGCAGGAACGTGCTGACGAGCAGAGGGTCCAAAGAGAAAGGAGGGTTTCTCCGGTCGGAGGGTCTGTACTGCAAAGAATATTCGTCTCTCGCGTAAAATAGACTTCTTCCAAAACCGAGGCGCCCCATCGCGGCGAAATACCACGCAATGCACTATGGGAACTAGTTGGCCACTCAGTTTGGGTTTCGATCGAGCAACTTCATCTCATGCTATCCCGCCGCGACCGAACGCGCTGCTTACTTTTTCGATTATCTGAGTTTTCACGAATGTACAATACACTCATTCTCGAGTGATACAAAACGAAGACCGGGGCACTTTCCTTGGTTCCCGAAACACCGGATATTGTGCGAGCATACGCAAACGTAGTAAGACGTGGCTTAGTCACCCCACCCCTCGAGGGCTTCTTTGAGCTCAATTTCAATAATCCCGTCTAGTACCAGTAAACTACAACTAAAATTTGGTCACCTTGAGCGTTACACGTATTTTGTTTGCAAAGCGTCCGCTTCTTGTTACTTAATGGGGCGGAAAGCAAGCCGCATCCACACATGAGGATCAAAGTTGAGCCCAGCGTTGACGCACAAACTTTTAAAGAAACGCATTAAATTTGACCTCTACTGCACAAAAGTTACTTTGATGTCTTCCTCGTGTCATCATATATCTCCCACTCAAATTTTATGCTAATAAAAGATTATGTTTTCGCAAACGCTGAGATCGACTAGCTATGGCGGAGGCCCTAACAAGCGTCCCCTACTCCTCGCTGAGCCTTTTTGGACAAGCTTTTACTGACGCCCAAGATCAGTGTCTGAACGGTGTGTCTCAAATTATCTCGGCCTACTCAGTCAGGAAAAAAGAAAACACATAACAAATAGTATGGCCATTAGCAACCGTTAAATGTGCTTTGAATAATTTCGTTCGTTTGGCGCACCGCATAGGGGTTCATGCCGATTGACGCAGTTCCGACGAACGGTGCGACATTCTTCACACAAGTGCTCGACTTTTGCTTTCTTAAAACGGTTTGTATGTGCGAATTTGCCTATAGGATTGGGCAGGATACCTTTATGCGCATACGCGATGTTGAATATTAGTGGAATGCATACGGGTGGGGGACTTCACTTCGTGCAGTGCTGCGGGCCAGTACAGATAAGAGATAAGAAATGTGTTCAAATGGAGCTTTTCAATGGCGCCTCCGAGCTTTACCTTGCGTACTCAGGCGTATTAAGAAAAACAGTAATTGAAAAAAGTTATATTTTGTCTATGGACGCACAAAACAAACTTCTTGACCAACAAGTAAGGCGCAAGCTCGATGTGTGCATACTTATTGGTTGCTACAGCTTGTTGATTTGTACACAAGCAAGATTCCCGAGCTTTGCAGCGTCGAGATTCCCAGCACTGGCTCCTCCACATACCGCGAAGCGCTAACAGAAAGGCTCAGGTACAAAAATACAACAAGCATGTGTCAAGACAAGCTATACGTCTCGGGCTTGTGCTGAAGCATCGAGGTCTGGCCATCTCGGTTTGTTTAGAGGCCAAAAATGGCGCTCTCGGGGCCAGAAAACATGAGATAACGGTCGTTAATAGTCCACGCTCTGCGTATAATCTCTTGTCGACGTGTCGATCGAAACCGAAACCATGCCACTCGTCTCCATGGCCAACTATACTTCGTTTCGGGTTTGGTCCGAGCGCGGCCGATGTTATGAGCCGAAGGGCCAATCAAACAGCCAAAAAAGCGCACCGTCATGGCGTGCTCTCTGCAGTTGATAGGACCAGCTGGTATTCGCCGTTTCTCTGTGCGCGCTCCTCCACCGGCTAGTCCCAAGCGCAGAGAGCACGCCATGACGGTGCGCTTTTTGCGCTGTTTGATTGGCCCTTCAGCTCATAACATCGGCCGCGCTCGGACTGAAGCTGAAACGAAGTATAGTTCCCAGTGTGCAACGCGCGCCGTGTTGCAGGCAGGGATTAATGGAAGTAGTCTATTCCTCCAGCAAGAAGTACGACGTCCGCACACGACTCATAGGTCGTCTCCGAGCGACCTGGAAAACTTGGTGAGTGTAAGCCATGTTGAGCCGCCATATCGTCGAGCACCGCAGCAAGAGAGTGTGCTTTGTGGCGCAAAGCACGTACCTACTTTCACGGTCCACCTGCACTGATAACGCACCTACACTGACACGTCCCAGTCGGCACTGAGCGGCCACCGCGGGTCGAAAGCGACTGGGCTCTGCAAGCGAGATACTTATCACGCCTCCGATTCGAGGATGACACCTTCCAAACATTCCCTTAAGTGGGTACGGAAACGAAATGACGTGGCCGCGAGCTCTCTACTTCTCGCTTCGAAGTCGGCCAGCGTGAAGCGCAATGCGTATCGCGCTCGTGACGTCAAGAGTTCCTGCACGGCCAAGAGTGATGTAGCTGCGAGCGTTGCCGCTTGCAACCTGTGACAATCCCGCAATGTCGTAAATGTTTTGGGTGGTCCCGGAGCCCTCCGGGCTCCAGTGTAGGTGAAGTTGAACTAGGAAAAGTGTCAAAGAGTAAGCGACATAGAAAGTTTAAAGATTAAAACAGCGCAAGGACACGGACAAGAACAAGAAGGTAGACAAACAAGGCGCTGACTTACAACTGAAGTTTATTCGTTCTAACAGCGAGTATAAATACTGTATTGTCACAACAAACAAACATGAATAAAAAGTTTGACCTGGATGCCACGTGCTCACTAGCCATCGCTATACACTGTCACTGTTTGTCTAAATAGGAACGCTAGTGAGCACGCGGCATCCAGGTCAAACTTTTTATTCATGTTTGTTTGTTGTGACAATACAGTATTTATACTCGCTGTTAGAACGAATAAACTTCAGCTGTAAGTCAGCGCCTTGTTTGTCTACCTTCTTGTTATTGTCCATGTCCTTGCGCTGTTTTAATTTTTAATCATGAAATACCAACTAGCCCAAACTTCTACTTTAGACATAGAAAGTGTAAGAGCAAGAGACTTAGGTACAAAGGCAGAGCTGATATAGCATACATAAACATGCAGGGAGGTAGGAACAGGTTAAAATGGGAGGAGATAGAAGAGCAACTAAGACAGGAGGATTTAATGGTATATGGGTTAGTTGAAAGGCATCTTAGAGACGCGGAGCAACCTTTTGCAGTCCTGATTACGTATGCGAACAATGCAATATAGAACGGAGGGCAGCAGGAAAGGAGACGGGATTGGAGCGTTTTGTTTAGAAAAAATTGCGAATTGGCATAGAGTCAGAGAAGATTGCACCAAACATTTATGGCTCAAAGGGTCTTTAGCAGGGGAACAAGTCATTCTTGGATTTGTGTACCTCTGGACAGGAGTGAATACTAAAGAGGAGAACAGTAAAATGGTAGAATTATTTCAAAATACACGATTGAACTAGGAGACCATCACGGAGCAATTATCCACTTTAGAAGACCTGGATGGGTACACAGATTATTCAACAAAAAACGTGCTACTTGAGACGTGTGGCAGACATTACTTATGTTTACGCAATACCGGTGAGAGGTGCGACGAGCTAATAAGATGAGAATCGGTTAGCTTGCATTCTATAATAGATAAGGCACTGGTGTCAAATGGAATGTATAGAAAGCTGGACACAATGAAAACAGATGAAGAGGGTTCAAGAAGCCACTGTAGTGATCCCAAACAAATTAAGCTGAGCTTTACAAGGGAATAAAACGCAGGGACAAAGCAAGACAAACAACCAGGCCAAACATCTTATGCGGAGGAGCAGTTGGATATCAAATAGAGGTGATAATTTTTGGGGATACTCAAACGGATTGGAGTTAGACAAGGCTAACTAAGCTATTCAAACAAGAGATGTCTAAAGTAGGAAATAAAAGAAGTGGGAAACGCAGACGCAAACCTAAAACACTGTTACAGAGTTTTAACCGAGTAAAGCGCCGTTCACACATTTGCAACCGAGTAGGACGGAGAGAGACGAGACCGGTTTTTAAGCCTCTTGCGACCCCTTAGGACCAGCACCGCAGCGGCACATCCGGTTCTAAGACGTCGCAAGAGGCTTAAAGTCCAACCTACAGAATCGTCTTCTACCGGGGAAAAAACCGGTTCCCAGTTTCCTTGTCTCCATTCCCACTCGCCCACTTTTCCCCTCCTCTCCACACAGGAGCGGATCTCTGAACTACTCCCGGTAGAGAGGAGGAGGATCTCCCTCTTTCTCAAAGGGAACAGAGGAATCGAGGGAGAGTTTCCTTCTTTCTGCTTGTTGGTCGGCCTTTACGGACCGGTCTTGTCTCTCTCGGTCGTACTCGGTTGCAAACGTGTGAACGGGCCTTAAGACCGAGAGAGACAAGACCGGTTTTTAAGCCTCTTGCGACGGTGGAGGACCGGATGCACTGTTGCGGACCAGGCCCTCCGCCGTCACAAAAGGCTTAAAAACCGGTCTTGTCTCTCTCTATACTACTCGGTTGCAAAGAAGTCAATAGAGAAATGCCAAGAAGCTTCAAGAAAGCACATATATATTAGGGCCATCGGGAACCAGAAAGTGAGGTAAACAAAAATTGGAATAGATTCATTAAAATTAGACAGGAGGCCTCCTCCTTGATTAATTAAAATATTCAGTGGGAGAAGTCACAATGACCGTTTAAAGTAAATAAAAAAAAAGACAGAAATTGAGCCGGGAAGTTTTAGAACCACTTGAATTCACTAAGTCATAAAAACAAAGTCAGAGCGGAAGCAGTCTTAAGTAGTAACGCGTTACTGTAACTTCGTTACTTTTTCGGTAACTTGTAACTGTAACGAGTTACTTTTTAAAAATGTAACTTGTAACGGTAGTTCTATTACTTTTTTCTGAAGTGACGATGAAAGTAACGACGTTACTTTTGTCGTTACTTTCCAGTGTTTTACGAATAATATATCACTGCATGAGTGCAATTTAGCCATTCCTTGCACTTTCCAAATCGTCCATTCCGACATTTCGAGGGTCAAGTTGGCCTTGAACAAAGTTGTGAATACGTTCTTTCTCGCGAGTCACGACCCGAATATTTTATGAAAAAGATATCTAGTTATCTTTAAGCACGCGCTTGTACTTTGTGACTGAACACTCACATCTTAGTGTCTTGAAGCACTATCTATGTTATGTTTTTTTCTTTTTTCTGTGGAAACGCTTTTTAATCGGGTGAATCAACCATGAAACAACAATACACGTGGAGGGAACTGCGCATGTCTCGTATTCTGATTAGCGCCACTACTCCGCACAGGGCGTATTTTGATTTGCGCCACTTCTCTGGCGTGGAAACTTTCAAACACTAACTTCAAGAAGCAACTGCTGCTAAGTTACAATATGAAGTAAAAAGCATACTTTTTAATATTATGGAATAAAATGTTGTGAGAGGCGTTTTTTACTTTTTTCTAATATTTTTTTTTGTGTTATAGAAAAGTAACTGAAAAGTAACGTCGTTACTTTTTAAAAGTAACTGTAACTGTAACGAGTTACTCTTTTGTTGCAGTAACTGTAACAGTAACTTCGCTACTTTTTTCTGAATGTAACTGTAACGAATTACTTTTTAAAAGTAACTTACCCAAGACTGAGCGGAAGTATATTGTCATGACTGAGGGTAATCAGCTTGAAAGGGATGAGGCAATTGAATGCATAGGAACAATAATGACAGAGATATTCAAGCAGCAAGGATACAAAGGAAACGCCTCACCAGTGGAGGATAGTTCAAGTACTGATGTTGAGGCTGTCGAACAAAAAGAATGGGAAAAGGCAGAACGGAGAGTTCCAACGGGTACATCAAGAGGTGCAGATGATATACTAATAAAGTTGACAAAACAGTTAAAGCTCAAATCAAAGGAAGCGGTAAGGAAAGCAGTAAGTAGCATTATCATGAATGAAAC